>NW_026046060.1:3033657-3640389 GCF_023898315.1 Schistocerca nitens
ACGATTCTTCGGAAACGATAGGATTTTCTTTTGGTAGTCGAATATATATTTTCCGATGCATTATTCCTCCTTTACTGCATCCCTCGCTCCATCACATTGACGAATTAACACACAATTTGGGTCCATATGAAATACTCTGTGTTCCCTGCATTGTCCTTCTAAGTCGAGATACGTTTCTACGGAAACGGTAGGATTTTCTTTTGGGAGTCGAGTATCTCTTTTCCGATTCATTATTCCTCCTTAACTGCATCCCTCGCTCACTCACATTGACGAATTATATAACAATTTGCGTCCATATGGAATACTCTGGGTTCCATTCATTGTCTTTCTAAATTGAGATGCGTTTCTACGGAAACGATAGGATTTTCTTTTGGGAGTCGAGTATCTCTTTTCCGATGCATTATTCCTCCATCACTGCATCCCTCGCTCCCTCACATTGACGAGTTAACACACAATTTGCGTCCATATGAAATACTCTGGGTTCATTGCATTGTCCTTCTAAATCGAGATACGTTTCTACGGAAACGATAGGATTTTCTTTTGGGAGTCGAGTATCTCTGTTCCCATGCATTATTCCTTCTTTACTACGTCCCTCGCTCCCTCACATTGTTGAAAGATCTCACAATTTTCATCCATATAAAATACTCTGGGTTCCCTGCATTGAAATTCTAAATCGAGATACGTTTCTACGGAAACAATAGGATTTTCTTTTGGGAGTCGAGTATCTCTTTTCCGATGCATTATTCCTCCTTTACTGCATCCCTCGCTCCCTCACATTGACGAATTAACACACAATTTGCGTCCATATCAAATACTCTGGGTTTCCTGCATTGTCCTTCTAAATCGAGATACGTTTCTACGAAAACGTTAGGATTTTCTTTTGGGAGTCGAGTATCTCTTTTCCAATGCATTATACCTCCTTTACTGCATCCCTCGCTCCCTCACATTGACGAATTAACACACAATTTGCGTTAATATGAAATACTCTGGGTTCCCTGCATTGTCCTTCTAAATCGCGATACGTCTCTACGGAAACGATAGGATTTTCTTTTGGGAGTCGAGTATCTCTTTTCCGATTCATTATTCCTCCTTTACTGCATCCCTCGCTCCCTCACATTGACGAGTTAACACACAATTTGCGTCCATATGAAATACTCTGGGTTCCCTGCATTGTCCTTCTAAATCGAGATACGTTTCTACGGAAACGAAAGGATTTTCTTTTGGGAGTCGAGTATCTCTGTTCCCATGCATTATTCCTCCTTTACTGCAACCCTCGCTCCCTCACATTGTTGAATGATCACACAATATGCGTCCATATAAAATACTCTGGCTTCCCTGCGATGACCTTCTAAATCGAGATACGTTTCTACGGAAACAATAGGACTTTCTTTTAGGAGTCGAGTATCTCTTTTCCGATGCATTATTCCTTCTTTACTGCATCCCTCGCTCGCTCACATTGACGAATTAACACACAATTTGCGTCCATTTGAAATACTCTGGGTTCCCTGCATTATCCTTCTAAATCGAGATATGATTCTACGGAAACGAAAGGATGTTCTTTTTGGAGACGAATATCTCTTTTTCGATGCATTATTCCTCCTTTACTGCATCCCGCGCACCCTCACATTGACGAATTAACACACAATTGGCGTCCAACGAAATACTCTGAGTTCCCTGCATTGTCCTACAAAATCGTGATACGTTTCTACGGAAACGATAGGATTTTCTTTTGGGAGTCGAGTATCTCTTTTCCGAAGCATTATTACCCCTTTACTGTATCCCTCGCTCCCTCACATTGACGAATTAACACACAATTTGCGTCCATATGATATACTCTGCGTTACCTGCATTGCCCATATAAATCGAGATACGTTTCTATATAAAACGATAGGATTTTCTTTTGGGAGTCGAGTATCTCTTTTCCGATGCATTATTCCTCCTTTACTGCATCCCTCGCTCCCTCACATTGACGAATGAACACACATATTGCGTCCATATAAAATACTCTGGGTTATCTGCATTGTCCTTCTAAATCGAGATACGTTTCTATGGAAACGATAATATTTTCTTTTGGGAGTCGAGTATATCATTTCCGATGTATTGTTCCTCCTATACTGCATCCCTCGCTCCCTCACATTCACGAAATAACACACAATTTGCGTCCATATGAAATACTCTGGGTTCCCTGCATTATCCTTCTAAATCGAGATACGTTTCTATGGAAACGATAGGATTTTCTTTTGGGAGTCGAGTATCTCTTTTCCGATGCATTATTCCTACTTTACTGCATCCCTCGCTCCCTCACATTGACGAATTAACACACAATTTGCGTCCATATCAAATACTCTGGGTTTCCTGCATTGTCCTTCTAAATCGAGATACGTTTCTACGAAAACGTTAGGATTTTCTTTTGGGAGTCGAGTATCTCTTTTCCAATGCATTATACCTCCTTTTCTGCATCCCTCGCTCCCTCACATTGACGAATTAACACACAATTTGCGTTAATATGAAATACTCTGGGTTCCCTGCATTGTCCTTCTAAATCGCGATACGTCTCTACGGAAACGATAGGATTTTCTTTTGGGAGTCGAGTATCTCTTTTCCGATGCATTATTCCTCCTTTACTGCATCCCTCGCTCCCTCACATTGACGAATTAACACACAATTTGCGTCCATATCAAATACTCTGGGTTCCCTGCATTGTCCCTCTAAATCGAGGTACGTTTCAAAGGAAACGAAAGGATTTTCTTTTGGGAGTCGAGTATCTCTTATCCGATGCATTATTCCTCCTTTACTGCACCCCTCGCTCCCTCACATTGACGAATTAACACACAATTTGCGTCCATATCAAATACTCTGGGTTTCCTGCATTGTCCTTCTAAATCGAGATACGTTTCTACGAAAACGTTAGGATTTTCTTTTGGGAGTCGAGTATCTCTTTTCCGATGCATTATTCCTCCTTTACTGCATCCCTCGCTCCCTCACATTCACGAAATAACACGAAATTTGCGTCCATATGAAATACTCTGGGTTCCCTGCATTATCCTTCTAAATCGAGATACGATTCTTCGGAAACGATAGGATTTTCTTTTGGTAGTCGAATATATATTTCCCGATGCATTATTCCTCCTTTACTGCATCCCTCGCTCCATCACATTGACGAATTAACACACAATTTGGGTCCATATGAAATACTCTGTGTTCCCTGCATTGTCCTTCTAAGTCGAGATACGTTTCTACGGAAACGGTAGGATTTTCTTTTGGGAGTCGAGTATCTCTTTTCCGATTCATTATTCCTCCTTAACTGCATCCCTCGCTCACTCACATTGACGAATTATATAACAATTTGCGTCCATATGGAATACTCTGGGTTCCATTCATTGTCTTTCTAAATTGAGATGCGTTTCTACGGAAACGATAGGATTTTCTTTTGGGAGTCGAGTATCTCTTTTCCGATGCATTATTCCTCCATCACTGCATCCCTCGCTCCCTCACATTGACGAGTTAACACACAATTTGCGTCCATATGAAATACTCTGGGTTCATTGCATTGTCCTTCTAAATCGAGATACGTTTCTACGGAAACGATAGGATTTTCTTTTGGGAGTCGAGTATCTCTGTTCCCATGCATTATTCCTTCTTTACTACATTCCTCGCTCCCTCACATTGTTGAAAGATCTCACAATTTTCATCCATATAAAATACTCTGGGTTCCCTGCATTGAAATTCTAAATCGAGATACGTTTCTACGGAAACAATAGGATTTTCTTTTGGGAGTCGAGTATCTCTTTTCCGATGCATTATTCCTCCTTTACTGCATCCCTCGCTCCCTCACATTGACGAATTAACACACAATTTGCGTCCATATCAAATACTCTGGGTTTCCTGCATTGTCCTTCTAAATCGAGATACGTTTCTACGAAAACGTTAGGATTTTCTTTTGGGAGTCGAGTATCTCTTTTCCAATGCATTATACCTCCTTTACTGCATCCCTCGCTCCCTCACATTGACGAATTAACACACAATTTGCGTTAATATGAAATACTCTGGGTTCCCTGCATTGTCCTTCTAAATCGCGATACGTCTCTACGGAAACGATAGGATTTTCTTTTGGGAGTCGAGTATCTCTTTTCCGATTCATTATTCCTCCTTTACTGCATCCCTCGCTCCCTCACATTGACGAGTTAACACACAATTTGCGTCCATATGAAATACTCTGGGTTCCCTGCATTGTCCTTCTAAATCGAGATACGTTTCTACGGAAACGAAAGGATTTTCTTTTGGGAGTCGAGTATCTCTGTTCCCATGCATTATTCCTCCTTTACTGCAACCCTCGCTCCCTCACATTGTTGAATGATCACACAATATGCGTCCATATAAAATACTCTGGCTTCCCTGCGATGACCTTCTAAATCGAGATACGTTTCTACGGAAACAATAGGACTTTCTTTTAGGAGTCGAGTATCTCTTTTCCGATGCATTATTCCTTCTTTACTGCATCCCTCGCTCGCTCACATTGACGAATTAACACACAATTTGCGTCCATTTGAAATACTCTGGGTTCCCTGCATTATCCTTCTAAATCGAGATAAGATTCTACGGAAACGAAAGGATGTTCTTTTTGGAGACGAATATCTCTTTTTCGATGCATTATTCCTCCTTTACTGCATCCCGCGCACCCTCACATTGACGAATTAACACACAATTGGCGTCCAACGAAATACTCTGAGTTCCCTGCATTGTCCTACAAAATCGTGATACGTTTCTACGGAAACGATAGGATTTTCTTTTGGGAGTCGAATATCTCTTTTCCGAAGCATTATTCCCCCTTTACTGTATCCCTCGCTCCCTCACATTGACGAATTAACACACAATTTGCGTCCATATGATATACTCTGCGTTACCTGCATTGCCCATATAAATCGAGATACGTTTCTATATAAAACGATAGGATTTTCTTTTGGGAGTCGAGTATCTCTTTTCCGATGCATTATTCCTCCTTTACTGCATCCCTCGCTCCCTCACATTGACGAATGAACACACATATTGCGTCCATATAAAATACTCTGGGTTATCTGCATTGTCCTTCTAAATCGAGATACGTTTCTATGGAAACGATAATATTTTCTTTTGGGAGTCGAGTATATCATTTCCGATGTATTGTTCCTCCTATACTGCATCCCTCGCTCCCTCACATTCACGAAATAACACACAATTTGCGTCCATATGAAATACTCTGGGTTCCCTGCATTATCCTTCTAAATCGAGATACGTTTCTATGGAAACGATTGGACTTTCTTTTGGGAGTCGAGTATCTCTTTTCCGATGCATTATTCCTACTTTACTGCATCCCTCGCTCCCTCACATTGACGAATTAACACACAATTTGCGTCCATATCAAATACTCTGGGTTTCCTGCATTGTCCTTCTAAATCGAGATACGTTTCTACGAAAACGTTAGGATTTTCTTTTGGGAGTCGAGTATCTCTTTTCCAATGCATTATACCTCCTTTTCTGCATCCCTCGCTCCCTCACATTGACGAATTAACACACAATTTGCGTTAATATGAAATACTCTGGGTTCCCTGCATTGTCCTTCTAAATCGCGATACGTCTCTACGGAAACGATAGGATTTTCTTTTGGGAGTCGAGTATCTCTTTTCCGATGCATTATTCCTCCTTTACTGCATCCCTCGCTCCCTCACATTGACGAATTAACACACAATTTGCGTCCATATCAAATACTCTGGGTTCCCTGCATTGTCCCTCTAAATCGAGGTACGTTTCAAAGGAAACGAAAGGATTTTCTTTTGGGAGTCGAGTATCTCTTATCCGATGCATTATTCCTCCTTTACTGCACCCCTCGCTCCCTCACATTGACGAATTAACACACAATTTGCGTCCATATCAAATACTCTGGGTTTCCTGCATTGTCCTTCTAAATCGAGATACGTTTCTACGAAAACGTTAGGATTTTCTTTTGGGAGTCGAGTATCTCTTTTCCGATGCATTATTCCTCCTTTACTGCATCCCTCGCTCCCTCACATTCACGAAATAACACGAAATTTGCGTCCATATGAAATACTCTGGGTTCCCTGCATTATCCTTCTAAATCGAGATACGATTCTTCGGAAACGATAGGATTTTCTTTTGGTAGTCGAATATATATTTTCCGATGCATTATTCCTCCTTTACTGCATCCCTCGCTCCATCACATTGACGAATTAACACTCAATTTGGGTCCATATGAAATACTCTGTGTTCCCTGCATTGTCCTTCTAAGTCGAGATACGTTTCTACGGAAACGGTAGGATTTTCTTTTGGGAGTCGAGTATCTCTTTTCCGATTCATTATTCCTCCTTAACTGCATCCCTCGCTCACTCACATTGACGAATTATATAACAATTTGCGTCCATATGGAATACTCTGGGTTCCATTCATTGTCTTTCTAAATTGAGATGCGTTTCTACGGAAACGATAGGATTTTCTTTTGGGAGTCGAGTATCTCTTTTCCGATGCATTATTCCTCCATCACTGCATCCCTCGCTCCCTCACATTGACGAGTTAACACACAATTTGCGTCCATATGAAATACTCTGGGTTCATTGCATTGTCCTTCTAAATCGAGATACGTTTCTACGGAAACGATAGGATTTTCTTTTGGCAGTCGAGTATCTCTGTTCCCATGCATTATTCCTTCTTTACTACATCCCTCGCTCCCTCACATTGTTGAAAGATCTCACAATTTTCATCCATATAAAATACTCTGGGTTCCCTGCATTGAAATTCTAAATCGAGATACGTTTCTACGGAAACAATAGGATTTTCTTTTGGGAGTCGAGTATCTCTTTTCCGATGCATTATTCCTCCTTTACTGCATCCCTCGCTCCCTCACATTGACGAATTAACACACAATTTGCGTCCATATCAAATACTCTGGGTTTCCTGCATTGTCTTTCTAAATCGAGATACGTTTCTACGAAAACGTTAGGATTTTCTTTTGGGAGTCGAGTATCTCTTTTCCAATGCATTATACCTCCTTTACTGCATCCCTCGCTCCCTCACATTGACGAATTAACACACAATTTGCGTTAATATGAAATACTCTGGGTTCCCTGCATTGTCCTTCTAAATCGCGATACGTCTCTACGGAAACGATAGGATTTTCTTTTGGGAGTCGATTATCTCTTTTCCGATTCATTATTCCTCCTTTACTGCATCCCTCGCTCCCTCACATTGACGAGTTAACACACAATTTGCGTCCATATGAAATACTCTGGGTTCCCTGCATTGTCCTTCTAAATCGAGATACGTTTCTACGGAAACGAAAGGATCTTCTTTTGGGAGTCGAGTATCTCTGTTCCCATGCATTATTCCTCCTTTACTGCAACCCTCGCTCCCTCACATTGTTGAATGATCACACAATATGCGTCCATATAAAATACTCTGGCTTCCCTGCGATGACCTTCTAAATCGAGATACGTTTCTACGGAAACAATAGGACTTTCTTTTAGGAGTCGAGTATCTCTTTTCCGATGCATTATTCCTTCTTTACTGCATCCCTCGCTCGCTCACATTGACGAATTAACACACAATTTGCGTCCATTTGAAATACTCTGGGTTCCCTGCATTATCCTTCTAAATCGAGATATGATTCTACGGAAACGAAAGGATGTTCTTTTTGGAGACGAATATCTCTTTTTCGATGCATTATTCCTCCTTTACTGCATCCCGCGCACCCTCACATTGACGAATTAACACACAATTGGCGTCCAACGAAATACTCTGAGTTCCCTGCATTGTCCTACAAAATCGTGATACGTTTCTACGGAAACGATAGGATTTTCTTTTGGGAGTCGAGTATCTCTTTTCCGAAGCATTATTCCCCCTTTACTGTATCCCTCGCTCCCTCACATTGACGAATTAACACACAATTTGCGTCCATATGATATACTCTGCGTTACCTGCATTGCCCATATAAATCGAGATACGTTTCTATATAAAACGATAGGATTTTCTTTTGGGAGTCGAGTATCTCTTTTCCGATGCATTATTCCTCCTTTACTGCATCCCTCGCTCCCTCACATTGACGAATGAACACACATATTGCGTCCATATAAAATACTCTGGGTTATCTGCATTGTCCTTCTAAATCGAGATACGTTTCTATGGAAACGATAATATTTTCTTTTGGGAGTCGAGTATATCATTTCCGATGTATTGTTCCTCCTATACTGCATCCCTCGCTCCCTCACATTCACGAAATAACACACAATTTGCGTCCATATGAAATACTCTGGGTTCCCTGCGTTATCCTTCTAAATCGAGATACGTTTCTATGGAAACGATAGGATTTTCTTTTGGGAGTCGAGTATCTCTTTTCCGATGCATTATTCCTACTTTACTGCATCCCTCGCTCCCTCACATTGACGAATTAACACACAATTTGCGTCAATATGAGGTACTCTGGGTTCCCTGCCATCGCATTCTAAATCGAGATACGATTCCACGGAAACGATAGAATTTCCTTTTGTGAGTCGATTATCTACTTTCCGATGCATTATTCCCCCTTTACTGCATCCCTCGCTCCCTCACATTGACGAATTAACACACAATTGGCGTCCATATGAATACTCTGGATTCCCTGCATTGTCGTTCCAAATCGATATACGTTTCTACGGAAACGATAGGATTTTCTTTTGGGAGTCTAGTATCTGTTGTCCGATGCATTATTCCTCCTTTACCGCATCCCTCGCTCCCTCACATTGACGAATTAACAAACAATTTGCGTCCATATGAGGTACTCTGGGTTCCCTGCCATCGCATTCTAAATCGAGATACGATTCCACGGAAACGATAGAATTTCCTTTTGTGAGTCGATTATCTCTTTTCCAATGCATTAATCCCCCTTTACTGCATCCCGCGCTCACTCACATTGACGAATTAACACACAATTTGCGTCCATATGAAATATTCTGGGTTCCCTGCATTGTCCTTCTAAATCGAGATACGTTTCTACGGAAACAGTAGGAATTTCTTTTGGGAGTCGAGTATCTCTTTTCCGATGCATTATTACTCCTTTACTGCATCCCTCGCTCCCTCACATTGACGAATTAACACACAATTTGCGTCAATATGAAATACTCTGGGATCCCTGCTTTGTCCTTCTAAATCGAGATACGTTTCTACGGAAACGATAGGATTTTCTTTTGGGAGTCGAGTATCTCTTTTCCCATGCATTATTCCTAATTTACTGCATCCCTCGCTCCTCACATTAACGAATTAACACACAATTTGCGTCCATATGAAATATTCTGGGTTCCCTGCATTGTCCTTCTAAATCGAGATACGTTTCTACGGAAACAATAGGATTTTCTTTTGGAGTCGAGTATCTCTTTTCCGATGCATTATTCCTCCTTTACTGCATCCCTCGCTCCCTCACATTGACGAATTAACACACAATTTGCGTCAATATGAAATATTCTGGGTTCCCTGCATTGTCCTTCTAAATCGAGATACGTTTCTACGGAAACGATAGGATTTTCTTTTGGTGTCGAGTATCTCCTTTCCGATGCATTATTCCTCCATCACTGCATCCCTCGCTCCCTCACATTGACGGGTTAACACACAATTTGCGTCCATATGAAATACTCTGCGTTCATTGCATTGTCCTTCTAAATCGAGATACGTTTCTACGGAAACGATAGTATTTTCTTTTGGGAGACGAGTATCTCTGTTCCCATGCATTACTCCTCCTTTACTACATCCCTCGCTCACTCACATTGTTGAATGATCACACAATTTGCGTCCATATAAAATACTCTGGGTTCCCTGCATTACAATTCTAAATCGAGATACGTTTCTACGGAAACAATAGGATTTTCTTTTGGGAGTCGAGTATCTCTTTTCCGATGCATTATTCCTCTATTACTGCATTACTCGCTCCCTCACATTGACGAATTAACACACAATTTGCGTACATATGGAGTACTCTGGATCCCTGCATTGTCTTTCTAAATCTAGATACGTTTCTACGGAAACAATAGGATTTTCTTTTGGGAGTCGAGTATCTCTTTTCCGAAGCATTATTCCTCCTTTACTGCATCCCTCGCTCCCTCACATTGACGAATTAACACACAATTTGCGTCCATATGAAATACTCTGGGTTCCCTGCATTGTCCATCTAAATCGAGATACGTTTCAAAGGAAACGATAGGAATTCCTTTGGGAGTCGAGTATCTCTTTTCCGATGCATTATTCCTCCTTTACTGCATCCCTCGCACCCTCACATTGACGAATTAACACACAATATGCGTCCATATGAAATACTCTGGGTTCCCTGCCATCGCATTCTAAATCGAGATACGATTCCACGGAAACGATAGAAATTCCTTTTGTTAGTCGAGTATCTTTTTTCCGATGCATTATTCCTCCTTTACTGCATCTCTCGCTCCCTCACATTGACGAATTAACACACAATTTGCGTACATATGGAATACTCTGGGATCCCTGCATTGTCTTTCTGAATCGAGATACGTTTCTACGGAAACAATAGGATTTTCTATTGAGAGTCGAGTATCTCGTTTCCGATGCATTATTCGTCCTTTACTGCATCCCTCGCTCCATCACATTGACGAATTAACACACAATTTGCGTCCATATGAAATACTCTGGATTCCCTGCAATGTCCCTCTAAATCGAGATACGTTTCAACGGAAACGATAGGATTCTCTTTTAGGGGTCGAATATCTCTTCTCCTTTACTGCATCCCTCGCTCCCTCACATTGACGAATTAACACACAATTTGCGTCCATATGAAATACTCTGGGTTCCCTGCCGTCTCCTTCTAAATCGAGATACGTTTCTACAGAAACGATAGGATTTTCTTTTGGGAGTCGAGTATCTCTTTTCCAATGCATTATTCCTCCTTTACTAAATCCCTCGATCCCTCACATTGACGAATGAACACACATATTGCGTCCATATAAAATACTCTAGGTTACCCGCATTGTCCTTCTAAATCGTGATACGTTTCAACGGAAACGATAGGATTTTCTTGAGGGAGTCGAGTATCTCATTTCCGATGCATTATTCCTGCTTTACTGCATCCCTCGCTCCCTCACATTAACGAGTTAACACACAATTTGCGTCCATATGAAATACTCTGGGTTCCCTGCATTGTCCTTCTAAATCGAGATACGTTTCTACGGAAACTAAAGGATTTTCTTTTGGGAGTCGAGTTTCTCTGTTCCCATGCATTATTCCTCCTTTACTGCAACCCTCGCTCCCTCACATTGTTGAATGATCACACAATTTGCGTCCATATAAAGTACTCTGGCTTCCCTGCGATGACCTTCTAAATCGAGATACGTTTCTACGGAAACAATAGGACTTTCTTTTAGGAGTCGAGTATCTCTTTTCCGATGCATTATTCCTCCTTTACTGCATCCCTCGCTCGCTCACATTGACGAATTAACACACAATTTGCGTCCATATGAAATACTCTGGGTTCCCTGCATTATCCTTCTAAATCGAGATATGATTCTACGGAAACGAAAGGATGTTCTTTTTGGAGACGAATATCTCTTTTTCGATGCATTATTCCTCCTTTACTGCATCCCGCGCACCCTCACATTGACGAATTAACACACAATTGGCGTCCATACGAAATACTCTGAGTTCCCTGCATTGTCCTACAAATTGGTGATACGTTTCTACGGAAACGATAGGATTTTCTTTTGGGAGTCGAGTATCTCTTTTCCGATGCATTATTCCTCCTTTACTGTATCCCTCGCTCCCTCACATTGACGAATTAACACACAATTTGCGTCCATATGATATACTCTGGGTTACCTGCATTGCCCTTATAAATCGAGATACGTTTCTATGGAAACGATAGGATTTTCTTTTGGGAGTCGAGTATCTCTTTTCCGATGCATTATACCTACGTTACTGCATCCCTGACTCCCTCACATTGACGATTTAACACACAATTTGCGTCCATATGAAATACTCTGGGTTCCCTGCATTGTCCTTCTAAATCGAGTTACGTTTCTACAGAAACGATAGGATTTTCTTTTGGGAGTCGAGTATCTCTTTTCCGCTGCATTATTCCGCCTTTACTGCATCCCTCGCTCCCTCACATTGACGAATGAACACACATATTGCGTCCATATAAAATACTCTGGGTTATCTGCATTGTCCTTCTAAATCGTGATACGTTTCTATGGAAACGATAATATTTTCTTTTGGGAGTCGAGTATATCATTTCCGATGTATTGTTCCTCCTTTACTGCATCCCTCGCTCCCTCACATTCACGAAATAACACACAATTTGCGTCCATATGAAATACTCTGGGTTCCCTGCATTAAAATTCTAAATCGAGATACGTTTCTACGGAAACAAAAGGATTTTCTTTTGGGAGTCGAGTATCTCTTTTCCGATGCATTATTCCTCTATTACTGCATTACTCGCTCCCTCACATTGACGAATTAACACACAATTTGCGTACATATGGAGTACTCTGGATCCCTGCATTGTCTTTCTAAATCTAGATACGTTTCTACGGAAACAATAGGATTTTCTTTTGGGAGCCGAGTATCTCTTTTCCGAAGCATTATTCCTCCTTTACTGCATCCCTCGCTCCCTCACATTGAAAAATTAACACACAATTTGCGTCCATATGAAATACTCTGGGTTCCCTGCATTGTCCATCTAAATCGAGATACGTTTCAAAGGAAACGATAGGATTTTCTTTTGGGAGTCGAGTATCTCTTTTCCGATGCATTATTCCTCCTTTACTGCATCCCTCGCACCCTCACATTGACGAATTAACACACAATTTGCGTCCATATGAAATACTCTGGGTTCCCTGCCATCGCATTCTAAATCGAGATACGATTCCACGGAAACGATAGAAATTCCTTTTGTTAGTCGAGTATCTTTTTTCCGATGCATTATTCCTCCTTTACTGCATCTCTCGCTCCCTCACATTGACGAATTAACACACAATTTGCGTACATACGGAATACTCTGGGATCCCTGCATTGTCTTTCTGAATCGAGATACGTTTCTACGGAAACAATAGGATTTTCTATTGAGAGTCGAGTATCTCGTTTCCGATGCATTATTCGTCCTTTACTGCATCCCTCGCTCCCTCACATTGACGAATTAACACACAGTTTGCGTCCATATGAAATACTCTGGATTCCCTGCATTGTCCCTCTAAATCGATATACGTTTCTACGGAAACGATAGGATTTTCTTTTGGGAGTCGAGAATCTATTTTCCGATGCATTATTCATCCTTACTGCATCCCTGGCTCCCTCACATTGACCAATTAACACACAATTTGCGTCCATATGAAATACTCTGGGTTCCTTGCCATCTCCTTCTAAGTCGAGATTCGTTTCTACGGAAACGATAGAATTTTCTTTTGGGAGTCGAGTATCTCGTTTCCGATGCATTATTCCTCCTTTACTGCACCCCTCGCTCCCTCACATTGACGAATTAACACACAATTTGCGTCCATATGAGATACTCTGGGTTCCCTGCAATGTCCCTCTAAATCGTGATACGTTTCAACGGAAACGATAGGATTCTCTTTTAGGGGTCGAGTATCTCTTCTCCTTTACTGCATCCCTCGCTCCCTCACATTGACGAATTAACACACAATTTGCGTCCATATGAAATACTCTGGGTTCCCTGCCGTCTCCTTCTAAATCGAGATACGTTTCTACAGAAACGATAGGATTTTCTTTTGGGAGTCGAGTATCTCTTTTCCAATGCATTATTCCTCCTTTACTAAATCCCTCGATCCCTCACATTGACGAATGAACACACATATTGCGTCCATATAAAATACTCTAGGTTACCCGCATTGTCCTTCTAAATCGAGATACGTTTCAACGGAAACGATAGGATTTTCTTGAGGGAGTCGAGTATCTCATTCCCGATGCATTATTCCTGCTTTACTGCATCCCTCGCTCCCTCACATTAACGAGTTAACACACAATTTGCGTCCATATGAAATACTCTGGGTTCCCTGCATTGTCCCTCTAAATCGAGATACGTTTCTACGGAAACTAAGGGATTTTCTTTCGGGAGTCGAGTATCTCTGTTCCCATGCATTATTCCTCCTTTACTGCAACCCTCGCTCCCTCACATTGTTGAATGATCACACAATTTGCGTCCATATAAAGTACTCTGGCTTCCCTGCGATGACCTTCTAAATCGAGATACGTTTCTACGGAAACAATAGGACTTTCTTTTAGGAGTCGAGTATCTCTTTTCCGATGCATTATTCCTCCTTTACTGCATCCCTCGCTCGCTCACATTGACGAATTAACACACAATTTGCGTCCATATGAAATACTCTGGGTTCCCTGCATTATCCTTCTAAATCGAGATATGATTCTACGGAAACGAAAGGATGTTCTTTTTGGAGACGAATATCTCTTTTTCGATGCATTATTCCTCCTTTACTGCATCCCGCGCACCCTCACATTGACGAATTAACACACAATTGGCGTCCATACGAAATACTCTGATTTCCCTGCATTGTCCTACAAATTCGTGATACGTTTCTACGGAAACGATAGGATTTTCTTTTGGGAGTCGAGTATCTCTTTTCCGATGCATTATTCTTCCTTTACTGTATCCCTCGCTCCCTCACATTGACGAATTAACACACAATTTGCGTCCATATGATATACTCTGGGTTACCTGCATTGCCCTTATAAATCGAGATACGTTTCTATGGAAACGATAGGATTTTCTTTTGGGAGTCGAGTATCTCTTTTCCGATGCATTATACCTACGTTACTGCATCCCTCACTCCCTCACATTGACGATTTAACACACAATTTGCGTCCATATGAAATACTCTGGGTTCCCTGCATTGTCCTTCTAAATCGAGTTACGTTTCTACAGAAACGATAGGATTTTCTTTTGGGAGTCGAGTATCTCTTTTCCGCTGCATTATTCCTCCTTTACTGCATCCCTCGCTCCCTCACATTGACGAATGAACACACATATTGCGTCCATATAAAATACTCTGGGTTATCTGCATTGTCCTTCTAAATCGAGATACGTTTCTATGGAAACGATAATATTTTCTTTTGGGAGTCGAGTATATCATTTCCGATGTATTGTTCCTCCTTTACTGCATCCCTCGCTCCCACACATTCACGAAATAACACACAATTTGCGTCCATATGAAATACTCTGGGTTCCCTGCATTATCCTTCTAAATCGAGATACGTTTCTATGGAAACGATAGGATTTTCTTTTGGGAGTCGAGTATCTCTTTTCCGATGCATTATTCCTACTTTACTGCATCCCTCGCTCCCTCACATTGACGAATTAACACACAATTTGCGTCAATATGAGGTACTCTGGGTTCCCTGCCATCGCATTCTAAATCGAGATACGATTCCACGGAAACGATAGAATTTCCTTTTGTGAGTCGATTATCTACTTTCCGATGCATTATTCCCCCTTTACTGCATCCCTCGCTCCCTCACATTCACGAATTAACACACAATTGGCGTCCATATGAATACTCTGGATTCCCTGCATTGTCGTTCCAAATCGATATACGTTTCTACGGAAACGATAGGATTTTCTTTTGGGAGTCTAGTATCTGTTGTCCGATGCATTATTCCTCCTTTACTGCATCCCTCGCTCCTTCACATTGACGAATTAACAAACAATTTGCGTCCATATGAGGTACTCTGGGTTCCCTGCCATCGCATTCTAAATCGAGATACGATTCCACGGAAACGATAGAATTTCCTTTTGTGAGTCGATTATCTCTTTTCCAGTGCATTAATCCCCCTTTACTGCATCCCGCGCTCACTCACATTGACGAATTAACACAATTTGCGTCCATATGAAATATTCTGGGTTCCCTGCATTGTCCTTCTAAATCGAGATACGTTTCTACGGAAACAATAGGAATTTCTTTTGGGAGTCGAGTATCTCTTTTCCGATGCATTATTACTCCTTTACTGCATCCCTCGCTCCCTCACATTGACGAATTAACACACAATTTGCGTCAATATGAAATACTCTGGGATCCCTGCTTTGTCCTTCTAAATCGAGATACGTTTCTACGGAAACGATAGGATTTTCTTTTGGGAGTCGAATATCTCTTTTCCCATCCATTATTCCTAATTTACTGCATCCCTCGCTCCTCACATTAACGAATTAACACACAATTTGCGTCCATATGAAATATTCTGGGTTCCCTGCATTGTCCTTCTAAATCGAGATACGTTTCTACGGAAACAATAGGATTTTCTTTTGGGAGTCGAGTATCTCTTTTCCGATGCATTATTCCTCTATTACTGCATTACTCGCTCCCTCACATTGACGAATTAACACACAATTTGCGTACATATGGATTACTCTGGATCCCTGCATTGTCTTTCTAAATCTAGATACGTTTCTACGGAAACAATAGGATTTTCTTTTGGGAGTCGAGTATCTCTTTTCCGATGCATTATTCCTCGTTTACTGCATCCCTCGCTCCCTCACATTGACGAATTAACACACAATTTGCGTCCATATGAAATACTCTGGGTTCCCTGCATTGTCCATCTAAATCGAGATACGTTTCAAAGGAAACGATAAGATTTTCTTTTGGGAGTCGAGTATCTCTTTTCCGATGCATTATTCCTCCTTTACTGCATCCCTCGCTCCCTCACATTGATGAATTGACACACAATTTGCGTCCATATGAAATACTCTGGGTTCCCTGCCATCGCATTCTACATCGAGATACGATTCCACGGAAACGATAGATATTCCTTTTGTTAGTCGAGTATCTCTTTTCCGATGCATTATTCCTCCTTTACTGCATCTCTCGCTCCCTCACATTGACGAATTAACACACAATTTGCGTACATATGGAATACTCTGGGATCCCTGCATTGTCTTTCTGAATCGAGATACGTTTCTACGGAAACAATAGGATTTTCTATTGAGAGTCGAGTATCTCGTTTCCGATGCATTATTCGTCCTTTACTGCATCCCTCGCTCCCTCACATTGACGAATTAACACACAATTTGCGTCCATATGAAATACTCTGGATTCCCTGCATTGTCCCTCTAAATCGATATACGTGTCTACGGAAACGATAGGATTTTCTTTTGGGAGTCGAGTATCTAGTTTCCGATGCATTATTCATCCTTACTGCATCCCTGGCTCCCTCACATTGACCAATTAACACACAATTTGCGTCCATATGAAATACTCTGGGTTCCTTGCCATCTCCTTCTAAGTCGAGATTCGTTTCTACGGAAACGATAGAATTTTCTTTTGGGAGTCGAGTATCTCGTTTCAGATGCATTATTCCTCCTTTACTGCACCCCTCGCTCCCTCACATTGACGAATTAACACACAATTTGCGTCCATATGAGATACTCTGGGTTCCCTGCAATGTCCCTCTAAATCGAGATACGTTTCAACGGAAACGATAGGATTCTCTTTTAGGGGTCGAGTATCTCTTCTCCTTTACTGCATCCCTCGCTCCCTCACATTGACGAAGTAACACACAATTTGCGTCCATATGAAATACTCTGGGTTCCCTTCCGTCTCCTTCTAAATCGAGATACGTTTCTACAGAAACGATAGGATTTTCTTTTGGGAGTCGAGTATCTCTTTTCCAATGCATTATTCCTCCTTTACTAAATCCCTCGATCCCTCACATTGACGAATGAACACACATATTGCGTCCATATAAAATACTCTAGGTTACCCGCATTGTCCTTCTAAATCGAGATACGTTTCAACGGAAACGATAGGATTTTCTTGAGGGAGTCGAGTATCTCATTTCCGATGCATTATTCCTGCTTTACTGCATCCCTCGCTCCCTCACATTAACGAGTTAACACACAATTTGCGTCCATATGAAATACTCTGGGTTCCCTGCATTGTCCTTCTAAATCGAGATACGTTTCTACGGAAACTAAAGGATTTCTTTTGGGAGTCGAGTATCTCTGTTCCCATGCATTATTCCTCCTTTACTGCAACCCTCGCTCCCTCACATTGTTGAATGATCACACAATTTGCGTCCATATAAAGTACTCTGGCTTCCCTGGATGACCTTCTAAATCGAGATACGTTTCTACGGAAACAATAGGACTTTCTTTTAGGAGTCGAGTATCTCTTTTCCGATGCATTATTCCTCCTTTACTGCATCCCTCGCTCGCTCACATTGACGAATTAACACACAATTTGCGTCCATATGAAATACTCTGGGTTCCCTGCATTATCCTTCTAAATCGAGATATGATTCTACGGAAACGAAAGGATGTTCTTTTTGGAGACGAATATCTCTTTTTCGATGCATTATTCCTCCTTTACTGCATCCCGCGCACCCTCACATTGACGAATTAACACACAATTGGCGTCCATACGAAATACTCTGAGTTCCCTGCATTGTCCTACAAATTCGTGATACGTTTCTACGGAAACGATAGGATTTTCTTTTGGGAGTCGAGTATCTCTTTTCCGATGCATTATTCCTCCTTTACTGTATCCCTCGCTCCCTCACATTGACGAATTAACACACAATTTGCGTCCATATGATATACTCTGGGTTACCTGCATTGCCCTTATAAATCGAGATACGTTTCTATGGAAACGAAAGGATTTTCTTTTGGGAGTAGAGTATCTCTTTTCCGATGCATTATACCTACATTACTGCATCCCTCACTCCCTCACATTGACGATTTAACACACAATTTGCGTCCATATGAAATACTCTGGGTTCCCTGCATTGTCCTTCTAAATCGAGTTACGTTTCTACAGAAACGATAGGATTTTCTTTTCGGAGTCGAGTATCTCTTTTCCGCTGCATTATTCCTCCTTTACTGTATCCCTCGCTCCCTCACATTGACGAATGAACACACATATTGCGTCCATATAAAATACTCTGGGTTATCTGCATTGTCCTTCTAAATCGAGATACGTTTCTATGGAAACGATAATATTTTCTTTTGGGAGTCGAGTATATCTTTTCCGATGTATTGTTCCTCCTTTACTGCATCCCTCGCTCCCACACATTCACGAAATAACACACAATTTGCGTCCATATGAAATACTCTGGGTTCCCTGCATTATCCTTCTAAATCGAGATACGTTTCTATGGAAACGATAGGATTTTCTTTTGGGAGTCGAGTATCTCTTTTCCGATGCATTATTCCTACTTTACTGCATTCCTCGCTCCCTCACATTGACGAATTAACACACAATTTGCGTCAATATGAGGTACTCTGGGTTCCCTGCCATCGCATTCTAAATCGAGATACGATTCCACGGAAACGATAGAATTTCCTTTTGTGAGTCGATTATCTACTTTCCGATGCATTATTCCCCCTTTACTGCATCCCTCGCTCCCTTACATTGACGAATTAACACACAATTGGCGTCCATATGAATACTCTGGATTCCCTGCATTGTCGTTCCAAATCGAGATACGTTTCTACGGAAACGATAGGATTTTCTTTTGGGAGTCTAGTATCTGTTGTCCGATGCATTATTCCTACTTTACTGCATCCCTCGCTCCCTCACATTGACGAATTAACACACAATTTGCGTCAATATGAGGTACTCTGGGTTCCCTGCCATCGCATTCTAAATCGAGATACGATTCCACGGAAACGATAGAATTTCCTTTTGTGAGTCGATTATCTACTTTCCGATGCATTATTCCCCCTTTACTGCATCCCTCGCTCCCTTACATTGACGAATTAACACACAATTGGCGTCCATATGAATACTCTGGATTCCCTGCATTGTCGTTCCAAATCGAGATACGTTTCTACGGAAACGATAGGATTTTCTTTTGGGAGTCGAGTATCTCTTTTCCGATGCATTATTCCTCCTTTACTGCATCCCTCGCTCCCTCACATTGACGAATTAACACACAATTTGCGTCAATATGAAATACTCTGGGATCCCTGCTTTGTCATTCTAAATCGAGATACGTTTCTACGGAAACGATAGGATTTTCTTTTGGGAGTCGAGTATCTCTTTTCCCATGTATTATTCCTAATTTACTGCATCCCTCGCTCCTCACATTAACGAATTAACACACAATTTGCGTCCATATGAAATATTCTGGGTTATCTGCATTGTCCTTCAAAATCGAGATACGTTTCTACGGAAACAATAGGATTTTCTTTTGGGAGTCGAGTATCTTTTTTCCGATGCATTATTCCTCCTTTACTGCATCCCTCGCTCCCTCACATTGACGAATTAACACACAATTTGCGCCAATATGAAATATTCTATGTTCCCTGCATTGTCCTTCTAAATCGAGATACGTTTCTACGGAAACGATAGGATTTTCTTTTGGAGTCGAGTATCTGCTTTCCGATGCATTATTCCTCCATCACTGCATCCCTCGCTCCCTCGCATTGACGAGTTAACACACAATTTGCGTCCATATGAAATACTCTGGGTTCATTGCATTGTCCTTCTAAATCGAGATACGTTTCTACGGAAACGATAGTATTTTCTTTTGGGAGTCGAGTATCTCTGTTCCCATGCATTACTCCTCCTTTACTACATCCCTCGCTCCCTCACATTGTTGAATGATCACACAATTTGCGTCCATATAAAATACTCTGGGTTCCCTGCATTAAAATTCTAAATCGAGATACGTTTCTACGGAAACAATAGGATTTTCTTTTGGGAGTCGAGTATCTCTTTTCCGATGCATTATTCCTCTATTACTGCATTACTCGCTCCCTCACATTGACGAATTAACACACAATTTGCGTACATATGGAGTACTCTGGATCCCTGCATTGTCTTTCTAAATCGAGATACGTTTCTACGGAAACAATAGGATTTTCTTTTGGGAGTCGAATATCTCTTTTCCGATGCATTATTCCTCCTTTACTGCAGCCCTCGCTCCCTCACATTGACGAATTAACACACAATTTGCGTCCATATGAAATACTCTGGGTTCCCTGCATTGTCCATCTAAATCGAGATACGTTTCAAAGGAAACGATAGGATTTTCTTTTTGGAGTCGAGTATCTCTTTTCCGATGCATTATTCCTCCTTTACTGCATTACTCGCTCCCTCACATTGACGAATTAACACACAATTTGCGTCCATATGAAATACTCTGGGTTCCCTGCATTGTCCTTCTCAAACGAGATACGTTTCTACGGAAACGATAGGATTTTCTTTTGGGAGTTGAGTATCTCTTTTCCGATGCATTGTTCCTCCTTTACTGCATTACTCGCTCCCTCACATTGACGAATTAACACACAATTTGCGTCCATATGAAATACTCTGGGTTCCTTGCCATCTCCTTCTAAATCGAGATTCGTTTCTACAGAAACGATAGGATTTTCTTTTGGGAGTCGAGTATCTATTTTCCGATGCATTATTCCTCCTTTACTGCATCCTTCGCTCCCTCACATTGACGAATTAACACACAATTTGCGTCCATATGAAATACTCTGGGTTCCCTGCATTGTCCATCTAAATCGAGATACGTTTCAAAGGAAACGATAGGATTTTCTTTTGGGAGTCGAGTATCTCTTTTCCGATGCATTATTCCTCCTTTACTGCATCCCTCGCTCCCTCACATTGACGAATTAACACACAATTTGCGTCCATATGAAATACTCTGGGTTCCCTGCCATCGCATTCTAAATCGAGATACGATTCCACGGAAACGATAGAAATTCCTTTTGTTAGTCGAGTATCTCTTTTCCGATGCATTATTCCTCCTTTACTGCATCTCTCGCTCCCTCACATTGACGAATTAACACACAATTTGCGTACATATGGAATACTCTGGGATCCCTGCATTGTCTTTCTAAATCGAGATACGTTTCTACGGAAACAATAGGATTTTCTATTGAGAGTCGAGTATCTCGTTTCCGATGCATTATTCGTCCTTTACTGCATCCCTCGCTCCCTCACATTGACGAATTAACACACAATTTGCGTCCATATGAAATACTCTGGGTTCCCTGCATTGTCCCTCTAAATCGATATACGTTTCTACGGAAACGATAGGATTTTCTTTTGGGAGTCGAGTATCTATTTTCCGATGCATTATTCATCCTTACTGCATCCCTGGCTCCCTCACATTGACGAATTAACACACAATTTGCGTCCATATGAAATACTCTGGGTTCCCTGCATTGTCCCTCTAAATCGATATACGTTTCTACGGAAACGATAGGATTTTCTTTTGGGAGTCTAGTATCTGTTGTCCGATGCATTATTCCTCCTTTACTGCATCCCTCGCTCCCTCACATTGACGAATTAACAAACAATTTGCGTCCATATGAGGTACTCTGGGTTCCCTGCCATCGCATTCTAAATCGAGATACGATTCCACGGAAACGATAGAATTTCCTTTTGTGAGTCGATTATCTCTTTTCCGATGCATTATTCCCCCTTTACTGCATCCCGCGCTCACTCACATTGACGAATTAACACACAATTTGCGTCCATATGAAATATTCTGGGTTCCCTGCATTGTCCTTCTAAATCGAGATACGTTTCTACGGAAACAATAGGAATTTCTTTTGGGAGTCGAGTATCTCTTTTCCGATGCATTATTCCTCCTTTACTGCATCCCTCGCTCCCTCACATTGACGAATTAACACACAATTTGCGTCAATATGAAATACTCTGGGATCCCTGCTTTGTCCTTCTAAATCGAGATACGTTTCTACGGAAACGATAGGATTTTCTTTTGGGAGTCGAGTATCTCTTTTCCGATGCATTATTCCTCCTTTACTGCATCCCTCGCTCCCTCACATTGACGAATTAACACACAATTTGCGTCAATATGAAATATTCTGGGTTCCCTGCATTGTCCTTCTAAATCGAGATACGTTTCTACGGAAACGATAGGATTTTCTTTTGGAGTCGAGTATCTCCTTTCCGATGCATTATTCCTCCATCACTGCATCCCTCGCTCCCTCACATTGACGAGTTAACGCACAATTTGCGTCCATATGAAATACTGTGGGTTCATTGCATTGTCCTTCTAAATCGAGATACGTTTCTACGGAAACGATAGTATTTTCTTTTGGGAGTCGAGTATCTCTGTTCCCATGCATTACTCCTCCTTTACTACATCCCTCGCTCCCTCACATTGTTGAATGATCACACAATTTGCGTCCATATAAAATACTCTGGGTTCCCTGCATTAAAATTCTAAATCGAGATACGTTTCTACGGAAACAATAGGATTTTCTTTTGGGAGTCGAGTATCTCTTTTCCGATGCATTATTCCTCTATTACTGCATTACTCGCTCCCTCACATTGACGAATTAACACACAATTTGCGTACATATGGAGTACTCTGGATCCCTGCATTGTCTTTCTAAATCGAGATACGTTTCAACGGAAACAATAGGATTTTCTTTTGGGAGTCGAGTATCTCTTTTCCGATGCATTATTCCTCCTTTACTGCATCCCTCGCTCCCTCACATTGACGAATTAACACACAACTTGCGTACATATGGAGTACTCTGGGATTCCTGCATTGTCTTTCTAAATCGAGATACGTTTCTACGGAAACAAAAGGATTTTCTTTTGGGAGTCGAGTATCTCTTTTCCGATGCATTATTCCTCCTTTACTGCATCCCTCGCTCCCTCACATTGACGAAATAACACACAATTTGCGTCCATATGAAATACTCTGGGTTCCCTGCATTGTCCTTCTCAAACGAGATACGTTTCTACGGAAACGATAGGATTTTCTTTTGGGAGTTGAGTATCTCTTTTCCGATGCATTGTTCCTCCTTTACTGCATCCCTCGCTCCCTCACATTGACGAATTAACACACAATTTGCGTCCATATGAAATACTCTGGGTTCCTTGCCATCTCCTTCTAAATCGAGATACGTTTCTACGGAAACGATAGGATTTTCTTTTGGGAGTCGAGTATCTCTTTTCCGATGCATTATTCCTCCTTTACTGCATCCTTCGCTCCCGCACATTGACGAATTAACACACAATTTGCGTCCATATGAAATTCTCTGGGTTCCCTGCATTGTCCATCTAAATCGAGATACGTTTCAAGGGAAACGATAGGATTTTCTTTTGGGAGTCGAGTATCTCTTTTCCGATGCATTATTCCTCCTTTACTGCATCCCTCGCTCCCTCACATTGACGAATTAACACACAATTTGCGTCCATATGAAATACTCTGGGTTCCCTGCCGTCTCCTTCTAAATCGAGATACGTTTCTACAGAAACGATAGGATTTTCTTTTGGGAGTCGAGTATCTCTTTTCCGCTGCATTATTCCTCCTTTACTAAATCCCTCGATCCCTCACATTGACGAATGAACACACATATTGCGTCCATATAAAATACTCTAGGTTCCCCGCATTGTCCTTCTAAATCGAGATACGTTTCAACGGAAACGATAGGATTTTCTTGAGGGAGACGAATATCTCATTTCCGATGCATTATTCCTGCTTTACAGCATCCCTCGCTCCCTCACATTGACGAATTAACACTTAATTTGCGTACATATGGAATACTCTGGGATCCCTGCATTGTCTTTCTAAATCGAGATACGTTTCTACGGAAACGATAGGATTTTCTTTTGGGAGTCGTGTATCTCCTTTCCGATGCAATATTCCTCCTTTACTGCATCCCTCGCTGCCTCACATTGACGAATTAACACACAATTTGCGTCCATATGAAATACTCTGGGTTCCATTCATTGTCTTTCTAAATTGAGATGCGTTTCTACGGAAACGATAGGATTTGCTTTTGGGAGTCGAGTATCTCTTTACCGATGTATTATTCCTCCTTTACTGCATCCCTCGCTCCCTCACATTGACGAATTAACAGACAATTTGCGGCCATATGAAATACTCTGGGTTCCCTGCATTGTCCTTCTAAATCGAGTTACGTTTCTACAGAAACGATAGGATTTTCTTTTGGGAGTCGAGTATCTCTTTTCCGCTGCATTATTCCTCCTTTACTGCATCCCTCGCTCCCTCACATTGACAAATGAACACACATATTGCGTCCATATAAAATACTCTGGGTTATCTGCATTGTCCTTCTAAATCGAGATACGTTTCTATGGAAACGATAATATTTTCTTTTGGGAGTCGAGTATATCTTTTCCGATGTATTGTTCCTCCTTTACTGCATCCCTCGCTCCCTCACATTCACGAAATAACACACAATTTGCGTCCATATGAAATACTCTGGGTTCCCTGCATTATCTTTCTAAATCGAGATACGTTTCTATGGAAACGATAGGATTTTCTTTTGGGAGTCGAGTATCTCTTTTCCGATGCATTATTCCTACTTTACTGCATTCCTCGCTCCCTCACATTGACGAATTAACACACAATTTGCGTCAATATGAGGTAGTCTGGGTTCCCTGCCATCGCATTCTAAATCGAGATACGATTCCACGGAAACGATAGAATTTCCTATTGTGAGTCGATTATCTACTTTCCGATGCATTATTCCCCCTTTACTGCATCCCTCGCTCCCTCACATTGACGAATTAACACACAATTGGCGTCCATATGAATACTCTGGATTCCCTGCATTGTCGTTCCAAATCGAGATACGTTTCTACGGAAACGATAGGATTTTCTTTTGGGAGTCTAGTATCTGTTGTCCGATGCATTATTCCTCCTTTACTGCATCCCTCGCTCCCTCACATTGACGAATTAACACACAATTTGCGTCAATATGAAATACTCTGGGATCCCTGCTTTGTCCTTCTCAATCGAGATACGTTTTTACGGAAACGATAGGATTTTCTTTTGGGAGTCGAGTATCTCTTTTCCCATGCATTATTCCTAATTTACTGCATCCCTCGCTCCTCACATTAACGAATTAACACACAATTTGCGTCCATATGAAATATTCTGGGTTATCTGCATTGTCCTTCAAAATCGAGATACGTTTCTACGGAAACAATAGGATTTTCTTTTGTGAGTCGAGTATCTCTTTTCCGATGCATTATTCCTCCTTTACTGCATCCCTCGCTCCCTCACATTGACGAATTAACACACAATTTGCGTCAATATGAAATATTCTGGGTTCCCTGCATTGTCCTTCTAAATCGAGATACGTTTCTACGGAAACGATAGGATTTTCTTTTGGAGTCGAGTATCTCCTTTCCGATGCACTATTCCTCCATCACTGCATCCCTCGCTCCCTCACATTGACGAGTTAACACACAATTTGCGTCCATATGAAATACTCTGGGTTCATTGCATTGTCCTTCTAAATCGAGATACGTTTCTACGGAAACGATAATATTTTCTTTTGGGAGTCGAGTATCTCTGTTCCCTTGCATTACTCCTCCTTTACTACATCCCTCGCTCCCTCACATTGTTGAATGATCACACAATTTGCGTCCATATAAAATACTCTGGGTTCCCTGCATTAAAATTCTAAATCGAGATACGTTTCTACGGAAACAATAGGATTTTCTTTTGGGAGTCGGGTATCTCTTTTCCGATTCATTATTCCTCTATTACTGCATTACTCGCTCCCTCACATTGACGAATTAACACACAATTTGCGTACATATGGAGTACTCTGGATCCCTGCATTGTTTTTCTAAATCGAGATACGTTTCTACGGAAACAATAGGATTTTCTTTTGGGAGTCGAGTATCTCTTTTCCGATGCATTATTCCTCCTTTACTGCATCCCTCGCTCCCTCACATTGACGAATTAACACACAATTTGCGTCCATATGAAATACTCTGGGTTCCCTGCATTGTCCATCTAAATCGAGATACGTTTCAAAGGAAACGATAGGATTTTCTTTATGGAGTCGAGTATCTCTTTTGCGATGCATTATTCCTCCTTTACTGCATTACTCGCTCCCTCACATTGACGAATTAACACACAATTTGCGTACATATGGAGTACTCTGGGATTCCTGCATTGTCTTTCTAAATCGAGATACGTTTCTACGGAAACAATAGGATTTCTTTTGGGAGTCGAGTATCTCTTCTCCGATGCATTATTCCTCCTTTACTGCATCCCTCGCTCCCTCACATTGACGAAATAACACACAATTTGCGTCCATATGAAATACTCTGGGTTCCCTGCATTGTCCTTCTCAAACGAGATACGTTTCTACGGAAACGATAACATTTTCTTTTGGGAGTTGAGTATCTCTTTTCCGATGCATTGTTCCTCCTTTACTGCATTACTCGCTCCCTCACATTGACGAATTAACACACAATTTGCGTCCATATGAAATACTCTGGGTTCCTTGCCATCTCCTTCTAAATTGAGATACGTTTCTACGGAAACGATAGGATTTTCTTTTGGGAGTCGAGTATCTCTTTTCCGATGCATTATTCCTCCTTTACTGCATCCCTCGCTCCCTCACATTGACGAATTAACACACAATTTGCGTCCATATGAAATACTCTGGGTTCCCTGCCATCGCATTCTAAATCGAGATACGATTCCACGGAAACGATAGAAATTCCTTTTGTTAGTCAAGTATCTCTTTTCCGATGCATTATTCCTCCTTTACTGCATCTCTCGCTCCCTCACATTTACGAATTAACACACAATTTGCGTACATATGGAATACTCTGGGATCCCTGCATTGTCTTTCTAAATCGAGATACGTTTCTACGGAAACAATAGGATTTTCTATTGAGAGTCGATTATCTCGTTTCCGATGCATTATTCGTCCTTTACTGCATCCCTCGCTCCCTCACATTGACGAATTAACACACAATTTGCGTCCATATGAAATACTCTGTGTTCCCTGCATTGTCCCTCTAAATCGATATACGTTTCTACGGAAACGATAGGATTTTCTTTTGGGAGTCGAGTACCTATTTTCCGATGCATTATTCATTCTTACTGCATCCCTGGCTCCCTCACATTGACCAATTAACACACAATTTGCGTCCATATGAAATACTCTGGGTTCCTTGCCATCTCCTTCTATGTCGAGATTCGTTTCTACGGAAACGATAGAATTTTCTTTTGGGAGTCGAGTATCTCGTTTCCGATGCATTATTCCTCCTTTACTGCACCCCTCGCTCCCTCACATTGACGAATTAACACACAATTTGCGTCCATATGAGATACTCTGGGTTCCCTGCAATGTCCCTCTAAATATAGATACGTTTCAACGGAAACGATAGGATTCTCTTTTAGGGGTAGAGTATCTCTTCTCCTTTACTCCATCCCTCGCTCGCTCACATTGACGAATTAACACACAATTTGCGTCCATATGAAATACTCTGGGTTCCCTGCATTATCCTTCTAAATCGAGATATGATTCTACGGAAACGAAAGGATGTTCTTTTTGGAGACGAATATCTCTTTTTCGATGCATTATTCCTCCTTTACTGCATCCCGCGCACCCTCACATTGACGAATTAACACACAATTAGCGTCCATACGAAATACTCTGAGTTCCCTGCATTGTCCTACAAAATCGTGATACGTTTCTATGGAAACGATAGGATTTTCTTTTGGGAGTCGAGTATCTCTTTTCCGATGCATTATTCCTCCTTTACTGTATCCCTCGCTCCCTCACATTGACGAATTAACACACAATTTGCGTCCATATGATATACTCTGCGTTACCTGCATTGCCCTTATAAATCGAGATACGTTTCTATGGAAACGATAGGATTTTCTTTTGGGAGTCGAGTATCTCTTTTCCGATGCATTATACCTACGTTACTGCATCCCTCACTCCCTCACATTGACGATTTAACACACAATTTGCGTCCATATGAAATACTCTGGTTTCCCTGCATTGTCCTTCTAAATCGAGTTACGTTTCTACATAAACGATAGGATTTTCTTTTGGGAGTCGAGTATCTCTTTTCCGCTGCATTATTCCTCCTTTACTGCATCCCTCGCTCCCTCACATTGACGAATGAACACACATATTGCGTCCATAGAAAATACTCTGGGTTATCTGCATTGTCCTTCTAAATCGAGATACGTTTCTATGGAAACGATAATATTTTCTTTTGGGAGTCGAGTATATCTTTTCCGACGTATTGTTCCTCCTTTACTGCATCCCTCGCTCCCTCACATTCACGTAATAACACACAATTTGCGTCCATATGAAATACTCTGGGTTCCCTGCATTATCTTTCTAAATCGAGATACGTTTCTATGGAAACGATAGGATTTTCTTTTGGGAGTCGAGTATCTCTTTTCCGATGCATTATTCCTACTTTACTGCATCCCTCGCTCCCTCACATTGACGAATTAACACACAATTTGCGTCAATATGAGGTACTCTGGGTTCCCTGCCATCGCATTCTAAATCGAGATACGATTCCACGGAAACGATAGAATTTCCTTTTGTGAGTCGATTATCTACTTTCCGATGCATTATTCCCCCTTTACTGCATCCCTCGCTCCCTCACATTGACGAATTAACACACAATTTGCGTCAATATGAAATACTCTGGGATCCATGCTTTGTCCTTCTCAATCGAGATACGTTTTTACGGAAACGATAGGATTTTCTTTTGGGAGTCGAGTATCTCTTTTCCCATGCATTATTCCTAATTTACTGCATCCCTCGCTCCTCACATTAACGAATTAACACACAATTTGCGTCCATATGAAATACTCTGGGTTCCCTGCATTGTCCTTCTAAATCGAGATACGTTTCTACGGAAACAATAGGATTTTCTTTTGTGAGTCGAGTATCTCTTTTCCGATGCATTATTCCTCCTTTACTGCATCCCTCGCTCCCTCACATTGACGAATTAACACACAATTTGCGTCAATATGAAATATTCTGGGTTCCCTGCATTGTCCTTCTAAATCGAGATACGTTTCTACGGAAACGATAGGATTTTCTTTTGGAGTCGAGTATCTCCATTCCGATGCATTATTCCTCAATCACTGCATCCCTCGCTCCCTCACATTGACGAGTTAACACACAATTTGCGTCCATATGAAATACTCTGGGTTCATTGCATTGTCCTTCTAAATCGAGATACGTTTCTACGGAAACGATAATATTTTCTTTTGGGAGTCGAGTATCTCTGTTCCCTTGCATTACTCCTCCTTTACTACATCCCTCGCTCCCTCACATTGTTGGATGATCACACAATTTGCGTCCATATAAAATACTCTGGGTTCCCTGCATTAAAATTCTAAATCGAGATACGTTTCTACGGAAACAATAGGATTTTCTTTTGGGAGTCGGGTATCTCTTTTCCGATGCATTATTCCTCTATTACTGCATTACTCGCTCCCTCACATTGACGAATTAACACACAATTTGCGTACATATGGAGTACTCTGGATCCCTGCATTGTCTTTCTAAATCGAGATACGTTTCTACGGAAACAATAGGATTTTCTTTTGGGAGTCGAGTATCTCTTTTCCGATGCATTATTCCTCTTTTACTGCATCCCTGGCTCCCTCACATTGACGAATTAACACACAATTTGCGTCCATATGAAATACTCTGGGTTCCCTGCATTGTCCATCTAAATCGAGATACGTTTCAAAGGAAACGATAGGATTTTCTTTTGGGAGTCGAGTATCTCTTTTCCGATGCATTATTCCTCCTTTCCTGCATTACTCGCTCCCTGACATTGACGAATTAACACACAATTTGCGTACATATGGAGTACTCTGGGATTCCTGCATTGTCTTTCTAAATCGAGATACGTTTCTACGGAAACAATAGGATTTTCTTTTGGGAGTCGAGTATCTCTTGTCCGATGCATTATTCCTCCTTTACTGCATCCCTCGCTCCCTCACATTGACGAAATAACACACAATTTGCGTCCATATGAAATACTCTGGGTTCCCTGCATTGTCCTTCTCAAACGAGATACGTTTCTACGGAAACGATAACATTTTCTTTTGGGAGTTGAGTATCTCTTGTCCGATGCATTGTTCCTCCTTTACTGCATTACTCGCTCCCTCACATTGACGAATTAACACACAATTTGCGTCCATATGAAATACTCTGGGTTCCTTGCCATCTCCTTTTAAATCGAGATACGTTTCTACGGAAACGATAGGATTTTCTTTTGGGAGTCGAGTATCTCTTTTCCGATGCATTATTCCTCCTTTACTGCATCCCTCGCTCCCTCACATTGACGAATTAACACACAATTTGCGTCCATATGAAATACTCTGGGTTCCCTGCCATCGCATTCTAAATCGAGATACGATTCCACGGAAACGATAGAAATTCCTTTTGTTAGTCGAGTATCTCTTTTCCGATGCATTATTCCTCCTTTACTGCATCTCTCGATCCCTCACATTACGAATTAACACACAATTTGCGTACATATGGAATACTCTGGGATCCCTGCATTGTCTTTCTAAATCGAGATACGTTTCTACAGAAACATTAGGATTTTCTATTGAGAGTCGAGTATCTCTTTTCCGATGCATTATTCGTCCTTTACTGCATCCCTCGCTCCCTCACATTGACGAATTAACACACAATTTGCGTCCATATGAAATACTCTGGGTTCCTTGCCATCTCCTTCTAAATCGAGTTAAGTTTCTATGGAAACGATAGGATTTTCTTTTGGGAGTCGAATATCTCTTTTCCGATGCATTATACCTACGTTACTGCATCCCTCACTCCCTCACATTGACGATTTAACACACAATTTGCGTCCATATGAAATACTCTGGGTTCCCTGCATTGTCCTTCTAAATCGAGTTACGTTTCTACAGAAACGATAGGATTTTCTTTTGGGAGTCGAGTATCTCTTTTCCGCTGCATTATTCCTCCTTTACTGCATCCCTCGCTCCCTCACATTGACGAAGAACACACATATTGCGTCCATATAAAATACTCTGGGTTATCTGCATTGTCCTTCTAAATCGAGATACGTTTCTATGGAAACGATAATATTTTCTTTTGGGAGTCGAGTATATCTTTTCCGATGTATTGTTCCTCCTTTACTGCATCCCTCGCTCCCTCACATTCACGAAATAACACACAATTTGCGTCCATATGAAATACTCTGGGTTCCCTGCATTATCTTTCTAAATCGAGATACGTTTCTATGGAAACGATAGGATTTTCTTTTGGGAGTCGAGTATCTCTTTTCCGATGCATTATTCCTACTTTACTGCATCCCTCGCTCCCTCACATTGACGAATTAACACACAATTTGCGTCAATATGAGGTACTCTGGGTTCCCTGCCAGCGCATTCTAAATCGAGATACGATTCCACGGAAACGATAGAATTTCCTTTTGTGAGTCGATTATCTACTTTCCGATGCATTATTCCCCCTTTACTGCATCCCTCGCTCCCTCACATTGACGAATTAACACACAATTGGCGTCCATATGAATACTCTGGATTCCCTGCATTGTCCTTCTAAATCGAGATACGTTTCTACGGAAACAATAGGAATTTCTTTTGGGAGTCAAGTATATCTTTTCCGATGCATTATTCCTTCTTTACTGCATCCCTCGCTCCCTCACATTGACGAATTAACACACAATTTGCGTCAATATGAAATACTCTGGGATCCATGCTTTGTCCTTCACAATCGAGATACGTTTTTACGGAAACGATAGGATTTTCTTTTGGGAGTCGAGTATCTCTTTTCCCATGCATTATTCCTAATTTACTGCATCCCTCGCTCCTCACATTAACGAATTAACACACAATTTGCGTCCATATGAAATATTCTGGGTTCCCTGCATTGTCCTTCTAAATCGAGATACGTTTCTACGGAAACAATAGGATTTTCTTTTGTGAGTCGAGTATCTCTTTTCCGATGCATTATTCCTCCTTTACTGCATCCCTCGCTCCCTCACATTGACGAATTAACACACAATTTGCGTCAATATGAAATATTCTGGGTTCCCTGAATTGTCCTTCTAAATCGAGATACGTTTCTACGGAAACGATAGGATTTTCTTTTGGAGTCGAGTATCTCCTTTCCGATGCATTATTCCTCCATCACTGCATCCCTCGCTCCCTCACATTGACGAGTTAACACACAATTTGCGTCCATATGAAATACTCTGGGTTCATTGCATTGTCCTTCTAAATCGAGATACGTTTCTACGGAAACGATAATATTTTCTTTTGGGAGTCGAGTATCTCTGTTCCCTTGCATTACTCCTCCTTTACTACATCCCTCGCTCCCTCACATTGTTGGATGATCACACAATTTGCGTCCATATAAAATACTCTGGGTTCCCTGCATTAAAATTCTAAATCGAGATACGTTTCTACGGAAACAATAGGATTTTCTTTTGGGAGTCGAGTATCTCTTCTCCGATGCATTATTCCTCCTTTACTGCATCCCTCGCTCCCTCACATTGACGAAATAACACACAATTTGCGTCCATATGAAATACTCTGGGTTCCCTGCATTGTCCTTCTCAAACGAGATACGTTTCTACGGAAACGATAGGATTTTCTTTTGGGAGTTGAGTATCTCTTTTCCGATGCATTGTTCCTCCTTTACTGCATTACTCGCTCCCTCACATTGACGAATTAACACACAATTTGCGTCCATATGAAATACTCTGGGTTCCTTGCCATCTCCTTCTAAATCGAGATACGTTTCTACGGAAACGATAGGATTTTCTTTTGGGAGTCGAGTATCTCTTTTCCGATGCATTATTCCTCCTTTACTGCATCCCTCGCTCCCTCACATTGACGAATTAACACACAATTTGCGTCCATATGAAATACTCTGGGTTCCCTGCCATCGCATTCTAAATCGAGATACGATTCCACGGAAACGATGGAAATTCCTTTTGTTAGTCGAGTATCTCTTTTCCGATGCATTATTCCTCCTTTACTGCATCCCTCGCTCCCTCACATTGACGAATTAACACACAATTTGCGTCCATATGAAATACTGTGGGTTCCCTGCATTGTCCCTCTAAATCGATATACGTTTCTACGGAAACGATAGGATTTTCTTTTGGGAGTCGAGTACCTATTTTCCGATGCATTATTCATCCTTACTGCATCCCTGGCTCCCTCACATTGACCAATTAACACACAATTTGCGTCCATATGAAATACTCTGGGTTCCTTGCCATCTCCTTCTATGTCGAGATTCGTTTCTACGGAAACGATAGAATTTTCTTTTGGGAGTCGAGTATCTCGTTTCCGATGCATTATTCCTCCTTTACTGCACCCCTCGCTCCCTCACATTGACGAATTAACACACAATTTGCGTCCATATGAGATACTCTGGGTTCCCTGCAATGTCCCTCTAAATCGAGATACGTTTCAACGGAAACGATAGGATTCTCTTTTAGGGGTCGAGTATCTCTTCTCCTTTACTGCATCCCTCGCTCCCTCACATTGACGAATTAACACACAATTTGCGTCCATATGAAATACTCTGGGTTCCCTGCCGTCTCCTTCTAAATCGAGATACTTTTCTACAGAAACGATAGGATTTTCTTTTGGGAGTCGAGTATCTCTTTTCCGCTGCATTAGTCCTCCTTTACTAAATCCCTCGATCCCTCACATTGACGAATGAACACACATATTGCGTCCATATAAAATACTCTAGGTTCCCCGCATTGTCCTTCTAAATCGAGATACGTTTCAACGGAAACGATAGGATTTTCTTGAGGGAGTCGAGTATCTCATTTCCGATGCATTATTCCTGCTTTACTGCATCCCTCGCTCCCTCACATTGACGAGTTAACACACAATTTGCGTCCATATGAAATACTCTGGGTTCCCTGCATTGTCCTTCTAAATCGAGATACGTTTATACGGAAACGAAAGGATTTTCTTTTGGGAGTCGAGTATCTCTGTTCCCATGCATTATTCCTCCTTTACTGCAACCCTCGCTCCCTTACATTGTTGAATGATCACACAATTTGCGTCCATATAAAGTACTCTGGCTTCCCTGCGATGACCTTCTAAATCGAGATACGTTTCTACGGAAACAATAGGACTTTCTTTTAGGAGTCGAGTATCTCTTTTCCGATGCATTATTCCTCCTTTACTGCATCCATCGCTCGCTCACATTGACGAATTAACACACAATTTGCGTCCATATGAAATACTCTGGGTTCCCTGCATTATCCTTCTAAATCGAGATATGATTCTACGGAAACGAAAGGATGTTCTTTTTGGAGACGAATATCTCTTTTTCGATGCATTATTCCTCCTTTACTGCATCCCGCGCACCCTCACATTGACGAATTAACACACAATTGGCGTCCATACGAAATACTCTGAGTTCCCTGCATTGTCCTACAAAATCGTGATACGTTTCTACGGAAACGATAGAATTTTCTTTTGGGAGTCGAGTATCTCTTTTCCGATGCATTATTCCTCCTTTACTGTATCCCTCGCTCCCTCACATTGACGAATAAACACACAATTTGCGTCCATATGAAATACTCTGGGTTCCCTGCATTGTCCTTCTAAATCGAGTTACGTTTCTATGGAAACGATAGGATTTTCTTTTGGGAGTCGAGTATCTCTTTTCCGATGCATTATACCTACGTTACTGCATCCCTCACTCCCTCACATTGACGATTTAACACACAATTTGCGTCCATATGAAATACTCTGGGTTCCCTGCATTGTCCTTCTAAATCGAGTTACGTTTTTACAGAAACGATAGGATTTTCTTTTGGGAGTCGAGTATCTCTTTTCCGCTGCATTATTCCTCCTTTACTGCATCCCTCGCTCCCTCACATTGACGAATGAACACACATATTGCGTCCATATAAAATACTCTGGGTTATCTGCATTGTCCTTCTAAATCGAGATACGTTTCTATGGAAACGATAATATTTTCTTTTGGGAGTCGAGTATATCTTTTCCGATGTATTGTTCCTCCTTTACTGCATCCCTCGCTCCCTCACATTCACGAAATAACACACAATTTGCGTCCATATGAAATACTCTGGGTTCCCTGCATTATCCTTCTAAATCGAGATACGTTTCTATGGAAACGATAGGAATTTCTTTTGGGAGTCGAGTATCTCTTTTCTGATGCATTATTCCTACTTTACTGCATCCCTCGCTCCCTCACATTGACGAATTAACACACAATTTGCGTCAATATGAGGTACTCTGGGTTCCCTGCCATCGCATTCTAAATCGAGATACGATTCCACGGAAACGATAGAATTTCCTTTTGTGAGTCGATTATCTACTTTCCGATGCATTATTCCCCCTTTACTGCATCCCTCGCTCCCTCACAGTGACGAATTAACACACAATTGGCGTCCATATGAATACTCTGGATTCCCTGCATTGTCGTTCCAAATCGAGATACGTTTCTACGGAAACGATTGGATTTTCTTTTGGGAGTCTAGTATCTGTTGTCCGATGCATTATTCCTCCTTTACTGCATCCCTCGCTCCCTCACATTGACGAATTAACAAACAATTTGCGTCCATATGAGGTACTCTGGGTTCCCTGCCATCGCATTCTAAATCGAGATACGATTCCACGGAAACGATAGAATTTCCTTTTGTGAGTCGATTATCTCTTTTCCGATGCATTATTCCCCCTTTACTGCATCCCGCGCTCACTCACATTGACGAATTAACACACAATTTGCGTCCATATGAAATATTCTGGGTTCCCTGCATTGTCCTTCTAAATCGAGATACGTTTCTACGTAAACAATAGGAATTTCTTTTGGGAGTCGAGTATCTCTTTTCCGATGCATTATTCCTCCTTTACTGCATCCCTCGCTCCCTCACATTGACGAATTAACACACAATTTGCGTCAATATGAAATACTCTGGGATCCCTGCTTTGTCCTTCTAAATCGAGATACGTTTCTACGGAAACGATAGGATTTTCTTTTGGGAGTCGAGTATCTCTTTTCCCATGCATTATTCCTAATTTACTGCATCCCTCGCTCCTCACATTAATGAATTAACACTCAATTTGCGTCCATATGAAATATTCTGGGTTATCTGCATTGTCCTTCTAAATCGAGATACGTTTCTACGGAAACCATAGTATTTTCTTTTGGGAGTCGAGTATCTCCATTCCGATGCATTATTCCTTCTTTACTGCATCCCTCGCTCCCTCACATTGACGAATTAACACACAATTTGCGTCAATATGAAATATTCTGGGTTCCCTGCATTGTCTTTCTAAATCGAGATACGTTTCTACGGAAACGATAGGATTTTCTTTTGGAGTCGAGTATCTCCTTTCCGATGAATTATTCCTCCATCACTGCATCCCTCGCTCCCTCACATTGTTGAATGATCACACAATTTGCGTCCATATAAAATACTCTGGGTTCCCTGCATTAAAATTCTAAATCGAGATACGTTTCTACGGAAACAATAGGATTTTCTTTTGGGAGTCGAGTATCTCTTTTCCGATGCATTATTCCTCTATTACTGCATTACTCGCTCCCTCACATTGACGAATTAACACACAATTTGCGTACATATGGAGTACTCTGGATCCCTGCATTGTCTTTCTAAATCGAGATACGTTTCTACGGAAACAATAGGATTTTCTTTTGGGAGTCGAGTATATCTTTTCCGATGTATTATTCCTCCTTTACTGCATCCCTCGCTCCCTCACATTGACGAATTAACACACAATTTGCGTCCATATGAAATACTCTGGGTTCCCTGCATTGTCCATCTAAATCGAGATACGTTTCAAAGGAAACGATAGGATTTTCTTTTGGGAGTCGAGTATCTCTTTTTCGATGCATTATTCCTCCTTTACTGCATCCCTCGCTCCCTCACATTGACGAAATAACACACAATTTGCGTCCATATGAAATATTCTGGGTTCCCTGCATTGTCCTTCTAAATCGAGATACGTTTCTACGTAAACAATAGGAATTTCTTTTGGGAGTCGAGTATCTCTTTTCCGATGCATTATTCCTCCTTTACTGCATCCCTCGCTCCCTCACATTGACGAATTAACACACAATTTGCGTCAATATGAAATACTCTGGGATCCCTGCTTTGTCCTTCTAAATCGAGATACGTTTCTACGGAAACTATAGGATTTTCTTTTGGGAGTTGAGTATCTCTCTTCCGATGCATTGTTCCTCCTTTACTGCATTACTCGCTCCCTCACATTGACGAATTAACACACAATTTGCGTCCATATGAAATACTCTGGGTTCCTTGCCATCTCCTTCTAAATCGAAATACGTTTCTACGGAAACGAAAGGATTTTCTTTTGGGAGTCGAGTATCTCTTTTCCGATGCATTATTCCTCCTTTACTGCATCCCTCGCTCCCTCACATTGACGAATTAACACACAATTTGCGTCCATATGAAATACTCTGGGTTCCCTGCCATCGCATTCTAACTCGAGATACGATTCCACGGAAACGATTGAAATTCCTTTTGTTAGTCGAGTATCTCTTTTCCGATGCATTATTCCTCCTTTACTGCATCCCTCGCTCCCTCACATTGACGAATTAACACACAATTTGCGTCCATATGAAATACTCTGGGTTCCCTGCATTGTCCCTCTAAATCGATATACGTTTCTACGGAAACGATAGGATTTTCTTTTGGGAGTCGAGTATCTATTTTCCGATGCATTATTCATCCTTACTGCATCCCTGGCTCCCTCACATTGACGAATTAACACACAATTTGCGTCCATATGAGATACTCTGGGTTCCCTGCAATGTCCCTCTAAATCGAGATACGTTTCAACGGAAACGATAGGATTCTCTTTTAGGGGTCGAGTATCTCTTCTCCTTTACTGCATCCCTCGCTCCCTCACATTGACGAATTAACACACAATTTGCGTCCATATGAAATACTCTGGGTTCCCTGCCGTCTCCTTCTAAATCGAGATACTTTTCTACAGAAACGATAGGATTTTCTTTTGGGAGTCGAGTATCTCTTTTCCGCTGCATTAGTCCTCCTTTACTAAATCCCTCGATCCCTCACATTGACGAATGAACACACATATTGCGTCCATATAAAATACTCTAGGTTCCCCGCATTGTCCTTCTAAATCGAGATACGTTTCAACGGAAACGATAGGATTTTCTTGAGGGAGTCGTGTATCTCATTTCCGATGCATTATTCCTGCTTTACAGCATCCCTCGCTCCCTCACATTGACGAATTAACACTTAATTTGCGTACATATGGAATACTCTGGGATCCCTGCATTGTCTTTCTAAATCGAGATACGTTTCTACGGAAACGATAGGATTTTCTTTTGGGAGTCGAGTATCTCCTTTCCGATGCAATATTCCTCCTTTACTGCATCCCTCGCTCCATCACATTGACGAATTAACACACAATTTGGGTCCATATGAAATACTCTGTGTAACCTGCATTGTCCTTCTAAGTCGAGATACGTTTCTACGGAAACGGTACGATTTTCTTTTGGGAGTCGAGTATCTCTTTTACGATTCATTATTCCTCCTTAACTGCATCCCTCGCTCACTCACATTGACGAATTATATGACAATTTGCGTCCATATGAAATACTCTGGGTACCATTCATTGTCTTTCTAAATCGAGATGCGTTTCTACGGATACGATAGGATTTGCTTTTGGGAGTCGAGTATCTCTTTTTCCATGCATTATTCTTCCTTTACTGCATCCCTCGCTCCCTCACATTGACGAATTAACACACAATTTGCGTCCATATGAAATACTCTGGGTTCCCTGCCGTCTCCTTCTAAATCGAGATACGTTTCTACGGAAACGATAGGATTTTCTTTTGGAACTCGAGTATCTCTTTTCCAATGCATTATACCACCTATACTGCATCCCTCGCTCCCTCACATTGCCGAATTAACACACAATTTGCGTCAATATGAAATACTCTGGGTTCCCTGCATTGTCCTTCTAAATCGATATACGTTTCTACGGAAACGATAGGATTTTCTTTTGGGAGTCGAGTATCTCTTTTCCGATGCATTATTCCTCCTTTACTGCATCCCTCGCTCCCTCACATTGACGAGTTAACACACAATTTGCGTCCATATGAAATACTCTGGGTTCCCTGCATTGTCTTTCTAAATCGATACGTTTCTACGGAAACGAATGGATTTTCTTTTGGGAGTCGAGTATCTCTGTTCCCATGCATTATTCCTCCTTTACTGCATCCCTCGCTCCATCACATATTTGAATGATCACACAATTTGCGTCCATATAAAATACTCTGGGTTCCCTGCGTTGACCTTCTAAATCGAGATACGTTTCTACGGAAACAATAAGATTTTCTTTTGGGAGTCGAGTATCTCTTTTACGATTCATTATTCCTCCTTAACTGCATCCCCCGCTCACTCACATTGACGAATTATATGACAATTTGCGTCCATATGAAATACTCTGGGTTCCATTCATTGTCTTTCTAAATCGAGATGCGTTTCTACGGATACGATAGGATTTTCTTTTGTGAGTCGAGTATCTCTTTTCCCATGCATTATTCTTCCTTTACTGCATCCCTCGCTCCCTCACATTGACGAATTAACACACAATTTGCGTCCATATGAAATACTGTGGGTTCCCTGCCGTCTCCATCTAAATCGAGGTACGTTTCTACGGAAACGATAGGATTTTCTTTTGGGAGTCGAGTATCTCTTTTCCGATGCATTATTCCTCCTTTACTGCATCCCTCGCTCCCTCACATTGACGAATTAACACGCAATTTGCATCCACATGGAATACTCTGGGTTCCCTGCATTGTCCTTCTTATCGAGATACGTTCCTACGGAAACGATAGGAATTTCTTTTGGGAGTCTAGTATCTTTTTTCCGATGCGTTATTCCTCCTTCACTGCATCCCTCGCTCCCTCACATTGACGAATTAACACACAATTTGCGTCAATATGAAATATTCTGGGTTCCCTGCATTGTCTTTCTAAATCGAGATACGTTTCTACGGAAACGATAGGATTTTCTTTTGGAGTCGAGTATCTCCTTTCTGATGCACTATTCCTCCATCACTGCATCCCTCGCTCCCTCACATTGACGAGTTAACACACAATTTGCGTCCATATGAAATACTCTGGGTTCATTGCATTGTCCTTCTAAATCGAGATACGTTTCTACGGAAACGATAGTATTTTCTTTTGGGAGTCGAGTATCTCTGTTCCCATGAATTACTCCTCCTTTACTACATCCCTCGCTCCCTCACATTGTTGAATGATCACACAATTTGGGTCCATATAAAATACTCTGGGTTCCCTGCATTAAAATTCTAAATCGAGATACGTTTCTACGGAAACAATAGGATTTTCTTTTGGGACTCGAGTATCTCTTTTCCGATGCATTATTCCTCTATTACTGCATTACTCGCTCCCTCACATTGACGAATTAACACACAATTTGCATACATATGGAGTACTCTGGATCCCTGCATTGTCTTTCTAAATCGAGATACGTTTCTACGGAAACAATAGGATTTTCTTTTGGGAGTCGAGTATCTCTTTTCCGATGTATTATTCCTCCTTTACTGCATCCCTCGCTCCCTCACATTGACGAATTAACACACAATTTGCGTCCATATGAAATACTCTGGGTTCCCTGCATTGTCCATCTAAATCGAGATACGTTTCAAAGGAAACGATAGGATTTTCTTTTGGGAGTCGAGTATCTCTTTTTCGATGCATTATTCCTCCTTTACTGCATCCCTCGCTCCCTCACATTGACGAAATAACACACAATTTGCGTCCATATGAAATACTCTGGGTTCCCTGCATTGCCCTTCTCAAACGAGATACGTTTCTACAGAAACTATAGGATTTTCTTTTGGGAGTTGAGTATCTCTTTTCCGATGCATTGTTCCTCCTTTACTGCATTACTCGCTCCCTCACATTGACGAATTAACACACAATTTGCGTCCATATGAAATACTCTGGGTTCCTTGCCATCTCCTTCTAAATCGAAATACGTTTCTACGGAAACGAAAGGATTTTCTTTTGGGAGTCGAGTATCTCTTTTCCGATGCATTATTCCTCCTTTACTGCATCCCTCGCTCCCTCACATTGACGAATTAACACACAATTTGCGTCCATATGAAATACTCTGGGTTCCCTGCATTGTCCATCTAAATCGAGATACGTTTCAAAGGAAACGATAGGATTTTCTTTTGGGAGTCGAGTATCTCTTTTCCGATGCATTATTCCTCCTTTACTGCATCCCTCGCTCCCTCACATTGACGAATTAACACACAATTTGCGTCCATATGAAATACTCTGGGTTCCCTGCCATCGCATTCTAAATCGAGATACGATTCCACGGAAACGATTGAAATTCCTTTTGTTAGTCGAGTATCTCTTTTCCGATGCATTATTCCTCCTTTACTGCATCTCTCGCTCCCTCACATTGACGAATTAACACACAATTTGCGTACATATGGAATACTCTGGGATCCCTGCATTGTCTTTCTAAATCGAGATACGTTTCTACGGAAACAATAGGATTTTCTATTGAGAGTCGAGTATCACGTTTCCGATGCATTATTCGTCCTTTACTGCATCCCTCGCTCCCTCACATTGACGAATTAACACACAATTTGCGTCCATATGAAATACTCTGGGTTCCCTGCATTGTCCCTCTAAATCGATATACGTTTCTACGGAAACGATAGGATTTTCTTTTGGGAGTCGAGTATCTATTTTCCGATGCATTATTCATCCTTACTGCATCCCTGGCTCCCTCACATTGACGAATTAACACACAATTTGCGTCCATATGAAATACTCTGGGTTCCTTGCCATCTCCTTCTAAGTCGAGATTCGTTTCTACGGAAACGATAGAATTTTCTTTTGGGAGTCGAGTATCTCGTTTCCGATGCATTATTCCTCCTTTACTGCACCCCTCGCTCCCTCACATTGACGAATTAACAACACAATTTGCGTCCATATGAGATACTCTGGGTTCCCTGCAATGTCCCTCTAAATCGAGATACGTTTCAACGGAAACGATAGGATTCTCTTTTAGGGGTCGAGTATCTCTTCTCCTTTACTGCATCCCTCGCTCCCTCACATTGACGAATTAACACACAATTTGCGTCCATATGAAATACTCTGGGTTCCCTGCCGTCTCCTTCTAAATCGAGATACGTTTCTACAGAAACGATAGGATTTTCTTTTGGGAGTCGAGTATGTCTTTTCCGCTGCATTATTCCTCCTTTACTAAATCCCTCGATCCCTCACATTGACGAATGAACACACATATTGCGTCCATATAAAATACTCTAGGTTCCCCGCATTGTCCTTCTAAATCGAGATACGTTTCAACGGAAACGATAGGATTTTCTTGAGGGAGTCGTGTATCTCATTTCCGATGCATTATTCCTGCTTTACAGCATCCCTCGCTCCCTCACATTGACGAATTAACACTTAATTTGCGTACATATGGAATACTCTGGGATCCCTGCATTGTCTTTCTAAATCGAGATACGTTTCTACGGAAACGATAGGATTTTCTTTTGGGAGTCGAGTATCTCCTTTCCGATGCAATATTCCTCCTTTACTGCATCCCTCGCTGCCTCACATTGACGAATTAACACACAATTTGCGTCCATATGAAATACTCTGGGTTCCCTGCATTATCCTTCTAAATCGAGATACGATTCTACGGAAACGATAGGATTTTCTTTTGGGAGTCGAATATATCTTTTCCGATGTATTATTCCTCCTTTACTGCATCCCTCGCTCCATCACATTGACGAATTAACACACAATTTGGGTCCATATGAAATACTCTGTGTAACCTGCATTGTCCTTCTAAGTCGAGATACGTTTCTACGGAAACGGTACGATTTTCTTTTGGGAGTCGAGTATCTCTTTTACGATTCATTATTCCTCCTTAACTGAATCCCTCGCTCACTCACATTGACGAATTATATGACAATTTGCGTCCATATGAAATACTCTGGGTACCATTCATTGTCTTTCTAAATCGAGATGCGTTTCTACGGATACGATAGGATTTGCTTTTGGGAGTCGAGTATCTCTTTACCGATGTATTATTCCTCCTTTACTGCATCGCTCGCTCCCACACATTGACGAATTAACAGACAATTTGCGTCCATATGAAATACTCTGGGTTCCCTGCATTGTCCTTCTAAATCGAGATACGTTTCTACGCAAACGATAGGATTTTCTTTTGTGAGTCGAGTATCTCTTTTCCCATGCATTATTCTTCCTTTACTGCATCCCTCGCTCCCTCACATTGACGAATTAACACACAATTTGCGTCCGTATGAAATACTCTGGGTTCCCTGCCGTCTCCTTCTAAATCGAGATACGTTTCTACGGAAACGATAGGATTTTCTTTTGGAACTCGAGTATCTCTTTTCCAATGCATTATACCACCTTTACTGCATCCCTCGCTCCCTCACATTGCCGAATTAACACACAATTTGCGTCAATATGAAATACTCTGGGTTCCCTGCATTGTCCTTCTAAATCGATATACGTTTCTACGGAAACGATAGGATTTTCTTTTGGGAGTCGAGTATCTCTTTTCCGATGCATTATTCCTCCTTTACTGCATCCCTCGCTCCCTCACATTGACGAGTTAACACACAATTTGCGTCCATATGAAATACTCTGGGTTCCCTGCATTGTCTTCCTAAATCGATACGTTTCTACGGAAACGAATGGATTTTCTTTTGGGAGTCGAGTATCTCTGTTCCCATGCATTATTCCTCCTTTACTGCATCCCTCGCTCCATCACATATTTGAATGATCACACAATTTGCGTCCATATAAAATACTCTGGGTTCCCTGCGTTGACCTTCTAAATCGAGATACGTTTCTACGGAAACAATAAGATTTTCTTTTGGGAGTCGAGTATCTCTTTTACGATTCATTATTCCTCCTTAACTGCATCCCTCGCTCACTCACATTGACGAATTATATGACAATTTGCGTCCATATGAAATACTCTGGGTTCCATTCATTGTCTTTCTAAATCGAGATGCGTTTCTACGGATACGATAGGATTTTCTTTTGTGAGTCGAGTATCTCTTTTCCCATGCATTATTCTTCCTTTACTGCATCCCTCGCTCCCTCACATTGACGAATTAACACACAATTTGCGTCCATATGAAATACTCTGGGTTCCCTGCCGTCTCCTTCTAAATCGAGGTACGTTTCTACGGAAACGATAGGATTTTCTTTTGGGAGTCGAGTATCTCTTTTCCGATGCATTATTCCTCCTTTACTGCATCCCTCGCTCCCTCACATTGACGAGTTAACACACAAATTGCGTCCATATGAAATACTCTGGGTTCCCTGCATTGTCCTTCTAAATCGAGATACGTTTCTACGGAAACGATTGGATTTTTTATTGGGAGTCGAGTATCTCTGTTCCCATGCATTATTCCTCCTTTACTACATCCCTCGCTCCCTCACATTGTTGAATGATCACACAATTAGCGTCCATATAAAATACTCTGGGTCCCTGCATTGACCTTGTAAATCGAGATACGTTTCTACGGAAACAACAGGATTTTCTTTTGGGAGTCGAGTATCTCTTTTCCGATGCATTATTCGTCCTTTACTGCATCCCTCGCTCCCTCACATTGACGAAATAACCCACAATTTGCGTCCATATGAAATACTCTGGGTTCCCTGCATTGACCTTCTCAGACGAGATACGTTTCTACGGAAACGATAGGATTTTCTTTTGGGAGTTGAGTATCTCTTTTCCGATGCATTATTCCTCCTTTACTGCATTACTCGCTCCCTCACATTGACGAATTAACACACAATTTGCGTGAATATGAAATACTCTGGGTTCCCTGCATTGTCCCTCTAAATCGAGATACGTTTCAAAGGAAACGATAGGATTTTCTTTTAGGGGTCGAGTATCTCTTCTCCTTTACTGCATCCCTCGCTCCCTCACATTGACGAATTAACACACAATTTGCGTCCATATGAAATACTCTGGGTTCCCTGCTGTCTCCTTCTAAATCGAGACACGTTTCCTCGGAAATGATAGGATTTTCTTTTGGGAGTCGAGTATCTCTTTTCCGCTGCCTTATACCTTCTTTACTGCATCCCTCGCTCCCTCACATTGACGAATAAACAACATATTGCGTCCATATAAAATACTCTAGGTTCCCTGCATTGTCCTTCTAAATCGAGATTCGTTTCTACGGAAACGATAGGATTTTCTTTTGGGAGTCGAGTATCTCTTTTCCGATGTATTATTCCTCATTTACTGCATCCCTCGCTCCCTCACATTGACGAATTAACACACAATTTGCGTCCATATGAAATACTCTGGGTTCCCTGCTGTCTCCTTCTAAATCGAGACACGTTTCCTCGGAAATGATAGGATTTTCTTTTGGGAGTCGAGTATCTCTTTTCCGCTGCCTTATACCTTCTTTACTGCATCCCTCGCTCCCTCACATTGACGAATAAACAACATATTGCGTCCATATAAAATACTCTAGGTTCCCTGCATTGTCCTTCTAAATCGAGATACGTTTGTACAGAAACGAAAGGATTTTCTTTTGGGAGTCGAGTATCTCTTTTCCGATGCATTATTCCTGCTTTACTGCTTCCCTCGCTCCCTCACATTGGCGAATTAACACACAATTTGAGTCCATATGAATTACTCTGGGTTCCCTGCATTTTCCTTCTAAATCGAGATACGTTTCTGTGGAATGGAGAGAATTTTCTTTTGTGAGTCGAGTCTCTCTTTTCCGATGCATTATTCTTCCTTTACTGCATCCCTCGCTCCCTCACATTCACGAAATAACACACAATTTGCGTCCATATGAAGTACTCTGGGTTCCCTGCAATCTCCTTCTAAATCGAGATACGTTTCTACGGAAACGATAGAATTTCCTTTTGTTAGTCGAGTATCTCTTTTCCGATGCATTATTCTTCCTTTACTGCATCCCTCGCTCACTCACATTGACGAATTAACACACAATTTGCGTATATATGGAGTACTCTGGGATCCCGGTATTGTCTTTCTAAATCGAGATACGTTTCTACGGAAACAATAGCATTTTCTTTTGGGAGTCGAGTATCTCTTTTCCGATGCATTATTCGTCCTTTACTGCAACCTCGCTCCCTCACATTGACGAATTAACACACAATTAGCGTCCATATGAAATACTCTTGGTTCCCTGCATTGTCCTTCTAAATCGATATACGTTTCTACGGAAACGATAGGATTTTCTTTTGGGAGTCGGGTATCTCTTTTCCGATGCATTATTCCTCCTTACTGCATCCCTGGCTCCCTCACATTGACGAATTAACACAGAATTTGCGTCCATATGAAATACTCTGGGTTCCTTGCCATCTCCTTCTAAATCGAGATTCGTTTCTACGGAAACGATAGAATTTTCTTTTGGGAGTCGAGTATCTCTTTTCCGATGCATTATTCCTCCTTTACTGCACCCCTCGCTCACTCACATTGACGAATTTTATAACAATTGGCGTCCATATGAAATACTCTGGGATCCATTCATTGTCTTTCTAAATCGAGATACGTTTCTACGGAAACCATAGGATTTGCTTTTGGGAGTCGAGTTTCTCATTTCCGATGCATTATTCCTCCTTTACTGCATTACTCTCTCCCTCACATTGACGAATTAACAGACAATTTGCGTCCATATGAAATACTCTGGGTTCCCTGCTTTGTCCTTCTAAATCGAGATACGTTTCTACGGAAACGATATTATTTTCTTTTGGGGGTCGAGTATCTTGTTTCCGATGCTTTATTCCTCCTTTACTGCATCCCTCGCTCGCTCACATTGACGAATTAACACACAATTTGCGTCCATATGAAATACTCTTGGTTCCCTGCATTGTCCTTCTAAATCGAGACACGTTTCTACAGAAACGTCAGGATTTTCTTTTGGGAGTCGAGTATCTCTTTTCCGATGCATTATTCCTCCTTACTGCATCCCTCGCTCCCTCACATTGACGAATTAACACACAATTTGCGTCAATATGAAATACTCTGGGTTCCTTGCCATCTCCTTCTAAATCGAGATTCGTTTCTACGGAAACGATAGAATTTTCTTTTGGGAGTCGAGTAACTCTTTTCCGACGCATTATTCCTCCTTTACTGCACCCCTCGCTCCCTCACATTGACGAATTAACACACAATTTGCGTCCATATGAAATACTTTGGGTTCCTTGCATTGTCCCTCTAAATCGAGATACGTTTCAACGGAAACTATAGGATTTTCTTTTAGGGGTCGAGTATCTCTTCTCCTTTACTGCCTCCGTCGCTCCGTCACATTGACGAATTAACACACAATTTGCGTCTATATGAAATACTCTGGGTTCCCTGCTGTCTCCTTCTAAATCGAGATACGTTTCCACGGAAACGATAGGATTTTCTTTTCGGAGTCGAGTATCTATTTTCCGATGCATTATTCCCCCTTTACTGCATCCCTCGCTCCATCACATTGACGAATTAACACACAATTTGGGTCCATATGAAATACTCTGTGTAACTTGCATTGTCCTTCTAAGTCGAGATACGTTTCTACGGAAACGGTACGATTTTCTTTTGGGAGTCGAGTATCTCTTTTACGATTCATTATTCCTCCTTAACTGCATCCCTCGCTCACTCACATTGACGAATTATATGACAATTTGCGTCCATATGAAATACTCTGGGTACCATTCATTGTCTTTCTAAATCGAGATGCGTTTCTACGGATACGATAGGATTTGCTTTTGGGAGTCGAGTATCTCTTTACCGATGTATTATTCCTCCTTTACTGCATCGCTCGCTCCCACACATTGACGAATTAACAGACAATTTGCGTCCATATGAAATACTCTGGGTTCCCTGCATTGTCCTTCTAAATCGAGATACGTTTCTACGCAAACGATAGGATTTTCTTTTGTGAGTCGAGTATCTCTTTTCCCATGCATTATTCTTCCTTTACTGCATCCCTCGCTCCCTCACATTGACGAATTAACACACAATTTGCGACCATATGAAATACTCTGGGTTCCCTGCCGTCTCCTTCTAAATCGAGATACGTTTCTACGGAAACGATAGGATTTTCTTTTGGAACTCGAGTATCTCTTTTCCAATGCATTATACCACCTTTACTGCATCCCTCGCTCCCTCACATTGCCGAATTAACACACAATTTGCGTCAATATGAAATACTCTGGGTTCCCTGCATTGTCCTTCTAAATCAATTTACGTTTCTACGGAAACGATAGGATTTTCTTTTGGGAGTCGAGTATCTCTTTTCCGATGCATTATTCCTCCTTTACTGCATCCCTCGATCCCTCACATTGACGAGTTAACACACAATTTGCGTCCATATGAAATACTCTGGGTTCCCTGCATTGTCTTTCTAAATCGATACGTTTCTACGGAAACGAATGGATTTTCTTTTGGGAGTCGAGTATCTCTTTTCCCATGCATTATTCCTCCTTTACTGCATCCCTCGCTCCATCACATATTTGAATGATCACACAATTTGCGTCCATATAAAATACTCTGGGTTCCCTGCGTTGACCTTCTAAATCGAGATACGTTTCTACGGAAACAATAAGATTTTCTTTTGGGAGTCGAGTATCTCTTTTACGATTCATTATTCCTCCTTAACTGCATCCCTCGCTCACTCACATTGACGAATTATATGACAATTTGCGTCCATATGAAATACTCTGGGTTCCATTCATTGTCTTTCTAAATCGAGATGCGTTTCTACGGATACGATAGGATTTTCTTTTGTGAGTCGAGTATCTCTTTTTCCATGCATTATTCTTCCTTTACTGCATCCCTCGCTCCCTCACATTGACGAATTAACACACAATTTGCGTCCATATGAAATACTCTGGGTTCCTTGCCGTCTCCTTCTAAATCGAGGTACGTTTCTACGGAAACGATAGGATTTTCTTTTGGGAGTCGAGTATCTCTTTTCCGATGCATTATTCCTCCTTTACTGCATCCCTCGCTCCCTCACATTGACGAGTTAACACACAAATTGCGTCCATATGAAATACTCTGGGTTCCCTGCATTGTCCTTCTAAATCGAGATACGTTTCTACGGAAACGATAGGATTTTTTATTGGGAGTCGACTATCTCTGTTCCCATGCATTATTCCTCCTTTACTACATCCCTCGCTCCCTCAAATTGTTGAATGATCACACAATTAGCGTCCATATAAAATACTCTGGGTCCCTGCATTGACCTTGTAAATCGAGATACGTTTCTACGGAAACAATATGATTTTCTTTTGGGAGTCGAGTATCTCTTTTCCGATGCATTATTCGTCCTTTACTGCATGCCTCGCTCCCTCACATTGACGAAATAACCCACAATTTGCGTCCATATGAAATACTCTGGGTTCCCTGCATTGACCTTCTCAGACGAGATACGTTTCTACGGAAACGATAGGATTTTCTTTTGGGAATTGAGTATCTCATTTCCGATGCATTATTCCTCCTTTACTGCATTACTCGCTCCCTCACATTGACGAATTAACACACAATTTGCATCCACATGGAATACTCTGGGTTCCCTGCATTGTCATTCTTATCGAGATACGTTTCTACGGAAACGATAAGAATTTCTTTTGGGAGTCTAGTATCTCTTTTCCGATGCGTTATTCCTCCTTTACTGCATCCCTCGCTCCCTCACATTGACGAATTAACACACAATTTGCGTCCATATGAAATACTCTGGGTTCCTTGCCATCTCCTTCTAAATCGAGATACGTTTCTACGGAAACGATAGGATTTTCTTTTGGGAGTCGAGTATCTCTTATCCGATGCATTATTCCTCCTTTACTGCATCCCTTGCTCTCTCACATTGTCGAATTAACACACAATTTGCGTGAATATGAAATACTCTGGGTTCCCTGCATTGTCCCTCTAAATCGAGATACGTTTCAAAGGAAACGATAGGATTTTCTTTTAGGGGTCGAGTATCTCTTCTCCTTTACTGCATCCCTCGCTCCCTCACATTGACGAGTTAACACACAAATTGCGTCCATATGAAATACTCTGGGTTCCCTGCATTGTCCTTCTAAATCGAGTTACGTTTCTACAGAAACGATAGGATTTTTTATTGGGAGTCGAGTATCTCTGTTCCCATGCATTATTCCTCCTTTACTACATCCCTCGCTCCCTCACATTGTTGAATGATCACACAATTAGCGTCCATATAAAATAATCTGGGTCCCTGCATTGACCTTGTAAATCGAGATACGTTTCTACGGAAACAATAGGATTTTCTTTTGGGAGTCGAGTATCTCTTTTCCGATGCATTATTCGTCCTTTACTGCATCCCTCGCTCCCTCACATTGACGAAATAACCCACAATTTGCGTCCATATGAAATACTCTGGGTTCCCTGCATTGACCTTCTCAGACGAGATACGTTTCTACGGAAACGATAGGTTTTTCTTTTGGGAGTTGAGTATCTCTTTTCCGATGCATTATTCCTCCTTTACTGCATTACTCGCTCCCTCACATTGACGAATTAACACACAATTTGCATCCACATGGAATACTCTGGGTTCCCTGCATTGTCCTTCTAATCGAGATACGCTTCTACGGATACGATAGGAATTTCTTTTGGGAGTCTAGTATCTCTTTTCCGATGCGTTATTCCTCCTTTACTGCATCCCTCGCTCCCTCACATTGACGAATTAACACACAATTTGCGTCCATATGAAATACTCTGGGTTCCTTGCCATCTCCTTCTAAATCGAGATACGTTTCTACGGAAACGATAGGATTTCTTTTGGGAGTCGAGTATCTCTTATCCGATGCATTATTCCTCCATTACTGCATCCCTCGCTCCCTCACATTGTCGAATTAACACACAATTTGCGTGAATATGAAATACTCTGGGTTCCCTGCATTGTCCCTCTAAATCGAGATACGTTTCAAAGGAAACGATAGGATTTTCTTTTAGGGGTCGAGTATCTCTTCTCCTTTACTGCATCCCTCGCTCCCTCACATTGACGAATTAACACACAATTTGCGTCCATATGAAATACTCTGGGTCCCTGCTGTCTCCTTCTAAATCGAGACACGTTTCCGCGGAAATGATAGGATTTTCTTTTGGGAGTCGAGTATCTCTTTTCCGCTGCCTTATACCTTCTTTACTGCATCCCTCGCTCCCTCACATTGACGAATGAACAACATATTGCGTCCATATAAAATACTCTAGGTTCCCTGCATTGTCCTTCTAAATCGAGACGCGATTCTACGGAAACGATAGGATTTTCTTTTGGGAGTCGAATATACCTTTTCCGATGCATTATTCCTCCTCTACTGCAACCCTCGCTCCCTCACATTGACCAATTAACACACAATTTGCGTCCATACGAAATACTCTGGGTTCCCTGCATTGTCCTTCTAAATCGAGATACGTTTGTACAGAAACGAAAGGATTTTCTTTTGGGAGTCGAGTATCTCTTTTCCGATGCATTATTCCTGCTTTACTGCATCCCTCGCTCCCTCACATTGGCGAATTAACACACAATTTGAGTCCATATGAATTACTCTGGGTTCCCTGCATTTTCCTTCTAAATCGAGATACGTTTCTACGGAAACGATAGAATTTCCTTTTGTTAGTCGAGTATCTCTTTTCCGATGCATTATTCTTCCTTTACTGCATCCCTCGCTCACTCACATTGACGAATTAACACACAATTTGCGTACATATGGAGTTCTCTGCGATCCATGTATTGTCTTTCTAAATCGAGATACGTTTCTACGGAAACAATAGCATTTTCTTTTGGGAGTCGAGTATCTCTTTTCCGATGCATTATTCGTCCTTTACTGCACCCTCGCTCCCTCACATTGACGAATTAACACACAATTAGCGTCCATATGAAATACTCTTGGTTCCCTGCATTGTCCTTCTAAATCGATATACGTTTCTACGGAAACGATAGGATTTTCTTTTGGGAGTCGGGTATCTCTTTTCCGATGCATTATTCCTCCTTACTGCATCCCTGGCTCCCTCACATTGACGAATTAACACACAATTTGCGTCCATATGAAATACTCTGGGTTCCTTGCCATCTCCTTCTAAATCGAGATTCGTTTCTACGGAAACGATAGAATTTTCTTTTGGGAGTCGAGTATCTCTTTTCCGATGCATTATTCCTCCTTTACTGCACCCCTCGCTCACTCACATTGACGAATTTTATAACAATTGGCGTCCAAATGAAATACTCTGGGATCCATTCATTGTCTTTCTAAATCGAGATACGTTTCTACGGAAACCATAGGATTTGCTTTTGGGAGTCGAGTTTCTCATTTCCGATGCATTATTCCTTCTTTACTGCATTACTCGCTCCCTCACATTGACGAATTAACAGACAATTTGCGTCCATATGAAATACTCTGGGTTCCCTGCTTTGTCCCTCTAAATCGAGATACGTTTCTACGGAAACGATATTATTTTCTTTTGGGGGTCGAGTATCTTGTTTCCGATGCTTTATTCCTCCTTTACTGCATCCCTCGCTCGCTCACATTGACGAATTAACACACAATTGGCGTCCATATGAATACTCTGGATTCCCTGCATTGTCGTTCCAAATCGAGATACGTTTCTACGGAAACGATTGGATTTTCTTTTGGGAGTCTAGTATCTGTTGTCCGATGCATTATTCCTCCTTTACTGCATCCCTCGCTCCCTCACATTGACGAATTAACAAACAATTTGCGTCCATATGAGGTACTCTGGGTTCCCTGCCATCGCATTCTAAATCGAGATACGATTCCACGGAAACGATAGAATTTCCTTTTGTGAGTCGATTATCTCTTTTCCGATGCATTATTCCCCCTTTACTGCATCCCGCGCTCACTCACATTGACGAATTAACACACAATTTGCGTCCATATGAAATATTCTGGGTTCCCTGCATTGTCCTTCTAAATCGAGATACGTTTCTACGTAAACAATAGGAATTTCTTTTGGGAGTCGAGTATCTCTTTTCCGATGCATTATTCCTCCTTTACTGCATCCCTCGCTCCCTCACATTGACGAATTAACACACAATTTGCGTCAATATGAAATACTCTGGGATCCCTGCTTTGTCCTTCTAAATCGAGATACGTTTCTACGGAAACGATAGGATTTTCTTTTGGGAGTCGAGTATCTCTTTTCCCATGCATTACTCCTAATTTACTGCATCCCTCGCTCCTCACATTAATGAATTAACACACAATTTGCGTCCATATGAAATATTCTGGGTTATCTGCATTGACCTTCTAAATCGAGATACGTTTCTACGGAAACCATAGTATTTTCTTTTGGGAGTCGAGTATCTCCATTCCGATGCATTATTCCTCCTTTACTGCATCCCTCGCTCCCTCACATTGACGAATTAACACACAATTTGCGTCAATATGAAATATTCTGGGTTCCCTGCATTGTCTTTCTAAATCGAGATACGTTTCTACGGAAACGATAGGATTTTCTTTTGGAGTCGAGTATCTCCTTTCCGATGCATTATTCCTCCATCACTGCATCCCTCGCTCCCTCACATTGTTGAATGATCACACAATTTGCGTCCATATAAAATACTCTGGGTTCCCTGCATTAAAATTCTAAATCGAGATACGTTTCTACGGAAACAATAGGATTTTCTTTTGGGAGTCGAGTATCTCTTTTCCGATGTATTATTCCTCCTTTACTGCATCCCTCGCTCCCTCACATTGACGAATTAACACACAATTTGCGTCCATATGAAATACTCTGGGTTCCCTGCATTGTCCATCTAAATCGAGATACGTTTCAAAGGAAACGATAGGATTTTCTTTTGGGAGTCGAGTATCTCTTTTTCGATGCATTATTCCTCCTTTACTGCATCCCTCGCTCCCTCACATTGACGAAATAACACACAATTTGCGTCCATATGAAATACTCTGGGTTCCCTGCATTGCCCTACTCAAACGAGATACGTTTCTACGGAAACTATAGGATTTTCTTTTGGGAGTTGAGTATCTCTCTTCCGATGCATTGTTCCTCCTTTACTGCATTACTCGCTCCCTCACATTGACGAATTAACACACAATTTGCGTCCATATGAAATACTCTGGGTTCCTTGCCATCTCCTTCTAAATCGAAATACGTTTCTACGGAAACGAAAGGATTTTCTTTTGGGAGTCGAGTATCTCTTTTCCGATGCATTATTCCTCCTTTACTGCATCCCTCGCTCCCTCACATTGACGAATTAACACACAATTTGCGTCCATATGAGATACTCTGGGTTCCCTGCAATGTCCCTCTAAATCGAGATACGTTTCAACGGAAACGATAGGATTCTCTTTTACGGGTCGAGTATCTCTTCTCCTTTACTGCATCCCTCGCTCCCTCACATTGACGAATTAACACACAATTTGCGTCCATATGAAATACTCTGGGTTCCCTGCCGTCTCCTTCTAAATCGAGATACGTTTCTACAGAAACGATAGGATTTTCTTTTGCGAGTCTAGTATGTCTTTTCCGCTGCATTATTCCTCCTTTACTAAATCCCTCGATCCATCACATTGACGAATGAACACACATATTGCGTCCATATAAAATACTCTAGGTTCCCCGCATTGTCCTTCTAAATCGAGATACGTTTCAACGGAAACGATAGGATTTTCTTGAGGGAGTCGTGTATCTCATTTCCGATGCATTATTCCTGCTTTACAGCATCCCTCGCTCCCTCACATTGACGAATTAACACTTAATTTGCGTACATATGGAATACTCTGGGATCCCTGCATTGTCTTTCTAAATCGAGATACGTTTCTACGGAAACGATAGGATTTTCTTTTGGGAGTCGAGTATCTCCTTTCCGATGCAATATTCCTCCTTTACTGCATCCCTCGCTCCATCACATTGACGAATTAACACACAATTTGGGTCCATATGAAATACTCTGTGTAACCTGCATTGTCCTTCTAAGTCGAGATACGTTTCTACGGAAACGGTACGATTTTCTTTTGGGAGTCGAGTATCTCTTTTACGATTCATTATTCCTCCTTAACTGCATCCCTCGCTCACTCACATTGACGAATTATATGACAATTTGCGTCCATATGAAATACTCTGGGTACCATTCATTGTCTTTCTAAATCGAGATGCGTTTCTACGGATACGATAGGATTTGCTTTTGGGAGTCGAGTATCTCTTTACCGATGTATTATTCCTCCTTTACTGCATCGCTCGCTCCCACACATTGACGAATTAACAGACAATTTGCGTCCATATGAAATACTCTGGGTTCCCTGCATTGTCCTTCTAAATCGAGATACGTTTCTACGCAAACGATAGGATTTTCTTTTGTGAGTCGAGTATCTCTTTTCCCATGCATTATTCTTCCTTTACTGCATCCCTCGCTCCCTCACATTGACGAATTAACACACAATTTGCGTCCATATGAAATACTCTGGGTTCCCTGCCGTCTCCTTCTAAATCGAGATACGTTTCTACGGAAACGATAGGATTTTCTTTTGGAACTCGAGTATCTCTTTTCCAATGCATTATACCACCTATACTGCATCCCTCGCTCCCTCACATTGCCGAATTAACACACAATTTGCGTCAATATGAAATACTCTGGGTTCCCTGCATTGTCCTTCTAAATCGATATACGTTTCTACGGAAACGATAGGATTTTCTTTTGGGAGTCGAGTATCTCTTTTCCGATGCATTATTCCTCCTTTACTGCATCCCTCGCTCCCTCACATTGACGAGTTAACACACAATTTGCGTTTATATGAAATACTCTGGGTTCCCTGCATTGTCTTTCTAAATCGATACGTTTCTACGGAAACGAATGGATTTTCTTTTGGGAGTCGAGTATCTCTGTTCCCATGCATTATTCCTCCTTTACTGCATCCCTCGCTCCATCACATATTTGAATGATCACACAATTTGCGTCCATATAAAATACTCTGGGTTCCCTGCGTTGACCTTCTAAATCGAGATACGTTTCTACGGAAACAATAAGATTTTCTTTTGGGAGTCGAGTATCTCTTTTACGATTCATTATTCCTCCTTAACTGCATCCCCCGCTCACTCACATTGACGAATTATATGACAATTTGCGTCCATATGAAATACTCTGGGTTCCATTCATTGTCTTTCTAAATCGAGATGCGTTTCTACGGATACGATAGGATTTTCTTTTGTGAGTCGAGTATCTCTTTTCCCATGCATTATTCTTCCTTTACTGCATCCCTCGCTCCCTCACATTGACGAATTGACACACAATTTGCGTCCATATGAAATACTGTGGGTTCCCTGCCGTCTCCATCTAAATCGAGGTACGTTTCTACGGAAACGATAGGATTTTCTTTTGGGAGTCGAGTATCTCTTTTCCGATGCATTATTCCTCCTTTACTGCATCCCTCCCTCCCTCACATTGACGAATTAACACGCAATTTGCATCCACATGGAATACTCTGGGTTCCCTGCATTGTCCTTCTTATCGAGATACGTTCCTACGGAAACGATAGGAATTTCTTTTGGGAGTCTAGTATCTCTTTTCCGATGCGTTATTCCTCCTTTACTGCATCCCTCGCTCCCTCACATTGACGAATTAACACACAATTTGCGTCAATATGAAATATTCTGGGTTCCCTGCATTGTCTTTCTAAATCGAGATACGTTTCTACGGAAACGATAGGATTTTCTTTTGGAGTCGAGTATCTCCTTTCCGATGCACTATTCCTCCATCACTGCATCCCTCGCTCCCTCACATTGACGAGTTAACACACAATTTGCGTCCATATGAAATACTCTGGGTTCATTGCATTGTCCTTCTAAATCGAGATACGTTTCTACGGAAACGATAGTATTTTCTTTTGGGAGTCGAGTATCTCTGTTCCCATGAATTACTCCTCCTTTACTACATCCCTCGCTCCCTCACATTGTTGAATGATCACACAATTTGGGTCCATATAAAATACTCTGGGTTCCCTGCATTAAAATTCTAAATCGAGATACGTTTCTACGGAAACAATAGGATTTTCTTTTGGGACTCGAGTATCTCTTTTCCGATGCATTATTCCTCTATTACTGCATTACTCGCTCCCTCACATTGACGAATTAACACACAATTTGCGTACATATGGAGTACTCTGGATCCCTGCATTGTCTTTCTAAATCGAGATACGTTTCTACGGAAACAATAGGATTTTCTTTTGGGAGTCGAGTATCTCTTTTCCGATGTATTATTCCTCTTTTACTGCATCCCTCGCTCCCTCACATTGACGAATTAACACACAATTTGCGTCCATATGAAATACTCTGGGTTCCCTGCATTGTCCATCTAAATCGAGATACGTTTCAAAGGAAACGATAGGATTTTCTTTTGGGAGTTGAGTATCTCTTTTCCGATGCATTGTTCCTCCTTTACTGCATTACTCGCTCCCTCACATTGACGAATTAACACACAATTTGCGTCCATATGAAATACTCTGGGTTCCTTGCCATCTCCTTCTAAATCGAAATACGTTTCTACGGAAACGAAAGGATTTTCTTTTGGGAGTCGAGTATCTCTTTTCCGATGCATTATTCCTCCTTTACTGCATCCCTCGCTCCCTCACATTGACGAATTAACACACAATTTGCGTCCATATGAAATACTCTGGGTTCCCTGCATTGTCCATCTAAATCGAGATACGTTTCAAAGGAAACGATAGGATTTTCTTTTGGGAGTCGAGTATCTCTTTTCCGATGCATTATTCCTCCTTTACTGCATCCCTCGCTCCCTCACATTGACGAATTAACACACAATTTGCGTCCATATGAAATACTCTGGGTTCCCTGCCATCGCATTCTAAATCGAGATACGATTCCACGGAAACGATTGAAATTCCTTTTGTTAGTCGAGTATCTCTTTTCCGATGCATTATTCCTCCTTTACTGCATCTCTCGCTCCCTCACATTGACGAATTAACACACAATTTGCGTACATATGGAATACTCTGGGATCCCTGCATTGTCTTTCTAAATCGAGATACGTTTCTACGGAAACAATAGGATTTTCTATTGAGAGTCGAGTATCACGTTTCCGATGCATTATTCGTCCTTTACTGCATCCCTCGCTCCCTCACATTGACGAATTAACACACAATTTGCGTCCATATGAAATACTCTGGGTTCCCTGCATTGTCCCTCTAAATCGATATACGTTTCTACGGAAACGATAGGATTTTCTTTTGGGAGTCGAGTATCTATTTTCCGATGCATTATTCATCCTTACTGCATCCCTGGCTCCCTCACATTGACGAATTAACACACAATTTGCGTCCATATGAAATACTCTGGGTTCCTTGCCATCTCCTTCTAAGTCGAGATTCGTTTCTACGGAAACGATAGAATTTTCTTTTGGGAGTCGAGTATCTCGTTTCCGATGCATTATTCCTCCTTTACTGCACCCCTCGCTCCCTCACATTGACGAATTAACACACAATTTGCGTCCATATGAGATACTCTGGGTTCCCTGCAATGTCCCTCTAAATCGAGATACGTTTCAACGGAAACGATAGGATTCTCTTTTAGGGGTCGAGTATCTCTTCTCCTTTACTGCATCCCTCGCTCCCTCACATTGACGAATTAACACACAATTTGCGTCCATATGAAATACTCTGGGTTCCCTGCCGTCTCCTTCTAAATCGAGATACGTTTCTACAGAAACGATAGGATTTTCTTTTGGGAGTCGAGTATGTCTTTTCCGCTGCTTTATTCCTCCTTTACTAAATCCCTCGATCCCTCACATTGACGAATGAACACACATATTGCGTCCATATAAAATACTCTAGGTTCCCCGCATTGTCCTTCTAAATCGAGATACGTTTCAACGGAAACGATAGGATTTTCTTGAGGGAGTCGTGTATCTCATTTCCGATGCATTATTCCTGCTTTACAGCATCCCTCGCTCCCTCACATTGACGAATTAACACTTAATTTGCGTACATATGGAATACTCTGGGATCCCTGCATTGTCTTTCTAAATCGAGATACGTTTCTACGGAAACGATAGGATTTTCTTTTGGGAGTCGAGTATCTCCTTTCCGATGCAATATTCCTCCTTTACTGCATCCCTCGCTGCCTCACATTGACGAATTAACACACAATTTGCGTCCATATGAAATACTCTGGGTTCCCTGCATTATCCTTCTAAATCGAGATACGATTCTACGGAAACGATAGGATTTTCTTTTGGGAGTCGAATATATCTTTTCCGATGCATTATTCCTCCTTTACTGCATCCCTCGCTCCATCACATTGACGAATTAACACACAATTTGCGTCCGTATGAAATACTCTGGGTTCCCTGCCGTCTCCTTCTAAATCGAGATACGTTTCTACGGAAACGATAGGATTTTATTTTGGAACTCGAGTATCTCTTTTCCAATGCATTATACCACCTTTACTGCATCCCTCGCTCCCTCACATTGCCGAATTAACACACAATTTGCGTCAATATGAAATACTCTGGGTTCCCTGCATTGTCCTTCTAAATCGATATACGTTTCTACGGAAACGATAGGATTTTCTTTTGGGAGTCGAGTATCTCTTTTCCGATGCATTATTCCTCCTTTACTGCATCCCTCGCTCCCTCACATTGACGAGTTAACACACAATTTGCGTCCATATGAAATACTCTGGGTTCCCTGCATTGTCTTCCTAAATCGATACGTTTCTACGGAAACGAATGGATTTTCTTTTGGGAGTCGAGTATCTCTGTTCCCATGCATTATTCCTCCTTTACTGCATCCCTCGCTCCATCACATATTTGAATGATCACACAATTTGCGTCCATATAAAATACTCTGGGTTCCCTGCGTTGACCTTCTAAATCGAGATACGTTTCTACGGAAACAATAAGATTTTCTTTTGGGAGTCGAGTATCTCTTTTACGATTCATTATTCCTCCTTAACTGCATCCCTCGCTCACTCACATTGACGAATTATATGACAATTTGCGTCCATATGAAATACTCTGGGTTCCATTCATTGTCTTTCTAAATCGAGATGCGTTTCTACGGATACGATAGGATTTTCTTTTGTGAGTCGAGTATCTCTTTTCCCATGCATTATTCTTCCTTTACTGCATCCCTCGCTCCCTCACATTGACGAATTAACACACAATTTGCGTCCATATGAAATACTCTGGGTTCCCTGCCGTCTCCTTCTAAATCGAGATACGTTTCTACGGAAACGATTGGATTTTTTATTGGGAGTCGAGTATCTCTGTTCCCATGCATTATTCCTCCTTTACTACATCCCTCGCTCCCTCACATTGTTGAATGATCACACAATTAGCGTCCATATAAAATACTCTGGGTCCCTGCATTGACCTTGTAAATCGAGATACGTTTCTACGGAAACAACAGGATTTTCTTTTGGGAGTCGAGTATCTCTTTTCCGATGCATTATTCGTCCTTTACTGCATCCCTCGCTCCCTCACATTGACGAAATAACCCACAATTTGCGTCCATATGAAATACTCTGGGTTCCCTGCATTGACCTTCTCAGACGAGATACGTTTCTACGGAAACGATAGGATTTTCTTTTGGGAGTTGAGTATCTCTTTTCCGATGCATTATTCCTCCTTTACTGCATTACTCGCTCCCTCACATTGACGAATTAACACGCAATTTGCATCCACATGGAATACTCTGGGTTCCCTGCATTGTCCTTCTTATCGAGATACGTTTCTACGGAAACGATAGGAATTTCTTTTGGGAGTCTAGTATCTCTTTTCCGATGCGTTATTCCTCCTTTACTGCATCCCTCGCTCCCTCACATTGACGAATTAACACACAATTTGCGTCCATATGAAATACTCTGGGTTCCTTGCCATCTCCTTCTAAATCGAGATACGTTTCTACGGAAACGATAGGATTTTCTTTTGGGAGTCGAGTATCTCTTATCCGATGCATTATTCCTCCTTTACTGCATCCCTCGCTCCCTCACATTGTCGAATTAACACACAATTTGCGTGAATATGAAATACTCTGGGTTCCCTGCATTGTCCCTCTAAATCGAGATACGTTTCAAAGGAAACGATAGGATTTTCTTTTAGGGGTCGAGTATCTCTTCTCCTTTACTGCATCCCTCGCTCCCTCACATTGACGAATTAACACACAATTTGCGTCCATATGAAATACTCTGGGTTCCCTGCTGTCTCCTTCTAAATCGAGACACGTTTCCTCGGAAATGATAGGATTTTCTTTTGGGAGTCGAGTATCTCTTTTCCGCTGCCTTATACCTTCTTTACTGCATCCCTCGCTCCCTCACATTGACGAATAAACAACATATTGCGTCTATATAAAATACTCTAGGTTCCCTGCATTGTCCTTCTAAATCGAGATTCGTTTCTACGGAAACGATAGGATTTTCTTTTGGGAGTCGAGTATCTCTTTTCCGATGTATTATTCCTCATTTACTGCATCCCTCGCTCCCTCACATTGACGAATTAACACACAATTTGCGTCCATATGAAATACTCTGGGTTCCCTGCTGTCTCCTTCTAAATCGAGACACGTTTCCTCGGAAATGATAGGATTTTCTTTTGGGAGTCGAGTATCTCTTTTCCGCTGCCTTATACCTTCTTTACTGCATCCCTCGCTCCCTCACATTGACGAATAAACAACATATTGCGTCCATATAAAATACTCTAGGTTCCCTGCATTGTCCTTCTAAATCGAGATACGTTTGTACAGAAACGAAAGGATTTTCTTTTGGGAGTCGAGTATCTCTTTTCCGATGCATTATTCCTGCTTTACTGCTTCCCTCGCTCCCTCACATTGGCGAATTAACACACAATTTGAGTCCATATGAATTACTCTGGGTTCCCTGCATTTTCCTACTAAATCGAGATACGTTTCTATGGAATGGAGAGAATTTTCTTTTGTGAGTCGAGTCTCTCTTTTCCGATGCATTATTCCTCCTTTACTGCATCCCTCGCTCCCTCACATTCACGAAATAACACACAATTTGCGTCCATATGAAGTACTCTGGGTTCCCTGCAATCTCCTTCTAAATCGAGATACGTTTCTACGGAAACGATAGAATTTCCTTTTGTTAGTCGAGTATCTCTTTTCCGATGCATTATTCTTCTTTTACTGCATCCCTCGCTCACTCACATTGACGAATTAACACACAATTTGCGTATATATGGAGTACTCTGGGATCCCGGTATTGTCTTTCTAAATCGAGATACGTTTCTACGGAAACAATAGCATTTTCTTTTGGGAGTCGAGTATCTCTTTTCCGATGCATTATTCGTCCTTTACTGCAACCTCGCTCCCTCACATTGACGAATTAACACACAATTAGCGTCCATATGAAATACTCTTGGTTCCCTGCATTGTCCTTCTAAATCGATATACGTTTCTACGGAAACGATAGGATTTTCTTTTGGGAGTCGGGTATCTCTTTTCCGATGCATTATTCCTCCTTACTGCATCCCTGGCTCCCTCACATTGACGAATTAACACAGAATTTGCGTCCATATGAAATACTCTGGGTTCCTTGCCATCTCCTTCTAAATCGAGATTCGTTTCTACGGAAACGATAGAATTTTCTTTTGGGAGTCGAGTATCTCTTTTCCGATGCATTATTCCTCCTTTACTGCACCCCTCGCTCACTCACATTGACGAATTTTATAACAATTGGCGTCCATATGAAATACTCTGGGATCCATTCATTGTCTTTCTAAATCGAGATACGTTTCTACGGAAACCATAGGATTTGCTTTTGGGAGTCGAGTTTCTCATTTCCGATGCATTATTCCTCCTTTACTGCATTACTCTCTCCCTCACATTGACGAATTAACAGACAATTTGCGTCCATATGAAATACTCTGGGTTCCCTGCTTTGTCCTTCTAAATCGAGATACGTTTCTACGGAAACGATATTATTTTCTTTTGGGGGTCGAGTATCTTGTTTCCGATGCTTTATTCCTCCTTTACTGCATCCCTCGCTCGCTCACATTGACGAATTAACACACAATTTGCGTCCATATGAAATACTCTTGGTTCCCTGCATTGTCCTTCTAAATCGAGACACGTTTCTACAGAAACGTCAGGATTTTCTTTTGGGAGTCGAGTATCTCTTTTCCGATGCATTATTCCTCCTTACTGCATCCCTCGCTCCCTCACATTGACGAATTAACACACAATTTGCGTCAATATGAAATACTCTGGGTTCCTTGCCATCTCCTTCTAAACCGAGATTCGTTTCTACGGAAACGATAGAATTTTCTTTTGGGAGTCGAGTAACTCTTTTCCGACGCATTATTCCTCCTTTACTGCACCCCTCGCTCCCTCACATTGACGAATTAACACACAATTTGCGTCCATATGAAATACTTTGGGTTCCTTGCATTGTCCCTCTAAATCGAGATACGTTTCAACGGAAACTATAGGATTTTCTTTTAGGGGTCGAGTATCTCTTCTCCTTTACTGCCTCCGTCGCTCCGTCACATTGACGAATTAACACACAATTTGCGTCCATATGAAATACTCTGGGTTCCCTGCTGTCTCCTTCTAAATCGAGATACGTTTCCACGGAAACGATAGGATTTTCTTTTCGGAGTCGAGTATCTATTTTCCGATGCATTATTCCCCCTTTACTGCATCCCTCGCTCCATCACATTGACGAATTAACACACAATTTGGGTCCATATGAAATACTCTGTGTAACTTGCATTGTCCTTCTAAGTCGAGATACGTTTCTACGGAAACGGTACGATTTTCTTTTGGGAGTCGAGTATCTCTTTTACGATTCATTATTCCTCCTTAACTGCATCCCTCGCTCACTCACATTGACGAATTATATGACAATTTGCGTCCATATGAAATACTCTGGGTACCATTCATTGTCTTTCTAAATCGAGATGCGTTTCTACGGATACGATAGGATTTGCTTTTGGGAGTCGAGTATCTCTTTACCGATGTATTATTCCTCCTTTACTGCATCGCTAGCTCCCACACATTGACGAATTAACAGACAATTTGCGTCCATATGAAATACTCTGGGTTCCCTGCATTGTCCTTCTAAATCGAGATACGTTTCTACGCAAACGATAGGATTTTCTTTTGTGAGTCGAGTATCTCTTTTCCCATGCATTATTCTTCCTTTACTGCATCCCTCGCTCCCTCACATTGACGAATTAACACACAATTTGCGTCCATATGAAATACTCTGGGTTCCCTGCCGTCTCCTTCTAAATCGAGATACGTTTCTACGGAAACGATAGGATTTTCTTTTGGAACTCGAGTATCTCTTTTCCAATGCATTATACCACCTTTACTGCATCCCTCGCTCCCTCACATTGCCGAATTAACACACAATTTGCGTCAATATGAAATACTCTGGGTTCCCTGCATTGTCCTTCTAAATCAATTTACGTTTCTACGGAAACGATAGGATTTTCTTTTGGGAGTCGAGTATCTCTTTTCCGATGCATTATTCCTCCTTTACTGCATCCCTCGATCCCTCACATTGACGAGTTAACACACAATTTGCGTCCATATGAAATACTCTGGGTTCCCTGCATGGTCTTTCTAAATCGATACGTTTCTACGGAAACGAATGGATTTTCTTTTGGGAGTCGAGTATCTCTTTTCCCATGCATTATTCCTCCTTTACTGCATCCCTCGCTCCATCACATATTTGAATGATCACACAATTTGCGTCCATATAAAATACTCTGGGTTCCCTGCGTTGACCTTCTAAATCGAGATACGTTTCTACGGAAACAATAAGATTTTCTTTTGGGAGTCGAGTATCTCTTTTACGATTCATTATTCCTCCTTAACTGCATCCCTCGCTCACTCACATTGACGAATTATATGACAATTTGCGTCCATATGAAATACTCTGGGTTCCATTCATTGTCTTTCTAAATCGAGATGCGTTTCTACGGATACGATAGGATTTTCTTTTGTGAGTCGAGTATCTCTTTTTCCATGCATTATTCTTCCTTTACTGCATCCCTCGCTCCCTCACATTGACGAATTAACACACAATTTGCGTCCATATGAAATACTCTGGGTTCCTTGCCGTCTCCTTCTAAATCGAGGTACGTTTCTACGGAAACGATAGGATTTTCTTTTGGGAGTCGAGTATCTCTTTTCCGATGCATTATTCCTCCTTTACTGCATCCCTCGCTCCCTCACATTGACGAGTTAACACACAAATTGCGTCCATATGAAATACTCTGGGTTCCCTGCATTGTCCTTCTAAATCGAGATACGTTTCTACGGAAACGATAGGATTTTTTATTGGGAGTCGACTATCTCTGTTCCCATGCATTATTCCTCCTTTACTACATCCCTCGCTCCCTCAAATTGTTGAATGATCACACAATTAGCGTCCATATAAAATACTCTGGGTCCCTGCATTGACCTTGTAAATCGAGATACGTTTCTACGGAAACAATATGATTTTCTTTTGGGAGTCGAGTATCTCTTTTCCGATGCATTATTCGTCCTTTACGGCATGCCTCGCTCCCTCACATTGACGAAATAACCCACAATTTGCGTCCATATGAAATACTCTGGGTTCCCTGCATTGACCTTCTCAGACGAGATACGTTTCTACGGAAACGATAGGATTTTATTTTGGGAATTGAGTATCTCTTTTCCGATGCATTATTCCTCCTTTACTGCATTACTCGCTCCCTCACATTGACGAATTAACACACAATTTGCATCCACATGGAATACTCTGGGTTCCCTGCATTGTCATTCTTATCGAGATACGTTTCTACGGAAACGATAGGAATTTCTTTTGGGAGTCTAGTATCTCTTTTCCGATGCGTTATTCCTCCTTTACTGCATCCCTCGCTCCCTCACATTGACGAATTAACACACAATTTGCGTCCATATGAAATACTCTGGGTTCCTTGCCATCTCCTTCTAAATCGAGATACGTTTCTACGGAAACGATAGGATTTTCTTTTGGGAGTCGAGTATCTCTTATCCGATGCATTATTCCTCCTTTACTGCATCCCTTGCTCTCTCACATTGTCGAATTAACACACAATTTGCGTGAATATGAAATACTCTGGGTTCCCTGCATTGTCCCTCTAAATCGAGATACGTTTCAAAGGAAACGATAGGATTTTCTTTTAGGGGTCGAGTATCTCTTCTCCTTTACTGCATCCCTCGCTCCCTCACATTGACGAGTTAACACACAAATTGCGTCCATATGAAATACTCTGGGTTCCCTGCATTGTCCTTCTAAATCGAGTTACGTTTCTACGGAAACGATAGGATTTTTTATTGGGAGTCGAGTATCTCTGTTCCCATGCATTATTCCTCCTTTACTACATCCCTCGCTCCCTCACATTGTTGAATGATCACACAATTAGCGTCCATATAAAATAATCTGGGTCCCTGCATTGACCTTGTAAATCGAGATACGTTTCTACGGAAACAATAGGATTTTCTTTTGGGAGTCGAGTATCTCTTTTCCGATGCATTATTCGTCCTTTACTGCATCCCTCGCTCCCTCACATTGACGAAATAACCCACAATTTGCGTCCATATGAAATACTCTGGGTTCCCTGCATTGACCTTCTCAGACGAGATACGTTTCTACGGAAACGATAGGTTTTTCTTTTGGGAGTTGAGTATCTCTTTTCCGATCCATTATTCCTCCTTTACTGCATTACTCGCTCCCTCACATTGACGAATTAACACACAATTTGCATCCACATGGAATACTCTGGGTTCCCTGCATTGTCCTTCTAATCGAGATACGTTTCTACGGATACGATAGGAATTTCTTTTGGGAGTCTAGTATCTCTTTTCCGATGCGTTATTCCTCCTTTACTGCATCCCTCGCTCCCTCACATTGACGAATTAACACACAATTTGCGTCCATATGAAATACTCTGGGTTCCTTGCCATCTCCTTCTAAATCGAGATACGTTTCTACGGAAACGATAGGATTTCTTTTGGGAGTCGAGTATCTCTTATCCGATGCATTATTCCTCCATGACTGCATCCCTCGCTCCCTCACATTGTCGAATTAACACACAATTTGCGTGAATATGAAATACTCTGGGTTCCCTGCATTGTCCCTCTAAATCGAGATACGTTTCAAAGGAAACGATAGGATTTTCTTTTAGGGGTCGAGTATCTCTTCTCCTTTACTGCATCCCTCGCTCCCTCACATTGACGAATTAACACACAATTTGCGTCCATATGAAATACTCTGGGTCCCTGCTGTCTCCTTCTAAATCGAGACACGTTTCCGCGGAAATGATAGGATTTTCTTTTGGGAGTCGAGTATCTCTTTTCCGCTGCCTTATACCTTCTTTACTGCATCCCTCGCTCCCTCACATTGACGAATGAACAACATATTGCGTCCATATAAAATACTCTAGGTTCCCTGCATTGTCCTTCTAAATCGAGACGCGATTCTACGGAAACGATAGGATTTTCTTTTGGGAGTCGAATATACCTTTTCCGATGCATTATTCCTCCTCTACTGCAACCCTCGCTCCCTCACATTGACCAATTAACACACAATTTGCGTCCATACGAAATACTCTGGGTTCCCTGCATTGTCCTTCTAAATCGAGATACGTTTGTACAGAAACGAAAGGATTTTCTTTTGGGAGTCGAGTATCTCTTTTCCGATGCATTATTCCTGCTTTACTGCATCCCTCGCTCCCTCACATTGGCGAATTAACACACAATTTGAGTCCATATGAATTACTCTGGGTTCCCTGCATTTTCCTTCTAAATCGAGATACGTTTCTACGGAAACGATAGAATTTCCTTTTGTTAGTCGAGTATCTCTTTTCCGATGCATTATTCTTCCTTTACTGCATCCCTCGCTCACTCACATTGACGAATTAACACACAATTTGCGTACATATGGAGTTCTCTGCGATCCCTGTATTGTCTTTCTAAATCGAGATACGTTTCTACGGAAACAATAGCATTTTCTTTTGGGAGTCGAGTATCTCTTTTCCGATGCATTATTCGTCCTTTACTGCACCCTCGCTCCCTCACATTGACGAATTAACACACAATTAGCGTCCATATGAAATACTCTTGGTTCCCTGCATTGTCCTTCTAAATCGATATACGTTTCTACGGAAACGATAGGATTTTCTTTTGGGAGTCGGGTATCTCTTTTCCGATGCATTATTCCTCCTTACTGCATCCCTGGCTCCCTCACATTGACGAATTAACACACAATTTGCGTCCATATGAAATACTCTGGGTTCCTTGCCATCTCCTTCTAAATCGAGATTCGTTTCTACGGAAACGATAGAATTTTCTTTTGGGAGTCGAGTATCTCTTTTCCGATGCATTATTCCTTCTTTACTGCACCCCTCGCTCACTCACATTGACGAATTTTATAACAATTGGCGTCCAAATGAAATACTCTGGGATCCATTCATTGTCTTTCTAAATCGAGATACGTTTCTACGGAAACCATAGGATTTGCTTTTGGGAGTCGAGTTTCTCATTTCCGATGCATTATTCCTTCTTTACTGCATTACTCGCTCCCTCACATTGACGAATTAACAGACAATTTGCGTCCATATGAAATACTCTGGGTTCCCTGCTTTGTCCCTCTAAATCGAGAAACGTTTCTACGGAAACGATATTATTTTCTTTTGGGGGTCGAGTATCTTGTTTCCGATGCTTTATTCCTCCTTTACTGCATCCCTCGCTCGCTCACATTGACGAATTAACACACAATTTGCGTCCATATGAAATACTCTTGGTTCCCTGCATTGTCCTTCTAAATCGAGACACGTTTCTACGGAAACGTCAGGATTTTCTTTTGGGAGTCGAGTATCTCTTTTCCGATGCATTATTCCTCCTTACTGCATCCCTCGCTCCCTCACATTGACGAATTAACACACAATTTGCGTCAATATGAAATACTCTGGGTTCCTTGCCATCTCCTTCTAAATCGAGATTCGTTTCTACGGAAACGATAGAATTTTCTTTTGGGAGTCGAGTAACTCTTTTCCGACGCATTATTCATCCTTTACTGCACCCCTCGCTCCCTCACATTGACGAATTAACACACAATTTGCGTCCATATGAAATACTTTGGGTTCCCTGCATTGTCCATCTAAATCGAGATACGTTTCAACGGAAACTATAGGATTTTCTTTTAGGGGTCGAGTATCTCTTCTCCTTTACTGCATCCGTCGCTCCGTCACATTGCCGAATTAACACACAATTTGCGTCCATATGAAATACTCTGGGTTCCTTGCCGTCTCCTTCTAAATCGAGGTACGTTTCTACGGAAACGATAGGATTTTCTTTTGGGAGTCGAGTATCTCTTTTCCGATGCATTATTCCTCCTTTACTGCATCCCTCGCTCCCTCACATTGACGAGTTAACACACAAATTGCGTCCATATGAAATACTCTGGGTTCCCTGCATTGTCCTTCTAAATCGAGATACGTTTCTACGGAAACGATAGGATTTTTTATTGGGAGTCGACTATCTCTGTTCCCATGCATTATTCCTCCTTTACTACATCCCTCGCTCCCTCAAATTGTTGAATGATCACACAATTAGCGTCCATATAAAATACTCTGGGTCCCTGCATTGACCTTGTAAATCGAGATACGTTTCTACGGAAACAATATGATTTTCTTTTGGGAGTCGAGTATCTCTTTTCCGATGCATTATTCGTCCTTTACTGCATGCCTCGCTCCCTCACATTGACGAAATAACCCACAATTTGCGTCCATATGAAATACTCTGGGTTCCCTGCATTGACCTTCTCAGACGAGATACGTTTCTACGGAAACGATAGGATTTTCTTTTGGGAATTGAGTATCTCTTTTCCGATGCATTATTCCTCCTTTACTGCATTACTCGCTCCCTCACATTGACGAATTAACACACAATTTGCATCCACATGGAATACTCTGGGTTCCCTGCATTGTCATTCTTATCGAGATACGTTTCTACGGAAACGATAGGAATTTCTTTTGGGAGCCTAGTATCTCTTTTCCGATGCGTTATTCCTCCTTTACTGCATCCCTCGCTCCCTCACATTGACGAATTAACACACAATTTGCGTCCATATGAAATACTCTGGGTTCCTTGCCATCTCCTTCTAAATCGAGATACGTTTCTACGGAAACGATAGGATTTTCTTTTGGGAGTCGAGTATCTCTTATCCGATGCATTATTCCTCCTTTACTGCATCCCTTGCTCTCTCACATTGTCGAATTAACACACAATTTGCGTGAATATGAAATACTCTGGGTTCCCTGCATTGTCCCTCTAAATCGAGATACGTTTCAAAGGAAACGATAGGATTTTCTTTTAGGGGTCGAGTATCTCTTCTCCTTTACTGCATCCCTCGCTCCCTCACATTGACGAGTTAACACACAAATTGCGTCCATATGAAATACTCTGGGTTCCCTGCATTGTCCTTCTAAATCGAGTTACGTTTCTACGGAAACGATAGGATTTTTTATTGGGAGTCGAGTATCTCTGTTCCCATGCATTATTCCTCCTTTACTACATCCCTCGCTCCCTCACATTGTTGAATGATCACACAATTAGCGTCCATATAAAATAATCTGGGTCCCTGCATTGACCTTGTAAATCGAGATACGTTTCTACGGAAACAATAGGATTTTCTTTTGGGAGTCGAGTATCTCTTTTCCGATGCATTATTCGTCCTTTACTGCATCCCTCGCTCCCTCACATTGACGAAATAACCCACAATTTGCGTCCATATGATATACTCTGGGTTCCCTGCATTGACCTTCTCAGACGAGATACGTTTCTACGGAAACGATAGGTTTTTCTTTTGGGAGTTGAGTATCTCTTTTCCGATGCATTATTCCTCCTTTACTGCATTACTCGCTCCCTCACATTGACGAATTAACACACAATTTGCATCCACATGGAATACTCTGGGTTCCCTGCATTGTCCTTCTAATCGAGATACGTTTCTACGGATACGATAGGAATTTCTTTTGGGAGTCTAGTATCCCTTTTCCGATGCGTTATTCCTCCTTTACTGCATCCCTCGCTCCCTCACATTGACGAATTAACACACAATTTGCGTCCATATGAAATACTCTGGGTTCCTTGCCATCTCCTTCTAAATCGAGATACGTTTCTACGGAAACGATAGGATTTCTTTTGGGAGTCGAGTATCTCTTATCCGATGCATTATTCCTCCATTACTGCATCCCTCGCTCCCTCACATTGTCGAATTAACACACAATTTGCGTGAATATGAAATACTCTGGGTTCCCTGCATTGTCCCTCTAAATCGAGATACGTTTCAAAGGAAACGATAGGATTTTCTTTTAGGGGTCGAGTATCTCTTCTCCTTTACTGCATCCCTCGCTCCCTCACATTGACGAATTAACACACAATTTGCGTCCATATGAAATACTCTGGGTCCCTGCTGTCTCCTTCTAAATCGAGACACGTTTCCGCGGAAATGATAGGATTTTCTTTTGGGAGTCGAGTATCTCTTTTCCGCTGCCTTATACCTTCTTTACTGCATCCCTCGCTCCCTCACATTGACGAATGAACAACATATTGCGTCCATATAAAATACTCTAGGTTCCCTGCATTGTCCTTCTAAATCGAGACGCGATTCTACGGAAACGATAGGATTTTCTTTTGGGAGTCGAATATACCTTTTCCGATGCATTATTCCTCCTCTACTGCAACCCTCGCTCCCTCACATTGACCAATTAACACACAATTTGCGTCCATACGAAATACTCTGGGTTCCCTGCATTGTCCTTCTAAATCGAGATACGTTTGTACAGAAACGAAAGGATTTTCTTTTGGGAGTCGAGTATCTCTTTTCCGATGCATTATTCCTGCTTTACTGCATCCCTCGCTCCCTCACATTGGCGAATTAACACACAATTTGAGTCCATATGAATTACTCTGGGTTCCCTGCATTTTCCTTCTAAATCGAGATACGTTTCTACGGAAACGATAGAATTTCCTTTTGTTAGTCGAGTATCTCTTTTCCGATGCATTATTCTTCCTTTACTGCATCCCTCGCTCACTCACATTGACGAATTAACACACAATTTGCGTACATATGGAGTTCTCTGCGATCCCTGTATTGTCTTTCTAAATCGAGATACGTTTCTACGGAAACAATAGCATTTTCTTTTGGGAGTCGAGTATCTCTTTTCCGATGCATTATTCGTCCTTTACTGCACCCTCGCTCCCTCACATTGACGAATTAACACACAATTAGCGTCCATATGAAATACTCTTGGTTCCCTGCATTGTCCTTCTAAATCGATATACGTTTCTACGGAAACGATAGGATTTTCTTTTGGGAGTCGGGTATCTCTTTTCCGATGCATTATTCCTCCTTACTGCATCCCTGGCTCCCTCACATTGACGAATTAACACACAATTTGCGTCCATATGAAATACTCTGGGTTCCTTGCCATCTCCTTCTAAATCGAGATTCGTTTCTACGGAAACGATAGAATTTTCTTTTGGGAGTCGAGTATCTCTTTTCCGATGCATTATTCCTCCTTTACTGCACCCCTCGCTCACTCACATTGACGAATTTTATAACAATTGGCGTCCAAATGAAATACTCTGGGATCCATTCATTGTCTTTCTAAATCGAGATACGTTTCTACGGAAACCATAGGATTTGCTTTTGGGAGTCGAGTTTCTCATTTCCGATGCATTATTCCTTCTTTACTGCATTACTCGCTCCCTCACATTGACGAATTAACAGACAATTTGCGTCCATATGAAATACTCTGGGTTCCCTGCTTTGTCCCTCTAAATCGAGATACGTTTCTACGGAAACGATATTATTTTCTTTTGGGGGTCGAGTATCTTGTTTCCGATGCTTTATTCCTCCTTTACTGCATCCCTCGCTCGCTCACATTGACGAATTAACACACAATTTGCGTCCATATGAAATACTCTTGGTTCCCTGCATTGTCCTTCTAAATCGAGACACGTTTCTACGGAAACGTCAGGATTTTCTTTTGGGAGTCGAGTATCTCTTTTCCGATGCATTATTCCTCCTTACTGCATCCCTCGCTCCCTCACATTGACGAATTAACACACAATTTGCGTCAATATGAAATACTCTGGGTTCCTTGCCATCTCCTTCTAAATCGAGATTCGTTTCTACGGAAACGATAGAATTTTCTTTTGGGAGTCGAGTAACTCTTTTCCGACGCATTATTCATCCTTTACTGCACCCCTCGCTCCCTCACATTGACGAATTAACACACAATTTGCGTCCATATGAAATACTTTGGGTTCCCTGCATTGTCCATCTAAATCGAGATACGTTTCAACGGAAACTATAGGATTTTCTTTTAGGGGTCGAGTATCTCTTCTCCTTTACTGCATCCGTCGCTCCGTCACATTGACGAATTAACACACAATTTGCGTCCATATGAAATACTCTGGGTTCCCTGCTGTCTCCTTCTAAATCGAGATACGTTTCCACGGGAAACGATAGGATTTTCTTTTCGGAGTCGAGTATCTCTTTTCCGATGCATTATTCCTCCTTTACTGCATCCCTCGTTCCCTCACAATGACGAATTAACACACAATTTGCGTCCATATGAAATACTCTGGGTTCCCTGCCGTCTCCTTCTAAATCGAGATACGTTTCTACAGAAACGATAGGATTTTCTTGAGGAGTCGAGTATCTCTTTTCCGATGCATTATTCCTGCTTTACAGCATCCCTCGCTCCCTCACATTTGCTAATTAACACACAATTTGAGTCCATATGAAATACTCTGGGTTCCCTGCATTGTCGTTCTAAATCGAGATACGTTTCTACGGAATGGATAGAATTTTCTTTTCTGAGTCAAGTATTTCTTTTGCGGTGCATTATTCCTCCTTTACTGCATCCCTCGCTCCCTCACATTGACGAATTAACACACAATTTGGGTCCATATGAAATACTCTGGGTTCCCTGCATTTTCCTTCTAAGTCGAGATATGTTTCTATGGAAACGGTAGGATTTTCTTTTGGGAGTCGAGTATCTCTTTTCCGATGCATTATCCCTCCTTTACTGCATCCCTCGCTCACTCACATTGACGAATTTTATAAAAATTTGCGTCCATATGAAATACTCTGGGATCCATTCATTGTCTTTCTAAATCGAGATACGTTTCTACGGAAATCATAGGATTTGCTTTTGGGAGTCGACTATCTCTTTTCCGATGCATTATTCCTCCTTTACTACATTACTCGCTCCCTCACATTGACGAATCAACAGACAATTTGCGTCCATATGAAATACTCTGGGTTCCCTGCATTGTCCTTCTAAATCGAGATACGTTTCTACGGAAACGATAGGATTTTCTTTTGGGAGTCGAGTATCTCTTTTCCGATGCATTATTCCTCCTTTACTGCATCCCTCGCTCCCTCACATTGACGAATTAACACACAATTTGCGTCCATATGAAATACTCTGGGTTCCCTGCATTGTCCATCTAAATCGAGATACGTTTCAAAGGAAACGATAGGATTTTCTTTTGGGAGTCGAGTATCTCTTTTCCGATGCATTATTCCTCCTTTACTGCATCCCTCGCAAACCTAACATTGACGAATTAACACACAATTTGCGTCCATATGAAATACTCTGGGTCCCCTGCATTGTCCCTCTAAATCGAGATACGTTAACCGAAAAGATAGGATTTTCTTTTAGGGGTCGAGTATCTCTTCTCCTTTACTGCAATCCCTCGCTCCATCACATTGACGAATTAACACACAATTTGCGTCCATATGAAATACTCTGGGTTCCCTGATGTCCCCTTCTAAATCGAGATACGTTTCCACGGAAACGATAGGATTTTCTTTTCGGAGTCGAGTATCTCTTTTCCGATGCATTATTCCTCCTTTACTGCATCCCTCGCTCCTTCACATTGACGAATTAACACACAATTTGCGTCCATATGAAATACTCTGGGTTCCCTGCCGTCTCCTTCTAAATCGAGATACGTTTCTACAGAAACGATAGGATTTTCTTTTGGGAATCGAGTAACTCTTTTTCGCTGCATTATTCCTCCTTTACTGCATCCCTCGTTCCCTCACATTGACGAATGAACACACATATTCCGTCCATATAAAATACTCAAGGTTCCCTGCATTGTCCTTCTAAATCGAGATACGTTTCTACGGAAACGATAGGATTTTCTTTTGGAAGTCGAGTATCTCTTATCCGATGTATTATTCCTCCTTTACTGCATCCCTCGCTCCCTCACATTCACGAAATAACACACAATTTGCGTCCATATGAAATACTCTGGGTTCCCTGCATTATCCTTCAAAATCGAGATACGATTCTACCTAAACGATAGGATTTTCTTTTGAGAGTCGAATATATCTTTTCCGATGCATTATTCCTCCTTTACTGCATCCCTCGCTCCCTCACATTGACGATTTAACACACAATTTGCGTCCATATGAAATACTCTGGGTTCCCTGACGTCTCCTTCTAAATCGAGATACGATTCTACCTAATCGATAGGATTTTCTTTTGAGAGTCGAATATCTCTTTTCCGATGCATTATTCCTCCTTTTCTGCATCCCTCGCTCCCTCACATTGACAAAATAACACACAATGTGCGTACATTTGAAATCTTCTGGGTTCCCTGCATTATACCTTTAAGTCGAGATACGCTTCTACGGAAACGATATGAATTTCTTTTGGGAGTCGAATATCTCTTTTCCGATGCATTGTTCCTCCTTTACTGCATCCCTCGCTCCCTCACATTGACAAATTAACACACAAATTGCGTCCATCTGAAATATTCTGGGTTCCCTACATTGTGTTCTAAATCGAGATACGTTTCTAAAGAAACGATAAGATTTTCTTTTGGGAGTCGAGTATCTCATTCCTGATGCATTATTCCTCCGTTACTGCATCCCTCGCTCCCTCACCTTGACGAATTAACAAAGAATTTGCGTCCACATGAAATACTCTGGGTTCCCTGCATTGTCCTTCTAAATCGACATACGTTTCTACGGAAACGATAGGATTTTCTTTTGGGAGTCGAGTATCTCTATTCCGATGCATTATTCCTCCTTTACTGCATCCCTTGCTCCCTCACATTGACGAATTAACACACAATTTGCTTCCATATGAAATACTCTGAGTTCCCAGCCGTCTCCTTCTAAATCGAGATACGTTTCTACAGGGAGTCGAGTATCTCTTTTCCGATGCATTATCCCTCCTTTACTGCATCCCTCGCTCCCTCACATTGACGAATTAACACACAATTTACGTCCATATGAAATACTCTGGGATCCCTGCATTGTCCTTCTAAATCGAGATACGTTTCTACGGAAACGATTGGATTTTCTTTTGGGAGTCGAGTTTCTCTTTTCCCATCCATTATACTTCCTTTACTGGATCCCTCGCTCCCTCACATTAACGAATTAACAGACGATTTGTGTCCATATGAAATACTCTGAGATCCCTGCATTGTCCTTCTAAATCGAGATACGTTTCTACGGAAACGATTGGATTTTCTTTTGGGAGTCGAGTTTCTCTTTTCCCATGCATTATACTTCCTTTACTGCATCCCTCGCTCCCTCACATTAACGAATTAACAGACAATTTGTGTCCATATGAAATACTCTGGGTTCAGTGCATTCTCCTTCTAAATCGAGATACGTTTCTACGGAAAAGATAGGATTTTATTTTGGGAGTCGAGTATCTCTTTTCCGATGCATTATTCCTCCTTACTGCATCCCTCGCTCCCTCACATTGACGAATTAACACACAATTTGCGTCCATATGAATTACTCTGGGTTCCTTGCCATCTCCTTCTAAATCGAGATTCGTTTCTACGGAAACGATAGAATTTTCTTTTGGGAGTCGAGTATCTCTTTTCCGATGCATTATTCCTCCTTTACTGCATGCCTCGCTCCCTCACATTGACAAATTAACACACAATTTGCGTCGATATGAAATACTCTGGATTCCCTCCATTGTCCCTCTAAATCGAGATACGTTTCAACGGAACGATAGGATTTTCTTTTAGGGGTCGTGTATCTCTTCTCCTTTACTGCATCCCTCGCTCCCTCACATTTGCGAATTAACACACAATTTGAGTCCATATGAAATACTCTGGGTTCCCTGCATTGACCTTCTAAATCGAGATACGTTTCTGTGGAATGGAGAGAATTTTCTTTTGAGATTCGAGTATCTCTTTTCAGATGCATTATTCGTAATTTACTGCATCCTTCGCTCCCTCACATTGACGAATTAACACACAATTTTCGTCCATATGAAATACACTGGGTTCCCTGCCGTCTCCTTCTAAATCGGGATACGTTTCAACAGAAACGGTAGGATTTTCTCTTGGGAGTCGAGTATCTCTTTTCCGCCGCATTATTCCTCCTTTACTGCATCCATCGCTCCCTCACATTCACGAAATAACAAACTATTTGCGTCCATATGAAATACTCTGGGTTCCCTGCATTATCCTTCTAAATCGAGATACGATTCTACGGAAACGATAGGATTTTCTTTTGGGAGTCGAATATATCTTTTCCGATGCATTATTTCTCCTTTACTGCATCTCTGGCTCCCTCACATTGACGAATTAACACACAATTTGTGTCCATATGAAATACTCTGGGTTCCCTGCATTTTCCTTCTAGGTCGAGATACGTTTCTACGGAAACGGTAGGATTTTCTTTTGGGAGTCGAGTATCTCTTTTCCGATGCATTATTCCTCCTTTACTGCATCCCTCGCTCCCACACATTGACGAATTAACACACAATTTGCGTCCATATGAAATATTCTGGGTTCCCTGCATTGTCCTTCCAAATCGAGATACGTTTCTACCGAAACGATAGGATTTTCTTTTGGGAGTCGAGAATCTGTTTTCCGATGCATTATTCCTCGTTTACTGCATCCCTCGCGCCCTCACATTCACGAATTAACACACAATTTGCGTCCATATGAAATACTCTGGGTTCCCTGCATTGACCTTCTAAATCGAGATACGTTTCTACGGAAACGATAGGATTTTCTTTTGGGAGTCGTGTATCTCTTTTCCGGTGCATTATTCCTCCTTACTGCATCCCTCGCTCCCTCACATTGACGAATTAACACACAATTTGCGTCCATCTGAAATACTCTGGGTTCCTTGCTATCTCCTTCTAAATCGAGATACGTTTCTACGGAAACGATAGGATTTTCTTTTGGGAGACGAGTATCTCTTTTCCGATGTATTATTCCTCCTTTACTGCATCCCTCGCTCCCTCACATTGACGAATTAACACACAATTTGCGTCCATATGAAATACTCTGGGTTCCCTGCATTGTCCCTGTAAATGGAGATACGTTTCTACGGAAACGATAGGATTTTTTTTCGGGGTCGAGTATCTCTTCTCCTTTACTGCATCCCTCGCTCCCTCACATTGACAAATTAACACACAATTTGCGTCCATATGAAATACTCTGGGTTCCCTGCATTGTCTTTCCAAATCGAGATACGTTTCTACCGAAACGATAGGATTTTCTTTTGGGAGTCGAGTATCTCTTTTCCGATGCATTACTCCTCCTTTACTACATCCCTCGCTTCCTCACATTGACGAATTAACACACAATTTGCGTCCATATGAAATACTCTGGGTTCCCTGATTGTCCTTCTAAGTCGACATATGTTTCTACGGAAACGGTAGGATTTTCTTTTGGGATTCGAGTATCTCTTTTCCGATGCATTATTCCTTCTTTACTGCAGCCCACGCTCACTCACATTTACAAATTAACACACAATTTGTGTCCATATGAAATACTCTGGGTTTCCTGCATTGTCCTTCTAAATCGAGATACGTGTTTGTGCGGAAGCAATAGGATTTCTTTAAGAGTCGAGAATCTCTTTTCCGATGCATTATTCCTCCATTACTGCATCCCTCGCTCCCTCACATTGACGAATGAACACACAGTGTGCGTACATATAAAATACTCAGGGTTCCCAGCATTGTATTTCAAAATCAAATACGTTTCTACGCAGACGAGAGGATATTCATTTATGAGTCGAGTATCTCTTTTCCGATGCATTATTGCTCCTTTTCTGCATCCCTCGCTTCCTCACATTGACAAAATAACACACAATGTGCGTACATATGATATACTCTGGGTTCCCTGCATTATACCTCTAAGTCGAGATACGCTTCTACGGAAACGATATGAATTTCTTTTGGGAGTCGAGTATCACTTTTCCGAAGCATTATTCCTCCTTTACTGCATCCCTCGCTCCCTCACATTGACAAATTAACACACAATTTGCGTCCATATGAAATACTCTGGGTTCCCTGCATTCTCCTTCTAAATCGAGATACGTTTCTACGGAAACGATAGGATTTTCTTTTGTGAGTAGAGTATCTCTTTTCCCTTCCATTACTCTTCCTTTACTGCATCCCTCGCTCCCTCACATTCACGAATTAACACACAGTTTGCGTCCATATGAATTACTCTGGGTTCCCTGCATTGTTCCTCTCAATCGAGATACGTTTCTACGGAAACGATGGGATTTTCTTTTGGGAGTCGAGTATCTCTTTTCCGATGCATTATTCCTCCGTTACTGAATCCCTCGCTCCCTCACATTGACGAATTAACACTTAATTTGCGTCCATATGAAATTGTCTGGGTTCCTTGCCAGCTCTTTCTAAATCGAGATACGTTTCTACGGAAACGTTAGGATTTTCTTTTGGGAGTCGAGTTTCTCTTTTCCGATGCATTATTCCTCCTTTACTGCATCCCTCGCTCCCTCACATTGACGAATTAACACACAATTAGCGTCCACATGAAATACTCTGGGTTCCCTGCATTGTCCCTCTAAATCGAGTTACGTTTCAACGGAAACGATAGGCTTTTATTTTAAGAGTCAAGTATCTCTTCTCCTTTACTGCATCCCTCGCTCCCTCAGATTGACGAATTAACACACAATTTGCGTCCATATGAAATACTCTGGGTTCCCTGCCGTCTCGTTTTAAATCGAGATACGTTTCTACAGAAACGATAGGATTTTCTTTTTGGAGTCGAGTATCTCTTTTCCGATGCATTATTCCTCCTTTACTGCATTACTCGCTCCCTCACCTTGACGAATTAACACACAATTTGCGTCCATATGGAATACTCTGGGTTCCCTGCATTGTCCTTCTAATCGAGAAATGTTTCTACGGAAACGATAGAATTTTCGTCTGGGAGTCGAGTATCTCTTTTCCGATGCATTATTCCTCCTTTACTGCATGCCTTGCTCCCTCACATTGACGAATTAGCACACAATTTACGTCCATATGAAATACTCTGGGTTCCCTGATTGTCCTTCTAAGTCGACATACGTTTCTACGGAAACGGTAGGTTTTTCCTTTGGGATTCGAGTATCTCTTTTCCGATGCATTATTCCTTCTTTACTGCAGCCCACGCTCACTCACATTTACGAATTAACACGCAATTTGTGTCCATATGAAATACTCTGGGTTTCCTGCACTGTCCTTCTAAATCGAGATACGAGTTTCTACGGAAACAATAGGATTTCTTTTAAGAGTCGAGAATTTCTTTTCCGATGCATTATTCCTCCATTACTGCATCCCTCGCTCCCTCACATTGACGAATGAACACACAGTGTGCGTACATATAAAATACTCTGGGTTCCCAGCATTGTATTTCAAAATCAAATACGTTTCTACGCAGACGAGAGGATTATCTTTTATGAGTCGAGTATCTCTTTTCCGATGCATTATTCCTCCTTTTCTGCATCCCTCGCTCCCTCACATTGACAAAATAACACACAATGTGCGTACATATGAAATACTCTGGGTTCCCTGCATTATACCTCTAAGTCGAGATACGCTTCTACGGAAACGATATGAATTTCTTTTGGGAGTCAAATATCTCTTTTCCGATGCATTATTCCTCCTTTACTGCATCCCTCGCTCCGTCACATTGACAAATTAACGCACAATTTGCGTCCATATGAAATATTCTGGGTTCCCTACATTTTTCTTCTAAATCGAGATACGTTTCTACGGAAACGATAGGATTTTATTTTGGGAGTCGAGTATCTCTTTCCCGATACATTATTCCTCCGTTACTGCATCCCTCGCTCCCTCACATTGACGAATTACCAAAGAATTTGCGTCCATATGAAGTTCTCTGGGTTCCCTGCCATCTCCGTCTAAATCGAGATACGTTTCTACGGAAACGATAGAATTTTCGTCTGGGAGTCGAGTATCTCTTTTCCGATGCATTATTCCTCCTTTACTGCATCCGTAACTATCTCACATTGACGAATTAACACACAATTTGCGTCCATATTAAATACTCTGGGTTCCCTGCATTGTCCTTCTAAATCGACATACGTTTCTACGGAAACGATAGGATTTTCTTTTGGGAGTCGAGTATCTCTATTCCGATGCATTATTCCTCCTTTACTGCATCCCTTGCTATCTCACATTAACGAATTAACACACAATTTACGTCCATCTGAAATACTCTGGGATCCCTGCATTGTCCTTCTAATTCGAGATACGTTTCTACGGAAGCGATTGGATTTTCTTTTGGGAGTCGAGTTTCTCTTTTCCCATGCATTATACTTACTTTACTGCATCCCTCGCTCCCTCACATTAACGAATTAACAGACAATTTGAGTCCATTTGAAATTCTCTGGGTTCCCTGCATTCTCCTTCTAAATCAAGATACGTTTCTACAGGAACTATAGAATTTTCGTCTGGGAGTCCAGTATCTCTTTTCCGATGCATTATTCCTCCTTTACTGCATCCCTCCCTCCCTCATATTGACGAATTAACACGCTATTTACGTCCATATGAAATAATCTGGGATCCCTGCATTGTCCTTCTAAATCGAGATACGTTTCTACGGAAACGATTGGATTTTCTTTTGGGAGTCGAGTTTCTCTTTTCCCATGCATTATACTTACTTTACTGCATCCCTCGCTCCCTCACATTAACGAATTAACAGACAATTTGAGTCCATATGAAATTCTCTGGGTTCCCTGCATTCTCCTTCCAAATCGAGATACGTTTCTACGGAAATGATAGGATTTTCTTTTGTGAGTAGAGTATCTCTTTTCCCTTGCATTACTCTTCCTTTAGTGCATCCCTCGCTCCCTCACATTCACGAATTAACACACAGTTTGCGTCCATATGAATTACTCTGGGTTCCCTGCATTGTCCCTCTCAATCGAGATACGTTTCTACGGAAACGATGGGTATTTCTTTTGGGAGTCGAGTATCTCTTTTCCGATGCATTATTCCTTCTTTACTGCATTACTCGCTCCCTCACCTTGACGAATTAACACACAATTTGCGTCCATATGGAATACTCTGGGTTCCCTGCATTGTCCTTCTAATCGAGATATGTTTCTACGGAAACGATAGGATTTTCTTTTGGGAGTCGAGTATCTCTTTTCCGATGCATTATTCCTTCTTACTGCATCCCCCGCTCCCTCACATTGACGAATTAACACACAATTTGCGTCCATATGAAATTCTCTGGGTTCCTTGCCAGTTCCTTCTAAATCGAGATACGTTTCTACGGAAACGTTAGGATTTTCTTTTGGGAGTCGACTTTCTCTTTTCCGATGCATTATTCCTCCTTTACTGCATCCCTCGCTCCCTCACATTGACGAATGAACACACATATTGCTTCCATAAAAAATACTCTAGGTTCCCTGCATTTTCTAAATCGAGATACGTTTGTATAGAAACGATAGGATTTTCTTTTGGGAGTCGAGTATCTCTTTTCCGATGCATTATTCCTGCTTTACTTCATCCCTCGCTCCCTCACATTCACGAAATAACACACAATTTGCGTCCATATGAAATACTCTGGATTCCCTGCATTATCCTTCTAAATCGAGATACGATTCTACGGAAACGATAGGATTTTCTTTTGGGAGTCGAATATATCTTTTCCGATGCTTTATTCCTCCTTTACTGCATCCCTCGCTCTCTTACATTCACGAAATAATACACAATTTGCGTCCATATGAAGTACTCTAGGTTTTCTGCCATCTCCTTCTAAATCGGGATACGTTTCTACGGAAACGATAGGATTTCCTTTTGTTAGTCGAGTATCTCTTTTCCGATGCATTATTCCTCCTTTACTTCATCCCTCGCTCCCTCACATTCACGAAATAACACACAATTTGCGTCCATATGAAATACTCTGGATTCCCTGCATTATCCTTCTAAATCGAGATACGATTCTACGGAAACGATAGGATTTTCTTTTGGGAGTCGAATATATCTTTTCCGATGCTTTATTCCTCCTTTACTGCATCCCTCGCTCCCTCACATTCACGAAATAACACACAATTTGCGTCCATATGACATACTCTGGATTCCCTGCATTATCCTTCTAAATCGAGATACGATTCTACGGAAACGATAGGATTTTCTTTTGGGAGTCGGGTATCCCTTTTCCGATGTATTATTCCTCCTTTACTGCATCCCTCGCTCCCTCACATTCACGAAATAACACACAATTTGCGTCCATATGAAATACTCTGGGTTCCCAGCATTATCCTTCTAAATCGAGATACGTTTCTACAGAAACGATAGGATTTACTATTGGGAGTCGAGTATCTCTTTTTCGATGTATTATTCCTCCTTTACTGCATCCATCGCTCCCTCACATTGGCAAATTAATACACAATATGAGTTTATATGAAATACTCTGGGTTCCCTGCATTCTCCTTCTAAATCGAGATACGTTTCTACGGAAACGATAGGATTTTCCTTTGGGAGTCGAATATATCTTTACCGATGCATTATTCCTCCTTTACTGCATCCCTCGCTCCCTCACATTGACGAATTAACACACAATTAGGGTCCATATGAAATACTCCGGGTTCCCTGCATTTTCCTTTTAAGTCGAGATACGTTTCAACGGAAACGGTAGGATTTTCTTTTGGGAGTCGAGTATCTCTTTTCCGATGCATTATTCCTCCTTTACTGCATCCCTCACTCACTCACATTGACGAAGTTTATAACAATTTGCGTCCATATGAAATACTCTTGGTTCCATTCATTGTCTTTCTAAATCGAGATACGTTTCTACGGAAACGATAGGATTTGCTTTTGGGAGTCGATTATCTGTTTTCCAATGCATTATTCCTCCTTTACTGCATTACTCGCTCCCTCACATTGACGAATTAACACACAATTTGCGTCCATATGAAATACTCTGGGTTGCCTGCATTGTCCTTCTAATCGAGATACGTTTCTACGGAAACGGTAGGATTTTCTTTTGGGGTCGAGTATCTCTTTTCCGATGCATTATTCCTCCTTTACTGCATCCCTCGCTCACTCACATTGACGAATTAACACACAATTTGCATCCATGTGAAATACTCTGGGTTCCCTGCATTGTCTTTCCAAATTGAGAAACGTCTCTAGTGAAACGATAGGTTTTTCTTTTGAGAGTCGAGTATCTGTTTTCCGATGCAATATTCCTCGTTTACTGCATCCCTCGCACCTTACATTGACGAATTAACACACAATTTGCGTTCGTATGAAATACTCTGGGTTCCCTGCATTGACTTTCTAAATCGAGATACGTTTCTACGGAAACGATAGGATTTTCTTTTGGGAGTCGAGTATCCCTTTTCCGATGCATTATTCCTCCTTACTGCATCCCTCGCTCCCTCACATTGACGAATTAACACACAATTTGCGTCCATATAAAATACTCTGGGTTCCTTGCCATCTCCTTCTAAATCGAGATACGTTTCTACGGAAACGATAGGATTTTCTTTTGGGAGTCGAGTATCTCTTTTCCGATGCATTATTCCTCCTATACTGCATCCCTCGCTCCCTCACATTGACGAATTAACACACAATTTGCGTGCATATGAAATACTCTGGGTTCCTTGCCATCTCCTTCTAAATCGAGATACGTTTCTACGGAAACGATAGGATTTTCTTTTGGGAGTCGAGTATCTCGTTTCCGATGCATTATTCCTCCTTTACTGCATCCCTCGCTCCCTCACATTGACGAATTAACACACAATTTGCGTCCATATGAAATACTCTGGGTTCCCTGCATTGTCCTTCTCAATCGAGATATGTTTCTACGGAAACGATGGGATTTTCTTTTGGGAGTCGAGTATCTCTTTTCCGATGCATTATTCCTCCTTTACTGCATTGCTCGCTCCCTCACATTGACGAATTAACACACAATTTGCGTCCATATGGAATACTCTGGGTTCCCTGCATTGTCCTTCTAATCGAGATACGTTTCTACGGAAACGAGAGGATTTTCTTTTGGGAGTCGAGTATTTTTTTCCGATGCATTATTCCTCCTTTACTGCATCCCTCGCTCCCTCACATTGACGAATTAACACACAATTTGCGTCCATATGAAATACTCTGGGTTCCCTGCATTGTCTTTCCAAATCTAGATACGTTTCTACCGAAACGATAGGATTTTCTTTTGGGAGTAGAGAATCTGTTTTCCGATGCATTATTCCTCGTTTACTGCATCCCTCGGGCCCTCACATTGACGAATTAACACACAATTTGCGTCCATATGAAATACTCTGGGTTCCCTGCATTGACCTTCTAAATCGAGATACGTTTCTACGGAAACGATTGGATTTTCTTTCGGGAGTCGAGTATCTCTTTTCCGGTGTATTATTCCTCCTTACTGCATCCCTCGCTCCCTCACATTGACGAATTAACACACAATTTGCGTCCATATGAAATACTCTGGGTTCCTTGCTATATCCTTCTAAATCGAGATACGTTTCTACGGAAACGTTAGGATTTTCTTTTGGGAGTCGAGTTTCTCTTTTCCGATGCATTATTCCTCCTTTACTGCATCCCTCGCTCCCTCACATTGACGAATGAACACACATATTGCTTCCATAAAAAATACTCTAGGTTCCGTGCATTTTCTAAATCGAGATACGTTTGTATAGAAACGATAGGATTTTCTTTTGGGAGTCGAGTATCTCTTTTCCGATGCATTATTCCTGCTTTACTTCATCCCTCGCTCCCTCACATTCACGAAATAACACACAATTTGCTTCCATATGAAATACTCTGGGTTCCCTGCATTATCCTTCTAAATCGAGATACGATTCTACGGAAACGATAGGATTTTCTTATGGGAGTCGAATATATCTTTTCCGATGCATTATTCCTCCTTTACTGCATCCCTCGCTCTCTTACATTCACGAAATAATGCACAATTTGCGTCCATATGAAGTACTCTGGGTTTCCTGCCATCTCCTTCTAAATCGGGATACGTTTCTACGGAAACGATAGGATTTCCTTTTGTTAGTCGAGTATCTCTTTTTCGATGCATTATTCCTCCTTTACCGCATCCCTCGCTCCCTCACATTGACGAATTAACACACAATTTGCGTACATATGAAATACTCTGGAATCCCTGCATTGTCTTTCTAAATCGAGATACGTTTCTACGGAAACGATAGGATTTTCTTTTGGGAGTCTAGTATCTCTTTTCCGCTGCATTATTCCTCCTTTACTGCATCCCTCGCTCTCTCACATTGACGAATGAACACACATATTGCTTCCATATAAAATACTCTAGGTTCCCTGCACTTTCTAAATCGAGATACGTTTGTATAGAAACGATAGGATTTTCTTTTGGGAGTCGAGTATCTCTTTTCCGCTGCATTATTTCTCCTTTACTGCATTACTCGCTCCCTCACATTGACGAATGAACATACATATTGCGTCCATATAAAATAATCTAGGTTACATGCATTGTCCTTCTAAATCGAGATACGTTTCTACGGAAACGATAGGATTTTCATTTGGGAGTCGGGTATCCCTTTTCCGTTGTATTATTCCTCCTTTACTGCATCCCTCGCTCCCTCACATTCACGAAATAACACACAATTTGCGTCCATATGAAATACTCTGGGTTCCCAGCATTATCCTTCTAAATCGGGATACGATTCTACGGAAACGATAAGATTTTCTTTTGGGAGTCGAATATATCTTTTCCGATGCATTATTCCTCCTTTACTGCATCCCTCGCTCCCTCACATTGACCAATTAACACACAATTTGCGTCCATACGAAATACTCTGGGTTCCCTGCACTGTCCTTCTAAATCGAGATACGTTTCTACAGAAACGATAGGATTTTCTATTGGGAGTCGAGTATCTCTTTTTCGATGTATTATTCCTCCTTTACTGCATCCATCGCTCCCTCACATTGGCGAATTAATACACAATATGAGTCCATATGAAATACTTTGTATTCCCTGCATTGTCCTTCTAAATCGAGATACGTTTCTACGGAAACGATAGGATTTTCCTTTGGGAGTCGATTATATCTTTACCGATGCATTATTCCTCCTTTACTGCATCCCTCGCTCCCTCACATTGACGAATTAACACACAATTAGGGTCCATATGAAATACTCCGGGTTCCCTGCATTTTCCTTCTAAGTCGAGATACGTTTCAACGGAAACGGTAGGATTTTCTTTTGGGAGTCGAGTATCTCTTTTCCGATGCATTATTCCTCCTTTACTGCATCCCTCACTCACTCACATTGACGAAGTTTATAACAATTTGCGTCCATATGAAATACTTTTGGTTCCATTCATTGTCTTTCTAAATCGAGATACGTTTCTACGGAAACGATAGGATTTGCTTTTGGGAGTCGATTATCTGTTTTCCAATGCATTATTCCTCCATTACTGCATTACTCGCTCCCTCACATTGACGAATTAACACACAATTTGCGTCCATATGAAATACTCTGGGTTGCCTGCATTGTCCTTCTAATCGAGATACGATTCTACGGAAACGATAGAATTTTCTTTTGGGAGTCGAGTATCTCTTTTCCTATGCATTATTCCTCCTTTACTGCATCCCTCGCTCCCTCACATTGACGAATTAACACACAATTTGCGTCCATATGAAATACTCTGGGTTCCCTGCATTGTCCTTCTAAATTGAGATACGTTTCTACGGAAACGGTAGGATTTTCTTTTTGGAGTCGAGTATCTCTTTTCCGATGCATTATTCCTCCTTTACTGCATCCCTCGCTCCCTCACATTGACGAATTAACACACAATTTGCATCCATATGAAATACTCTGGGTTCCCTGCATTGTCTTTCCAAATTGAGAAACGGCTCTAGTGAAACGATAGGTTTTTCTTTTGAGAGTCGAGTATCTGTTTTCCGATGCAATATTCCTCGTTTACTGCATCCCTCGCACTTACATTGACGAATTAACACACAATTTGCGTTCGTATGAAATACTCTGGGTTCCCTGCATTGACTTTCTAAATCGAGATACGTTTCTACGGAAACGATAGGATTTTCTTTTGGGAGTCGAGTATCCCTTTTCCGATGCATTATTCCTCCTTACTGCATCCCTCGCTCCCTCACATTGACGAATTAACACACAATTTGCGTCCATATGAAATACTCTGGGTTCCTTGCCATCTCCTTCTAAATCGAGATACGTTTCTACGGAAACGATAGGATTTTCTTTTGGGAGTCGAGTATCTCTTTTCTGATGCATTATTCCTCCTTTACTGCATCCCTCGCTCCCTCACATTGACGAATTAACACACAATTTGCGTGCATATGAAATACTCTGGGTTCCTTGCCATCTCCTTCTAAATCGAGATACGTTTCTACGGAAACGATAGGATTTTCTTTTGGGAGTCGAGTATCTCTTTTCCGATGCATTATTCCTCCTTTACTGCATCCCTCGCTCCCTCACATTGACAAATTAACACACAATTTGCGTCCATATGAAATACTCTGTGTTCCCTGCATTGTCCTTCTCAATCGAGATATGTTTCTACGGAAACGATGGGATTTTCTTTTGGGAGTCGAGTATCTCTTTTCCGATGCATTATTCCTCCTTTACTGCATTGCTCGCTCCCTCACATTGACGAATTAACACACAATTTGCGTCCATATGGAATACTCTGGGTTCCCTGCATTGTCCTTCTAATCGAGATACGTTTCTACGGAAACGAGAGGATTTTCTTTTGGGAGTCGAGTATTTTTTTCCGATGCATTATTCCTCCTTTACTGCATCCCTCGCTCCCTCACATTGACGAATTAACACACAATTTGCGTCCATATGAAATGCTCTGGGTTCCCTGCATTGACCTTCTAAATCGAGATACGTTTCTACGGAAACGATAGGATTTTCTTTTGGGAGTCGAGTATCTCTTTTCCGGTGTATTATTCCTCCTTACTGCATCCCTCGCTCCCTCACATTGACGAATTAACACACAATTTGCGTCCATATGAAATACTCTGGGTTCCTTGCTATCTCCTTCTAAATCGAGATACGTTTCTACGGAAACGATAGGATTTTCTTTTGGGAGACGAGTATCTCTTTTCCGATGTATTATTCCTCCTTTACTGCATCCCTCGCTCCCTCACATTGACGAATTAACACACAATTTGCGTCCATATGAAATACTCTGGGTTCCCTGCATTGTCCCTCTAAATCGAGATACGTTTCTACAGAAACGATAGGATTTTCTTTTAGGGGTCGAGTATCTCTTCTCCTTTACTGCATCCCTCGCTCCCTCACATTGACGAATTAACACACAATTTAAGTCCATATGAAATACTCTGGGTTCCCTGCTGTCTCCTTTTAAATCGAGATACGTTTCCACGAAAACGATAGGATTTTCTTTTGGGAGTCGAGTATCTCTTTTCCGATGCATTACTCCTCCTTTACTACATCCCTCGCTACCTCACATTGACGAATTAACACACAATTTGCGTCCATATGAAATACTCTGGGTTCCCTGATTGTCCATCTAAGTCGACATACGTTTCTACGGAGACGGTAGGATTTTCTTTTGGGATTCGAGTATCTCTTTTCCGATGCATTATTCCTTCTTCACTGCAGCCCACGCTCACTCACATTTACGAATTAACACACAATTTGTGTCCATATGAAATACTCTGGATTTCCTGCATTGTCCTTCTAAATCGAGATACGTGTTTCTACGGAAACAATAGGATTTCTTTTAAGAGTCGAGAATCTCTTTTCCGATGCATTATTCCTCCATTACTGCATCCCTCGCTCCCTCACATTGACGAATGAACACACAGGGTGCGTACATATAAAATACTCTGGGGTCCCAGCATTGAATTTCAAAATCAAATACGTTTCTACGCAGACGAGAGGATTTTCTTTTATGAGTCGAGTATCTCTTTTCCGATGCATTATTCCTCCTTTTCTGCATCCCTCGCTCCCTCACATCGACAAAATAACACACAATGTGCGTACATATGAAATTCTCTGGGTTCCCTGCATTGTACCTCTAAGTCGAGATACGCTTCTACGGAAACGATATGAATTTCTTTTGGGAGTCGAATATCTCTTTTCCGATGCATTATTCCTCCTTTACTGCATCCCTCGCTCCCTCACATTGACAAATTAACACACAATTTGTGTCCATATGAAATATTCTGGGTTCCCTACATTGTTCTTCTAAATCGAGATACGTTTCTACGGAAACGATAGGATTTTCTTTTGGGAGTCGAGTATCTCTTTCCCGATGCATTATTCCTCCGTTACTGCATCCCTCGCTCCCTCACATTGACGAATTACCAAAGAATTTGCGTCCATATGAAGTTCTCTGGGTTCCCTCCCATCTCTGTCTAAATCGAGATACGTTTCTACGGAAACGATAGAATTTTCGTCTGGGAGTCGAGTATCTCTTTTCCGATGCATTATTCCTCCTTTACTGCATCCGTAACTACCTCACATTGACGAATTAACACACAATTTGCGTCCATATGAAATACTCTGGGTTCCCTGCATTGTCCTTCTAAATCGACATACGTTTCTACGGAAACGATAGGATTTTCTTTTGGGAGTCGAGTATCTCTATTCCGATGCATTATTCCTCCTTTACTGCATCCCTTCCTCCCTCACATTGACGAATTAGCACACAATTTGCGTTCATATGAAATACTCTGGGTTCCCTGCTGTCTCCTTCTAAATCGAGATACGTTTCTACAGGAACGATAGAATTTTCGTCTGGGAGTCGAGTATCTCTTTTCCGATGCATTATTCCTCCTTTACTGCATCCCTCGCTCCCTCACATTGAAGAATTAACACACAATTTACGTCCATATGAAATACTCTGGGATCCCTGCATTGTCCTTCTAAATCGAGATACGTTTCTACGGAAACGATTGGAATTTCTTTTGGGAGTCGAGTTTCTCTTTTCCCATGCATTATACTTCCTTTACTGCATCCCTCGCTCCCTCACATTAACGAATTAACAGACAATTTGAGTCCATATGAAATACTCTGGGTTCCCTGCATTCTCCTTCTAAATCGAGATACGTTTCTACGGAAACGATAGGATTTTCTTATGTGAGTAGAGTATCTCTTTTCCCTTCCATTACTCTTCCTTTACTGCATCCCTCGCTCCCTCACATTCACGAATTAACACACAATTTGCGTCCATATGAATTACTCTGGGTTCCCTGCATTGTCCCTCTCAATCGAGATACGTTTCTACGGAAAAGATGGGATTTTCTTTTGGGAGTCGAGTATCTCTTTTCCGATGCATTATTCCTCCTTTACTGCATTACTCGCCCCCTCACATTGACGAATTAACACTCAATTTGCGTCCATATGGAATACTCTGGGTTCCCTGCATTGTCCTTCTAATCGAGATATGTTTCTACGGAAACGTTAGGATTTTCTTTTGGGAGTCGAGTTTCTCTTTTCCGATGCATTATTCCTCCTTTACTGCATCCCTCGCTCCCTCACATTGACGAATTAAAACACAATTAGCGTCCATATAAAATACTCTGGGTTCCCTGCATTGTCCCTCTAAATCGAGTTACGTTTCAACGGAAACGATAGGCTTTTCTTTTAGGAGTCAAGTATCTCTTCTCCTTTACTGCATCCCTCGCTCCCTCACATTGACGAATTAACACACAATTTGCGTCGATATGAAATACTCTGGGTTCCCTGCTGTCTCCTTCTAAATCGAGATACGTTTCCACGGAAACGATAGGATTTTCTTTTGGGAGTCGCGTATCTCTTTTCCGATGCATTATTCCTCCTTTACTGCATCCCTCGCTCCCTCAGATTGACGAATTACAACACAATTTGCGTCCATATGAAATACTCTGGGTTCCCTGCCGTCGCGTTTTAAATCGAGATACGTTTCTATAGAAACGATAGGATTTTCTTTTGGGAGTCGAGAATCTGTTTTCCGATGCATTATTCCTCGTTTACTGCATCCCTCGCGCCCTCACATTGACGAATTAACACACAATTTGCGTCCATATGAAATACTCTGGTTTCCCTGCATTGACCTTCTAAATCGAGATACGTTTCTACGGAAACGATAGGATTTTCTTTTGGGAGTCGAGTATCTCTTTTCCGGTGTATTATTCCTCCTTACTGCATCCCTCGCTCGCTCACATTGACGAATTAACACACAATTTGCGTCCATATGAAATACTCTGGGTTCCTTGCTATCTCCTTCTAAATCGAGATACGTTTCTACGGAAACGATAGGATTTTCTTTTGGGAGACGAGTATCTCTTTTCCGATGTATTATTCCTCCTTTACTGCATCCCTCGCTCCCTCACATTGACGAATTAACACACAATTTGCGTCCATATGAAATACTCTGGGTTCCCTGCATTGTCCCTCTGAATCGAGATACGTTTCTACGGAAACGATAGGATTTTCTTTTAGGGGTCGAGTATCACTTCTCCTTTACTGCATCCCTCGCTCCCTCACATTGACGAATTAACACACAATTTAAGTCCATATGAAATACTCTGGGTTCCCTGCTGTCTCCTTTTAAATCGAGATACGTTTCCACGGAAACGATAGGATTTTCTTTTGGGTGTCGAGTATCTCTTTTCCGATGCATTACTCCTCCTTTACTACATCCCTCGCTCCCTCACATTGACGAATTAACATACAATTTGCGTCCATATGAAATACTCTGGGTTCCCTGATTGTCCTTCTAAGTCGACATACGTTTCTACGGAAACGGTAGGATTTTCTTTTGGGATTCGAGTATCTCTTTCCCGATGCATTAGTCCTTCTTTACTGCAGCCCACGCTCACTCACATTTACGAATTAACACACAATTTGTGTCCATATGAAATACTCTGGGTTTCCTGCATTGTCCTTCTAAATCGAGATACGTGTTTCTACGGAAACAATAGGATTTCTTTTAAGAAACGAGAATCTATTTTCCGATGCATTATTCCTCCATTACTGCATCCCTCGCTCCCTCACATTGACGAATGAACACACAGTGTGCGTACATATAAAATACTCTGGGTTCCCAGCATTGTATTTCAAAATCAAATACGTTTCTACGCAGACGAGAGGATTTTCTTTTATGAGTCGAGTATCTCTTTTCCGATGCATTATTCCTCGTTTACTGCATCCCTCGCTCCCTCACATTGACGAATGAACACACATATTGCGTCCATATAAAATACTCTAGGTTCCCTGCATTTTCTAAATCGAGATACGTTTGTATAGAAAGGATAGGATTTTCTTTTGAAAGTCGAGTATCTCTTTTCCGCTGCATTATTTCTCCTTTACTGCATTACTCGCTCTCTCACATTGACGAATGAACATACATATTGCGTCCATATAAAATACTCTAGGTTCCCTGCATTTTCTAAATCGAGATACGTTTGTATAGAAACGATAGGATTTTCTTTTGGGAGTCGACTACCTCTTTTCCGATGCATTATTCCTGCCTTACTTCATCCCTCGCTCCCTCACATTCACGAAATAACACACAATTTGCGTCCATATGAAATACTCTGGGTTCCCTGCATTATCCTTCTAAATCGAGATACGATTCTACGGAAACGATAGGATTTTCTTTTGGGAGTCGAATATATCTTTTCCGATGCATTATTCCTCCTTTACTGCATCCCTCGCTCTCTTACATTCACGAAATAATACACAATTTGCGTCCATATGAAATACTCTGGGTTCCCTGCATTATCCTTCTAAATCGAGATACGTTTCTACGGAAACGGTAGGATTTTCTTTTGGGAGGCGAGTATTTCTTTTCCGATGCATTATTCCTCCTTTACTGCATCCCTCACTCCCTCACATTGACGAATTAACACACAATTTGCGTGCATATGAAATACTCTTGGTTCCCTGCATTGTCTTTCCAAATCGAGATACGTTTCTACGGAAACGATAGGATTTTCTTTTGGGGGTTGAGTATCTGTTTTCCGATGCATTATTCCTCCTTTACTGCATCGCTCGCTCCCTCACATTGACGAATTAACACGCAATTTGCGTCCATATGAAATACACTGGGTTCCCTGCTTTGTCCTTCTAAATCGAGATACGTTTCTTCGGAAACGATAGGAGTTTCTTTTGGGAGTCGAGTATCTCTTTTCCGATGCATTATTCGTCCTTTACTGCATCCCCCGCTCCCTCACATTGACGAATTAACACACAATTTGCGTCCATATGAAATACTCTGGGTTCCCTGCCGTCTCCTTCTAAATCGAGATACGCTTCTACAGAAACGATAGGATTTTCTTTTGGGAGTCCAGTATCTCTTTTCCGCTGCATTATTTCTCCTTTACTGCATTACTCGCTCCCTCACATTGACGCATGAACATACATATTGCGTCCATATAAAATACTCTAGGTTCCCCGCATTTTCTAAATCGAGATACGTTTGTATAGAAACGATAGGATTTTCTTTTGGGAGTCGAGTATCTCTTTTGCGATGCATTATTCCTGCTTTACTTCATCCCTCGCTCCCTCACATTCACGAAATAACACACAATTTGCGTCCATATGAAATACTCTGGGTTCCCTGCATTATGCTTCTAAATCGAGATACGATTCTACGGAAACGCTAGGTTTCTCTTTTGGGAGTCGAGTATTTTCCGATGCATTATTCCTGCTTTACTTCATCCCTCGCTCCCTCACATTCACGAAATAACACACAATTTGCGTCCATATGAAATACTCAGGGTTCCCTGCATTATCCTAATAAATCGAGATACGATTCTATGGAAACGATAGGATTTTCTTTTGGGAGTCGAATATATCTTTTCCGATGCATTATTCCTCCTTTACAGCATCCCTCGCTCTCTTACATTCACGAAATAATACACAATTTGCGACCATATGAAGTACTCTCGGTTTTCTGCCATCTCCTTCTAAATCGGAATACGTTTCTACGGAAACGATAGGATTTCTTTTTGTTAGTCGAGTATCTCTTTTCCGATGCATTATTCCTCCTTTACTGCATCCCTCGCTCCCTCACATTGACGAATTAACACACAATTTGCGTACATATGAAATACTCTGGAATCCCTGCATTGTCTTTCTAAATCGAGATACGTTTCTACGGAAACGATAGGATTTTCTTTTGGGAGTCGAGTATCTCTTTTCCGATGCATTATTCGTCCTTTACTGCATCCCTCGCTCCCTCACATTGCCGAATTAACACACAATTTGCGTCCATATGAAATACTCTGGGTTCCCTGCCGTCTCCTTCTAAATCGAGATACGCTTCTACAGAAACGATAGGATTTTCTTTTGGGTGTCGAGTATCTCTTTTCCGCTGCATTATTTCTCCTTTACTGCATTACTCGCTCCCTCACATTGACGAATGAACATACATATTGCGTCCATATAAAATACTCTAGGTTACATGCATTGACCTTCTAAATCGAGATACGTTTCTACGGAAACGATAGGAATTTCTTTTGGGAGTCGGGTATCTCTTTTCCGATGTATTATTCCTCCTTTACTGCATCCCGCGCTCCCTCACATTCACGAAATAACACACAATTTGCGTCCATATGAAATACTCTGGGTTCCCTGCATTATCCTTCTAAATCGGGATACGATTCTACGGAAACGATAGGATTTTCTTTTGGGAGTCGAATATATCTTTTCCGATGCATTATTCCTCCTTTACTGCATCCCTCGCTCCCTCACATTGACCAATTAACACACAATTTGCGTCCATACGAAATACTCTGGGTTCCCTGCATTGTCCTTCTAAATCGAGATACGTTTCTACAGAAACGATAGGATTTTCTTTTGGGAGTCGAGTATCTCTTTTTCGATGTATTATTCCTCCTTACTGCATCCCTCGCTCCCTCACATTGACGAATTAACACACAATTTGCGTCCATATGAAGTACTCTGGGTTTTCTGCCATCTCCTTCTAAATCGGGATACGTTTTTACGGAAACGATAAGATTTCTTTTTGTTAGTCGAGTATCTCTTTTCCGATGCATTATTCCTCCTTTACTGCATCCCTCACTCACTCACATTGACGAATTTTATAACAATTGGCGTCCATATGAAATACTCTTGGTTCCATTCATTGTCTTTCTAAATCGAGATACGTTTCTACGGAAACGATAGGATTTGCTTTTGGGAGTCGAGTATCTGTTTTCCAATGCATTATTCCTCCTTTACTGCATTAATGGCTCCCTCACATTGACGAATTAACACACAATTTGCGTCCATATGAAATACTCTTGGTTGCCTGCATTGTCCTTCTAAATCGAGATACGTGTTTCTAAGGAAACAATAGGATTTCTTTTAAGAAACGAGAATCTTTTTTCCGATGCATTATTCCTCCATTACTGCATCCCTCGCTCCCTCACATTGACGGATGAACACACAGTGTGCGTACATATAAAATACTCTGGGTTCCCAGCATTGTATTTCAAAATCAAATACGTTTCTACGCAGACGAGAGGATTTTCTTTTATGAGTCGAGTATCTCTTTTCCGATGCATTATTCCTCGTTTACTGCATCCCTCGCTCCCTCACATTGACGAATGAACACACATATTGCGTCCCTATAAAATACTCTAGGTTCCCTGCATTTTCTAAATCGAGATACGTTTGTATAGAAACGATATGATTTTCTTTTGAAAGTCGAGTATCTCTTTTCCGCTGCATTATTTCTCCTTTACTGCATTACTCGCTCCCTCACATTGACGAATGAACATACATATTGCGTCCATATAAAATACTCTAGGTTCCCTGCATTTTCTAAATCGAGATACGTTTGTATAGAAACGATAGGATTTTCTTTTGGGAGTCGAGTATCTCTTTTCCGATGCATTATTCCTGCTTTACTTCATCCCTCGCTCCCTCACATTGACGAATTAACACACAATTTGCGTCCATATGAAATACTCTGGGTTCCCTGCATTGTCCCTCTGAATCGAGATACGTTTCTACGGAAACGATAGCATTTTCTTTTAGGGGTCGAGTATCACTTCTCCTTTACTGCATCCCTCGCTCCCTCACATTGACGAATTAACACACAATTTAAGTCCATATGAAATACTCTGGGTTCCCTGCTGTCTCCTTTTAAATCGAGATACGTTTCCACGGAAACGATAGGATTTTCTTTTGGGTGTCGAGTATCTCTTTTCCGATGCATTACTCCTCCTTTACTACATCCCTCGCTCCCTCACATTGACGAATTAACACACAATTTGCGTCCATATGAAATACTCTGGGTTCCCTGATTGTCCTTCTAAGTCGACATACGTTTCTACGGAAACGGTAGGATTTTCTTTTGGGATTCGAGTATCTCTTTCCCGATGCATTAGTCCTTCTTTACTGCAGCCCACGCTCACTCACATTTACGAATTAACACACAATTTGTGTCCATATGAAATACTCTGGGTTTCCTGCATTGTCCTTCTAAATCGAGATACGTGTTTCTACGGAAACAATAGGATTTCTTTTAAGAAACGAGAATCTATTTTCCGATGCATTATTCCTCCATTACTGCATCCCTCGCTCCCTCACATTGACGAATGAACACACAGTGTGCGTACATATAAAATACTCTGGGTTCCCAGCATTGTATTTCAAAATCAAATACGTTTCTACGCAGACGAGAGGATTTTCTTTTATGAGTCGAGTATCTCTTTTCCGATGCATTATTCCTCGTTTACTGCATCCCTCGCTCCCTCACATTGACGAATGAACACACATATTGCGTCCATATAAAATACTCTAGGTTCCCTGCATTTTCTAAATCGAGATACGTTTGTATAGAAACGATAGGATTTTCTTTTGAAAGTCGAGTATCTCTTTTCCGCTGCATTATTTCTCCTTTACTGCATTACTCGCTCTCTCACATTGACGAATGAACATACATATTGCGTCCATATAAAATACTCTAGGTTCCCTGCATTTTCTAAATCGAGATACGTTTGTATAGAAACGATAGGATTTTCTTTTGGGAGTCGAGTATCTCTTTTCCGATGCATTATTCCTGCTTTACTTCATCCCTCGCTCCCTCACATTCACGAAATAACACACAATTTGCGTCCATATGAAATACTCTGGGTTCCCTGCATTATCCTTCTAAATCGAGATACGATTCTACGAAAACGATAGGATTTTCTTTTGGGAGTCGAATATATCTTTTCCGATGCATTATTCCTCCTTTACTGCATCCCTCGCTCTCTTACATTCACGAAATAATACACAATTTGCGTCCATATGAAATACTCTGGGTTCCCTGCATTATCCTTCTAAATCGAGATACGTTTCTACGGAAACGGTAGGATTTTCTTTTGGGAGGCGAGTATTTCTTTTCCGATGCATTATTCCTCCTTTACTGCATCCCTCACTCCCTCACATTGACGAATTAACACACAATTTGCGTGCATATGAAATACTCTTGGTTCCCTGCATTGTCTTTCCAAATCGAGATACGTTTCTACGGAAACGATAGGATTTTCTTTTGGGGGTTGAGTATCTGTTTTCCGATGCATTATTCCTCCTTTACTGCATCGCTCGCTCCCTCACATTGACGAATTAACACGCAATTTGCGTCCATATGAAATACACTGGGTTCCCTGCTTTGTCCTTCTAAATCGAGATACGTTTCTTCGGAAACGATAGGAGTTTCTTTTGGGAGTCGAGTATCTCTTTTCCGATGCATTATTCGTCCTTTACTGCATCCCTCGCTCCCTCACATTGACGAATTAACACACAATTTGCGTCCATATGAAATACTCTGGGTTCCCTGCCGTCTCCTTCTAAATCGAGATACGCTTCTACAGAAACGATAGGATTTTCTTTTGGGAGTCGAGTATCTCTTTTCCGCTGCATTATTTCTCCTTTACTGCATTACTCGCTCCCTCACATTGACGCATGAACATACATATTGCGTCCATATAAAATACTCTAGGTTCCCCGCATTTTCTAAATCGAGATACGTTTGTATAGAAACGATAGGATTTTCTTTTGGGAGTCGAGTGTCTCTTTTCCGATGCATTATTCCTGCTTTACTTCATCCCTCGCTCCCTCACATTCACGAAATAACACACAATTTGCGTCCATATGAAATACTCTGAGTTCCCTGCATTATCCTTCTAAATCGAGATACGATTCTACGGAAACGCTAGGTTTTTCTTTTGGGAGTCGTGTATTTTCCGATGCATTATTCCTGCTTTACTTCATCCCTCGCTCCCTCACATCCACGAAATAACACACAATTTGCGTCCATATGAAATACTCAGGGTTCCCTGCATTATCCTAATAAATCGAGATACGATTCTACGGAAACGATAGGATTTTCTTTTGGGAGTCGAATATATCTTTTCCGATGCATTATTCCTCCTTTACTGCATCCCTCGCTCTCTTACATTCACGAAATAATACACAATTTGCGTTCATATGAAGTACTCTCGGTTTTCTGCCATCTCCTTCTAAATCGGAATACGTTTCTACGGAAACGATAGGATTTCTTTTTGTTAGTCGAGTATCTCTTTTCCGATGCATTATTCCTCCTTTACTGCATCCCTCGCTCCCTCACATTGACGAATTAACACACAATTTGCGTACATATGAAATACTCTGGAATCCCTGCATTGTCTTTCTAAATCGAGATACGTTTCTACGGAAACGATAGGAATTTCTTTTGGGAGTCGGGTATCTCTTTTCCGATGTATTATTCCTCCTTTACTGCATCCCGCGCTCCCTCACATTCACGAAATAACACACAATTTGCGTCCATATGAAATACTCTGGGTTCCCTGCATTATCCTTCTAAATCGGGATACGATTCTACGGAAACGATAGGATTTTCTTTTGGGAGTCGAATATATCTTTTCCGATGCATTATTCCTCCTTTACTGCATCCCTCGCTCCCTCACATTGACCAATTAACACACAATTTGCGTCCATACGAAATACTCTGGGTTCCCTGCATTGTCCTTCTAAATCGAGATACGTTTCTACAGAAACGATAGGATTTTCTTTTGGGAGTCGAGTATCTCTTTTTCGATGTATTATTCCTCCTTACTGCATCCCTCGCTCCCTCACATTGACGAATTAACACACAATTTGCGTCCATATGAAGTACCCTGGGTTTTCTGCCATCTCCTTCAAAATCGGGATACGTTTCTACGGAAACGATAAGATTTCTTTTTGTTAGTCGAGTATCTCTTTTCCGATGCATTATTCCTCCTTTACTGCATCCCTCACTCACTCACATTGACGAATTTTATAACAATTGGCGTCCATATGAAATACTCTTGGTTCCATTCATTGTCTTTCTAAATCGAGATACGTTTCTACGGAAACGATAGGATTTGCTTTTGGGAGTCGAGTATCTGTTTTCCAATGCATTATTCCTCCTTTACTGCATTACTGGCTCCCTCACATTGACGAATTAACACACAATTTGCGTCCATATGAAATACTCTTGGTTGCCTGCATTGTCCTTCTAAATCGAGATACGTGTTTCTAAGGAAACAATAGGATTTCTTTTAAGAAACGAGAATCTATTTTCCGATGCATTATTCCTCCATTACTGCATCCCTCGCTCCCTCACATTGACGGATGAACACACAGTGTGCGTACATATAAAATACTCTGGGTTCCCAGCATTGTATTTCAAAATCAAATACGTTTCTACGCAGACGAGAGGATTTTCTTTTATGAGTCGAGTATCTCTTTTCCGATGCATTATTCCTCGTTTACTGCATCCCTCGCTCCCTCACATTGACGAATGAACACACATATTGCGTCCCTATAAAATACTCTAGGTTCCCTGCATTTTCTAAATCGAGATACGTTTGTATAGAAACGATAGGATTTTCTTTTGAAAGTCGAGTATCTCTTTTCCGCTGCATTATTTCTCCTTTACTGCATTACTCGCTCCCTCACATTGACGAATGAACATACATATTGCGTCCATATAAAATACTCTAGGTTCCCTGCATTTTCTAAATCGAGATACGTTTGTATAGAAACGATAGGATTTTCTTTTGGGAGTCGAGTATCTCTTTTCCGATGCATTATTCCTCCTTACTGCATCCCTCGCTCCCTCACATTGACGAATTAACACACAATTTGCGTCCATATCAAATACTCTGGGTTCCCTGCATTGTCCTTCTAAATCGAGATACGTTTCTACGGAAACGATAGGATTTTCATTTGGGAGTCGAGTATCTCATTTCCGATGCATTATTCCTCCTTTACTGCATCCCTCGCTCCCTCACATTGACCAATTAACACACAATTTGCGTGCATATGAAATACTCTGGGTTCCTTGACATCTCCTTCTAAATCGAGATACGTTTCTACGGAAACGATAGGATTTTCTTTTGGGTGTCGAGTATCTCTTTTCCGATGCATTACTCCTCCTTTACTACATCCCTCGCTCCCTCACATTGACGAATTAACACACAATTTGCGTCCATATGAAATACTCTGGGTTCCCTGATTGTCCTTCTAAGTCGACATACGTTTCTACGGAAACGGTAGGATTTTCTTTTGGGATTCGAGTATCTCTTTCCCGATGCATTAGTCCTTCTTTACTGCAGCCCACGCTCACTCACATTTACGAATTAACACACAATTTGTGTCCATATGAAATACTCTGGGTTTCCTGCATTGTCCTTCTAAATCGAGATACGTGTTTCTACGGAAACAATAGGATTTCTTTTAAGAAACGAGAATCTATTTTCCGATGCATTATTCCTCCATTACTGCATCCCTCGCTCCCTCACATTGACGAATGAACACACAGTGTGCGTACATATAAAATACTCTGGGTTCCCAGCATTGTATTTCAAAATCAAATACGTTTCTACGCAGACGAGAGGATTTTCTTTTATGAGTCGAGTATCTCTTTTCCGATGCATTATTCCTCGTTTACTGCATCCCTCGCTCCCTCACATTGACGAATGAACACACATATTGCGTCCATATAAAATACTCTAGGTTCCCTGCATTTTCTAAATCGAGATACGTTTGTATAGAAACGATAGGATTTTCTTTTGAAAGTCGAGTATCTCTTTTCCGCTGCATTATTTCTCCTTTACTGCATTACTCGCTCTCTCACATTGACGAATGAACATACATATTGCGTCCATATAAAATACTCTAGGTTCCCTGCATTTTCTAAATCGAGATACGTTTGTATAGAAACGATAGGATTTTCTTTTTGGAGTCGAGTATCTCTTTTCCGATGCATTATTCCTGCTTTACTTCATCCCTCGCTCCCTCACATTCACGAAATAACACACAATTTGCGTCCATATGAAATACTCTGGGTTCCCTGCATTATCCTTCTAAATCGAGATACGATTCTACGGAAACGATAGGATTTTCTTTTGGGAGTCGAATATATCTTTTCCGATGCATTATTCCTCCTTTACTGCATCCCTCGCTCTCTTACATTCACGAAATAATACACAATTTGCGTCCATATGAAATACTCTGGGTTCCCTGCATTATCCTTCTAAATCGAGATACGTTTCTACGGAAACGGTAGGATTTTCTTTTGGGAGGCGAGTATTTCTTTTCCGATGCATTATTCCTCCTTTACTGCATCCCTCACTCCCTCACATTGACGAATTAACACACAATTTGCGTGCATATGAAATACTCTTCGTTCCCTGCATTGTCTTTCCAAATCGAGATACGTTTCTACGGAAACGATAGGATTTTCTTTTGGGGGTTGAGTATCGGTTTTCCGATGCATTATTCCTCCTTTACTGCATCGCTCGCTCCCTCACATTGACGAATTAACACGCAATTTGCGTCCATATGAAATACACTGGGTTCCCTGCTTTGTCCTTCTAAATCGAGATACGTTTCTTCGGAAACGATAGGAGTTTCTTTTGGGAGTCGAGTATCTCTTTTCCGATGCATTATTCGTCCTTTACTGCATCCCTCGCTCCCTCACATTGACGAATTAACACACAATTTGCGTCCATATGAAATACTCTGGGTTCCCTGCCGTCTCCTTCTAAATCGAGATACGCTTCTACAGAAACGATAGGATTTTCTTTTGGGAGTCGAGTATCTCTTTTCCGCTGCATTATTTCTCCTTTACTGCATTACTCGCTCCCTCACATTGACGCATGAACATACATATTGCGTCCATATAAAATACTCTAGGTTCCCCGCATTTTCTAAATCGAGATACGTTTGTATAGAAACGATAGGATTTTCTTTTGGGAGTCGAGTATCTCTTTTCCGATGCATTATTCCTGCTTTACTTCATCCCTCGCTCCCTCACATTCACGAAATAACACACAATTTGCGTCCATATGAAATACTCTGGGTTCCCTGCATTATCCTTCTAAATCGAGATACGATTCTACGGAAACGCTAGGTTTTTCTTTTGGGAGTCGAGTATTTTCCGATGCATTATTCCTGCTTTACTTCATCCCTCGCTCCCTCACATCCACGAAATAACACACAATTTGCGTCCATATGAAATACTCAGGGTTCCCTGCATTATCCTAATAAATCGAGATACGATTCTACGGTAACGATAGGATTTTCTTTTGGGAGTCGAATATATCTTTTCCGATGCATTATTCCTCCTTTACTGCATCCCTCGCTCTCTTACATTCACGAAATAATACACAATTTGCGTCCATATGAAGTACTCTCGGTTTTCTGCCATCTCCTTCTAAATCGGAATACGTTTCTACGGAAACGATAGGATTTCTTTTTGTTAGTCGAGTATCTCTTTTCCGATGCATTATTCCTCCTTTACTGCATCCCTCGCTCCCTCACATTGACGAATTAACACACAATTTGCGTACATATGAAATACTCTGGAATCCCTGCATTGTCTTTCTAAATCGAGATACGTTTCTACGGAAACGATAGGATTTTCTTTTGGGAGTCGAGTATCTCTTTTCCGATGCATTATCCGTCCTTTACTGCATCCCTCGCTCCCTCACATTGCCGAATTAACACACAATTTGCGTCCATATGAAATACTCTGGGTTCCCTGCCGTCTCCTTCTAAATCGAGATACCCTTCTACAGAAACGATAGGATTTTCTTTTGGGAGTCGAGTATCTCTTTTCCGCTGCATTATTTCTCCTTTACTGCATTACTCGCTCCCTCACATTGACGAATGAACATACATATTGCGTCCATATAAAATACTCTAGGTTACATGCATTGACCTTCTAAATCGAGATACGTTTCTACGGAAACGATAGGAATTTCTTTTGGGAGTCGGGTATCTCTTTTCCGATGTATTATTCCTCCTTTACTGCATCCCTCGCTCCCTCACATTCACGAACTAACACACAATTTGCGTCCATATCAAATACTCTGGGTTCCCTGCTTATCCTTCTAAATCGGGATACGATTCTACGGAAACGATAGGATTTTCTTTTGGGAGTCGAATATATCTTTTCCGATGCATTATTCCTCCTTTACTGCATCCCTCGCTCCCTCACATTGACCAATTAACACACAATTTGCGTCCATACGAAATACTCTGGGTTCCCTGCATTGTCCTTCTAAATCGAGATACGTTTCTACAGAAACGATAAGATTTCTTTTTGTTAGTCGAGTATCTCTTTTCCGATGCATTATTCCTCCTTTACTGCATCGCTCACTCACTCACATTGACGAATTTTATAACAATTGGCGTCCATATGAAATACTCTTGGTTCCATTCATTGTCTTTCTAAATCGAGATACGTTTCTACGGAAACGATAGGATTTGCTTTTGGGAGTCGAGTATCTGTTTTCCAATGCATTATTCCTCCTTTACTGCATTACACGCTCCCTCACATTGACGAATTAACACACAATTTGCGTCCATATTAAATACTCTTGCTTGCCTGCATTGTCCTTCTAAATCGAGATACGTGTTTCTAAGGAAACAATAGGATTTCTTTTAAGAAACGAGAATCTATTTTCCGATGCATTATTCCTCCATTACTGCATCCCTCGCTCCCTCACATTGACGAATGAACACACAGTGTGCGTACATATAAAATACTCTGGGTTCCCAGCATTGTATTTCAAAATCAAATACGTTTCTACGCAGACGAGAGGATTTTCTTTTATGAGTCGAGTATCTCTTTTCCGATGCATTATTCCTCGTTTACTGCATCCCTCGCTCCCTCACATTGACGAATGAACACACATATTGCGTCCCTATAAAATACTCTAGGTTCCCTGCATTTTCTAAATCGAGATACGTTTGTATAGAAACGATAGGATTTTCTTTTGAAAGTCGAGTATCTCTTTTCCGCTGCATTATTTCTCCTTTACTGCATTACTCGCTCCCTCACATTGACGAATGAACATACATATTGCGTCCATATAAAATACTCTAGGTTCCCTGCATTTTCTAAATCGAGATACGTTTGTATAGAAATGATAGGATTTTCTTTTGGGAGTCGAGTATCTCTTTTCCGATGCATTATTCCTGCTTTACTTCATCCCTCGCTCCCTCACATTCACGAAATAACACACAATTTGCGTCCATATGAAATACTCTGGGTTCCCTGCATTATCCTTCTAAATCGAGATACGATTCTACGGAAACGATAGGATTTTCTTTTGGGAGTCGAATATATCTTTTCCGATGCATTATTCCTCCTTTACTGCATCGCTCGTTCCCTCACATTGACGAATTAACACGCAATTTGCGTCCATATGAAATACACTGGGTTCCCTGCTTTGTCCTTCTAAATCGAGATACGTTTCTTCGGAAACGATAGGAGTTTCTTTTGGGAGTCGAGTATCTCTTTTCCGATGCATTATTCGTCCTTTACTGCATCCCTCGCTCCCTCACATTGACGAATTAACACACAATTTGCGTCCATATGAAATACTCTGGGTTCCCTGCCGTCTCCTTCTAAATCGAGATACGCTTCTACAGAAACGATAGGATTTTCTTTTGGGAGTCGAGTATCTCTTTTCCGCTGCATTATTTCTCCTTTACTGCATTACTCGCTCCCTCACATTGACGCATGAACATACATATTGCGTCCATATAAAATACTCTAGGTTCCCCGCATTTTCTAAATCGAGATACGTTTGTATAGAAACGATAGGATTTTCTTTTGGGAGTCGAGTATCTCTTTTCCGATGCATTATTCCTGCTTTACTTCATCCCTCGCTCCCTCACATTCACGAAATAACACACAATTTGCGTCCATATGAAATACTCTGGGTTCCCTGCATTATCCTTCTAAATCGAGATACGATTCTACGGAAACGCTAGGTTTTTCTTTTGGGAGTCGAGTATTTTCCGATGCATTATTCCTGCTTTACTTCATCCCTCGCTCCCTCACATCCACGAAATAAGACACAATTTGCGTCCATATGAAATACTCTGGGTTCCCTGCATTATCCTAATAAATCGAGATACGATTCTACGGAAACGATAGGATTTTCTTTTGGGAGTCGAATATATCTTTTCCGATGCATTATTCCGCCATTTACTGCATCCCTCGCTCTCTTACATTCACGAAATAATACACAATTTGCGTCCATATGAAGTACTCTCGGTTTTCTGCCATCTCCTTCTAAATCGGAATACGTTTCTACGGAAACGATAGGATTTCTTTTTGTTAGTCGAGTATCTCTTTTCCGATGCATTATTCCTCCTTTACTGCATCCCTCGCTCCCTCACATTGACGAATTAACACACAATTTGCGTACATATGAAATACTCTGGAATCCCTGCATTGTCTTTCTAAATCGAGATACGTTTCTACGGAAACGATAGGATTTTCTTTTGGGAGTCGAGTATCTCTTTTCCGATGCATTATTCGTCCTTTACTGCATCCCTCGCTCCCTCACATTGCCGAATTAACACACAATTTGCGTCCATATGAAATACTCTGGGTTCCCTGCCGTCTCCTTCTAAATCGAGATACCCTTCTACAGAAACGATAGGATTTTCTTTTGGGAGTCGAGTATCTCTTTTCCGCTGCATTATTTCTCCTTTACTGCATTACTCGCTCCCTCACATTGACGAATGAACATACATATTGCGTCCATATAAAATACTCTAGGTTACATGCATTGACCTTCTAAATCGAGATACGTTTCTACGGAAACGATAGGAATTTCTTTTGGGAGTCGGGTATCTCTTTTTCGATGTATTATTCCTCCTTACTGCATCCCTCGCTCCCTCACATTGACGAATTAACACACAATTTGCGTCCATATGAAGTACTCTGGGTTTTCTGCTATCTCCTTCTAAATCGGGATACGTTTCTACGGAAACGATAAGATTTCTTTTTGTTAGTCGAGTATCTCTTTTCCGATGCATTATTCCTCCTTTACTGCATCCCTCACTCACTCACATTGACGAATTTTATAACAATTGGCGTCCATATGAAATACTATTGGTTCCATTCATTGTCTTTCTAAATCGAGATACGTTTCTACGGAAACGATAGGATTTGCTTTTGGGAGTCGAGTATCTGTTTTCCAATGCATTATTCCTCCTTTACTGCATTACACGCTCCCTCACATTGACGAATTAACACACAATTTGCGTCCATATTAAATACTCTTGCTTGCCTGCATTGTCCTTCTAAATCGAGATACGTGTTTCTAAGGAAACAATAGGATTTCTTTTAAGAAACGAGAATCTATTTTCCGATGCATTATTCCTCCATAACTGCATCCCTCGCTCCCTCACATTGACGAATGAACACACAGTGTGCGTACATATAAAATACTCTGGGTTCCCAGCATTGTATTTCAAAATCAAATACGTTTCTACGCAGACGAGAGGATTTTCTTTTATGAGTCGAGTATCTCTTTTCCGATGCATTATTCCTCGTTTACTGCATCCCTCGCTCCCTCACATTGACGAATGAACACACATATTGCGTCCCTATAAAATACTCTAGGTTCCCTGCATTTTCTAAATCGAGATACGTTTGTATAGAAACGATAGGATTTTCTTTTGAAAGTCGAGTATCTCTTTTCCGCTGCATTATTTCTCCTTTACTGCATTACTCGCTCCCTCACATTGACGAATGAACATACATATTGCGTCCATATAAAATACTCTAGGTTCCCTGCATTTTCTAAATCGAGATACGTTTGTATAGAAATGATAGGATTTTCTTTTGGGAGTCGAGTATCTCTTTTCCGATGCATTATTCCTGCTTTACTTCATCCCTCGCTCCCTCACATTCACGAAATAACACACAATTTGCGTCCATATGAAATACTCTGGGTTCCCTGCATTATCCTTCTAAATCGAGATACGATTCTACGGAAACGATAGGATTTTCTTTTGGGAGTCGAATATATCTTTTCCGATGCATTATTCCTCCTTTACTGCATCGCTCGTTCCCTCACATTGACGAATTAACACGCAATTTGCGTCCATATGAAATACACTGGGTTCCCTGCTTTGTCCTTCTAAATCGAGATACGTTTCTTCGGAAACGATAGGAGTTTCTTTTGGGAGTCGAGTATCTCTTTTCCGATGCATTATTCGTCCTTTACTGCATCCCTCGCTCCCTCACATTGACGAATTAACACACAATTTGCGTCCATAAGAAATACTCTGGGTTCCCTGCCGTCTCCGTCTAAATCGAGATACGCTTCTACAGAAACGATAGGATTTTCTTTTGGGAGTCGAGTATCTCTTTTCCGCTGCATTATTTCTCCTTTGCTGCATTACTCGCTCCCTCACATTGACGAATGAACATACATATTGCGTCCATATAAAATACTCTAGGTTACATGCATTGACCTTCTAAATCGAGATACGTTTCTACGGAAACGTTAGGATTTTCTTTTGGGAGTCGGGTATCTCTTTTCCGATGTATTATTCCTCCTTTACTGCATCCCTCGCTCCCTCACATTCACGAAATAACACACAATTTGCGTCAATATGAAATACTCTGGGTTCCCTGCATTATCCTTCTAAATCGGGATACGATTCTACGGAAACGATAGGATTTTCTTTTGGGAGTCGAATATATATTTTCCGATGCATTATTCCTCCTTTACTGCATCCCTCGCTCCCTCACATTGACCAATTAACACACAATTTGCGTCCATACGAAATACTCTGGGTTCCCTGCATTGTCCTTCTAAATCGAGATACGTTTCTACAGAAACGATAGGATTTTCTTTTGGGAGTCGAGTATCTCTTTTTCGATGTATTATTCCTCCTTACTGCATCCCTCGCTCCCTCACATTGACGAATTAACACACAATTTGCGTCCATATGAAGTACTCTGGGTTTTCTGCCATCTCCTTCTAAATCGGGATACGTTTCTACGGAAACGATAGGATTTCTTTTTGTTAGTCGAGTTTCTCTTTTCCGATGCATTATTCCTCCTTTACTGCATCCCTCACTCACTCACATTGACGAATTAACACACAATTTGCGTCCATATGAAATACACTTGGTTGCCTGCATTGTCCTTCTAATCGAGATACGTTTCTACGGAAACGATAGGATTTTCTTTTGGGAGTCGAGTATCTCTTTTCCTATGCATTATTCCTCCTTTACTGCATCCCTCGCTCCCTCACATTGACGAATTAACACACAATTTGCGTCCATATGAAATACTCTGGCTTCCCTGCATTGTCCTTCTAAATCGAGATACGTTTCAACGGAAACGGTCGGATTTTCTTTTGGGAGTCGAATATCTCTTTTCCGATGCATTATTCCTCCTTTACTGCATCCCTCGCTCCCTCACATTGACGAATTAACACACAATTTGCGTCCATATGAAATACTCTGTGTTCCCTGCATTGTCCTTCCAAATTGAGAAACGTTTCTAGCGAAACGAAAGGTTTTTCTTTTGAGAGTCGAGTATCGGTTTTCCGATGCATTATTCCTCGTTTACTGCATCCCTCGCACCTTACATTGACGAATTAACACACAATTTGCGTTCATATGAAATACTCTGGGTTCCCTGCATTGACTTTCTAAATCGAGATACGTTTCTACGGAAACGATAGGATTTTCTTTTGGGAGTCGAGTATCCCTTTTCCGATGCATTATTCCTCCTTACTGCATCCCTCGCTCCCTCACATTGACGAATTAACACACAATTTGCGTCCATATCAAATACTCTGGGTTCCCTGCATTGTCCTTCTAAATCGAGATACGTTTCTACGGAAACGATAGGATTTTCATTTGGGAGTCGAGTATCTCTTTTCCGATGCATTATTCCTCCTTTACTGCATCCCTCGCTCCCTCACATTGACGAATAAACACACAATTTGCGTGCATATGAAATACTCTGGGTTCCTTGACATCTCCTTCTAAATCGAGATACGTTTCTACGGAAACGATAGGATTTTCTTTTGGGAGTCGAGTATCTCTTTTCCGATGCATTATTCCTCCTTTACTGCATCCCTCGCTCCCTCACATTGACGAATTAACACACAATTTGCGTCCATATGAAATACTCTGGGTTCCCTGCATTGTCCTTCTCAATCGAGATATGTTTTTACGGAAACGACGGGATTTTCTTTTGGGAGTCGAGTATCTCTTTTCCGATGCATTATTCCTCCTTTACTGCATTGCTCGCTCCCTCACATTGACGAATTAACACGAACTGGCGTCCATATGGAATACTCTGGGTTCCCTGCATTGTCCTTCTAATCGAGATACGTTTCTACGGAAACGATAGGATTTTCTTTTGGGAGTCGAGTATTTTTTTTCCGATGCATTATCCCTCCTTTACTGCATCCCTCGCTCCCTCACATTGACGAATTAACACACAATTTGCGTCCATATGAAATACTCTGGGTTCCCTGCATTGTCCTTCTAAATCGAGATACGTTTCTACGGAAACGGTAAGATTTTCTTTTGGGAGGCGAGTATTTCTTTTCCGATGCATTATTCCTCCTTTACTGCATCCCTCACTCCCTCACATTGACGAATTAACACACAATTTGCGTGCACATGAAATACTCTTGGTTCCCTGCATTGTCTTTCCAAATCGAGATACGTTTGTACGGAAACGATAGGATTTTCTTTTGGGGGTTGAGTATCTGTTTTCCGATGCATTATTCCTCCTTTACTGCATCGCTCGCTCCCTCACATTGACGAATTAACACGCAATTTGCGTCCATATGAAATACACTGGGTTCCCTGCATTGTCCTTCTAAATCGAGATACGTTTCTTCGGAACGATAGGAGTTTCTTTTGGGAGTCGAGTATCTCTTTTCCGATGCATTATTCCTCCTTACTGCATCCCTCGCTCCCTCACATTGACGAATTACAGACATTTTGCGTCCATATGAAATACTCTGGGTTCCTTGCGATCTCCTTCTAAATCGAGATTCGTTTCTACGGAAACGAGAGAATTTTCTTTTGGGAGTCGAGTATCTCTTTTCCGATTCATTATTCCTCGTTTACTGCATCCCTGGCTCCCTCACATTGACAAATTAACACACAATTTTCGTCCATATGAAATACTCTTGGTTCCCTGCATTCTCCCTCTAAATCGAGATACGGTTCAACGGAAACGATAGGATTTTCTTTTAGGGGTCGAGTATCTCTTCTCCTTTACTACATCCCTCGCTCCCTCACATTATTGAATGATCACACAATTAGCATCCATATAAAATACTCGGGGTCCCTGCATTGACCTTGTAAATCGAGATACGTTTCTACGGAAACAATAGGATTTTCTTTTGGGAGTCGAGTATCTCTTTTCCGATGCATTATTCGTCCTTTACTGCATCCCTCACTCCCTCACATTGACGAAATAACCCACAATTTGCGTCCATATGAAATACTCTGGGTTCCCTGCATTGACCTTCTCAGACGAGATACGTTTCTACGGAAACGATAGAATTTTCTTTTGGGAGTTGAGTATCTCTTTTCCGATGCATTATTCCTCCTTTACTGCATTACTCGCTCCCTCACATTGACGAATTAACACACAATTTGCATCCACATGGAATACTCTGGGTTCCCTGCATTGTCCTTCTAATCGAGATACGTTTCTACGGAAACGATAGGAATTTCTTTTGGGAGTCTAGTATCTCTTTTCCGGTGCGTTATTCCTCCTTTACTGCATCCCTCGCTCCCTCACATTGACGAAATAACCCACAATTTGCGTCCATATGAAATACTCTGGGTTCCCTGCATTGACCTTCTCAGACGAGATACGTTTCTACGGAAACGATAGGATTTTCTTTTGGGAGTTGAGTATCTCTTTTCCGCTGCCTTATACCTTCTTTACTGCATCACTCGCTCCCTCACATTGACGAATGAACAACATATTGCGTCCATATAAAATACTCTAGGTTCCCTGCATTGTCCTTCTAAATCGAGATTCGTTTCTACGGAAACGATAGGATTTTCTTTTGGGAGTCGAGTATCTCTTTTCCGATGTATTATTCCCCTTTTACTGCATCCCTCCCTCCCTCACATTGGCGAATTAACACACAGTTTGAGTCCATATGAATTACTCTGGGTTCCCTGCATTGTCCTTCTAAATCGAGATACGTTTCTACGGAATGGAGAGAATTTTCTTTTGTGAGTCGAGTCTCTCTTTTCCGATGCATTATTCCTCCTTTACTGCATCCCTCGCTCCCTCACATTCACGAAATAACACACAATTTGCGTCCATGTGAAGTACTCTGGGTTCCCTGCAATCTCCTTCTAAATCGAGATACGTTTCTACGGAAACGATAGAATTTCCTCTTGTTAGTCGAGTATCTCTTTTCCGATGCATTATTCCTCCTTTACTGCATCCCTCGCTCACTCACATTGACGAATTAACACACAATTTGCGTCCATATGAAATACTCTGGGTTCCCTGCATTGTCCTTCTAAATCGATATACGTTTCTACGGAAACGATAGGATTTTCTTTTGGGAGTCGGGTATCTCTTTTCCCATGCATTATTCCTCCTTACTGCATCCCTGGCTCCCTCACATTGACGAATTAACACACAATTTGCGTCCATATGAAATACTCTGGGTTCCTTGCCATCTCCTTCTAAATCGAGATTCGTTTCTACGGAAACGATAGAATTTTCTTTTGGGAGTCGAGTATCTCTTTTCCGATGCATTATTCCTCCTTTACTGCACCCCTCGCTCACTCACATTGACGAATTTTATAACAATTGGCGTCCATATGAAATACTCTGGGATCCATTCATTGTCTTTCTAAATCGAGATACGTTTCTACGGAAACCATGGGATTTGCTTTTGGGAGTCGAGTTTCTCATTTCCGATGCATTATTCCTCCTTTACTGCATTACTCGCTCCCTCACATTGACGAATTAACAGACAATTTGCGTCCATATGAAATACTCTGGGTACCCTGCATTGTCCTTCTAAATCGAGATACGTTTCTACGGAAACGATATTATTTTCTTTTGGGGGTCGAGTATCTTGTTTCCGATGCTTTATTCCTCCTTTACTGCATCCCTCGCTCGCTCACATTGACGAATTAACACACAATTTGCATCCATATGAAATACTCTTGGTTCCCTGCATTGTCCTTCTAAATCGTGATACGTATCTACGGAAACGTCAGGATTTTCTTTTGGGAGTCGAGTATCTCTTTTCCGATGCATTATTCCTCCTTTACTGCTTCCCTCGCTCCCTCACATTGACGAGTTAACACACAATTTGCGTCCATATGAAATACTCTGGGTTCCCTGCATTGTCCTTCTAAATCGAGATACGTTTCAACGGAAACGATAGGATTTTCTTTTAGGGGTCGAGTATCTCTTCTCCTTTACTGCATCCCTCGCTCCCTCACATTGACGAATTAACACACAATTTGCGTCCATATGAAATACTCTGGTTTCCCTGCTGTCTCCTTCTAAATCGAGATACGTTTCCACGGAAACGATAGGATTTTCTTTTCGGAGTCGAGTATCTCTTTTCCGATGCATTATTCCTCCTTTACTGCATCCCTCGCTCATTCACATTGACGAATTAACACGCAATTTGCGTCCATATGAAATACTCTGGGTTCCCTGCATTGTCCTTCTAAATCGATATACGTTTCTACGGAAACGATAGCATTTTCTTTTGGGAGTCGAGTATCTCTTTTCCGATGCATTATTCCTCCTTACTGCATCCCTCGCTCCCTCACATTGACGAATTAACACACAATTTGCGTCAATATGAAATACTCTGGGTTCCTTGCCATCTCCTTCTAAATCGAGATTCGTTTCTACGGAAACGATAGAATTTTCTTTTGGGAGTCGAGTAACTCTTTTCCGACGCATTATTCCTCCTTTACTGCACCCCTCGCTCCCTCACATTGACGAATTAACACACAATTTGCGTCCGTATGAAATACTTTGGGTTCCCTGCATTGTCCCTCTAAATCGAGATACGTTTCAACGGAAACTATAGGATTTTCTTTTAGGGGTCGAGTATCTCTTCTCCTTTACTGCATCCCTCGCTCCCTCACATTGACGAATTAACACACAATTTGCGTCCATATGAAATACTCTGGGTTCCCTGCTGTCTCCTTCTAAATCGAGATACGTTTCCACGGAAACGATAGGATTTTCTTTTCGGAGTCGAGTATCTCTTTTCCGATGCATTATTCCTGCTTTACAGCATCCCTCGCTCCCTCTCATTTGCTAATTAACACACAATTTGAGTCCATATGAAATACTCTGTGTTCCCTGCATTGTCGTTCTAAATCGAGATACGTTTCTACGGAATGGATAGAATTTTCTTTTGTGAGTCAAGTACTTCTTTTCCGATGCATTATTCCTCCTTTACTGCATCCCTCGCTCCCTCACATTGACGAATTAACACACAATTTGAGTCCATATGAAATACTCTAGGTTCCCTGCATTTTCCTTCTAAGTCGAGATACGTTTCTATGGAAACGGTAAGATTTTCTTTTGGGAGTCGAGTATCTCTTTTCCGATGCATTATCCCTCCTTTACTGCATCCCTCGCTAACTCACATTGACGAATTTTATAAAAATTTGCGTCCATATGAAATACTCTGGGATCCATTCATTGTCTTTCTAAATCGAGATACGTTTCTACGGAAATCATAGGATTTGCTTTTGGGATTCGACTATCTCTTTTCCGATGCATTATTCCTCCTTTACTACATTACTCGCTCCCTCACATTGACGAATTAACAGACAATTTGCGTCCATATGAAATACTCTGGGTTCCCTGAATTGTCCTTCTAAATCGAGATACTTTTCTACGGAAACGATAGGATTTTCTTTTGGGAGTCGAGTATCTGTTTTCCGATGCATTATTCCACCTTTACTGCATCCCTCGCTCCCTTACATTGACGAATTAACACGCAATTTGCGTCCATATGAAATACTCTGGGTTCCCTGCATTGTCCTTCTAAATCCAGATACGTTTCTACGGAAACGATAGGATTTTCTTTTGGGAGTCGAGTATCTCTTTTCCGATGCATTATTCCTCCTTTACTGCATCCCTCGCTCCCTCACATTGACGAATTAACACACAATTTGCGTCGATATGAAATACTCTTAGTTCCCTGCATTGTCTTAACAAATCGAGATACGTTTCTACGGAAACGACAGGATTTTCTTTTGGAAGTCGAGTATCTCTTTTCCGATGCATTATTCCTCCTTTACTGCATACCTCGCAAACCTCACATTGACGAATTAACACACAATTTGCGTCCATATGAAATACTCTGGGTTCCCTGCATTGTCCCTCTAAATCGAGATACGTTAACCGAAAAGATAGGATTTTCTTTTAGGGGTCGAGTATCTCTTCTCCTTTACTGCAATCCCTCGCTCCATCACATTGACGAATTAACACAAAATTTGCGTCCATATGAAATACTCTGGGTTCCCTGATGTCCCCTTCTAAATCGAGATACGTTTCCACGGAAACGATAGGATTTTCTTTTCGGAGTCGAGTATCTCTTTTCCGATGCATTATTCCTCCTTTACTGCATCCCTCGCTCCTTCACATTGACGAATTAACACACAATTTGCGTCCATATGAAATACTCTGGGTTCCCTGCCGTCTCCTTCTAAATCGAGATACGTTTCTACAGAAACGATAGGATTTTCTTTTGGGAATCGAGTAACTCTTTTTCGCTGTAATATTCCTCCTTTACTGCATCCCTCGCTTCCTCACATTGACAAATGAACACACATATTCCGTCCATATAAAATACTCAAGGTTCCCTGCATTGTCCTTCTAAATCGAGATACGTTTCTACGGAAACGATAGGATTTTCTTTTGGGAGTCGAGTATCTCTTTTCCGATGTATTATTCCTCCTTTACTGCATCCCTCGCTCCCTCACATTCACGAAATAACACACAATTTGCGTCCATATGAAATACTCTGGGTTCCCTGCATTATCCTTCAAAATCGAGATACGATTCTACCTAAACGATAGGATTTTCTTTTGAGAGTCGAATATATCTTTTCCGATGCATTATTCCTCCTTTACTGCATCCCTCGCTCCCTCACATTGACGATTTAACACACAATTTGCGTCCATATGAAATACTCTGGGTTCCCTGAGGTCTCCTTCGAAATCGAGATACGATTCTACCTAAACGATAGGATTTTCTTTTGAGAGTCGAATATCTCTTTTCCGATGCATTATTCCTCCTTTTCTGCATCCCTCGCTCCCTCACATTGACAAAATAACACACAATGTGCGTACATTTGAAATACTCTGGGTTCCCTGCATTATACCTTTAAGTCGAGATACGCTTCTACGGAAACGATATGAATTTCTTTTGGGAGTCGAATATCTCTTTTCCGATGCATTATTCCTCCTTTACTGCATCCCTCGCTCCCTCACATTGACAAATTAACACACAATTTGCGTCCATATGAAATATTCTGGGTTCCCTACATTGTTCTTCTAAATCGAGATACGTTTCTACGGAAACGATAAGATTTTCTTTTGGGAGTCGAGTATCTCATTCCTGATGCATTATTCCTCCGTTACTGCATCCCTCGCTCCCCACATTGACGAATTAACAAAGAATTTGCGTCCATATGAAGTACTCTGGGTTCCCTGCCATCTCCGTCTAAATCGAGATACATTTCTACGGAAACGATAGAATTTTCGTCTGGGAGTCGAGTATCTCTTTTCCGATGCATTATTCCTCCTTTACTGCATCCGTAACTCCCTCACATTGACGAATTAACACACAATTTGCGTCCACATGAAATACTCTGGGTTCCCTGCATTGTCCTTCTAAATCGACATACGTTTCTACGGAAACGATCGGATTTTCTTTTGGGAGTCGAGTATCTCAATTCCGATGCATTATTCCTGCTTTACTGCATCCCTTGCTCCCTCACATTGACGAATTAACACACAATTTGCGTCCATATGAAATACTCTGGGTTCCCTGCCGTCTCCTTCTAAATCGAGGTACGTTTCTACAGGAACGATAGAATTTTCGTCTGGGAGTCGAGTATCTCTTTTCCGATGCATTATTCCTCCTTTACTGCATCCCTCGCTCCCTCACATTGACGAATTAACACACAATTTACGTCCATATGAAATACTCTGGGATCCCTGCATTGTCCTTCTAAATCGAGATACGTTTCTACGGAAACGATTGGATTTTCTTTTGGGAGTCGAGTTTCTCTTTTCCCATGCATTATACTTCCTTTACTGGATCCCTCGCTCCCTCACATTAACGAATTAACAGACGATTTGTGTCCATATGAAATACTCTGGGATCCCTGCATTGTCCTTCTAAATCGAGATACGTTTCTACGGAAACGATTGGATTTTCTTTTGGGAGTCGAGTTTCTCTTTTCCCATGCATTATACTTCCTTTACTGCATCCCTCGCTCCCTCACATTAACGAATTAACAGACAATTTGTGTCCATATGAAATACTCTGGGTTCAGTGCATTCTCCTTCTAAATCGAGATACGTTTCTACGGAAAAGATAGGATTTTATTTTGGGAGTCGAGTATCTCTTTTCCGATGCATTATTCCTCCTTACTGCATCCCTCGCTCCCTCACATTGACGAATTAACACACAATTTGCGTCCATATGAAATACTCTGGGTTCCTTGCCATCTCCTTCTAAATCGAGGTTCGTTTCTACGGAAACGATAGAATTTTCTTTTGGGAGTCGCGTATCTCTTTTCCGATGCATTATTCCTCCTTTACTGCATCCCTCGCTCCCTCACATTGACAAATTAACACACAATTTGCGTCGATATGAAATACTCTGGATTCCCTCCATTGCCCCTCTAAATCGAGATACGTTTCAACGGAACGATAGGATTTTCTTTTAGGGGTCGTGTATCTCTTCTCCTTTACTGCATCCCTCGCTCCCTCACATTTGTGAATTAACACACAATTTGAGTCCATATGAAATACTCTGGGTTCCCTGCATTGACCTTCTAAATCGAGATACGTTTCTATGGAATGGAGAGAATTTTCTTTTGAGATTCGAGTATCTCTTTTCAGATGCATTATTCGTAATTTACTGCATCCTTCGCTCCCTCACATTGACGAATTAACACACAATTTTCGTCCATATGAAATACACTGGGTTCCCTGCCGTCTCCTTCTAAATCGGGATACGTTTCAACAGAAACGGTAGGATTTTCTCTTGGGAGTCGAGTATCTCTTTTCCGCCGCATTATTCCTCCTTTACTGCATCCATCGCTCCCTCACATTGACGAATGAACACACATATTGCGTCCATATAAAATACTCTGGGTTCCCTGCATTGTCCTTCTAAATCGAGATACGTTTCCACGGAAACGATAGGATTTTCTTTTGGGCGCCGAGTATTTCTTTTCCGATGTATTGTTCCTCCTTTACTGCATCTCTCGCTCCCTCACATTCACGAAATAACAAACTATTTGCGTCCATATGAAATACTCTGGGTTCCATCATTATCCTTCTAAATCGAGATACGATTCTACGGAAACGATAGGATTTTCTTTTGGGAGTCGAATATATTTTTTCCGATGCATTATTCCTCCTTTACTGCATCTCTGGCTCCCTCACATTGACGAATTAACACACAATTTGTGTCCATATGAAATACTCTGGGTTCCCTGCATTTTCCTTCTAGGTCGAGATACGTTTCTACGGAAACGGTAGGATTTTCTTTTGGGAGTTGAGTATCTCTTTTCCGATGCATTATTCCTCCTTTACTGCATTACTCGCTCCCTCACATTGACGAATTAACACACAATTTGCGTCCATATGGAATACTCTGGGTTCCTTGCTGTCTCCTTCTAAATCGAGATACGTTTCCACGGAAACGATAGGATTTTCCTTTCGGAGTCGAGTATCTCTTTTCCGATGCATTATTCCTCCTTTACTGCATCCCTCGCTCCCTTACATTGACAAATTAACACACAATTTGCGTCCATATGAAATACTCTGGGTTCCCTGCATTGTCCTTCTAATTAGAGATACGTTTCTACGGAAACGGTAGGATTTTCTTTTGGGAGTCGAGTATCTCTTTTCCGATGCATTATTCCTCCTTTACTGCATCCCTCGCTCCCACACATTGACGAATTAACACACAATTTGCGTCCATATGAAATACTCTGGGTTCCCTGCATTGTCTTTTCAAATCGAGATACGTTTCTACCGAAACGATATGATTTTCTTTTGGGAGTCGAGAATCTGTTTTCCGATGCATTATTAATCGTTTACTGCATCCCTCGCGCCCCCACATTCACGAATTAACACACAATTTGCGTCCATATGAAATACTCTGGGTTCCCTGCATTGACCTTCTAAATCGAGATACGTTTCTACGGAAACGATAGGATTTTCTTTTGGGAGTCGTGTATCTCTTTTCCGGTTCATTATTCCTCCTTACTGCATCCCTCGCTCCCTCACATTGACGAATTAACACACAATTTGCGTCCATATGAAATACTCTGGGTTCCTTGCTATCTCCTTCTAAATCGAGATACGTTTCTACGGAAACGATAGGATTTTCTTTTGGGAGACGAGTATCTCTTTTCCGATGTATTATTCCTCCTTTACTGCATCCCTCGCTCCCTCACATTGACGAATTAACACACAATTTGCGTCCATATGAAATACTCTGGGTTCCCTGCATTGTCCCTGTAAATGGTGATACGTTTCTACGGAAACGATAGGATTTTCTTTTAGGGGTCGTGTATCTCTTCTCCTTTACTGCATCCCTCGCTCCCTCACATTGACGAATTAACACACAGTTTAAGTCCATATGAAATACTCTGGGTTCCCTGCTGTCTCCTTTTAAATGGAGATACGTTTCCACGGAAACGATAGGATTTTCTTTTTGGAGTCGAGTATCTCTTTTCCGATGCATTACTCCTCCTTTACTACATCCCTCGCTTCCTCACATTGACGAATTAACACACAATTTGCGACCATATGAAATACTCTGGGTTCAATGATTGTCCTTCTAAATCGAGATACGTGTTTCTGCGGAAACAATAGGATTTCTTTTAAGAGTCGGGAATCTCTTTTCCGATGCATTATTCCTCCATTACTGCATCCCTCGCTGTCTCACATTGACGAATTAAAACACAATTAGCGTCCATATGAAATACTCTGGGTTCCCTGCATTGTCCCTCTAAATCGAGTTACGTTTCAACGGAAACGATAGGCTTTTCATTTAGGAGTCAAGTATCTCTTCTCCTTTACTGCATCCCTTGCTCTCTCAGATTGACGAATTAACACACAATTTGCGTCCATATGAAATACTCTGGGTTCCCTGCCGTCTCGTTTTAAATCGAGATACGTTTCTACAGAAACGATAGGATTTTCTTTTTGGAGTCGAGTATCTCTTTTCCGATGCATTATTCCTCCGTTACTGCATCACTCGCTCCCTCACATTGACGAATTACCAAAGAATTTGCGTCCATATGAAGTTCCCTGGGTTCCCTGCCATCTCCGTCTAAATCGAGATACGTTTCTACGGAAACGATAGAATTTTCGTCTGGGAGTCGAGTATCTCTTTTCCGATGCATTATTCCTCCTTTACTGCATCCCTCGCTCCCTCACATTGACGAATTAACACACAATTTACGTCCATATGAAATACTCTGGGATCCCTGCATTGTCTTTCTAAATCGAGATACGTTTCTACGGAAACGATTGGATTTTCTTTTGGGAGTCGAGTTTCTCTTTTCCCATGCATTATACTTACTTTACTGCACCCCTCGCTCCCTCACATTAAGGAATTAACAGACAATTTGAGTCCATATGAAATACTCTGGGTTCCCTGCATTCTCTTTCTAAATCGAGATACGTTTCTACGGAAACGATAGGATTTCCTTATGTGAGTAGAGTATCTCTTTTCCCTTCCATTACTCTTCCTTTAGTGCATCCCTCACTCCCTCACTTTCACGAATTAACACACAGTTTGCGTCCATATGAATTACTCTGGGTTCCCTGGATTGTCCCTCTCAATCGAGATACGTTTCTACGGAAACGATGGGATTCTCTTTTGGGAGTCGAGTATCTCTTTTCCGATGCATTATTCCTTCTTTACTGCATTACTCGCTCCCTCACCTTGACGAATTAACACACAATTTGCGTCCATATGGAATACTCTGGGTTCCCTGCATTGTCCTTCTAATCGAGATATGTTTCTACGAAAACGATAGGATTTTCTTTTGGGAGTCGAGTATCTCTTTTCCGATGCATTATTCCTCCTTACTGCATCCCCCGCTCCCTCACATTGACGAATTAACACACAATTTGCGTCCATATGAAATTCTCTGGGTTCCTTGCCAGCTCCTTCTAAATCGAGATACGTTTCTACGGAAACGTTAGGATTTTCTTTTGGGAGTCGAGTTTCTCTTTTCCGATGCATTATTTTTCCTTTACTGCATCCCTCGCTCCCTCACATTGACGAATGAACACACATATTGCTTCCATATAAAATACTCTAGGTTCCCTGCATTTTCTAAATCGAGATACGTTTGTATAGAAACGATGGGATCTTCTTTTGGGAGTCGAGTATCTCTTTTCCGATGCATTATTCCTGCTTTACTTCATCCCTCGCTCCCTCACATTCACGAAATAACACACAATTTGCGTCCATATGAAATACTCTGGGTTCCCTGCATTATCCTTCTAAATCGAGATACGATTCTACGGAAACGATAGGATTTTCTTTTGGGAGTCGAATATATATTTTCCGATGCATTATTCCTCCTTTACTGCATCCCTCACTCTCTTACATTCACGAAATAATACACAATTTGCGTCCATATGAAGTACTCTGGGTTTTCTGCCATCTCCTTCTAAATCGGGATACGTTTCTACGGAAACGATAGGATTTCCTTTTGTTAGTCGAGTATCTCTTTTTCGATGCATTATTCCTCCTTTACTGCATCCCTCGCTCCCTCACATTGACGAATGAACACACATATTGCTTCCATATAAAATACTCTAGGTTCCCTGCATTTTCTAAATCGAGATAAGTTTGTATAGAAACAATAGGATTTTCTTTTGGGAGTCGAGTATCTCTTTTCCGCTGCATTATTTCTCCTTTACTGTATTACTCGCTCCCTCACATTGACGAATGAACATACATATTGCGTCCATATTAAATAATCTAGGTTCCATGCATTGTCCTTCTAAATCGAGATACGTTTCTACGGAAACGATAGGATTTTCTTTTGGGAGTCGGGTATCCCTTTTCCGATGTATTATTCCTCCTTTACTGCATCCCTCGCTCCCTCACATTCACGAAATAACACACAATTTGCGTCCATATGAAATACTCTGGGTTCCCTGCATTATCCTTCTAAATCGAGATACGATTCTACGGAAACGATAAGATTTTCTTTTGGGAGTCGAATATATCTTTTCCGATGCATTATTCCTCCTTTACTGCATCCCTCGCTCCCTCACATTGACCAATTAACACACAATTTGCGTTTATACGAAATACTCTGGGTTCCCTGCATTGTCCTTCTAAATCGAGATACGTTTCTACAGAAACGATAGGATTTTCTATTGGGAGTCGAGTATCTCTTTTTCGATGTATTATTCCTCCTTTACTGCATCCATCGCTCCCTCACATTGGCGAATTAATACACAATATGAGTCCATATGAAATACTCTGTGTTCCCTGCATTGTCCTTCTAAATCGAGATACGTTTCTACGGAAACGATAGGATTTTCCTTTGGGAGTCGAATATATCTTTCCGATGCATTATTCCTCCTTTACTGCATCCCTCACTCACTCACATTGACGAAGTTTATAACAATTTGCGTCCATATGAAATGTTCTTGGTTCCATTCATTGTCTTTCTAAATCGAGATACGTTTCTACGGAAACGATAGGATTTGCTTTTGGGAGTCGAGTATCTGTTTTCCAATGCATTATTCCTCCTTTACTGCATTACTCGCTCCCTCACATTGACGAATTAACACACAATTTGCGTCCATATGAAATACTCTGGGTTGCCTGCATTGTCCTTCTAATCGAGATACGTTTCTACGGAAACGATAGGATTTTCTTTTGGGAGTCGTGTATCTCTTTTCCTATGCATTATTCCTCCTTTACTGCATCCCTCGCTCCCTCACATTGACGAATTAACACACAATTTGCGTCCATATGAAATACTCTGGGTTCCTTGCCATCTCCTTCTAAATCGAGATACGTTTCTACGGAAACGGTAGGATTTTCTTTTGGGAGTCGAGTATCTCTTTTCCGATGCATTATTCCTCCTTTACTGCATCCCTCGCTCCCTCACATTGACGAATTAACACACAATTTGCGTGCATATGAAATACACTGGGTTCCTTGCCATCTCCTTCTAAATCGAGATACGTTTCTACGGAAACGATAGGATTTTCTTTTGGGAGTCGAGTATCTCTTTTCCGATGCATTATTCCTCCTTTACTGCATCCCTCGCACCTTACATTGACGAATTAACACACAATTTGCGTTCATATGAAATACTCTGGGTTCCCTGCATTGACTTTCTAAATCGAGATACGTTTCTACGGAAACGATAGGATTTTCTTTTGGGAGTCGAGTATCCCTTTTCCGATGCATTATTCCTCCTTACTGCATCCCTCGCTCCCTCACATTGACGAATTAACACACAATTTGCGTCCATATGAAATACTCTGGGTTCCTTGCCATCTCCTTCTAAATTGAGATACGTTTCTACGGAAACGATAGGATTTTCTTTTGGTAGTCGAGTATCTCTTTTCCGATGCATTATTCCTCCTTTACTGCATCCCTCGCTCCCTCACATTGACGAATTAACACACAATTTGCGTGCATAAGAAATACTCTGGGTTCCTTGCCATCTCCTTCTAAATCGAGATACGTTTCTACGGAAACGATAGGATTTTCTTTTGGGAGTCGAATATCTCTTTTCCGATGCATTATTCCACCATTACAGCATTGCTCGCTCCCACACATTGACGAATTATCACACAATTTGCGTCCATATGGAATACTCTGGGTTCCCTGCATTGTCCTTCTAATCGAGATACGTTTCTACGGAAACGAGAGGATTTACTTTTGGGAGTCGAGTATTTTTTTCCGATGCATTATTCCTCCTTTACTGCATCCCTCGCTCCCTCACATTGACGAATTAACACACAATTTGCGTCCATATGAAATACTCTGGGTTCACTGCATTGTCTTTCGAAATCTAGATAAGTTTCTACCGAAACGATAGGATTTTCTTTTGGGAGTAGAGAATCTGTTTTCCGATGCATTATTGCTCGTTTACTGCATCCCTCGCGCCCTCACATTGACGAATTAACACACAATTTGCGTCCATATGAAATACTCTGGGTTCCCTGCATTGACCTTCTAAATTGAGATACGTTTCTACGGAAACGATAGGATTTTCTTTTGGGAGTCGAGTATCTCTTTTCCGGTGTATTATTCCTCCTTACTGCATCCCTCGCTCCCTCACATTGACGAATTAACACACAATTTGCGTCCATATGAAATACTCTGGGTTCCTTGCTATCTCCTTCTAAATAGAGATACGTTTCTACAGAAACGATAGGATTTTCTTTTGGGAGACGAGTATCTCTTTTCCGATGTATTATTCCTCCTTTACTGCATCCCTCGCTCCCTCACATTGACGAATTAACACACAATTTGCGTCCATATGAAATACTCTGGGTTCCCTGCATTGTCCCTCTAAATCGAGATACGTTTCTACGGAAACGATAGGATTTTCTTTTAGGGGTCCAGTATCTCTTCTCCTTTACTGCATCCCTCGCTCCCTCACATTGACGAATTAACACACAATTTAAGTCCATATGAAATACTCTGGGTTCCCTGCTGTCTCCTTTTAAATCGAGATACGTTTCCACGAAAACGATAGGATTCTCTTTTGGGCGTCGAGTATCTCTTTTCCGATGCATTACTCCTCCTTTACTACATCCCTCGCTACCTCACATTGACGAATTAACACACAATTTGCGTCCATATGAAATACTCTGGGTTCCCTGATTGTCCATCTAAGTCGACATACGTTTCTACGGAAACGGTAGGATTTTCTTTTGGGATTCGAGTATCTCTTTTCCGATGCATTATTCCTTCTTTACTGCAGCCCACGCTCACTCACATTTACGAATTAACACACAATTTGTGTCCATATGAAATACTCTGGGTTTCATGCATTGTCCTTCTAAATCGAGATACGAGTTTCTACGGAAACAATAAGATTTCTTTTAAGAGTCGAGAATCTCTTTTGCGATGCATTATTCCTCCATTACTGCATCCCTCGCTCCCTCACATTGACGAATGAACACACAGTGTGCGTACATATAAAATACTCTGGGTTCCCAGCATTGTATTTCAAAATCAAATACGTTTCTACGCAGACGAGAGGATTATTTTTTATGAGTCGAGTATCTCTTTTCCGATGCATTATTCCTCCTTTTCTGCATCCCTCGCTCCCTCAAATTGACAAATTAACACACAATGTGCGTACATATGAAATACTCTGGGTTCCCTGCATTATACCTCTAAGTCGAGATACGCTTCTACGGAAACGATATGAATTTCTTTTGGGAGTCAAATATCTCTTTTCCGATGCATTATTCCTCCTTTACTGCATCCCTCGCTCCCTCACATTGACAAATTAACACACAATTTGCGTCCATATGAAATATTCTGGGTTCCCTACATTTTTCTTCTAAATCGAGATACGTTTCTACGAAAACGATAGGATTTTATTTTGGGAGTCGAGTATCTCTTTCCCAATACCTTATTCCTCCGTTACTGCATCACTCGCTCCCTCACATTGACGAATTACCAAAGAATTTGCGTCCATATGAAGTTCTCTGGGTTCCCTGCCATCTCCGTCTAAATCGAGATACGTTTCTACGGAAACGATAGAATTTTCGTCTGGGAGTCGAGTATCTCTTTTCCGATACATTATTCCTCCTTTACTGCATCCGTAACTATCTCACATTGACGAATTAACACACAATTTGCGTCCATATGAAATACTCTGGGTTCCCTGCATTGTCCTTCTAAATCGACATACGTTACTACGGAAACGATAGGATTTTCTTTTGGGAGTCGAGTATCTCTATTCCGATGCATTATTCCTCCTTTACTGCATCCCTTGCTCCCTCACATTGACGAATTAACACACAATTTGCGTCCATATGAAATACTCTGGGTTCCCTGCCGTCTCCTTCTAAATCGAGATACGTTTCTACAGGAACTATAGAATTTTCGTCTGGGAGTCCAGTATCTCTTTTCCGATGCATTATTCCTCCTTTACTGCATCCCACGCTCCCTCACATTGACGAATTAACACACAATTTACGTCCATATGAAATACTCTGGGATCCCTGCATTCTCTTTCTAAATCGAGATACGTTTCTACGGAAACGATTGGATTTTCTTTTGGGATTCGAGTTTCTCTTTTCCCATGCATTATACTTACTTTACTGCATCCCTCGCTCCCTCACATTAACGAATTAACAGACAATTTGAGTCCATATGAAATACTCTGGGTTCCCTGCATTTTCCTTCTAAATCGAGATACGTTTCTACGGAAACGATAGGATTTTCTTTACTGAGTAGAGTATCTCTTTTCCCTTCCATTACTCTTACTTTAGTGCATCCCTCGCTCCCTCACATTCACGAATTAACACACAGTTTGCATCCATATGAATTACTCTGGGTTCCCTGCATTGTCCCTCTCAATCGAGATACGTTTCTACGGAAACGATGGGATTCTCTTTTGGGAGTCGAGTATCTCTTTTCCGATGCATTATTCCTTCTTTACTGCATTACTCGCTCCCTCACCTTGACGAATTAACACACAATTTGCGTCCATATGGAATACTCTGGGTTCCCTGCATTGTCCTTCTAATCGAGATATGTTTCTACGGAAACGATAGGATTTTCTTTTGGGAGTCGAGTATCTCTTTTCCGACGCATTATTCCTCCTTACTGCATCCCCCGCTCCCTCACATTGACGAATTAACACACAATTAGCGTCCATATGAAATTCTCTGGGTTCCTTGCCAGCTCCTTCTAAATCGAGATACGTTTCTACGGAAACGTTAGGATTTTCTTTTGGGAGTCGAGGTTCTCTTTTCCGATGCATTATTCCTCCTTTACTGCATCCCTCGCTCCCTCACGTTGACGAATGAACACACATATTGCTTCCATATAAAATACTCTAGGTTCCCTGCATTTTCTAAATCGAGATACGTTTGTATAGAAACGATGGCATCTTCTTTTGGGAGTCGAGTATCTCTTTTCCGATGCATTATTCCTGCTTTACTTCATCCCTCGCTCCCTCACATTCACGAAATAACACACAATTTGCGTCCATATGAAATACTCTGGGTTCCCTGCATTATCCTTCTAAATCGAGATACGATTCTACGGAAACGATAGGATTTTCTTTTGGGAGTCGAATTTATCTTTTCTGATGCATTATTCCTCCTTTACTGCATCCCTCACTCTCTTACATTCACGAAATAATACACAATTTGCGTCCATATGAAGTACTCTGGGTTTTCTGCCATCTCCTTCTAAATCAGGATACGTTTCTACGGAAACGATAGGATTTCCTTTCGTTAGTCGAGTATCTCTTTTTCGATGCATTATTCCTCCTTTACTGCATCCCTCGCTCCCTCACATTGACGAATGAACACACATATTGCTTCCATATAAAATACTCTAGGTTCCCTGCATTTTCTAAATCGAGATAAGTTTGTATAGAAACGATAGGATTTTCTTTTGGGAGTCGAGTATCTCTTTTCCGCTGCATTATTTCTCCTTTACTGTATTACTCGCTCCCTCACATTGACGAATGAACATACATATTGCGTCCATATAAAATAATCTAGGTTCCATGCATTGTCCTTCTAAATCGAGATACGTTTCTACGGAAATGATAGGATTTTCTTTTGGGAGTCGGGTATCCCTTTTCCGATGTATTATTCCTCCTTTACTGCATCCCTCGCTCCCTCACATTCACGAAATAACACACAATTTGCGTCCATATGAAATACCCTGGGTTCCCTGCATTATCCTTCTAAATCGAGATACGATTCTACGGAAACGATAAGATTTTCTTTTGGGAGTCGAATATACCTTTTCCGATGCATTATTCCTCCTTTACTGCATCCCTCGCTCCCTCACATTGACCAATTAACACACAATTTGCGTTTATACGAAATACTCTGGGTTCCCTGCATTGTCCTTCTAAATCGAGATACGTTTCTACAGAAACGATAGGATTTTCTATTGGGAGTCGAGTATCTCTTTTTCGATGTATTATTCCTCCTTTACTGCATCCATCGCTCCCTCACATTGGCGAATTAATACACAATATGAGTCCATATGAAATACTCTGTGTTCCCTGCATTGTCCTTCTAAATCGAGATACGTTTCTACGGAAACGATAGGATTTTCCTTTGGGAGTCGAATATATCTTTTCCGATGCATTATTCCTCCTTTACTGCATCCCTCACTCACTCACATTGACGAAGTTTATAACAAGTTGCGTCCATATGAAATGCTCTTGGTTCCATTCATTGTCTTTCTAAATCGAGATACGTTTCTACGGAAACGATAGGATTTGCTTTTGGGAGTCGAGTATCTGTTTTCCAATGCATTATTCCTCCTTTACTGCATTACTCGCTCCCTCACATTGACGAATTAAAACACAATTTGCGTCCACATGAAATACTCTGGGTTGCCTGCATTGTCCTTCTAATCGAGATACGTTTCTACGGAAACGATAGGATTTTCTTTTGGGAGTCGTGTATCTCTTTTCCTATGCATTATTCCTCCTTTACTGCATCTCTCGCTCCCTCACATTGACGAATTAACACACAATTTGCGTCCATATGAAATACTCGGGGTTCCTTGCCATCTCCTTCTAAATCGAGATACGTTTCTACGGAAACGGTAGGATTTTCTTTTGGGAGTCGAGTATCTCTTTTCCGATGCATTATTCCTCCTTTACTGCATCCCTCGCTCCCTCACATTGACGAATTAACACACAATTTGCGTGCATATGAAATACACTGGGTTCCTTGCCATCTCATTCTAAATCGAGATACGTTTCTACGGAAACGATAGGATTTTCTTTTGGGAGTCGAGTATCTCTTTTCCGATGCATTATTCCTCCTTTACTGCATCCCTCGCACCTTACATTGACGAATTAACACACAATTTGCGTTCATATGAAATACTCTGGGTTCCCTGCATTGTCTTTCCAAATCTAGATAAGTTTCTACCGAAACGATAGGATTTTCTTTTGGGAGTAGAGAATCTGTTTTCCGATGCATTATTTCTCGTTTACTGCATCCCTCGCGCCCTCACATTGACGAATTAACACACAATTTGCGTCCATATGAAATACTCTGGGTTCCCTGCATTGACCTTCTAAATCGAGATACGTTTCTACGGAAACGATAGGATTTTCTTTTGGGAGTCGAGTATCTCTTTTCCGGTGTATTATTCCTCCTTACTGCATCCCTCGCTCCCTCACATTGACGAATTAACACACAATTTGCGTCCATATGAAATACTCTGGGTTCCTTGCTATCTCCTTCTAAATAGAGATACGTTTCTACGGAAACGATAGGATTTTCTTTTGGGAGACGAGTATCTCTTTTCCGATGTATTATTCCTCCTTTACTGCATCCCTCGCTCCCTCACATTGACGAATTAACACACAATTTGCGTCCATATGAAATACTCTGGGTTCCCTGCATTGTCCCTCTAAATCGAGATACGTTTCTACGGAAACGATAGGATTTTCTTTTAGGGGTCCAGTATCTCTTCTCCTTTACTGCATCCCTCGCTCCCTCACATTGACGAATTAACACACAATTTAAGTCCATATGAAATACTCTGGGTTCCCTGCTGTCTCCTTTTAAATCGATATACGTTTCCACGAAAACGATAGGATTCTCTTTTGGGAGTCGAGTATCTCTTTTCCGATGCATTACTCCTCCTTTACTACATCCCTCGCTACCTCACATTGACGAATTAACACACAATTTGCGTCCATATGAAATACTCTGGGTTCCCTGATTGTCCATCTAAGTCGACATACGTTTCTACGGAAACGGTAGGATTTTCTTTTGGGATTCGAGTATCTCTTTTCCGATGCATTATTCCTTCTTTACTGCAGCCCACGCTCACTCACATTTACGAATTAACACACAATTTGTGTCCATATGAAATACTCTGGGTTTCCTGCATTGTCCTTCTAAATCGAGATACGTGTTTCTACGGAAACAATAGGATTTCTTTTAAGAGTCGAGAATCTCTTTTCCGATGCATTATTCCTCCATTACTGCATCCCTCGCTCCCTCACATTGACGAATGAACACACAGTGTGCGTACATATAAAATACTCTGGGTTCCCAGCATTGAATTTCAAAATCAAATACGTTTCTACGCAGACGAGAGGATTTTCTTTTATGAGTCGAGTATCTCTTTTCCGATGCATTATTCCTCCTTTTCTGCATCCCTCGCTCCCTCACATTGACAAAATAACACACAATGTGCGTACATATGAAATACTCTGGGTTCCCTGCATTATACCTCTAAGTCGAGATACGCTTCTACGGAAACGATATGAATTTCTTTTGGGAGTCGAATATCTCTTTTCCGATGCATTATTCCTCCTTTACTGCATCCCTCGCTCCCTCACATTGACAAATTAACACACAATTTGCGTCCATATGAAATATTCTGGGTTCCCTACATTGTTCTTCGAAATCGAGATACGTTTCTACGGAAACGATAGGATTTTCTTTTGGGAGTCGAGTATCTCTTTCCCGATGCATTATTCCTCCGTTACTGCATCCCTCGCTCCCTCACATTGACGAATTAACACACAATTTGCGTCCACATGAAATACTCTGGGTTCCCTGCATTATCCTTCTAAATCGAGATACGATTCTACGGAAACGATAGGATTTTCTTTTGGGAGTCGAATATATCTTTTCCGATGCATTATTCCTCCTTTACTGCATCGCTTGCTCTCTTACATTCACGAAATAATACACAATTTGCGTCCATATGAAATACTCTGGGTTCCCTGCATTATCCTTCTAAATCGAGGTACGTTTCTACGGACACGGTAGGATTTTTTTTTGGGAGGCGAGTATTTCTTTTCCGATGCATTATTCCTCCTTTACTGCATCCCTCGCTCCCTCAGATTGACGAATTAACACACAATTTGCGTCCATATGAAATACTCTGGGTTCCCTGCCGTCGCGTTTTAAATCGAGATACGTTTCTACAGAAACGATAGGATTTTCTTTTGGGAGTCGAGAATCTGTTTTCCGGTGCATTATTCCTCGTTTACTGCATCCCTCGCGCCCTCACATTGACGAATTAACACACAATTTGCGTCCATATGAAATACTCTGGGTTCCCTACATTGTTCTTCTAAATCGAGATACGTTTCTACGGAAACGATAGGATTTTCTTTTGGGAGTCGAGTATCTCTTACCCGATGCATTATTCCTCCGTTACTGCATCCCTCGCTCCCTCACATTGACGAATTACCAAAGAATTTGCGTCCATATGAAATACTCTGGGTTCCCTGCATTGTCCCTCTGAATCGAGATACGTTTCTACGGAAACGATAGGATTTTCTTTTAGGGGTCGAGTATCTCTTCTCCTTTACTGCATCCCTCGCTCCCTCACATTGACGAATTAACACACAATTTAAGTCCATATGAAATACTCTGGGTTCCCTGCTGTCTCCTTTTAAATCGAGATACGTTTCCACGGAAACGATAGGATTTTCTTTTGGGAGTCGAGTATCTCTTTTCCGATGCATTACTCCTCCTTTACTACATCCCTCGCTCCCTCACATTGACGAATTAACACACAATTTGCGTCCATATGAAATACTCTAGGTTCCCTGACTGCCCTTCTAAGTCGACATACGTTTCTACGGAAACGGTAGGATTTTCTTTTGGGATTCGAGTATCTCTTTCCCGATGCATTATTCCTTCTTTACTGCAGCCCACGCTCACTCACATTTACGAATTAACACACAATTTGTGTCCATATGAAATACTCTGGGTTTCCTGCATTGTCCTTCTAAATCGAAATACGTGTTTCTACGGAAACAATAGGATTTCTTTTAAGAGTCGAGAATCTATTTTCCGATGCATTATTCCTCCATTACTGCATCCCTCGCTCCCTCACATTGACGAATGAACACACAGTGTGCGTACATATAAAATACTCTGGGTTCACAGCATTGTATTTCAAAATCAAATACGTTTCTACGCAGACGAGAGGATTTTCTTTTATGAGTCGAGTATCTCTTTTCCGATGCATTATTCCTGCTTTACTTCATCCCTCGCTCCCTCACATTTACGAAATAACACACAATTTGCGTCCACATGAAATACTCTGGGTTCCCTGCATTATCCTTCTAAATCGAGATACGATTCTACGGAAACGATAGGATTTTCTTTTGGGAGTCGAATATATCTTTTCCGATGCATTATTCCTCCTTTACTGCATCGCTCGCTCTCTTACATTCACGAAATAATACACAATTTGCGTCCATATGAAATACTCTGGGTTCCCTGCATTATCCTTCTAAATCGAGATACGTTTCTACGGAAACGGTAGGATTTTCTTTTGGGAGGCGAGTATTTCTTTTCCGATGCATTATTCCTCCTTTACTGCATCGCTCGCTACTTCACATTGACGAATTAACACGCAATTTGCGTCCATATGAAATAAACTGGGTTCCCTGCTTTGTCCTTCTAAATCGAGATACGTTTCTTCGGAAACGATAGGAGTTTCTTTTGGGAGTCGAGTATCTCTTTTCCGATGCATTATTCGTCCTTTACTGCATCCCTCGCTCCCTCACATTGACGAATTAACACACAATTTGCGTCCATATGAAATACTCTGGGTTCCCTGCCGTCTCCTTCTAAATCGAGATACGCTTCTACAGAAACGATAGGATTTTCTTTTGGGAGTCGAGTATCTCTTTTCCGCTGCATTATTTCTCCTTTACTGCATTACTCGCTCCCTCACATTGACGAATGAACATACATACTGCGTCCATATAAAATACTCTAGGTTCCATGCATTGTCCTTCTAAATCGAGATACGTTTCTACGGAAACGATAGGATTTTCTTTTGGGGGTCGGGTATCTCTTTTCCGATGTATTATTCCTTCTTTACTGCATCCCTCGCTCCCTCACATTCACGAAATAACACACAATTTGCGTCCATATGAAATACTCTGGGTTCCCTGCATTATCCTTCTAAAACGGGATACGATTCTACGGAAACGATAGGATTTTCTTTTGGGAGTCGAATATATCTTTTCCGATGCATTATTCCTCCTTTACTGCATCCCTCGCTCCCTCACATTGACCAATTAACACACAATTTGCGTCCATACGAAATACTCTGGGTTCCCTGCATTGTCCTTCTAAATCGAGATACGTTTCTACAGAAACGATAAGATTTTCTTTTGGGAGTCGAGTATCTCTTTTTCTATGTATTATTCCTCCTTTACTGCATCCATCGCTCTCTCACTTTGGCGAATTAATACACAATATGAGTCAATATGAAATACTCTGTGTTCCCTGCATTGTCCTTCTAAATCGAGATACGTTTCTACGGAAACGATAGGATTTTCCTTTGGGAGTCGAATATATCTTTTCCGATGCATTATTCCTCCTTTACTGCATCCCTCGCTCCCTCACATTGACGAATTAACACACAATTAGGGTCCATATGAAATACTCTGGGTTCCCTGCATTTTCCTTCTAAGTCGAGATACGTTTCAACGGAAACGGTAGGATTTTCTTTTGGGGGTCGAGTATCTCTTTTCCGATGCATTATTCCTCCTTTACTGCATCCCTCACTCACTCACATTGACGAATTTTATAACAATTTGCGTCCATATGAAATACTCTTGGTTCCAATAATTGTCTTTCTAAATCGAGATACGTTTCTACGGAAACGATAGGATTTGCTTTTGGGAGTCGAGTATCTGTTTTCCAATGCATTATTCCTCCTTTACTGCATTACTCGCTCTCTCACATTGACGAGTTAACACACAATTTGCGTCCTTATGAAATACTCTGGGTTCCCTGCATTGTCGTTCTCAATCGAGATATGTTTTTACGGAAACGATGGGATTTTCTTTTGGGAGTCGAGTATCTCTTTTCCGATGCATTATTCCTCCTTTACTGCATTGCTCGCTCCCTCACATTGACGAATTAACACGAATTTGCGTCCATATGGAATACTCTGGGTTCCCTGCATTGTCCTTCTAAACGAGATACGTTTCTACGGAAACGATAGGACTTTCTTTTGGGAGTCGAGTATTTTTTTCCGATGCATTATTCCTCCTTTACTGCATCCCTCGCTCCCTCACATTGACGAATTAACACACAATTTGCGTCCATATGAAATACTCTGGGTTCCCTGCATTGTCCTTGTAAATCGAGATACGTTTCTACGGAAACGGTAAGATTTTCTTTTGGGAGGCGAGTATTTCTTTTCCGATGCGTTATTCCTCCTTTACTGCATCCCTCACTCCCTCACATTGACGAATTAACACACAATTTGCGTGCATATGAAATACTCTTGGTTCCCTGCATGTCTTTCCAAATCGAGATACGTTTCTACGGAAACGATAGGATTTTCTTTTGGGGTTTGAGTATCTGTTTTCCGATGCATTATTCCTCCTTTACTACATCGCTCGCTCCCTCACATTGACGAATTTACACGCAATTTGCGTCCATATGAAATACACTGGGTTCCCTGCTTTGTCCTTCTAAATCGAGATACGTTTCTTCGGAAACGATAGGAGTTTCTTTTGGGAGTCGAGTATCTCTTTTCCGATGCATTATTCCTCCTTACTGCATCCCTCGCTCCCTCACATTGACGAATTACAGACATTTTGCGTCCATATGAAATACTCAGGGTTCCTTGCGATCTCCTTTTAAATCGAGATTCGTTTCTACGGAAACGAGAGAATTTTCTTTTAGGGGTCGAGTATCTCTTCTCCTTTACTGCATCCCTCGCTCCCTCAAATTGACGAATTAACACACAATTTGCGTCCATATGAAATACTCTGGGTTCCCTGCATTATCCTTCTAAATCGATATACGTTTCTACGGAAACGATAGGATTTTCTTTTGGGAGTCGAGTATGTCTTTTCCGATGTATTGTTCCTCCTTTACTGAATCCCTCGCTCCCTCGGATTCACGAAATTACACCTTATTTGCGTCCATATGAAATACTCTGGGTTCCCTGCATTATCCTTCTAAATCGATATACGATTCTACGGAAACGATAGGATTTTCTTTTGGGAGTCGAACATATCTTTTCCGATGCATTATTCCTCCTTTACTGCATCCCTCGCTCCCTCACATTGACGAATTAACACACATTTAGGGTCCATATGAAATACTCTGGGTTCCCTGCATTTACCTTCTAAGTCGAGATACTTTTCTACGTAAACGGTAGGATTTTCTTTTGGGAGACGAGTATCTCTTTTCCGATGCATTATTCCTCCTTTACTGCATCCCTCGCTCACTCACATTGACGAATTTTATAACAATTTGCGTCCATATGAAATACTCTTGGTTCCATTCATTGTCTTTCTAAATCGAGATACGTTTCTACGGAAACGATAGGATATGCTTTTGGGAGTCGAGTATCTGTTTTCCGATGCGTTATTCCTCCTTTACTGCATTACCCGCTCCCTCACATTGACTAATTAACACACGATTTGCGTCCATATGGAATACTCTGGGTTGCCTGCATTGTCTTTCTAATCGAGATACGTTTCTGCGGAAACGGTAGGATTTTCTTTTGGGAGTCGAGTATCTCTTTTCCGATGAATTATTCCTCCTTTACTGCATCCCTCGCTCCCTCACATTGACTAATTAACACACAATTTGCGTCCATATGAAATACTCTTTGTTCCCTGCATTGTCTTTCCAAATCGAGAAACGTTTCTAGTGAAACGATAGGATTATCTTTTGGGAGTCGAGTATCTCTTTTCCGATGCATTATTCCTCCTTACTGCATCCCTCGCTCCCTCAAATTGACGAATTAACACACATTTTGCATCCATATGAAATACTCTGGGTTCCGTGCCATCTCCTTCTAAATCGAGATACGTTTCTACGGAAACGATAGGATTTTCTTTTGTGAGTAGAGTATCTCTTTTCCCTTCCATTACTCTGCCTTTACTGCATCCCTCGCTCCCTCACATTCACGAATTAACACACAGTTTGCGTCCATATGAATTACTCTGGGTTCCCTGCATTGTCCCTCTCAATCGAGATACGTTTCTACGGAAACGATGGGATTTTCTTTTGGGAGTCGAGTATCTCTTTTCCGATGCATTATTCCTCCTTACTGCAACCCTCGCTCCCTCACATTCACGAATTAACACACAATTTGCGTCCATATGAAATTCTCTGGGTTCCTTGCCAGCTCCTTCTGAATCGAGATACGTTTCTACGGAAACGATAGTATTTTCTATTGGGAGTCGAGTTTCTCTTTTCCGATGCATTATTCCTCCTTTACTGCATCCCTCGCTCCCTCACATTGACGAAATAAAACACAATTAGCGTCCATATGAAATACACTGGGTTCCCTGCATTGTCCCTCTAAATCGAGTTACGTTTCAACGGAAACGATAGGTTTTTCTTTTAGGAGTCAAGTATCTCTTCTCCTTTACTGCATCCCTCGCTCCCTCACATTGACGAATTAACACACAAATTGCGTCGATATGAAATACCCTGGGTTCCCTGCTGTCTCGTTTTAAATCGAGATACGTTTCTACAGAAACGATAGAATTTTCTTTTGGGAGTCGAGTATCTCTTTTCCGCTGCATTATTCCTCCTTTACTGCATCCCTCGCTCCCTCACATTGACGAATGAATACACATATTGCGTCCATATAAAATACTCTAGGTTCCCTGCATTTTCTAAATCGAGATACGTTTGTATAGAAACGATAGGATTTTCTTTTGGGAGTCGAGTATCTCTTTTCCAAAGCATTATTCCTGCTTTACTTCATCCCTCGCTCACTCACATTCACGAAATAACACACAATTTGCGTCCATATGAAATACTCTGGGTTCGCTGCATTATCCTTCTAAATCGCGATACGATTCTACGGAAACCTTAGGATTTTCTTTTGGGAGTCGAATATTCTTTTCCGATGCATTATTCCTCCTGTACTGCATCCCTCGCTCTCTTACATTCACGAAATAATACACAATTTGCGTCCATATGAAGTACTCTGGGTTTTCTGCCATCTCCTTCTAAAGTGGGATACGTTTCTACGGAAACGATAGGATTTCCTTTTGTTGGTCGAGTATCTCTTTTCCGATGCATTATTCCTCCTTTACTGCAACCCTCGCTCCCTAATCATTGACGAATTAACACACAATTTGCGTACATATGAAATACTCTGGAATCCCTGCATTGTCTTTCTAAATCGAGATACGTTTCTACGGAAACGATAGGATTTTCTTTTGGGAGTCGAGTATCTCTTTTCCGATGCATTATTCGTCCTTTACTGCATCCCTCGCTCCCTCACATTGACGAATTAACACACAATTGGCGTCCATATGAAATACTCTGGGTTCCCTGCCGTCTCCTTCTAAATCGAGATACGTTTCTACAGAAACGATAGGATTTTCTTTTGGGAGTCGAGTATCTCTTTTCCGCTGCATTATTTCTCCTTTACTGCATTACTCGCTCCCTCACATTGACGAATGAACATACATATTGCGTCCATATAAAATACTCTAGGTTCCATGCATTGTCCTTCTAAATCGAGATACGTTTCTACGGAAACGATAGGATTTTCTTTTGGGAGTCGGGTATCTCTTTTCCGATGTATTATTCCTCCGTTACTGCATCCCTCGCTCCCTCACATTCACGAAATAACACACAATTTGCGTCCATATGAAATACTCTGGGTTGCCTGCATTGTCCTTCTAATCAAGATACGTTTCTACGGAAACGATAGGATTTTCTTTTGAGAGTCGAGTATCTCTTTTCCTATGCATTATTAGTCCTTTACTGCATCCCTCGCTCCCTCACATTGACGAATTAACACACAATTTGCGTCCATATGAAATACTCTGGGTTCCCTGCATTGTCCTTCTAAATCGAGATACGTTTCTACGGAAACGGTAAGATTTTCTTTTGGGAGGCGAGTATTTCTTTTCCGATGCATTATTCCTCCTTTACTGCATCCCTCACTCCCTCACATTGACGAATTAACACACAATTTGCGTGCATATGAAATACTCTTGGTTCCCTGCATGTCTTTCCAAATCGAGATACGTTTCTACGGAAACGATAGGATTTTCTTTTGGGGTTTGAGTATCTGTTTTCCGATGCATTATTCCTCCTTTACTACATCGCTCGCTCCCTCACATTGACGAATTAACACGCAATTTGCGTCCATATGAAATACACTGGGTTCCCTGCTTTGTCCTTCTAAATCGAGATACGTTTCTTCGGAAACGATAGGAGTTTCTTTTGGGAGTCGAGTATCTCTTTTCCGATGCATTATTCCTCCTTACTGCATCCCTCGCTCCCTCACATTGACGAATTACAGACATTTTGCGTCCATATGAAATACACTGGGTTCCTTGCGATCTCCTTTTAAATCGAGATTCGTTTCTACGGAAACGAGAGAATTTTCTTTTAGGGGTCGAGTATCTCTTCTCCTTTACTGCATCCCTCGCTCCCTCAAATTGACGAATTAACACACAATTTGCGTCCATATGAAATACTCTGGGTTCCCTGCATTATCCTTCTAAATCGATATACGTTTCTACGGAAACGATAGGATTTTCTTTTGGGAGTCGAGTATCTCTTTTCCGATGTATTGTTCCTCCTTTACTGAATCCCTCGCTCCCTCGGATTCACGAAATTACACCTTATTTGCGTCCATATGAAATACTCTGGGTTCCCTGCATTATCCTTCTAAATCGATATACGATTCTACGGAAACGATAGGATTTTCTTTTGGGAGTCGAACATATCTTTTCCGATGCATTATTCCTCCTTTACTGCATCCCTCGCTCCCTCACATTGACGAATTAACACACATTTAGGGTCCATATGAAATACTCTGGGTTCCCTGCATTTACCTTCTAAGTCGAGATACTTTTCTACGTAAACGGTAGGATTTTCTTTTGGGAGACGAGTATCTCTTTTCCGATGCATTATTCCTCCTTTACTGCATCCCTCGCTCACTCACATTGACGAATTTTATAACAATTTGCGTCCATATGAAATACTCTTGGTTCCATTCATTGTCTTTCTAAATCGAGATACGTTTCTACGGAAACGATAGGATATGCTTTTGGGAGTCGAGTATCTGTTTTCCGATGCGTTATTCCTCCTTTACTGCATTACCCGCTCCCTCACATTGACTAATTAACACACAATTTGCGTCCATATGGAATACTCTGGGTTGCCTGCATTGTCTTTCTAATCGAGATACGTTTCTGCGGAAACGGTAGGATTTTCTTTTGGGAGTCGAGTATCTCTTTTCCGATGAATTATTCCTCCTTTACTGCATCCCTCGCTCCCTCACATTGACTAATTAACACACAATTTGCGTCCATATGAAATACTCTTTGTTCCCTGCATTGTCTTTCCAAATCGAGAAACGTTTCTAGTGAAACGATAGGATTATCTTTTTGGAGTCGAGTATCTCTTTTCCGATGCATTATTCCTCCTTACTGCATCCCTCGCTCCCTCAAATTGACGAATTAACACACATTTTGCATCCATATGAAATACTCTGGGTTCCGTGCCATCTCCTTCTAAATCGAGATACGTTTCTACGGAAACGATAGGATTTTCTTTTGTGAGTAGAGTATCTCTTTTCCCTTCCATTACTCTGCCTTTACTGCATCCCTCGCTCCCTCACATTCACGAATTAACACACAGTTTGCGTCCATATGAATTACTCTGGGTTCCCTGCATTGTCCCTCTCAATCGAGATACGTTTCTATGGAAACGATGGGATTTTCTTTTGGGAGTCGAGTATCTCTTTTCCGATGCATTATTCCTCCTTACTGCATCCCTCGCTCCCTCACATTCACGAATTAACACACAATTTGCGTCCATATGAAATTCTCTGGGTTCCTTGCCAGCTCCTTCTAAATCGAGATACGTTTCTACGGAAACGATAGTATTTTCTATTGGGAGTCGAGTTTCTCTTTTCCGATGCATTATTCCTCCTTTACTGCATCCCTCGCTCCCTCACATTGACGAATTAAAACACAATTAGCGTCCATATGAAATACACTGGGTTCCCTGCATTGTCCCTCTAAATCGAGTTACGTTTCAACGGAAACGATAGGTTTTTCTTTTAGGAGTCAAGTATCTCTTCTCCTTTACTGCATCCCTCGCTCCCTCACATTGACGAATTAACACACAAATTGCGTCGATATGAAATACCCTGGGTTCCCTGCTGTCTCGTTTTAAATCGAGATACGTTTCTACAGAAACGATAGAATTTTCTTTTGGGAGTCGAGTATCTCTTTTCCGCTGCATTATTCCTCCTTTACTGCATCCCTCGCTCCCTCACATTGACGAATGAATACACATATTGCGTCCATATAAAATACTCTAGGTTCCCTGCATTTTCTAAATCGAGATACGTTTGTATAGAAACGATAGGATTTTCTTTTGGGAGTCGAGTATCTCTTTTCCGAAGCATTATTCCTGCTTTACTTCATCCCTCGCTCACTCACATTCACGAAATAACACACAATTTGCGTCCATATGAAATACTCTGGGTTCGCTGCATTATCCTTCTAAATCGCGATACGATTCTACGGAAACCTTAGGATTTTCTTTTGGGAGTCGAATATTCTTTTCCGATGCATTATTCCTCCTGTACTGCATCCCTCGCTCTCTTACATTCACGAAATAATACACAATTTGCGTCCATATGAAGTACTCTGGGTTTTCTGCCATCTCCTTCTAAAGCGGGATACGTTTCTACGGAAACGATAGGATTTCCTTTTGTTGGTCGAGTATCTCTTTTCTGATGCATTATTCCTCCTTTACTGCAACCCTCGCTCCCTAATCATTGACGAATTAACACACAATTTGCGTACATATGAAATACTCTGGAATCCCTGCATTGTCTTTCTAAATCGAGATACGTTTCTACGGAAACGATAGGATTTTCTTTTGGGAGTCGAGTATCTCTTTTCCGATGCATTATTCGTCCTTTACTGCATCCCTCGCTCCCTCACATTGACGAATTAACACACAATTGGCGTCCATATGAAATACTCTGGGTTCCCTGCCGTCTCCTTCTAAATCGAGATACGTTTCTACAGAAACGATAGGATTTTCTTTTGGGAGTCGAGTATCTCTTTTCCGCTGCATTATTTCTCCTTTACTGCATTACTCGCTCCCTCACATTGACGAATGAACATACATATTGCGTCCATATAAAATACTCTAGGTTCCATGCATTGTCCTTCTAAATCGAGATACGTTTCTACGGAAACGATAGGATTTTCTTTTGGGAGTCGGGTATCTCTTTTCCGATGTATTATTCCTCCGTTACTGCATCCCTCGCTCCCTCACATTCACGAAATAACACACAATTTGCGTCCATATGAAATACTCTGGGTTGCCTGCATTGTCCTTCTAATCAAGATACGTTTCTACGGAAACGATAGGATTTTCTTTTGAGAGTCGAGTATCTCTTTTCCTATGCATTATTACTCCTTTACTGCATCCCTCGCTCCCTCACATTGACGAATTAACACACAATTTGCGTCCATATGAAATACTCTGGGTTCCCTGCATTGTCCTTCTAAATCGAGATACGTTTCTACGGAAACGGTAGGATTTTCTTTTGGGAGTCGAGTATCTCTTTTCCGATGCATTATTCCTCCTTTACTGCATCCCTCGCTCCCTCACATTGACGAATTAACACACAATTTGCGTCCATATGAAATACTCTGGGTTCCTTGAATTGTCTTTCCAAATTGAGAAACGTTTCTAGTGAAACGATAGGTTTTTCTTTTGAGAGTCGAGTATCTGTTTTCCGATGCATTATTCCTCGTTTACTGCATCCCACGCACCTTACATTGACGAATTAACACACAATTTGCGTTCATATGAAATACTCTGGGTTACCTGCATTGACTTTCTAAATCGAGATACGTTTCTACGGAAACGATAGGATTTTCTTTTGGGAGTCGAGTATCCCTTTTCCGATGCATTATTCCTCCTTACTGCATCCCTCGCTCCCTCACATTGACGAATTAACACGCAATTTGTGTCCATATGAAATACTCTGGGTTCCTTGCCATCTAATTCTAAATCGAGATACGTTTCTACGGAAACGATAGGATTTTCTTTTGGGAGTCGAGTATCTCTTTTCCGATGCATTATTCCTCCTTTACTGCATCCCTCGCTCCCTCACATTGACGAATTAACACACAATTTGCGTGCATATGAAATACACTGGGTTCCTTGCCATCTCCTTCTAAATCGAGATACGTTTCTACGGAAACGATAGGATTTTCTTTTGGGAGTCGAGTATCTCTTTTCCGATGCATTATTCCTCCTTTACTGCATCCCTCGCTCCCTCACATTGACGAATTAACACACAATTTGCGTCCATATGGAATACTCTGGGTTCCCTGCATTGTCCTTCTAATCGAGATACGTTTCTAGGGAAACGATAGGATTTTCTTTTGGGAGTCGAGTATTTTTTTTCCGATGCATTATTCCTCCTTTACTGCATCCCTCGCTCCCTCACATTGACGAATTAACACACAATTTGCTTCCATATGAAATACTCTGTGTTCCCTGCATTGTCCTTCTAATTCGAGATACGTTTCTACGGAAACGGTAGGATTTTATTTTGGGAGGCGAGTATTTCTTTTCCGATGCATTATTCCTCCTTTACTGCATCCCTCACTCCCTCACATTGACGAATTAACACACAATTTGCGTGCATATGAAATACTCTTGGTTCCCTGCATTGTCTTTCCAAATCGAGATACGTTTCTACGGAAACGATAGGATTTTCTTTTGAGAGTTGAGTATCTGTTTTCCGATGCATTATTCCTCCTTTACTGCATCGCTCGCTCCCTCACATTGACGAATTAACACGCAATTTGCGTCCATATGAAATACACTGGGTTCCCTGCTTTGCCCTTCTAAATCGAGATACGTTTCTACGGAAACGATAGGATTTTCTTTTGGGAGTCGGGTATCTCTTTTCCGATGCATTATTCCTCCTTACTGCATCACTCGCTCCCTCACATTGACGAATTACACACATTTTGCGTCCATATGAAATGCTCTGGGTTCCTTGCCATCTCCTTCTAAATCGAGATTCCTTTCTACGGAAACGAGAGAATTTTCTTTTGGGAGTCGAGTATCTCTTTTCCGATTCATTCTTCCTCGTTTACTGCATCCCTCGCTCCCTCACATTGACAAATTAACACACAATTTTCGTCCATATGAAATACTCTTGGTTCCCTGCATTGTCCCTCTAAATCGAGATACGTTTCAACGGAAACGATAGGATTTTCTTTTAGGGGTCGAGTATCTCTTCTCCTTTACTGCATCCCTCGCTCCCTCAAATTGACGAATTAACACACAATTTGCGTCCATATGAAATACTCTGGGTTCCCTGCCGTCTCCTTCTAAATCGAGATACGTTTCTACAGAAACGATAGGATTTTCTTTTGGGATCGAGTATCTCTTTTCCGCTGCATTATTTCTCCTTTACTGCATCCTTCGCTCTCTCACATTGACGAAAGAACTCACATATTGCGTCCATATAAAATACTCTGGGTTCCCTGCATTGTCCTTCTAAATTGAGATACGTTTCTACGGAAACGATAGGATTATCTTTTGGGAGTCGAGTATCTCTTTTCCGATGTATTGTTCCTCTTTTACTGAATCCCTCGCTCCCTCACATTCACGAAATAACACACTATTTGCGTCCATATGAAATACTCTGGGTTCCCTGCATTATCCTTCTAAATCGAGATACGATTCTACGGAAACGATAGGATTTTCTTTTGGGAGTCGAATATAACTTTTCCGATGCATTATTCCTCCTTTACTGCATCCCTCGCTCCCTCACATTGACGAATTAACACACATTTAGGGTCCATATGAAATACTCTGGGTTCCCTGCATTTTCCTTCTAAGTCGAGATACTTTTCTACGTAAACGGTAGGAATTTCTTTGGGAGACGAGTATCTCTTTTCCGATGCATTATTCCTCCTTTACTGCATCCCTCGCTCACTCACATTGGCGAATTTTAGAACAATTTGCGTCCATATGAAAAACTCTTGGTTCCATTCATTGTCTTTCTAAATCGAGATACGTTTCTACGGAAACGATAGGATTTTCTTTAGGGAGTCGAGTATCTCTTTTCCGATGCATTATTCCTCCTTTACTGCATCCCTCGCATCCTTTACTGCATCGCTCGCTCCCTCACATTGACGAATTAACACCCAATTTGCTCCCATATAAAATACTCTGGGTTCCCTGCATTGTCCTTCTAAATCGAGATACGTTCTACGGAAACGGTAGGATTTTCTTTTGGGAGGCGAGTATTTCTTTTCCGATGCATTATTCGACCTTTACTGCATCCCTCACTCCCTCACATTGACGAATTAACACACAATTTGCGTCCATATGAAATACTCTTGGTTCCCTGCATTGTCTTTCCCAATCGAGATACGTTTCTACGGAAACGATTGGATTTTCTTTTGGGAGTTGAGTATCTGTTTTCCGATGCGTTTTTCCTGCTTTACTGCATCGCTCGCTCCCTCACATTGACGAATTAACACGCAATTTGCGTTCATATTAAATACTCTGGGTTCCCTGCATTGTTCTTCTAAATCGAGATACGTTTCTACGGAATGGAGAGAATTTTCTTTTGGGATTCGAGTATCTCTTTTCAGATGCATTATTCCTCCTTTACTGCATCCCTCGCTTCCTCACATTGACGAATTAACACACAATTTGCGTCCATATGAAATACTCTGGGTTCCCTGCATTGTCCTTCTAAATCGAGATACGTTTCTACGGAAACGATAGGATTTTCTTTTCGGAGTCGAGTATCTCTTTTCCGATGTATTGTTCCTCCTTTACTGCATCCCTCGCTCCCTCACATTCACGAAATAACACACTATTTGCGTCCATATGAAATACTCTGGGTTCCCTGCATTATCCTTCTAAATCGAGATACGATTCTACGGAAACGATAGGATTTTCTTTTGGGAGTCGAATATATCTTTTCCGATGCATTATTCCTCCTTTACTGCATCCCTCGCTCCCTCACATTGACGAATTAACACACAATTTGAGTCCATATTATATACTCTGGGTTCCCTGCATTGACTTTCTAAATCAAGATACGTTTCTACGGAAACGATTTGATTTTCTTTTGGGAGTCGAGTAACGCTTTTCCGATTCATTATTCCTCCTTACTGCATCCCTTGCTCCCTCACATTGACGAATTAACACACAATTTGCGTCCATATGAAATACTCAGGGTTCCTTGCCATCTCCTTCTAAATCGAGATACGTTTCTACGGAAACGATAGGAATTTCTTTTGGGAGTCGAGTATCTCTTTTCCGATGCATTATTCCTCCTTTACTGCATCCCTCGCATTCTTTACTGCATCGCTCGCTCCCTCACATTGACGAATTAACACCCATTTTGCGTCCATATGAAATACTCTGGGTTCCCTGCATTGTCCTTCTAAATCGAGATACGTTCTACGGAAACGGCAGGATTATCTTTTGGGAGGCGAGTATTTCTTTTCCGATGCATTATTCCTCCTTTACTGCATCCCTCACATTCACGAATTAACACAAAATTTGCGTCCATATGAAATACTCTTGGTTCCCTGCATTGTCTTTCCAAATCGAGATACGTTTCTACGGAAACGATAGGATTTTCTTTTGGGAGTTTATTATCTGTTTTCCGATGCATTATTCCTCCTTTACTGCATCGCTCGCTCCCTCACATTGACGAATTAACACGCAATTTGCGTTCATATGAAATACTCTGGGTTCCCTGCATTGTTCTTCTAAATCGAGATACGTTTCTACGGAAACGATAGGATTTTCTTTTGGGAGTCGAGTATCTGTCTTCCGATGCATTATTCCTCCCTACTGCATCCCTCGCTCCCTCACATTGACGAATTACACACATTTTGCTTCCATATGAAATACTCTGGGTTCCTTGCCATCTCCTTCTAAATCGAGATGAGTTTCTACGGAAACGATAGGATTTTCTTTTGGGAGTCGAGTATCTCTTCTCCTTTACTGCATCCCTCGCTCCCTCACATTGAGGAATTAACACACAATGTGCGTCCATATGAAATACTCTGTGTTCCGTGCATTGTCCGTCTAAATCGAGATACGTTTCTACGGAAACGAAAGGATTTTCTTTTGGGAGTCGAGTATCTCTTTTCCGATGCATTATTCATCCTTTACTGCATCCCTCGCTCACTCACATTGACGAATTAACACACAATTTGGGTCCATATGATATACTCTGTGTTCCCTGCATTTTCCTTCTAAGTCGAGATACGTTTCTACGGAAACGATAGGATTTTCTTTTGGGAGTCGAGTATCTCTTTTCTGATGCATTATTCCTCCTTTACTGCGTCCCTCGCTCCCTCACATTGACGAATTAACACACAGTTTGCGTCCATATGAAATACTCTGGGTTCCCCGCATTGTCCTTCTAACTCGACATACGTTTCTATGGAAACGGTAGGATTTTCTTTTGGGATTCGTGTATCTCTTTTCCGATGCATTATTCCTCCTTTACTGCAGCCCACGCTCACTCACATTGACGAATTAACACACATTTTGCGTCCATATGAAATACTCTGGGTTCCCTGCATTGTCTTTCTGAATCGAGATACGTGTTTCTACGGAAACAATAGGATTTTCTTTTGGGAGTCGAGAATCTCTTTTCCGATGCATTATTCCTCCATTACTGCATCCCTCGCTCCCTCACATTAACGAATGAACACACAATGTGCGTACATATAAAATACTCTGGGTTACCTGCATTGTATTTCAAAATCAAAATACGTTTCTACAGAGACGATAGGATTTTCTTTTGGGAGCCGAGTATCTCTTTTCCGATGCATTATTCCTCCTTTTCTGCATCCCTCGCTCCCTCACATTCACGAAATAACAGAAAATTTGCGTCCATATGAAATACTTTGGGTTCCCTGCATTATACCTCTAAATCGAGATACGATTCTACGGAAACGATAGGATTTTCTTTTGGGAGTGGAGTATCTCTTTTCCTATTCATTATTCCTCCTTTACTGCATCCCTCGCTCCCTCACATTGACGAATTAACACACAATTTGCGTCCATACGAAATACTCTGGGTTTCCTTCCTTGTCCTTCTAGATCAAGATACGTTTCTACGGAAACGATAGAATTTTCTTTTGGGGGGTCGAGTATCTCATTTCCGATGCATTATTCCTCCTTTACTGCATCCCTCGCTCCCTCACATTGACAATTGAACACACAATTTGCGTCCATATGAAATACCCTGGGTTCCCTACATTGTCCTTCTAAATCGAGATACGTTTCTACGGAAACGATAGGATTTCCTTTTGGGTGTGGAGTATCTCTTTTCCGATGCATTATTCCTCCGTTACTGCATCCCTCGCTCCCTCACATTGACGTATTAACAAACAATTTGCGTCCATATGAAGTACTCTGGGTTCCCTGCCATCTCCGTCTAAATCGAGATACGTTTCTACGGAAACGATAGGATTTTCGTCTGGGAGTCGTGTTTCTCTTTTCCGATGCATTATTCCGCTTTTACTGCATCCCTCGCTCCCTCACATTGACGAATTAACACACAATTTGGGTCCATATGAAATACTCTGGGTTCCCTGGCGTCTCCTTCTAAATCGAGATACGTTTCTACAGAAACGATAGGATTTTCTTTTGGGTGTCGAGTATCTCTTTTCCGATGCATTATTCCTCCTTTACAGCATCCCTCGCTCTCTCACATTGACGAATTAACACACAATTTGCGTCCATATGAAATACTCTGTGTTCCTTGCCATCTCCTTCTAAATCGAGATAAGTTTCTACGGAAACGATAGGATTTTCTTTTGGGAGACGAGTATCTCTTTTCCGATGCATTATTCCTCCATTACTGCATCCCTCGCTCCCTCACATTGACGAATTAACACACAATTTGCGTCCATATGAAATACTCTGGGTTCCCTACATTGTCCTTCTAAATCGAGATACGTTTCTACGGAAACGACAGGATTTTCTTTTGGGAGCCGAGTATCTCTTTTCCGATGTAATATTCCTCTGGTACTGCATCCCTCGCTCCCTCACATTGACGATTTAACAAACAATTTGCGTCCATATGATGTACTCTGGGTTCCCTGCCATCTCCTTCTAAATCGAGATACGTGTCTTCGGAAACGATAGAATTTTCGTCTGGGAGTCGAGTATCACTTTTCCGATGGATTATTCCTCCTTTACTGCATCCCTCGCTCCCTCACATTGACGAATTAACACACAATTTGCGTCCATATGAAATGCTCTTGGTTCCCTGCATTGTCCTTCTAAATCGACATACGTTTCTACGGAAACGATAGGATTTTCTTTTGGGAGTCGAGTATCTCTTTTCCGATGCATCATTCCTCCTTTACTGCATCCCGCGCTCCCTCACATTGACGAATTAACGCACAATTTGCGTCCATACGAAATACTCTGGCTTCCCTGCATTGTCCTTCTAAATCGTGACACGTTTCTAAGGAAACGATAGGATTTTCTTTTGGAAGTCCAGTATCTCTTTTCCGATGCATTATTCCTCCTTTACTGCAGCCCTCGCTCCCTCACATTGACGAATTAACACACAATTTGCGTCCATATAAAATACTTTGGGTTCCCTGCATTGTCCTTCTAAATCGAGATACGTTTCTACGGAAACGATAGGATTTTCTTTTGGGAGTCGAGTATCTCTTTTCCGATGTATTGTTCCTCCTTTACTGCATCCCTCGCTCCCTCACATTCACGAAATAACAGATAATTTGCGTCCATATGATATACTCTGGGTTCCCTGCATTATCCTTCTAAATCGAGATACGATTCTACGGAAACGATAGGATTTTCTTTTGGGAGTGGAGTATCTCTTTTCCGTTGCATTATTCCTCCTTTACTGCATCCCGCGCTCCCTCACATTGACGAATTAACACACAATTTGGGTCCATATGGAATACTATGTGTTCCCTGCATTGTCCTTCTAAGTCGAGCTACATTTCTACGGAAACGGTAGGATTTTCTTTTGGGAGTCGAGTATCTCTTTTCCGATGCATTATTCCTCCTTTACTGCATCACTCGCTCCCTCACATTGACGAATTTACACACAATTTGCGACTATATGGAATACTCCTGGTTCCCTGCATTGTCTTTCTAATCGAGATACGTTTCTACGGAAACGAAAGAATTTTCTTTTGGGAGTCGAGCATCTACTTTCCGATGCATTATTCCTCCTTTACTGCACCACTCGCTCCGTCACATTGAAGAATTAACACACAATTTGCGTCCATATGATATACTCTGGGTTCCCTGCATTGTCCTTCTAAATCGAGATACGTTTCTACGGAAACGATAGGATTTTCTTTTGGGAGTCGAGTATTTCTTTTCCCATGCATTACTTCTCCTTTAGTGGATCCCTCGCTCCATCGCATTGACGAATTAACACAAAATTGGCGTCCATATGACATACAGTGGGTTCCCGGCATTGTCCTTCTAAATCGAGATACGTTTCTACGGAAACGATAGAATTTCCTTTTGGGGGTCGAGTATCTCTTTTCCGATGCATTATTCCTCCTTTACTCCATCCAGCGCTCCCACACATTGACGAATTAACACACAATTCGCGCCCATATGAAATACTCTGGGATCCCTGCATTATCCTTCTAAATCGAGATACGTTTCTACGGAAATGACAGGATTTTCTTTTGGGAGTCGAGTATCTCTTTTCCGATGCATTATTCCTCCTTTACTGCATCCCTCGCTCCCTCACATTGACGAATTAACAGACAATTTGCGTCCATATGAAATTCTCTGGGTTCCCTGTATTGTCTTTCTAAATCGAGATACGTTTCCACGGAAACGGCAGGATTTTCTTTTGGGAGTCGAGTATCTCTTACCGATGTATTTTTCCTCCTTTACTACATCCCTCGCTCCCTAACATTGACGGATTAACACACAATTTACGTCCATATGAAATACTCTGGGTTCCCTGCATTATCCTTCTAATTCGAGATACGTTTCTACGGAAAAGAAAGGATTTTCTTTTGGGAGTCGAGTATCTCTTTTGCGATGCATTAATCCTCCTTTTCTGATTCCCGCGCTCCCTCACATTGACGAATTAACACACATTTTGCGTCCATATGAAATACTCTGGGTTCCCTGAATTGTATTTCTAAATTGAGATACGTTTCTACGGAAACGAAAGGATTTTCTTTTGGGAGTCGAGTATTTCTTTTCCGATGCATTATTTCTCCTTTACTGGATCCCTCGCTCCATCACATTGACGAATTAACACACAATTTCCGTTCATATGAAATACTCTGTGTTCCCGGCATTGTCCTTCTAAATCGAGATACGTTTCTAAGGAAACGATAGGATTTTCTTTTGGGAGTCGAGTATCTCTTTTCCGATCCATTATTCCTCCCTTACTGCATCCCTTGCTCCCTCACATTGAAGAATTAACAAACAATTTGCGTCCATATGAAGTACTCTGGATTCCTTGCCATCTCCTTCTAAATCGAGATACATTTCTACGGAAACGATAGAGTTTTCTTTTGGGAGTCGAGTATCTCTTTTCCGATGCATTATTCCTCCTTTACTGCATCCCTCGCTCCCTCAAATTGACGAATGAACACACAATTTGCGTCCATACGAAATACTCTGGGTTCCCTGCATTGTCCTTCTAAATCGAGATACTTTTCTACGGAAACGATAGGATTTTCTTTTGGAAGTCGAGTAACTCTTTTCCGATGCATTATTATTCCTTTACTGCAACCCTCGCACCCTCACATTGACGAATTAACACACAATTTGCGTCCATTTGAAATACTCTGGGTTCCCTGCATAGTCTTTCCAAATCGAGATACGTTTCTACGGAAACGATAGGATTTTCTTTTAGGAGTCGAGTATCTCTTTTCCGATGCATTATTCCCCCTTTACTGCATCCCTCGCTCGCTCACATTGACGAATTAAAACATTATTTGCGTCCATATGAAATACTCTCGGTTCCCTGCAATGTCCCTCTAAATCGAGATACGTTTCTACGGAAACGATAGGATTTTCTTTTAGGGGTCGAGTATCTCTTCTCCTATACTGCATCCCTCGCTCCATCACATTCACGAATTAACACACAATTTGCGTCCATATGAAATACTCTGGGTTCCCTGCATTATCCATCTAAATCGAGATACGATTCTACGGAAACGATGGGATTTTCTTTTGGGAGTCGAATATTTCTTTTCCGATGCATTATTCCTCCTTTACTGCATCCCTCGCTCCCTCACATTGACGAATTATCAGACAATTTGAGTCCATATGAAATACTCTGGGTTCCCTGCATTGTCCTTCTAAATCGAGATATGTTTCTACGGAAAGGATAGAATTTTCTTTTAGGAGTCGAGTATCACTTTTCCGATGCATTATTCCTCCTTTACTGCATCCCTCGCTCCCTCACATTGACGAATTAACACACAATTTGCGTCCATATGAAATACTCTGGGTTCCCTGCATTGTCTATCTAAATCGATATACGTTTCTACGGAAACGATAGGATTTCTTTTGGGAGTCGAGTATCTCTTTACCGATGTATTATTCCTCCTTTACTGCATCCGTCGCTCCCTCACATTGACGAATTAACACACAATTTGCGTCGATATGAAATACTCTGTGTTCCCTGTATTGACCTTCTAAATCGAGATACGTTTCTACAGAAACGAAAGGATTTTCTTTCGGGAGTCGAGTATCTCTTTTCCCATGCATTATTCCTCCTTTACTGCATCCGTCGCTCCCTCACATTGACGAATTAACACACATTTGCGTCCATATGAAATACTCTGGGTTCCCTGCATTGACCTTCTAAATCGAGATACGTTTCTATGGAATCGATAGGATTCTCTTTTGGGAGTCGAGTATCTCTTTTCCGACGCATTATTCCTCCTTTACTGCATCCCTCGCTCCCTCACATTGACGAATTAACACACAATTTGCGTCCATATGAAATACTCTGGGTTCCCTGCATTGTCTTTCCAAATCGAGATACGTTTCTACGGAAACGATAGTGCATCGCAAAGGAGATATTCGTATTCCAAAAGGAAGTCTTGTCGTTTCCATAGAAACGTTACTCTATTTAGTAGGATATGTCATAGAACCCGTAGTATTTCATTGTGACGCAATTTCTGTGTTAATTCGTCAATGTGAGGGAGCGAGGGATGCAGTAAAGAAGGAATAGTGCATCGGAAAGGAGATACTCGTATCCCAAAAGAAAATCCTGTCGTTTCCATTGAAACGTTACTCGATTTAGAAGGAGATGTCATAGAACACATAGTATTTCATAGTGCTTCAATTTCTGTGATAATTCGTCAATGTGAGGTAGCGAGGGATGCAGTAAAGAAGGAATAGTGCATCGGAAAGGAGATACTCGTATCCCAAAAGAAAAACCTGTCGTTTCCATTGAAACGTTATTCGTCTTAGAAGCAGAAGTCATAGAACCCTTAGTATTTAATAGCGACGCAATTTTTGTGTTAATTCGTTAATGTGAGGGAGCGAGGGATGCAGTAAAGAAGAAATAGTACACTGAAAGGAGATACTTGTATCCCACAAGAAAATCCTGTCGTTTTCATAGCAACATTACCCGATTTAGAAGGACAAGTCATAGAACCAATAGTATTTCATCGCGACGCAATTTCTGTGTTAATTCGTCAATGTTAGGGATCGAAGGATGCAGTAAAGAAGGAGTAGAGCATCGGAAATGACATACTCGTATACCAAAAGAAAATCCTGACGTTTCCATAGCAACATTACCCGATTTAGAAGGAGAAGTCATAGAACCCATAATTTTTCATAGCGACGCAATTTCCGTGATAATTCGTCAATGTAAGGGAGCGAGAGATGCTGTAAAGAAGGAATAGTGCATCGGAAAAGAGATACTCGTATCCCAAGGAAAATCCTGTCGTTTCCATTGGAACGTTACCCGATTTAGAAGGAGAAGTCATATAACCCATAGTATTTCATAGCGACGCAATTTATGTGTTATTTCGTCAATGTGAGGGAGCGAGGGATGCAGTAAAGAAGGAAAAGTGCATCGGTAAGGAGATACTCATCTCCCAAAAGAAAATCCTGTCGCTTCCATTGAAACGTTTCTCGATTTAGAAGGAGATGTCTTAGAACCCAATGTATTTTATTGTGACGCAATTTCTGTTTTAATTCGTCAATGTGAGGGAGCGAGCGATGCAGTAAAGAAGGAATAGTGCATCGCAAAGGAGATACTCGTATCCCAAAAGAAAATCCTGTCGTTTCCATAGAAACGTTACTCGATTTAGAATGTGAAGTCACAGAACAAATAGTATTTCATAGCGAACTATTTCTGTGTTAATTAGTCAATGTGAGGGAGCGAGGGATGCAGTAAAGAAGGGATAGTGCATCGGAAAAGAGATAGTCGTATCCCACAAGAAAGTCCTGACGTTTCCATAGAAACGTTACTCTATTTAGTAGGATATGTCATAGAACCCATAGTATTTTATAGCGACGTAATTTCTTTGTTGATTCGTCAATGTGAGGGAGCGGGGGATGCAGTAAAGAAGGAATATTGCATCGGAAAGGAGATAGTCGTATCCCAAAAGAAAATCCCGTCGTTTCCATAGAAACGTTACTCAATTTAGAAGGAGATGTCATAGAACCCATAGTATTTCATAGCGCTTCAATTTCTGTGATAATTCGTCAATGTGAGATAGCGAGGGATGCATTAAAGAAGGAATAGTGCATCGGAAAGGAGATACTCGTATCCCAAAAGAAAATCCTTTCGTTTCAAATGAAACGTTACTCGATTTAGAAGGAGATGTCATAGAACCCATAGTATTTCATTGTGACGCAATTTCTGTGTTAATTCGTCATTGTGAGGGAGCGAGGGATGCAGTAAAGAAGGAATAGTGCATCGGAAAGGAGATACTCGTATCCCAAAAGAAAATCCTGTCGTTTCCATTGAAACGTTACTCGATTTAGAAATAGATGTCATAGAACACATAGTATTTCATAGTGCTTCAATTTCTGTGATAATTCGTCAATGTGAGGTAGCGAGGGATGCAGTAAAGAAGGAATAGTGCATCGGAAAGGAGATACTCGTATCCCAAAAGAAAATCCTGTCGTTTCCATACAAACGTTACTCGATTTAGAAGGAGATGTCATAGACCCCACAGTATTTCATTTTGACGCCATTTCTGTGTTAATTCGTCAATGTGAGGGAGCGAGGGTTGTAGTAAAGAAGGAATAGTGCATCGGAAAGGAGATACTCGTATCCCAAAAGAAAATCCTGTCGTTTCCATACAAACGTTACTCGATTAAGAAGGAGAAGTCACAGAACCCATAGTATTTCATAGCGACGCTATTTCTGTGATAATTCATCAATGTGAGGGAGCGAGGGATGCAGTAAAGAAGGAATAGTGCATCGGAAAAGAGATAGTCGTATCCCAAATGAAAATCCTGTCGTTTCCAATGAAACGTTACTCGTCTTAGAAGCAGAAGACATAGAACCCATAGTATTTAATAGCGACGCAATTTTTGTGTTAATTCGTTAATGTGAGGGAGCGAGGGATGCAGTAAAGAAGAAATAGTACACTGAAAGGAGATACTCGTATCCCAAAAGAAAATCCCGTCGTTTCCATAGGAACGTTACCCGATTTAGAAGCAGAAGTCATAGATCCCATTGTATTTTAGAGTGACGCAATTTCTGTGTTAATTCGTCAATGAGAGGGAGAGAGGGATGCAGTAAAGAAGGAATAGTGCACCGGAAAGGAGATACTCGTATCCCAAAAGAAAATCCTGTCGTTTCCATACAAACGTTACTCGATTTAATAGGAGAAGTCATAGAACCCATACCAATTCATAGCGACGCTATTTCTGTGTTAATTCGTAAATGTGAGGTAACGAGGGATGAAGTAAAGAAGGAATAGTGCATCGGAAAAATGATAGTCGTATCCCAAATGAAAATCCTGTCGTTTCCTTAGAAACGTTACTCGACTTAGAAGCAGAAGTCATAGAACCCATAGTATTTCATAGCGACGCAATTTTTGTGTTAATTCGTCAATGTGAGGGAGCGAGGGATGCAGTAAAGAAGAAATAGTACACTGAAAGGAGATACTCGTATCCCAAAAGAAAATCCTGTCGTTTCCATAGGAACGTTACCCGATTTAGAAGCAAAAGTCATAGAACCAATAGTGTTTCAGAGTGACGCAATTTCGGTGTAAATTCGTCAATGTTAGGGATCGAAGGATGAAGTAAAGAAGGAATAGTGCATCAGAAAGGAGATACTGGTATCCCAAAAGAAAATCCTCTCGTTTCCATAGAAACGTTACTCGATTTAGAAGGTGAAGTCACAGAACACATAGTATTTCACAGCGACGGAATTTCATTGTTAATTCGTCAATGTGAGGGAGCGAGGAATGCAGCAAAGAAGGAATAGTGCATCGGAAAGGAGATACTCGTATACCAAAAGAAAATCCTGTCGTTTCCTTAGCAACATTACCGGATTTAGAAGGAGAACTCATAGAAACCATAGTATTTCATAGCGACGCAATTTCTGTGTTAATTCGTCAATGTAAGGGAGCGAGGGATGCAGTAAAGAAGGAATAGTGCATCGGAAAAGAGATAGTCGTATCCCAAAAGAAAATCCTGTCGTTTCCATTGAAACGTTTTTCGATTTAGAAGGAGATGTCATAGAACCCAAAGTATTTCATTGTGACGCAATTTCTGTATTAATTCGTCAATGTAAGGGAGCGAGGGATGCAGTAAAGAAGGAATAGTGCGTCGGAAAAGAGATAGTCGTATCCCAAAAGAAAATCCTGTCGTTTCCATAGAAACGTTACTCGATTTAGAAGCAGAAATCATAGAACACATAGTATTTCATACCGACGCAATTTCTGTGTTAATTCGTCAATGTGAGGGAGCGAGGGATGCAGTAAAGAAGGAATAGTGCATCGCAAAGGAGATACTCGTATCCCAAAAGAAAATCCTGTCGTTTCCATAGAAACGTTACTCGATTTAGAAGCAGAAATCATAGAACACATAGTATTTCATACCGACGCAATTTCTGTGTTAATTCGTCAATGTGAGGGAGCGAGGGATGCAGTAAAGAAGGGATAGTGCATCGGAAAAGAGATAGTCGTATCGCACAAGAAAGTCCTGTCGTTTCCATAGAAACGTTACTCTATTTAGTAGGATATGTCATAGAACCCATAGTATTTTATAGCGACATAATTTCTTTGTTGATTCGTCAATTTGAGGGAGCGAGGGATGCAGTAAAGAAGGAATATTGCATCGGAAAGGAGATAGTCGTATCCCAAAAGAAAATCCCTCCGTTTCCAGAGAAACGTTACTCAATTTAGAAGGAGATGTCATAGAACCCATAGTATTTCATAGCGCTTCAATTTCTGTGATAATTCGTCAATGTGAGGTAGCGAGGAATGCACTAAACAAGGAATAGTGCATCGGAAAGGAGATACTCGTATCCCAAAAGAAAATCCTTTCGTTTCAAATGAAACGTTTCTCGATTTAGAAGGAGAAGTCATAGAACCAACAGCAATTCATAGCGACGTTATTTCTGCGTTAATACGTCAATTTGAGGGAGCGAGGGATGAAGTATAGAAGGAATAGTGCATCGGAAAGGAGATAATCGTATCCCACAAGAAAATCCAGTCGTTTTCATAGCAACATTACCCGATTTAGAAGGAGAAGTCATAGAACCAATATTATTTCATAGCGACGCAATTTCTGTGTTTGTTCGTCAATGTGAGGGAGCGAGGGATGCAGTACAGAAGGAATAGTGCATCGGAAAGGAGATACCCGTATCCCAAAAGAAAATCCTTTCGTTACCATAGATACGTTACTCGATTTAGAAGGAGAAGTCATAGAACCCGCAGCAATTCATAGCGACGTAATTTCTGCGGTAATACGTCAATATGAGGGAGCGAGAGATGAAGTATAGAAGGAATAGTGCATCGCAAAGGAGATAGTCGTATCCCACAAGAAAATCCTGTCGTTTACATAGCAACATTACTCGATTTAGAAGGAGAAATCATAGAACCAATAGTATTTCATAGCGACGCAATTTCTGTGTTAATTCGTCAATGTTAGGGATCGAAGGATGCAGTAAAGAAGGAATAGAGCATCGGAAAGGACATACTCGTATCCCAAAAGAAAATCCTGTCGTTTCCATAGCAACATTTCCCGATTTAGAAGGAGAAGTCATAGAACACATAGTATTTCATAGCGACGCAAATTCCGTGTTAATTCGTCAATGTGAGGGAGCGAGGGATGCAGTAGAGAAGGAATAGTGCATCGGAAAGGAGATACTCGTATCCCAAAAGATAATCCTTTCGTTTCCATAGAAATGTTACACGATTTAGAAGGAGATGTCATAGAGCCCCTAGTATTTCATAGCGTCTTAATTTCATTGTTAATTCGTCAATGTGAGGAAGCGAGGGATGCAGTAAAGAAGGAATAGTGCATCGGAAAGGAGATAGTCGTATCTCATAAAGAAAATCCTGTCGTTTCCATAGAAACGTTACTCGATTTATAAGGAGAAGTCATAGAAACAATAGTATTTCATAGCGACGCATTTTCTGTGATAATTCGATAATGTTAGGGAGTGTGGGATGCAGTAAAGAAGGAATAGTGATTCGGAAAGGAGATACTCGTATCCTAAAAGAAAATCCTGTGGTTTCCATAGATACGTTACTCGATTTGGAAGGAGAAGTCATTAAAACCAATAGTATTTCATAGCGACGCAATTTCTGTGATAATACAACAATGTAAGGGAGTGAGGGATGCTGTAAAGAAGGAATAGTGCATCGGAAAAGAGATACTCGTATCCCAAAAGAATATCCTGTCGTTTCCATGGGAACGTTGCTCGATTTAGAAGGAGAAGTCATAGAAGCCATAGTATTTCATAGCGACGCAATTTCTGTGTTATTTCGTCAATGTGAAGGAGCGATGGATGCAGTACAGAAGGAAAAGTGCATAGGTAAGGAGATACTCATATCCCAAAAGAAAATTCCTGTCGTTTCCATTGAAACGTTACTCGATTTAGAAGGAGAAGTCATAGAACACATAGTATTTCATAGCGACTCTATTTCTGTGTTAATTCGTTACCGTGAGGGAGCGAGGGAATCAGTAAAGACGGAGTAGTTCATCGGAAAGGAGATACTCATTTCCCAAAAGAAAATCCTGTCGTTTCCATTGAAACGTTTCTCGATTTAGAAGAAGATGTCATACAACCCAAAGTATTTCATTGTGACGCAATTTCTGTGTTAATTCGTCAATGTGAGGGAGCGAGGGATGCAGTAAAGAAGGAATAGTGCATCGGAAAGGAGATACCCGTATCCCAAAAGAAAATCCTTTCGTTACCATAGATACGTTACTCGATTTAGAAGGAGAAGTCATAGAACCCACAGCAATTCATAGCGACGTTATTTCTGCGTTAATACGTCAATATGAGTGAGCGAGGGATGAAGTATAGAAGGAATAGTGCATCGGAAAGGAGATACTCGTATCCCAAAAGAAAATCCTGTCGTTTTCATAGCAACATTACCCGATTTAGAAGGAGAAGTCATAGAACCAATAGTATTTCATAGCGACGCAATTTCTGTGTTAATTCGTCAATGTTAGGGATCGAAGGATGCAGTAAAGAAGGAATAGAGCATCGGAAAGGAGATACTCGTATACCAAAAGAAAATCCTGTCGTTTCCATAGCAACATTACCCGATTTAGAAGGAGAAGACATAGAACCCATAGTATTTCATAGCGACGCAATTTCTTTGATAATTCGTCAATGTAAGGGAGCGGGAGATGCTGTAACGAAGGAATAGTGCATCGGAAAAGAGATACTCGTATCCCAAAAGAAAATCCTGTTGTTTCCATGGGAACGTAACTCGATTTAGAAGGAGAAGTCATAGAAGCCATAGTATTTCATACCGACGCAATTTCTGTGTTATTTCGTCAATGTGAGGGAGCGAGGGATGCAGTAAAGAAGGAATAGTGCTTCGATAAGGAGATACTCATATCCCAAAAGAAAATCCTGTCGTTTCCATTGAAACGTTTTTCGATTTAGAAGGAGATGTCATAGAACCCAAAGTATTTCATTGTGACGCAATTTCTGTATTAATTCGTCAATGTAAGGGAGCGAGGGATGCAGTAAAGAAGGAATAGTGCATCGGAAAAGATATAGTCGTATCCCAAAAGAAAATCCTGTCGTTTCCATAGAAACGTTACTCGATTTAGAAGCAGAAATCATAGAACACATAGTATTTCATACCGACGCAATTTCTGTGTTAATTCGTCAATGTGAGGGAGCGAGGGATGCAGTAAAGAAGGAATAGTGCATCGCAAAGGAGATACTCGTATCCCAAAAGAAAATCCTGTCGTTTCCATAGCAACATTACCCGATTTAGAAGCAGAAATCATAGAACACATAGTATTTCATACCGACGCAATTTCTGTGTTAATTCGTCAATGTGAGGGAGCGAGGGATGCAGTAAAGAAGGGATAGTGCATCGGAAAAGAGATAGTCGTATCGCACAAGAAAGTCCTGTCGTTTCCATAGAAACGTTACTCTATTTAGTAGGATATGTCATAGAACCCATAGTATTTTATAGCGACATAATTTCTTTGTTGATTCGTCAATTTGAGGGAGCAAGGGATGCAGTAAAGAAGGAATAGTGCATCGGAAAGGAGACACTCGTATCCCAAAAGAAAATCCTTTCGTTACCATAGATACGTTACTCGATTTAGAAGAAGAAGTCATAGAACCCACAGCAATTCATAGCGACGTTATTTCTGCGTTAATACGTCAATATGAGTGAGCGAGGGATGAAGTATAGAAGGAATAGTGCATCGGAAAGGAGATACTCGTATCCCTCAAGAAAATCCAGTCTTTTCATAGCAACATTACCCGATTTGGAAGGAGAAGTCATAGAAACAATAGTATTTCATAGCGACGCATTTTCTGTGACAATTCGTTAATGTTAGGGAGTGAGGGATGCAGTAAAGAAGGAATAGTGATTCGGAAAGGAGATACTCGTATCCCAAAAGAAAATCCTGTGGTTTCCATAGATACGTTACTCGATTTGGAAGGAGAAGTCATAAAAACAAATAGTATTTCATAGCGACGCAATTTCTGTGTTAATTCGTCAATGTTAGGGATCGAAGGATGCAGTAAAGAAGGAATAGAGCATCGGAAAGGAGATACTCGTATCCCAAAAGAAAATCCTGTCGTTTCCATAGCAACATTACCCGATTTAGAAGGAGAAGTCATAGAACCCATAGTATTTCATAGCGACGCAATTTCTGTGATAATACAACAATGTAAGGGAGCGAGGGATGCTGTAAAGAAGGAATAGTGCATCGGAAAAGAGATACTCGTATCCCAAAAGAATATCCTGTCGTTTCCATGGGAACGTTACTCGATTTAGAACGAGAAGTCATAGAAGCCATAGTATTTCATAGCGACGCAATTTCTGTGTTATTTCGACAATGTGAAGGAGCGAGGGATGCAGTAAAGAAGGTAAAGTGCATAGGTAAGGAGATACTCATATCCCAAAAGAAAATCCTGTCGTTTCCATTGAAACGTTACTCGATTTCGAAGGAGAAGTCATAGAACACATAGTATTTCATAGCGACGCTATTTCTGTGTTAATTCGTTACCGTGAGGGAGCGAGGGAATCAGTAAAGAAGGAGTAGTGCATCGGAAAGGAGATACTCATATCCCAAAAGAAAATCCTGTCGTTTCCATTGAAACGTTTCTCGATTTAGAAGAAGATGTCATACAACCCAAAGTATTTCATTGTGATGCAATTTCTGTGTTAATTCGTCAATGTGAGGGAGCGAGGGATGCAGTAAAGAAGGAATAGTGCATCGGAAAGGAGACACTCGTATCCCAAAAGAAAATCCTTTCGTTACCATAGATACGTTACTCGATTTAGAAGAAGAAGTCATAGAACCCACAGCAATTCATAGCGACGTTATTTCTGCGTTAATACGTCAATATGAGTGAGCGAGGGATGAAGTATAGAAGGAATAGTGCATCGGAAAGGAGATACTCGTATCCCAAAAGAAAATCCTGTCGTTTTCATAGCAACATTACCCGATTTAAAAGGAGAAGTCATAGAACCAATAGTATTTCATAGCGACGCAATTTCTGTGTTAATTCGTCAATGTTAGGGATCGAAGGATGCAGTAAAGAAGGAATAGAGCATCGGAAAGGAGATACTCGTATACCAAAAGAAAATCCTGTCGTTTCCATAGCAACATTACCCGATTTAGAAGGAGAAGACATAGAACCCATAGTATTTCAAAGCGACGCAATTTCTTTGATAATTCGTCAATGTAAGGGAGCGAGAGATGCTGTAAAGAAGGAATAGTGCATCGGAAAAGATATACTCGTATCCCAAAATAAAATCCTGCCGTTTCCATGGGAAAGTAACTCGATTTAGAAGGAGAAGTCGTAGAAGCCATAGTATTTCATAGCGACGCAATTTCTGTGTTATTTCGTCAATGTGAGGGAGCGAGGGATGCAGTAAAGAAGGAATAGTGCTTCGATAAGGAGATACTCATATCCCAAAAGAAAATCCTGTCGTTTCCATTGAAACGTTTTTCGATTTAGAAGGAGATGTCATAGAACCCAAAGTATTTCATTGTGACGCAATTTCTGTATTAATTCGTCAATGTAAGGGAGCGAGGGATGCAGTAAAGAAGGAATAGTGCATCGGAAAAGAGATAGTCGTATCCCAAAAGAAAATCCTGTCGTTTCCATAGAAACGTTACTCGATTTAGAAGCAGAAATCATAGAACACATAGTATTTCATACCGACGCAATTTCTGTGTTAATTCGTCAATGTGAGGGAGCGAGGGATGCAGTAAAGAAGGAATAGTGCATCGCAAAGGAGATACTCGTATCCCAAAAGAAAATCCTGTCGTTTCCATAGAAACGTTACTCGATTTAGAAGCAGAAATCATAGAACACATAGTATTTCATACCGACGCAATTTCTGTGTTAATTCGTCAATGTGAGGGAGCGAGGGATGCAGTAAAGAAGGGATAGTGCATCGGAAAAGAGATAGTCGTATCGCACAAGAAAGTCCTGTCGTTTCCATAGAAACGTTACTCTATTTAGTAGGATATGTCATAGAACCCATAGTATTTTATAGCGACATAATTTCTTTGTTGATTCGTCAATTTGAGGGAGCGAGGGATGCAGTAAAGAAGGAATATTGCATCGGAAAGGAGATAGTAGTATCCCAAAAGAAAATCCCTTCGTTTCCAGAGAAACGTTACTCAATTTAGAAGGAGATGTCATAGAACCCATAGTATTTCATAGCGCTTCAATTTCTGTGATAATTCGTCAATGTGAGGTAGCGAGGAATGCACTAAACAAGGAATAGTGCATCGGAAAGGAGATACTCGTATCCCAAAAGAAAATCCTTTCGTTTCAAATGAAACGTTACTCGATGTAGAAGGAGAAGTCATAGAACCCACAGCAATTCATAGCGACGTTATTTCTGCGTTAATACGTCAATTTGAGGGAGCGAGGGATGAAGTATAGAAGGAATAGTGCATCGGAAAGGAGATAGTCGTATCCCACAAGAAAATCCAGTCGTTTTCATAGCAACATTACCCGATTTAGAAGGAGAAGTCATAGAACCAATAGTATTTCATAGCGACGCAATTTCTGTGTTAATTCGTCAATGTGAGGGAGCGAGGGATGCAGTAAAGAAGGAATAGTGCATCGGAAAGGAGATACCCGTATCCCAAAAGAAAATCCTTTCGTTACCATAGATACGTTACTCGATTTAGAAGGAGAAGTCATAGAACCCGCAGCATTTCATAGCGACGTAATTTCTGCGTTAATACGTCAATATGAGGGAGCGAGAGATGAAGTATAGAAGGAATAGTGCATCGCAAAGGAGATAGTCGTATCCCACAAGAAAATCCATTCGTTTTCATAGCAACATTACTCGATTTAGAAGGAGAAGTCATAGAACCAATAGTATTTCATAGCGACGCAATTTCTGTGTTAATTCGTCAATGTTAGGGATCGAAGGATGCAGTAAAGAAGGAATAGAGCATCGGAAAGGACATACTCGTATCCCAAAAGAAAATCCTGTCGTTTCCATAGCAACATTTCCCGATTTAGAAGGAGAAGTCATAGAACACATAGTATTTCATAGCGACGCAAATTCCGTGTTAATTCGTCAATGTGAGGGAGCGAGGGATGCAGTAGAGAAGGAATAGTGCATCTGAAAGGAGATACTCGTATCCCAAAAGATAATCCTTTCGTTTCCATAGAAATGTTACACGATTTAGAAGGAGATGTCATAGAGCCCCTAGTATTCCATAGCGTCTTAATTTCATTGTTAATTCGTCAATGTGAGGAAGCGAGGGATGCAGTAAAGAAGGAATAGTGCATCGGAAAGGAGATAGTCGTATCTCAAAAGAAAATCCTGTCGTTTCCATAGAAACGTTACTCGATTTATAAGGAGAAGCTATAGAAACAATAGTATTTCATAGCGACGCATTTTCTGTGATAATTCGATAATGTTAGCGAGTGTGGGATGCAGTAAAGAAGGAATAGTGATTCGGAAAGGAGATACTCGTATCCCAAAAGAAAATCCTGTGGTTTCCATAGATACGTTACTCGATTTGGAAGGAGAAGTCATTAAAACCAATAGTATTTCATAGCGACGCAATTTCTGTGATAATACAACAATGTAAGGGAGTGAGGGATGCTGTAAAGAAGGAATAGTGCATCGGAAAAGAGATACTCGTATCCCAAAAGAATATCCTGTCGTTTCCATGGGAACGTTACTCGATTTAGAACGAGAAGTCATAGAAGCCATAGTATTTCATAGCGACGCAATTTCTGTGTTATTTCGTCAATGTGAAGGAGCGAGGGATGCAGTAAAGAAGGAAAAGTGCATAGGTAAGGAGATACTCATATCCCAAAAGAAAATTCCTGTCGTTTCCATTGAAACGTTACTCGATTTAGAAGGAGAAGTCATAGAACACATAGTATTTCATAGCGACGCTATTTCTGTGTTAATTCGTTGCCGTGAGGGAGCGAGGGAATCAGTAATGACGGAGTAGTTCATCGGAAAGGAGATACTCATATCCCAAAAGAAAATCCTGTCGTTTCCATTGAAACGTTTCTCGATTTAGAAGAAGATGTCATACAACCCAAAGTATTTCATTGTGACGCAATTTCTGTGTTAATTCGTCAATGTGAGGGAGCGAGGGATGCAGTAAAGAAGGAATAGTGCATCGGAAAGGAGATACCCGTAACCCAAAAGAAAATCCTTTCGTTACCATAGATACGTTACTCGATTTAGAAGGAGAAGTCATAGGACCCACAGCAATTCATAGCGACGTTATTTCTGCGTTAATACGTCAATATGAGTGAGCGAGGGATGAAGTATAGAAGGAATAGTGCATCGGAAAGGAGATACTCGTATCCCAAAAGAAAATCCTGTCGTTTTCATAGCAACATTACCCCATTTAGAAGGAGAAGTCATAGAACCAATAGTATTTCATAGCGACGCAATTTCTGTGTTAATTCGTCAATGTTAGGGATCGAAGGATGCAGTAAAGAAGGAATAGAGCATCGGAAAGGAGATACTCGTATACCAAAAGAAAATCCTGTCGTTTCCATAGCAACATTACCCGATTTAGAAGGAGAAGACATAGAACCCATAGTATTTCATAGCGACGCAATTTCTTTGATAATTCGTCAATGTAAGGGAGCGGGAGATGCTGTAACGAAGGAATAGTGCATCGGAAAAGAGATACTCGTATCCCAAAAGAAAATCCTGTCGTTTCCATGGGAACGTAACTCGATTTAGAAGGAGAAGTCATAGAAGCCATAGTATTTCATACCGACGCAATTTCTGTGTTATTTCGTCAATGTGAGGGAGCGAGGGATGCAGTAAAGAAGGAATAGTGCTTCGATAAGGAGATACTCATATCCCAAAAGAAAATCCTGTCGTTTCCATTGAAACGTTTTTCGATTTAGAAGGAGATGTCATAGAACCCAAAGTATTTCATTGTGACGCAATTTCTGTATTAATTCGTCAATGTAAGGGAGCGAGGGATGCAGTAAAGAAGGAATAGTGCATCGGAAAAGAGATAGTCGTATCCCAAAAGAAAATCCTGTCGTTTCCATAGAAACGTTACTCGATTTAGAAGCAGAAATCATAGAACACATAGTATTTCATACCGACGCAATTTCTGTGTTAATTCGTCAATGTGAGGGAGCGAGGGATGCAGTAAAGAAGGAATAGTGCATCGCAAAGGAGATACTCGTATCCCAAAAGAAAATCCTGTCGTTTCCATAGCAACATTACCCGATTTAGAAGCAGAAATCATTAAACACATAGTATTTCATACCGACGCAATTTCTGTGTTAATTCGTCAATGTGAGGGAGCGCGGGATGCAGTAAAGAAGGGATAGTGCATCGGAAAAGAGATAGTCGTATCGCACAAGAAAGTCCTGTCGTTTCCATAGAAACGTTACTCTATTTAGTAGGATTTGTCATAGAACCCATAGTATTTTATAGCGACATAATTTCTTTGTTGATTCGTCAATTTGAGGGAGCGAGGGATGCAGTAAAGAAAGAATATTGCATCGGAAAGGAGATAGTCGTATCCCAAAAGAAAATCCCTTCGTTTCCAGAGAAACGTTACTCAATTTAGAAGGAGATGTCATAGAACCCATAGTATTTCATTGCGCTTCAATTTCTGTGATAATTCGTCAATGTGAGGTAGCGAGGAATGCATTAAAGAAGGAATAGTGCATCGGAAAGGAGATACTCGTATCCAAAAAGAAAATCCTTTCGTTTCAAATGAAACGATACTCGATTCAGTAGGAGAAGTCACAGAACCCACAGCAATTCATAGCGACGTTATTTCTGCGTCAATACGTCAATTTGAGGGAGCGAGGGATGAAGTATAGAAGGAATAGAGCATCGCAAAGGAGATAGTCGTATCCCACAAGAAAATCCTGTCGTTTTCATAGCAACATTACTCGATTTAGAAGGAGAAGTCATGGAACCAATAGTATTTCATAGCGACGCAATTTCTGTGTTAATTCGTCAATGTGAGGGAGCGAGGGATGCAGTAAAGAAGGGATAGTGCATCGGAAAAGAGATAGTCGTATCGCAAAAGAAAGTCCTGTCGTTTCCATAGAAACGTTACTCTATTTAGTAGGATATGTCATAGAACCCATAGTATTTTATGGCGACATAATTTCTTTGTTGATTCGTCAATTTGAGGGAGCGAGGGATGCAGTAAAGAAGGAATATTGCATCGGAAAGGAGATAGTCGTATCCCAAAAGAAAATCCCTTCGTTTCCAGAGAAACGTTACTCAATTTAGAAGGAGATGTCATAGAACCCATAGTATTTCATTGCGCTTCAATTTCTGTGATAATTCGTCAATGTGAGGTAGCGAGGAATGCATTAAAGAAGGAATAGTGCATCGGAAAGGAGATACTCGTATCCCAAAAGAAAATCCTTTCGTTTCAAATGAAACGATACTCGATTTAGAAGTAGAAGTCATAGAACCCACAGCAATTCATAGCGACGTTATTTCTGCGTCAATACGTCAATTTGAGGGAGCGAGGGATGAAGTATAGAAGGAATATTGCATCGGAAAGGAGATAGTCGTATCCCACAAGAAAATCCAGTCTTTTCATAGCAACATTACCCGATTTGGAAGGAGAAGTCATAGAACCAATAGTATTTCATAGCGACGCAATTTCTGTGTTAATTCGTCAATGTGAGGGAGCGAGGGATGCAGTAAAGAAGGAATAGTGCATCGGAAAGGAGATACCCGTATCCCAAAAGAAAATCCTTTCGTTACCATAGATACGTTACTCGATTTAGAAAGAGAAGACATAGAACCCGCAGCAATTCATAGCGACGTAATTTCTGCGTTAATACGTCAATATGAGGGAGCGAGAGATGAAGTATAGAAGGAATAGTGCATCGCAAAGGAGATAGTCGTATCCCACAAGAAAATCCTGTCGTTTTCATAGCAACATTACTCGATTTAGAAGGAGAAGTCATAGAACCAATAGTATTTCATAGCGACGCAATTTCTGTGTTAATTCGTCAATGTTAGGGATCGAAGGATGCAGTAAAGAAGGAATAGAGCATCGGAAAGGACATACTCGTATCCCAAAAGAAAATCCTGTCGTTTCCATAGCAACATTTCCCGATTTAGAAGGAGAAGTCATAGAACACATAGTATTTCATAGCGACGAAAATTCCGTGTTAATTCGTCAATGTAAGGGAGCGAGGGATGCAGTAAAGAAGGAATAGTGCATCGGAAAAGAGATAGTCGTATCCCAAAAGAAAATCCTGTCATTTCCATAGAAACGTTACTCGATTTACAAGCAGAAGTCATAGAACACATAGTATTTCATACCGACGCAATTTCCGTGTTAATTCGTCAATGTGAGGGAGCGAGGGATGCAGTAGAGAAGGAATAGTGCATCGGAAAGGAGATACTCGTATCCCAAAAGATAATCCTTTCGTTTCCATAGAAATGATACACGATTTAGAAGGAGATGTCATAGAGCCAATAGTATTTCATAGCGTCTTAATTTCATTGTTAATCCGTCAATGTGAGGAAGCGAGGGATGCAGTAAAGAAGGAATAGTGCATCGGAAAGGAGATAGTCGTATCTCAAAAGAAAATCCTGTCGTTTCCATAGAAACGTTACTCGATTTATAAGGAGAAGTCATAGAAACAATAGTATTTCATAGCGACGCATTTTCTGTGATAATTCGATAATGTTAGGGAGTGTGGGATGCAGTAAAGAAGGAATAGTGATTCGGAAAGGAGATACTCGTATCCGAAAAAAAATCCTGTGGTTTCCATAGATACGTTACTCGATTTGGAAGGAGAAGTCATAAAAACCAATAGTATTTCATAGCGACGCAATTTCTGTGATAATACAACAATGTAAGGGAGTGAGGGATGCTGTAAAGAAGGAATAGTGCATCGGAAAAGAGATACTCGTATCCCAAAAGAATATCCTGTCGTTTCCATGGGAACGTTACTCGATTTAGAAGGAGAAGTCATAGAAGCCATAGTATTTCATAGCGACGCAATTTCTGTGTTATTTCGTCAATGTGAAGGAGCGAGGGATGCAGTAAAGAAGGAAAAGTGCATAGGTAAGGAGATACTCATATCCCAAAAGAAAATTCTTGTCGTTTCCATTGAAACGTTACTCGATTTAGAAGGAGAAGTCATAGAACACATAGTATTTCATAGCGACGCTACTTCTGTGTTAATTCGTTACCGTGAGGGAGCGAGGGAATCAGTATAGAAGGAGTAGTTCATCGGAAAGGAGATACTCATATCCCAAAAGAAAATCCTGTCGTTTCCATTCAACGTTTCTCGATTTAGAAGAAGATGTCATACAACCCAATGTATTTCATTGTGACGCAATTTCTGTGTTAATTCGTCAATGTGAGGGAGCGAGGGATGCAGTAAAGAAGGAATAGTGCATCGGAAAGGAGATACCCGTATCCCAAAAGAAAATCCTTTCGTTACCATAGATACGTTACTCGATTTAGAAGGAGAAGTCATAGAACCCACAGCAATTCTTAGCGACGTTATTTCTGCGTTAATACGTCAATATGAGTGAGCGAGGGATGAAGTATAGAGGGATTAGTGCATCGGAAAGGAGATACTCGTATCCCAAAAGAAAATCCTGTCGTTTTCATAGCAACATTACCCGATTTAGAAGGAGAAGTCATAGAACCAATAGTATTTCATAGCGACGCAATTTCTGTGTTAATTCGTCAATGTTAGGGATCGAAGGATGCAGTAAAGAAGGAATAGAGCATCGGAAAGGAGATACTCGTATACCAAAAGAAAATCCTGTCGTTCCCATAGCAACATTACCCGATTTAGAAGGAGAAGACATAGAACCCATAGTATTTCATAGCGACGCAATTTCTTTGATAATTCGTCAATGTAAGGGAGCGGGAGATGCTGTAAAGAAGGAATAGTGCATCGGAAAAGAGATACTCGTATCCCAAAAGAAAATCCTGTCGTTTCCATGGGAACGTAACTCGATTTAGAAGGAGAAGTCATAGAAGCCATAGTATTTCATACCGACGCAATTTCTGTGTTATTTCGTCAATGTGAGGGAGCGAGGGATGCAGTAAAGAAGGAATAGTGCTTCGATAAGGAGATACTCATATCCCAAAAGAAAATGCTGTCGTTTCCATTGAAACGTTTTTCGATTTAGAAGGAGATGTCATAGAACCCAAAGTATTTCATTGTGACGCAATTTCTGTATTAATTCGTCAATGTAAGGGAGCGAGGGATGCAGTAAAGAAGGAATAGTGCATCGGAAAAGAGATAGTCGTATCCCAAAAGAAAATCCTGTCGTTTCCATAGAAACGTTACTCGATTTAGAAGCAGAAATCATAGAACACATAGTATTTCATACCGACGCAATTTCTGTGTTAATTCGTCAATGTGAGGGAGCGAGGGATGCAGTAAAGAAGGGATAGTGCATCGGAAAAGAGATAGTCGTATCGCACAAGAAAGTCCTGTCGTTTCCATAGAAACGTTACTCTATTTAGTAGGATATGTCATAGAACCCATAGTATTTTATAGCGACATAATTTCTTTGTTGATTCGTCAATTTGAGGGAGCGAGGGATGCAGTAAAGAAGGAATATTGCATCGGAAAGGAGATAGTCGTATCCCAAAAGAAAATCCCTTCGTTTCCAGAGAAACGTTACTCAATTTAGAAGGAGATGTCATAGAACCCATAGTATTTCATAGCGCTTCAATTTCTGTGATAATTCGTCAATGTGAGGTAGCGAGGAATGCACTAAACAAGGAATAGTGCATCGGAAAGGAGATACTCGTATCCCAAAAGAAAATCCTTTCGTTTCAAATGAAACGTTACTCGATGTAGAAGGAGAAGTCATAGAACTCACAGCAATTCATAGCGACGTTATTTCTGCGTTAATACGTCAATTTGAGGGAGCGAGGGATGAAGTATAGAAGGAATAGTGCATCGGAAAGGAGATAGTCGTATCCCACAAGAAAATCCAGTCGTTTTCATAGCAACATTACCCGATTTAGAAGGAGAAGTCATAGAACCAATAGTATTTCATAGCGACGCAATTTCTGTGTTAATTCGTCAATGTGAGGGAGCGAGGGATGCAGTAAAGAAGGAATAGTGCATCGGAAAGGAGATACCCGTATCCCAAAAGAAAATCCTTTCGTTACCATAGATACGTTACTCGATTTAGAAGGAGAAGTCATAGAACCCGCAGCATTTCATAGCGACGTAATTTCTGCGTTAATACGTCAATATGAGGGAGCGAGAGATGAAGTATAGAAGGAATAGTGCATCGCAAAGGAGATAGTCGTATCCCACAAGAAAATCCTGTCGTTTTCATAGCAACATTACTCGATTTAGAAGGAGAAGTCATAGAACCAATAGTATTTCATAGCGACGCAATTTCTGTGTTAATTCGTCAATGTTAGGGATCGAAGGATGCAGTAAAGAAGGAATAGAGCATCGGAAAGGACATACTCGTATCCCAAAAGAAAATCCTGTCGTTTCCATAGCAACATTTCCCGATTTAGAAGGAGAAGTCATAGAACACATAGTATTTCATAGCGACGCAAATTCCGTGTTAATTCGTCAATGTGAGGGAGCGAGGGATGCAGTAGAGAAGGAATAGTGCATCTGAAAGGAGATACTCGTATCCCAAAAGATAATCCTTTCGTTTCCATAGAAATGTTACACGATTTAGAAGGAGATGTCATAGAGCCCCTAGTATTTCATAGCGTCTTAATTTCATTGTTAATTCGTCAATGTGAGGAAGCGAGGGATGCAGTAAAGAAGGAATAGTGCATCGGAAAGGAGATAGTCGTATCTCAAAAGAAAATCCTGTCGTTTCCATAGAAACGTTACTCGATTTATAAGGAGAAGCTATAGAAACAATAGTATTTCATAGCGACGCATTTTCTGTGATAATTCGATAATGTTAGGGAGTGTGGGATGCAGTAAAGAAGGAATAGTGATTCGGAAAGGAGATACTCGTATCCCAAAAGAAAATCCTGTGGTTTCCATAGATACGTTACTCGATTTGGAAGGAGAAGTCATTAAAACCAATAGTATTTCATAGCGACGCAATTTCTGTGATAATACAACAATGTAAGGGAGTGAGGGATGCTGTAAAGAAGGAATAGTGCATCGGAAAAGAGATACTCGTATCCCAAAAGAATATCCTGTCGTTTCCATGGGAACGTTACTCGATTTAGAACGAGAAGTCATAGAAGCCATAGTATTTCATAGCGACGCAATTTCTGTGTTATTTCGTCAATGTGAAGGAGCGAGGGATGCAGTAAAGAAGGAAAAGTGCATAGGTAAGGAGATACTCATATCCCAAAAGAAAATTCCTGTCGTTTCCATTGAAACGTTACTCGATTTAGAAGGAGAAGTCATAGAACACATAGTATTTCATAGCGACGCTATTTCTGTGTTAATTCGTTGCCGTGAGGGAGCGAGGGAATCAGTAATGACGGAGTAGTTCATCGGAAAGGAGATACTCATATCCCAAAAGAAAATCCTGTCGTTTCCATTGAAACGTTTCTCGATTTAGAAGAAGATGTCATACAACCCAAAGTATTTCATTGTGACGCAATTTCTGTGTTAATTCGTCAATGTGAGGGAGCGAGGGATGCAGTAAAGAAGGAATAGTGCATCGGAAAGGAGATACCCGTAACCCAAAAGAAAATCCTTTCGTTACCATAGATACGTTACTCGATTTAGAAGGAGAAGTCATAGGACCCACAGCAATTCATAGCGACGTTATTTCTGCGTTAATACGTCAATATGAGTGAGCGAGGGATGAAGTATAGAAGGAATAGTGCATCGGAAAGGAGATACTCGTATCCCAAAAGAAAATCCTGTCGTTTTCATAGCAACATTACCCGATTTAGAAGGAGAAGTCATAGAACCAATAGTATTTCATAGCGACGCAATTTCTGTGTTAATTCGTCAATGTTAGGGATCGAAGGATGCAGTAAAGAAGGAATAGAGCATCGGAAAGGAGATACTCGTATACCAAAAGAAAATCCTGTCGTTTCCATAGCAACATTACCCGATTTAGAAGGAGAAGACATAGAACCCATAGTATTTCATAGCGACGCAATTTCTTTGATAATTCGTCAATGTACGGAGCGGGAGATGCTGTAACGAAGGAATAGTGCATCGGAAAAGAGATACTCGTATCCCAAAAGAAAATCCTGTCGTTTCCATGGGAACGTAACTCGATTTAGAAGGAGAAGTCATAGAAGCCATAGTATTTCATACCGACGCAATTTCTGTGTTATTTCGTCAATGTGAGGGAGCGAGGGATGCAGTAAAGAAGGAATAGTGCTTCGATAAGGAGATACTCATATCCCAAAAGAAAATCCTGTCGTTTCCATTGAAACGTTTTTCGATTTAGAAGGAGATGTCATAGAACCCAAAGTATTTCATTGTGACGCAATTTCTGTATTAATTCGTCAATGTAAGGGAGCGAGGGATGCAGTAAAGAAGGAATAGTGCATCGGAAAAGAGATAGTCGTATCCCAAAAGAAAATCCTGTCGTTTCCATAGAAACGTTACTCGATTTAGAAGCAGAAATCATAGAACACATAGTATTTCATACCGACGCAATTTCTGTGTTAATTCGTCAATGTGAGGGAGCGAGGGATGCAGTAAAGAAGGAATAGTGCATCGCAAAGGAGATACTCGTATCCCAAAAGAAAATCCTGTCGTTTCCATAGCAACATTACCCGATTTAGAAGCAGAAATCATTAAACACATAGTATTTCATACCGACGCAATTTCTGTGTTAATTCGTCAATGTGAGGGAGCGCGGGATGCAGTAAAGAAGGGATAGTGCATCGGAAAAGAGATAGTCGTATCGCACAAGAAAGTCCTGTCGTTTCCATAGAAACGTTACTCTATTTAGTAGGATTTGTCATAGAACCCATAGTATTTTATAGCGACATAATTTCTTTGTTGATTCGTCAATTTGAGGGAGCGAGGGATGCAGTAAAGAAAGAATATTGCATCGGAAAGGAGATAGTCGTATCCCAAAAGAAAATCCCTTCGTTTCCAGAGAAACGTTACTCAATTTAGAAGGAGATGTCATAGAACCCATAGTATTTCATTGCGCTTCAATTTCTGTGATAATTCGTCAATGTGAGGTAGCGAGGAATGCATTAAAGAAGGAATAGTGCATCGGAAAGGAGATACTCGTATCCAAAAAGAAAATCCTTTCGTTTCAAATGAAACGATACTCGATTCAGTAGGAGAAGTCACAGAACCCACAGCAATTCATAGTGACGTTATTTCTGCGTCAATACGTCAATTTGAGGGAGCGAGGGATGAAGTATAGAAGGAATAGAGCATCGCAAAGGAGATAGTCGTATCCCACAAGAAAATCCTGTCGTTTTCATAGCAACATTACTCGATTTAGAAGGAGAAGTCATAGAACCAATAGTATTTCATAGCGACGCAATTTCTGTGTTAATTCGTCAATGTGAGGGAGCGAGGGATGCAGTAAAGAAGGAATAGTGCATCGGAAAGGAGATACCCGTATCCCAAAAGAAAATCCTTTCGTTACCATAAATACGTTACTCGATTTAGAAGGAGAAGTCATAGAACCCGCAGCAATTCATAGCGACGTAATTTCTGCGTTAATACGTCAATATGAGGGAGCGAGAGATGAAGTATAGAAGGAATAGTGCATCGCAAAGGAGATAGACGTATCCCAAAAGAAAATCCTGTCGTTTTCATAGCAACATTACTCGATTTAGAAGGAGAAGTCATAGAACCAATAGTATTTCATAGCGAGCCAATTTCTGTGTTAATTCGTCACTGTGAGGGAGCGAGGGATGCAGTAAAGAAGGGATAGTGCATCGGAAAAGAGATAGTCGTATCGCAAAAGAAAGTCCTGTCGTTTCCATAGAAACGTTACTCTATTTAGTAGGATATGTCATAGAACCCATAGTATTTTATGGCGACATAATTTCTTTGTTGATTCGTCAATTTGAGGGAGCGAGGGATGCAGTAAAGAAGGAATATTGCATCGGAAAGGAGATAGTCGTATCCCAAAAGAAAATCCCTTCGTTTCCAGAGAAACGTTACTCAATTTAGAAGGAGATGTCATAGAACCCATAGTATTTCATTGCGCTTCAATTTCTGTGATAATTCGTCAATGTGAGGTAGCGAGGAATGCATTAAAGAAGGAATAGTGCATCGGAAAGGAGATACTCGTATCCCAAAAGAAAATCCTTTCGTTTCAAATGAAACGATACTCGATTTAGAAGTAGAAGTCATAGAACCCACAGCAATTCATAGCGACGTTATTTCTGCGTCAATACGTCAATTTGAGGGAGCGAGGGATGAAGTATAGAAGGAATATTGCATCGGAAAGGAGATAGTCGTATCCCACAAGAAAATCCAGTCTTTTCATAGCAACATTACCCGATTTGGAAGGAGAAGTCATAGAACCAATAGTATTTCATAGCGACGCAATTTCTGTGTTAATTCGTCAATGTGAGGGAGCGAGGGATGCAGTAAAGAAGGAATAGTGCATCGGAAAGGAGATACCCGTATCCCAAAAGAAAATCCTTTCGTTACCATAGATACGTTACTCGATTTAGAAAGAGAAGACATAGAACCCGCAGCAATTCATAGCGACGTAATTTCTGCGTTAATACGTCAATATGAGGGAGCGAGAGATGAAGTATAGAAGGAATAGTGCATCGCAAAGGAGATAGTCGTATCCCACAAGAAAATCCTGTCGTTTTCATAGCAACATTACTCGATTTAGAAGGAGAAGTCATAGAACCAATAGTATTTCATAGCGACGCAATTTCTGTGTTAATTCGTCAATGTTAGGGATCGAAGGATGCAGTAAAGAAGGAATAGAGCATCGGAAAGGACATACTCGTATCCCAAAAGAAAATCCTGTCGTTTCCATAGCAACATTTCCCGATTTAGAAGGAGAAGTCATAGAACACATAGTATTTCATAGCGACGAAAATTCCGTGTTAATTCGTCAATGTAAGGGAGCGAGGGATGCAGTAAAGAAGGAATAGTGCATCGGAAAAGAGATAGTCGTATCCCAAAAGAAAATCCTGTCATTTCCATAGAAACGTTACTCGATTTACAAGCAGAAGTCATAGAACACATAGTATTTCATACCGACGCAATTTCCGTGTTAATTCGTCAATGTGAGGGAGCGAGGGATGCAGTAGAGAAGGAATAGTGCATCGGAAAGGAGATACTCGTATCCCAAAAGATAATCCTTTCGTTTCCATAGAAATGATACACGATTTAGAAGGAGATGTCATAGAGCCAATAGTATTTCATAGCGTCTTAATTTCATTGTTAATCCGTCAATGTGAGGAAGCGAGGGATGCAGTAAAGAAGGAATAGTGCATCGGAAAGGAGATAGTCGTATCTCAAAAGAAAATCCTGTCGTTTCCATAGAAACGTTACTCGATTTATAAGGAGAAGTCATAGAAACAATAGTATTTCATAGCGACGCATTTTCTGTGATAATTCGATAATGTTAGGGAGTGTGGGATGCAGTAAAGAAGGAATAGTGATTCGGAAAGGAGATACTCGTATCCGAAAAAAAATCCTGTGGTTTCCATAGATACGTTACTCGATTTGGAAGGAGAAGTCATAAAAACCAATAGTATTTCATAGCGACGCAATTTCTGTGATAATACAACAATGTAAGGGAGTGAGGGATGCTGTAAAGAAGGAATAGTGCATCGGAAAAGAGATACTCGTATCCCAAAAGAATATCCTGTCGTTTCCATGGGAACGTTACTCGATTTAGAAGGAGAAGTCATAGAAGCCATAGTATTTCATAGCGACGCAATTTCTGTGTTATTTCGTCAATGTGAAGGAGCGAGGGATGCAGTAAAGAAGGAAAAGTGCATAGGTAAGGAGATACTCATATCCCAAAAGAAAATTCTTGTCGTTTCCATTGAAACGTTACTCGATTTAGAAGGAGAAGTCATAGAACACATAGTATTTCATAGCGACGCTACTTCTGTGTTAATTCGTTACCGTGAGGGAGCGAGGGAATCAGTATAGAAGGAGTAGTTCATCGGAAAGGAGATACTCATATCCCAAAAGAAAATCCTGTCGTTTCCATTCAACGTTTCTCGATTTAGAAGAAGATGTCATACAACCCAATGTATTTCATTGTGACGCAATTTCTGTGTTAATTCGTCAATGTGAGGGAGCGAGGGATGCAGTAAAGAAGGAATAGTGCATCGGAAAGGAGATACCCGTATCCCAAAAGAAAATCCTTTCGTTACCATAGATACGTTACTCGATTTAGAAGGAGAAGTCATAGAACCCACAGCAATTCTTAGCGACGTTATTTCTGCGTTAATACGTCAATATGAGTGAGCGAGGGATGAAGTATAGAGGGATTAGTGCATCGGAAAGGAGATACTCGTATCCCAAAAGAAAATCCTGTCGTTTTCATAGCAACATTACCCGATTTAGAAGGAGAAGTCATAGAACCAATAGTATTTCATAGCGACGCAATTTCTGTGTTAATTCGTCAATGTTAGGGATCGAAGGATGCAGTAAAGAAGGAATAGAGCATCGGAAAGGAGATACTCGTATACCAAAAGAAAATCCTGTCGTTCCCATAGCAACATTACCCGATTTAGAAGGAGAAGACATAGAACCCATAGTATTTCATAGCGACGCAATTTCTTTGATAATTCGTCAATGTAAGGGAGCGGGAGATGCTGTAAAGAAGGAATAGTGCATCGGAAAAGAGATACTCGTATCCCAAAAGAAAATCCTGTCGTTTCCATGGGAACGTAACTCGATTTAGAAGGAGAAGTCATAGAAGCCATAGTATTTCATACCGACGCAATTTCTGTGTTATTTCGTCAATGTGAGGGAGCGAGGGATGCAGTAAAGAAGGAATAGTGCTTCGATAAGGAGATACTCATATCCCAAAAGAAAATGCTGTCGTTTCCATTGAAACGTTTTTCGATTTAGAAGGAGATGTCATAGAACCCAAAGTATTTCATTGTGACGCAATTTCTGTATTAATTCGTCAATGTAAGGGAGCGAGGGATGCAGTAAAGAAGGAATAGTGCATCGGAAAAGAGATAGTCGTATCCCAAAAGAAAATCCTGTCGTTTCCATAGAAACGTTACTCGATTTCGAAGCAGAAATCATAGAACACATAGTATTTCATACCGACGCAATTTCTGTGTTAATTCGTCAATGTAAGGGAGCGAGGGATGCAGTAAAGAAGGAATAGTGCATCGCAAAGGAGATACTCGTATCCGAAAAGAAAATCCTGTCGTTTCCATAGCAACATTACCCGATTTAGAAGCAGAAATCATAGAACACATAGTATTTCATACCGACGCAATTTCTGTGTTAATTCGTCAATGTGAGGGAGCGAGGGATGCAGTAAAGAAGGGATAGTGCATCGGAAAAGAGATAGTCGTATCGCACAAGAAAGTCCTGTCGTTTCCATAGAAACGTTACTCTATTTAGTAGGATATGTCATAGAACCCATTGTATTTTATAGCGACATAATTTCTTTGTTGATTCGTCAATTTGAGGGAGCGAGGGATGCAGTAAAGAAGGAATATTGCATCGGAAAGGAGATAGTCGTATCCCAAAAGAAAATCCCTTCGTTTCCAGAGAAACGTTACTCAATTTAGAAGGAGATGTCATAGAACCCATAGTGTTTCATAGCGCTTCAATTTCTGTGATAATTCGTCAATGTGAGGTTGCGAGGAATGCATTAAAGAAGGAATAGTGCATCGGAAAGGAGATACTCGTATCCCAAAAGAAAATCCTTTCGTTTCAAATGAAACGATACTCGATTTAGAAGGAGAAGTCATAGAACCCACAGCAATTCATAGCGACGTTATTTCTGCGTCAATACGTCAATTTGAGGGAGCGAGGGATGAAGTATAGAAGGAATAGTGCATCGGAAAGGAGATAGTCGTATCCCACAAGAAAATCCAGTCTTTTCATAGCAACATTACCCGATTTGGAAGGAGAAGTCATAGAACCAATAGTATTTCATAGCGTCGCAATTTCTGTGTTAATTCGTCAATGTGAGGGAGCGATAGATGCAGCAAAGAAGGAATAGTGCATCGGAAAGGAGATACCCGTATCCCAAAAGAAAATCCTTTCGTTACCATAGATACGTTACTCGATTTAGAATGAGAAGTCATAGAACACGCAGCAATTCATAGCGACGTAATTTCTGCGTTAATACGTCAATATGAGTGAGCGAGAGATGGAGTATAGAAGGAATAGTGCATCGCAAAGGAGATAGTCGTATCCCACAAGAAAATCCTGTCGTTTTCATAGCAACATTACCCGATTTAGAAGGAGAAGTCATATAACCAATAGTATTTCATAGCGACGCAATTTCTGTGTTAATTCGTCAATGTTAGGGATCGAAGGATGCAGTAAAGAAGGAATAGAGCATCGGAAAGGACATACTCGTATCCCAAAAGAAAATCCTGTCGTTTCCATAGCAACATTTCCCGATTTAGAAGGAGAAGTCATAGAACCCATAGTATTTCATAGCGACGCATATTCCGTGTTAATTCGTCAATGTGAGGGAGCGAGGGATGCAGTAAAGAAGGAATAGTGCATCGGAAAGTAGATACTCGTATCCCAAAAGAAAATCCTTTCGTTTCCATAGAAATGTTACTCGATTTAGAAGGAGATGTCATAGAGCCCATAGTATTTCATAGCGTCTTAATTTCATTGTTAATTCGTCAATGTGAAGGAGCGAGGGATGCAGTAAAGAAGGAATAGTGCGTCGGAAAGGAGATACTCGTATCCCAAAAGAAAATCCTTTCGTTTCAAATGAAACGATACTCGATTTAGAAGGAGAAGTCATAGAACCCACAGCAATTCATAGCGACGTTATTTCTGCGTCAATACGTCAATTTGAGGGAGCGAGGGATGAAGTATAGAAGGAATAGTGCATCGGAAAGGAGATAGTCGTATCCCACAAGAAAATCCAGTCTTTTCATAGCAACATTACCCGATTTGGAAGGAGAAGTCATAGAACCAATAGTATTTCATAGCGACGCAATTTCTGTGTTAATTCGTCAATGTGAGGGAGCGATGGATGCAGCAAAGAAGGAATAGTGCATCGGAAAGGAGATACCCGTATCCCAAAAGAAAATCCTTTCGTTACCATAGATACGTTACTCGATTTAGAAGGAGAAGTCATAGAACCCGCAGCAATTCATAGCGACGTAATTTCTGCGTTAATACGTCAATATGAGTGAGCGAGAGATGGAGTATAGAAGGAATAGTGCATCGCAAAGGAGATAGTCGTATCCCAAAAGAAAATCCTGTCATTTCCATAGAAACGTTAATCGATTTAGAAGCAGAAGTCATAGAACACATAGAATTTCATACCGACGCTATTTCTGTGTTAATTCGTCAATGTGAGGGAGCGAGGGATGCAGTAAAGAAGGAATAGTGCATCGGAAAGTAGATACTCGTATCCCAAAAGAAAATCCTTTCGTTTCCATAGAAATGTTACTCGATTTAGAAGGAGATGTCATAGAGCCCATAGTATTTCATAGCGTCTTAATTTCATTGTTAATTCGTCAATGTGAAGGAGCGAGGGATGCAGTAAAGAAGGAATAGTGCGTCGGAATGGAGATAGTCGTATCTCAAAAGAATATCCTGTCGTTTGCATAGAAACGTTACTCGATTTATAAGGAGAAGTCATAGAACAAATAGTATTTCATTGCGACGCATTTTCTGTGATAATTCGTTAATGTTATGGAGTGACGGATGCAGTAAAGAAGGAATAGTGATTCGGAAAGGAGATATTCGTATTTCAAAAGAAAATCCTGTCGTTTCCATAGAAACGTTACTCGATTTAGAAAGAGAAGTCATAGAACACATAGTATTTCACAGCGACGCTATTTCTGTGTTAATTCGTTACCGTGAGGGAGCGAGGGAATCAGTAAAGAAGGAGTAGTGCATCGGAAAGGAGATACTAGTATCCCAAAAGACTATCCTGTCGTTTCCAAAGAAAAGTTACTTTATTTAGCAGGAGTAGTCATAGAACCCATAGTATTTCATAGCGATGCAGTTTCTGTGTTAATTCGTCAATGTGAGGGAGCGAGGGATGCAGTAAAGAAGAAATAGTACACGGAAAGGAGATACTCGTATCCCAAAAGAAAATCCTGTGGTTTCCATAGATACGTTACTCGATTTGGAAGGAGAAGTCATAGAGCAAATAGTATTTCATAGCGACGCAATTTCTGTGTTAATTCGTCAGTGTTCGGGATCGAAGGATGCAGTAAAGAAGGAATAGAGCATCGCAAAGGATATACACGTATCCCAAAAATAAATCCTGTCGTTTCCATAGCAACATTACCCGATTTAGAAGGAGAAGTCATAGAACCCATAGTATTTCATAGTGACGCAATTTCTTTGATAATTCATCAATGTAAGGAAGCGAGGGATGCTGTAAAGAAGGAATAGTGCATCGGAAAAGAGATACTTGTATCCCAAAAGAAAATCCTGTCGTTTCCATGGGAACGTTACTCGATTTAGAAGGAGAAGTCATAGTAGACATAGTATTTCATAGCGACGCAATTTCTGTGTTATTTCGTCAATGTGAGGGAGCGAGGGATGCAGTAAAGAAGGAATACAGCATCGGAAAAGAGATAGTCGTATCCCAAAAGAAAATCCCGTCGTTTCCATAGAAACGTTACTCGATTTCGAAGCAGAAGTCATAGAACGCATAGTATTTCATAGCGCTTCAATTTCTGTGATAATTCGTCAATGTGAGGTAGCGAGGAATGCATTAAAGAAGGAATAGTGCATCGGAAAGGAGATACTCGTATCCCAAAAGAAAATCCTTTCGTTTCAAATGAAACGATACTCGATTTAGAAGGAGAAGTCATAGAACCCACATCAATTCATAGCGACGTTATTTCTGCGTCAATACGTCAATTTGAGGGAGCGAGGGATGAAGTATAGAAGGAATAGTGCATCGGAAAGGAGATAGTCTTATCCCACAAGAAAATCCAGTCTTTTCATAACAACATTACCCGATTTGGAAGGAGAAGTCATAGAACCAATAGTATTTCATAGCGACGCAATTTCTGTGTTAATTCGTCAATGTGAGGGAGCGAGGGATGCAGTAAAGAAGGAATAGTGCATCGGAAAAGAGATAGTCGTATCCCAAAAGAAAATCCTGTCGTTTCCATAGAAACGTTACTCGATTTCGAAGCAGAAGTCATAGAACACATAGTATTTCATAGCGCTTCAATTTCTGTGATAATTCGTCAATGTGAGGTAGCGAGGAATGCATTAAATAAGGAATAGTGCATCGGAAAGGAGATACTCGTATCCCAAAAGAAAATCCTTTCATTTCAAATGAAACGATACTCGATTTAGAAGGAGAAGTCATAGAACCCACAGCAATTCATAGCGACGCTATTTCTGCGTCAATACGTCAATTTGAGGGAGCGAGGGAAAAGTATAGAAGGAATAGTGCATCGGAAAGGAGATAGTCGTATCCCACAAGAAAATCCAGTCTTTTCATAGCAACATTACCCGATTTGGAAGGAGAAGTCATAGAACCAATAGTATTTCATAGCGACGCAAATTCTGTGTTAATTCGTCAATGTAAGGGAGCGAGGGATGCAGTAAAGAAGGAATAGTGCATCGGAAAAGAGATAGTCGTATCCCAAAAGAAAATCCTGTCGTTTCCATAGAAACGTTACTCGATTTAGAAGCAGAAGTCATAGAACACATAGTATTTCATACCGACGCAATTTCTGCGTTAATTCGTCAATTTGAGGGAGTGAGGGATGCAGTAGAGAAGGAATAGTGCATCGGAAAGGAGATACTCGTATCCCAAAAGATAATCCTTTCGTTTCCATAGAAATGTTACACGATTTAGAAGTAGATGTCATAGAGCCCCTAGTATTTCATAGCGTCCTAATTTCATTGTCAATTCGTCAATGTGAGGAAGCGAGGGATGCAGTAAAGAAGGAATAGTGCATCGGAAAGGAGATAGTCGTATCTCAAAAGAAAATGCTGTCGTTTCCATAGAAACGTTACTCGTTTTATCAGGAGAAGTCATAGAACCAATAGTATTTCATTGCGACGCATTCTCTGTGATAATTCGTTAATGTTAGGGAGTGACGGATGCAGTAAAGAAGGAATAGTGATTCGGAAAGGAGATATTCGTATCCCAAAAGAAAATCCTGTCGTTTCCACAGAAACGTTACTCGATTTAGAAGGGGAAGTCATAGAACACATAGTATTTCATAGCGACGCTATTTCTGTGTTAATTCGTTACCGTGAGGGAGCGAGGGAATCAGTAAAGAAGGAGTAGTGCATCGGAAAGGAGATACTAGTATCCCAAAAGACTATCCTGTCGTTTCCAAAGAAACGTTACTTTATTTAGCAGGAGTAGTCTTAGAACCCATAGTATTTCATAGCGATGCAGTTTATGTGTTATTTCGTCAATGTGAGGGAGCGAGGGATGCAGTAAAGAAGAAATAGTACACGGAAAGGAGATACTCGTATCCCAAAAGAAAATCCTGTGGTTTCCATAGATACGTCACTCGATTTGGAAGGAGAAGTCATAGAACAAATAGTATTTCATAGCAACGCAATTTCTGTGTTAATTCGTCAGTGTTCGGGATCGAAGGATGCAGTAAAGAAGGAATAGAGCATCGCAAAGGATATACACGTATCCCAAAAGAAAATCCTGTCGTTTCCATAGGAACATTACCCGATTTAGAAGGAGAAGTCATAGAACCCATAGTATTTCATAGCGACGCAATTTCTTTGATAATTCATCAATGTAAGGGAACGAGGGATGCTGTAAAGAAGGAATAGTGCATCGGAAAAGAGATACTCGTATCCCAAAAGAAAATCCTGTCGTTTCCAAGGGAACGTTACTCGATTTAGAAGAAGAAGTCATAGAAGACATAGTATTTCATAGCGACGCAATTTCTGTGTTATTTCGTCAATGTGAGGGAGCGAGGGATGCAGTAAAGAAGGAATACTGCATCGGAAAAGAGATAGTCGTATCCCAAAAGAAAATCCTGTCGCTTCCATACAAACGTTACTCGATTTAGAAGGGGAAGTCATAGAACACATAGTATTTCATAGCGACGCTATTTCTGTGTTAATTCGTTACCGTGAGGGAGCGAGGGAATCAGTAAAGAAGGAGTAGTGCATCGGAAAGGAGATACTAGTATCCCAAAAGACTATCCTGTCGTTTCCAAAGAAACGTTACTTTATTTAGCAGGAGTAGTCTTAGAACCCATAGTATTTCATAGCGATGCAGTTTCTGTGTTATTTCGTCAATGTGAGGGAGCGAGGGATGCAGTAAAGAAGAAATAGTACACGGAAAGGAGATACTCGTATCCCAAAAGAAAATCCTGTGGTTTCCATAGATACGTTACTCGATTTGGAAGGAGAAGTCATAGAACAAATAGTATTTCATAGCGACGCAATTTCTGTGTTAATTCGTCAGTGTTCGGGTTCGAAGGATGCAGTAAAGAAGGAATAGAACATCGCAAAGGATATACACGTATCCCAAAAGAAAATCCTGTCGATTCCATAGCAACATTACCCGATTTAGAAGGAGAAGTCATAGAACCCATAGTATTTCATAGCGACGCAATTTCTTTGATAATTCATCAATGTAAGGGAGCGAGGGATGCTGTAAAGAAGGAATAGTGCATCGGAAAAGAGATACTCGTATCCCAAAAGAAAATCCTGTCGTTTCCATGGGAACGTTACTCGATTTAGAAAAAGAAGTCATAGAAGACATAGTATTTCATAGCGCTTCAATTTCTGTGATAATTCGGCAATGTGAGGTAGCGAGGTTTGCATTAAAGAAGGAATAGTGCATCGGAAAGGAGATACTCGTATCCCAAACGAAAATCCTTTCGTTTCAAATGAAACGTTACTCGATTTAGAAGGAGAAGTCATAGAACCCACAGCATTTCATAGCGACGTTATTTCTGCGTTAATACGTCAATATGAGGGAGCGAGGGATGAAGTATAGAAGGAATAGTGCATCGGAAAGGAGATAGGCGTATCCCACAAGAAAATCCTGTCGTTTTCATAGCAACATTACCCGATTTAGAAGGAGAAGTCATAGAACCTATAGTATTTCATAGCGAAGCAATTTCTGTGTTAATTCGTCAATGTGAGGGAGCGAGGGATGCAGTAAAGAAGGAATAGTGCATCGGAAAGGAGATACTCGTATCCCAAAAGAAAATCCTTTCGTTACCATAGATACGTTACTTGATTTAGAAGGAGAAGTCATAGAACCCACAGCAATTCATAGCGACGTTATTTCTGCGTTAATACGTCAATATTAGGGAGCGAAAGATGAAGTATAGAAGGAATAGTGCATCGGAAAGGAGATAGTCGTATCCCACAAGAAAATCCTGTCGTTTTCATAGCAACATTACCCGATTTAGAAGGAGAAGTCATAGAACCAATAGTATTTCATAGCGACGCAATTTCTGTGTTAATTCGTCAATGTTAGGGATCGAAAGATGCAGTAAAGAAGGAATAGAGCATCGGAAAGGACATACTCGTATCCCAAAAGAAAATCCTGTCGTTTCCATAGCAACATTTCCCGATTTAGAAGGAGAAGTCATAGAACCCATAGTATTTCATAGCGACGCAAATTCTGTCTTAATTCGTCAATGTAAGGGAGCGAGGGATGCAGTAAAGAAGGAATAGTGCATCGGAAAAGAGATAGTCGTATCCCAAAATAAAATCCTGTCGTTTCCATAGAAACGTTACTCGATTTAGAAGCAGAAGTCATAGAACACATAGTATTTCATACCGACGCAATTTCTGTGTTAATCCGTCAATGTGAGGGAGCGAGGGATGCAGTAAAGAAGGAATAGTGCATCGGAAAGGAGATACTCGTATCCCAAAAGAAAATCCTTTCGTTTCAAATGAAACGTTACTCGATTTAGAAGGAGAAGTCATAGAACCCACAGCAATTCATAGCGACGTTATTTCTGCGTTAATACGTCAATTTGAGGGAGCGAGGAATGAATTGTAGAAGGAATAGTGCATCGGAAAGGAGATAGTCGTATCCCACTAGAAAATCCAGTCGTTTTCATAGCAACATTACCCGATTTAGAAGGAGAAGTCATAGAACCAATAGTATTTCATAGCGACGCAATTTCTGTGTTAATTCGTCAATGTGAGGGAGCGAGGGATGCAGTAAAGAAGGAATAGTGCATCGGAAAGGAGATACCCGTATCCCAAAAGAAAATCCTTTCGTTACCATAGATACGTTACTCGATTTAGAAGGAGAAGTCATAGAACCCACAGCAATTCATAGCGACGTTATTTCTGCGTTAATACGTCAATATGAGGGAGCGAGAGATGAAGTATAGAAGGAATAGTGCATCGCAAAGGAGATAGTCGTATCCCACAAGAAAATCCTTTCGTTTTCATAGCAACATTACCCGATTTAGAAGGAGAAGTCATAGAACCAATAGTATTTCATAGCGACGCAATTTCTGTGTTAATTCGTCAATGTTAGGGATCGAAGGATGCAGTAAAGAAGGAATAGAGCATCGGAAAGGACATACTCGTATCCAAAAAAAGAAAATCTTGTCGTTTCCATAGCAACATTTCCCGATTTAGAAGGAGAAGTCATAGAACCCATAGTATTTCATAGCGACGCCAATTCCGTGTTAATTCGTCAATGTACGGGAGCGAGGGATGCAGTAAAGAAGGAATAGTGCATCGGAAAAGAGACAGTCGTATCCCAAAAGAAAATCCTGTCATTTCCATAGAAACGTTACTCGATTTAGAAGCAGAAGTCATAGAACACATAGTATTTCATACCGACGCAATTTCTGTGTTAATTCGTCAATGTGAGGGAGCGAGGGATGCAGTATAGAAGGAATAGTGCATCGGAAAGGAGATACTCGTATCCCAAAAGAAAATCCTTTCGTTTCCATAGAAATGTTACTCGATTTAGAAGGAGAAGTCATAGAGCCCATAGTATTTCATAGCGTCTTAATTTCATTGTTAATTCGTCAATGTGAGGGAGCGAGGGATGCAGTAAAGAAGGAATAGTGCTTCGGAAAGGAGATAGTCGTATCTCAAAAGAAAATCCTGTCGTTTCCATAGAAACGTTACTCTCTTTATAAGGAGAAGTCATAGAACCAATAGTATTTCATTGCGACGCATTTTCTGTGATAATTCGTTAATGTTAGGGAGTGACGGACGCAGTAAAGAAGGAATAGTGATTCGGAAAGGAGATATTCGTATCCCAAAAGAAAATCCTGTCGTTTTTATAGAAACGTTACTCGATTTAGATAGAGAAGTCATAGAACACATAGTATTTCATAGCGACGCTATTTCTGTGTTAATTCGTTACCGTGAGGGAGCGAGGGAATCAGTAAAGAAGGAGTAGTGCATCGGAAAGGAGATACTAGTATCCCAAAAGACTATCCTGTCGTTTCCAAAGAAACGTTACTTTATTTAGCAGGAGTAGTCATAGAACCCATAGTATTTCATAGCGATGCAGTTTCTGTGTTATTTCGTCAATGTGAGGGAGCGAGGGATGCAGTAAAGAAGAAATAGTACACGGAAAGGAGATACTCGTATCCCAAAAGAAAATCCTGTGGTTTCCATAGATACGTTACTCGATTTGGAAGGAGAAGTCATAGAACAAATAGTATTTCATAGCGACGCAATTTCTGTGAAAATTCATCAATGTAAGGGAGCGAGGGATGCTGTAAAGAAGGAATAGTGCATCGGAAAAGAGATACTCGTATCCCAAAAGAAAATCATGTCGTTTCCATGGGAACGTTACTCGATTTAGAAGGAGATGTCATAGAACAAATAGTATTTCATAGCGACGCAATTTCTGTGAAAATTCATCAATGTAAGGGAGCGAGGGATGCTGTAAAGAAGGAATAGTGCATCGGAAAAGAGATACTCGTATCCCAAAAGATAATCCTTTCGTTTCCATAGAAATGTTACACGATTTAGAAGTAGATGTCATAGAGCCCCTAGTATATCATAGCGTCTTAATTTCATTGTCAATTCGTCAATGTGAGGAAGCGAGGGATGCAGTAAAGAAGGAATAGTGCATCGGAAAGGAGATAGTCGTATCTCAAAAGAAAATGCTGTCGTTTCCATAGAAACGTTACTCGTTTTATCAGGAGAAGTCATAGAACCAATAGTATTTCATTGCGACGCATTCTCTGTGATAATTCGTTAATGTTAGGGAGTGACGGATGCAGTAAAGAAGGAATAGTGATTCGGAAAGGAGATATTCGTATCCCAAAAGAAAATCCTGTCGTTTCCACAGAAACGTTACTCGATTTAGAAGGGGAAGTCATAGAACACATAGTATTTCATAGCGACGCTATTTCTGTGTTAATTCGTTACCGTGAGGGAGCGAGGGAATCAGTAAAGAAGGAGTAGTGCATCGGAAAGGAGATACTAGTATCCCAAAAGACTATCCTGTCGTTTCCAAAGAAACGTTACTTTATTTAGCAGGAGTAGTCTTAGAACCCATAGTATTTCATAGCGATGCAGTTTCTGTGTTATTTCGTCAATGTGAGGGAGCGAGGGATGCAGTAAAGAAGAAATAGTACACGGAAAGGAGATACTCGTATTCCAAAAGAAAATCCTGTGGTTTCCATAGATACGTCACTCGATTTGGAAGGAGAAGTCATAGAACAAATAGTATTTCATAGCAACGCAATTTCTGTGTTAATTCGTCAGTGTTCGGGATCGAAGGATGCAGTAAAGAAGGAATAGAGCATCGCAAAGGATATACACGTATCCCAAAAGAAAATCCTGTCGTTTCCATAGCAACATTACCCGATTTAGAAGGAGAAGTCATAGAACCCATAGTATTTCATAGCGACGCAATTTCTTTGATAATTCATCAATGTAAGGGAACGAGGGATGCTGTAAAGAAGGAATAGTGCATCGGAAAAGAGATACTCGTATCCCAAAAGAAAATCCTGTCGTTTCCATGGGAACGTTACTCGATTTAGAAGAAGAAGTCATAGAAGACATAGTATTTCATAGCGACGCAATTTCTGTGTTATTTCGTCAATGTGAGGGAGCGAGGGATGCAGTAAAGAAGGAATACTGCATCGGAAAAGAGATAGTCGTATCCCAAAAGAAAATCCTGTCGCTTCCATACAAACGTTACTCGATTTAGAAGGGGAAGTCACAGAACACATAGTATTTCATAGCGACGCTATTTCTGTGTTAATTCGTTACCGTGAGGGAGCGAGGGAATCAGTAAAGAAGGAGTAGTGCGTCGGAAAGGAGATACTAGTTTCCCAAAAGACTATCCTGTCGTTTCCAAAGAAACGTTACTTTATTTAGCAGGAGTAGTCTTAGAACCCATAGTATTTCATAGCGATGCAGTTTCTGTGTTATTTCGTCAATGTGAGGGAGCGAGGGATGCAGTAAAGAAGAAATAGTACACGGAAAGGAGATACTCGTATCCCAAAAGAAAATCCTGTGGTTTCCATAGATACGTTACTCGATTTGGAAGGAGAAGTCATAGAACAAATAGTATTTCATAGCGACACAATTTCTGTGTTAATTCGTCAGTGTTCGGGATCAAAGGATGCAGTAAAGAAGGAATAGAACATCGCAAAGGACATACTCGTATCCAAAAAAAGAAAATCTTGTCGTTTCCATAGCAACATTTCCCGATTTAGAAGGAGAAGTCATAGAACCCATAGTATTTCATAGCGACGCAAATTCCGTGTTAATTCGTCAATGTACGGGAGCGAGGGATGCAGTAAAGAAGGAATAGTGCATCGGAAAAGAGACAGTCGTATCCCAAAAGAAAATCCTGTCATTTCCATAGAAACGTTACTCGATTTAGAAGCAGAAGTCATAGAACACATAGTATTTCATACCGACGCAATTTCTGTGTTAATTCGTCAATGTGAGTTGAGCGAGGGATGCAGTATAGAAGGAATAGTGCATCGGAAAGGAGATACTCGTATCCCAAAAGAAAATCCTTTCGTTTCCATAGAAATGTTACTCGATTTAGAAGGAGAAGTCATAGAGCCCATAGTATTTCATAGCGTCTTAATTTCATTGTTAATTCGTCAATATGAGGGAGCGAGGGATGCAGTAAAGAAGGAATAGTGCTTCGGAAAGGAGATAGTCGTATCTCAAAAGAAAATCCTGTCGTTTCCATAGAAACGTTACTCTCTTTATAAGGAGAAGTCATAGAACCAATAGTATTTCATTGCGACGCATTTTCTGTGATAATTCGTTAATGTTAGGGAGTGACGGATGCAGTAAAGAAGGAATACTGATTCGGAAAGGAGATATTCGTATCCCAAAAGAAAATCCTGTCGTTTTTATAGAAACGTTACTCGATTTAGATAGAGAAGTCATAGAACACATAGTAATTCATAGCGACGCTATTTCTGTGTTAATTCGTTACCGTGAGGGAGCGAGGGAATCAGTAAAGAAGGAGTAGTGCATCGGAAAGGAGATACTAGTATCCCAAAAGACTATCCTGTCGTTTCCAAAGAAACGTTACTTTATTTAGCAGGAGTAGTCATAGAACCCATAGTATTTCATAGCGATGCAGTTTCTGTGTTATTTCGTCAATGTGAGGGAGCGAGGGATGCAGTAAAGAAGAAATAGTACACGGAAAGGAGATACTCGTATCCCAAAAGAAAATCCTGTGGTTTCCATAGATACGTTACTCGATTTGGAAGGAGAAGTCATAGAACAAATAGTATTTCATAGCGACGCTATTTCTGTGAAAATTCATCAATGTAAGGGAGCGAGGGATGCTGTAAAGAAGGAATAGTGCATCGGAAAAGAGATACTCGTATCCCAAAAGAAAATCATGTCGTTTCCATGGGAACGTTACTCGATTTAGAAGGAGAAGTCATAGAAGACACAGTATTTCATAGCGACGCAATTTCTGTGTTATTTCGTCATTGTGAGGGAGCGAGGGATGCAGTAAAGAAGGAATACTGCATCGGAAAAGAGATAGTCGTATCCCAAAGGAAAATCCTGTCGTTTCCATAGAAACGTTACTCGATTTAGAAGCAGAAGTCATAGAACACATAGTATTTCATAGCGCTTCAATTTCTGTGATAATTCGTCAATGTGAGGTAGCGAGGAATGCATTAAAGAAGGAATAGTGCATCGGAAAGGAGATACTCGTATCCCAAAAGAAAATCCTTTCGTTTCAAATGAAACGTTACTCGATTTAGAAGGAAAAGTCATAGAACCCACAGCAATTCATAGCGACGTTATTTCTGCGTTAATACGTCAATATGAGGGAGCGAGAGATGAAGTATACAAGGAATAGTGCATCGGAAAGGAGATAGTCGTATCCCACAAGAAAATCCTGTCGTTTTCATAGCAACATTACCCGATTTAGAAGGAGGAGTCATAGAACCAATAGTATTTCATAGCGACGCAATTTCTGTGTTAATTCGTCAATGTGAGGGATCGAAAGATGCAGTAAAGAAGGAATAGAGCATCGGAAAGGACATACTCGTATCCCAAAAGAAAATCCTGTCGTTTCCATAGCAACATTTCCCGATTTAGAAGGAGAAGTCATAGAACCCATAGTATTTCATGGCGACGCAAATTCTGTGTTATTTCGTCAATGTAAGGGAGCGAGGGATGCAGTAAAGAAGGAATAGTGCATCGGAAAAGAGATAGTCGTATCCCAAAAGAAAATCCTGTCGTTTCCATAGAAACGTTACTCGATTTAGAAGCAGAAGTCATAGAACACATAGTATTTCATACCGACGCAATTTCTGTGTTAATTCGTCAATGTGAGGGAGCGAGGGATGCAGTAAAAAAGGAATAGTGCATCGGAAAGGAGATACTCGTATCCCAAAAGAAAATCCTTTCGTTTCCATAGAAATGTTACTCGATTTAGAAGGAGATGTCATAGAGCCCTTAGTATTTCATAGCGTCTTAATTTCATTGTTAAATCGTCAATGTGAGGGAGCGAGGTATGCAGTAAAGAAGGAATAGTGCGTCGGATAGGAGATAGTCGTATCTCAAAAGAAAATCCTGTCGTTTCCATAGAAACGTTACTCGATTTATAAGGAGAAGTCATAGAACCAATAGTATTTCATTGCGACGCATTTTCTGTGATAATTCGTTAATGTTAGGGAGTGACGGATGCAGTAAAGAAGGAATAGTGATTCGGAAAGGAGATATTCGTATCCCAAAAGAAAATCCTGTCGTTTCCATAGAAACGTTACTCGATTTAGAAGGAGAAGTCATAGAACACATAGTATTTCATAGCGACGCTATTTCTGTGTTAATTCGTTACCGTGAGGGAGCGAGGGAATCAGTAAAGAAGGAGTAGTGCATCGGAAAGGAGATACTAGTATCCCAAAAGACTATCCTGTCGTTTCCAAAGAAACGTTACTTTATTTAGCAGGAGTAGTCATAGAACCCATAGTATTTCATAGCGATGCAGTTTCTGTGTTATTTCGTCAATGTGAGGGAGCGAGGGATGCAGTAAGGAAGAAATAGTACACGGAAAGGAGATACTCGTATCCCAAAAGAAAATCCTGTGGTTTCCATAGATACGTTACTCGATTTGGAAGGAGAAGTCATAGAACAAATAGTATTTCATAGCGACGCAATTTCTGTGTTAATTCGTCACTGTTCGGGATCGCAGGATGCAGTAAAGAAGGAATAGAGCATCGCAAAGGATATACACGTATCCCAAAAGAAAATCCTGTCGTTTCCATAGCAACATTACCCGATTTAGAAGGAGAAGTCATAGAACCCATAGTATTTCATAGCGACGCAATTTCTGTGATAATTCATCAATGTAATGGAGCGAGGGATGCTGTAATGAAGGAATAGTGCATCGGAAAAGAGATACTCGTATCCCAAAAGAAAATCCTGTCGTTTCCATGGGAACGTTACTCGATTTAGAAGGAGAAGTCATAGAAGACATAGTATTTCATAGCGACGCAATATCTGTGTTATTTCGTCAATGTGAGGGAGCGAGGCATGCAGTAAAGAAGGAATACTGCTTCGGAAAAGAGATAGTCGTATCCCAAAAGAAAATCCTGTCGTTTCCATAGAAACGTTACTCGATTTAGAAGCAGAAGTCATAGAACACATAGTATTTCATAGCGCTTCAATTTCTGTGATAATTCGTCAATGTGAGGTAGCGAGGAATGCATTAAAGAAGGAATAGTGCATCGGAAAGGAGATACTCGTATCCCAAAAGAAAATCCTTTCGTTACAAATGAAACGTTACTCGATTTAGAAGGAGAAGTCATAGAACCCACAGCAATTCATAGCGACGTTATTTCTGCGTTAATACGTCAATATGAGGGAGCGACGGATGAAGTATAGAAGGAATAGTGCATCGGAAAGGAGATAGGCGTATCTCACAAGAAAATCCTGTCGTTTTCATAGCAACATTACCCGATTTAGAAGGAGAAGTCATAGAACCTATAGTTTTTCATAGCGAAGCAATTTCTGTGTTAATTCGTCAATGTGAGGGAGCGAGGGATGCAGTAAAGAAGGAATAGTGCATCGGAAAGGAGATACTCGTATCCCAAAAGAAAATCCTTTCGTTACCATAGATACGTTACTCGATTTAGAAGGAGAAGTCATAGAACCCACAGCAATTCATAGCGACGTTATTTCTGCGTTAATACGTCAATATGAGGGAGCGAGAGATGAAGTATAGAAGGAATAGTGCATCGGAAAGGAGATGTATCCCACAAGAAAATCCTTTCGTTTTCATAGCAACATTACCCGATTTAGAAGGAGAAGTCATAGAACCAATAGTATTTCATAGCGACGCAATTTCTGTGTTAATTCGTCAATGTTAGGGATCGAAAGATGCAGTAAAGAAGGAATAGAGCATCGGAAAGGACATACTCGTATCCCAAAAGAAAATCCTGTCGTTTCCATAGCAACATTTCCCGATTTAGAAGGCGAAGTCATAGAACCCATAGTATTTCATAGCGACGCAAATTCTGTGATAATTCGTCAATGTAAGGGAGCGAGGGATGCAGTAAAGAAGCAATAGTGCATCGGAAAAGAGATAGTCGTATCCCAAAAGAAAATCCTGTCGTTTCCATAGAAACGTTACTCGATTTAGAAGCAGAAGTCATAGAACACATAGTATTTCATACCGACGCAATTTCTGTGTTAATTCGTCAATGTGAGGGAGCGAGGGATGCAGTAAAGAAGGAATAGTGCATCGGAAAAGAGATACTCGTATCCCAAAAGATAATCCTTTCGTTTCCATAGAAATGTTACACGATTTAGAAGTAGATGTCATAGAGCCCCTAGTATATCATAGCGTCTTAATTTCATTGTCAATTCGTCAATGTGAGGAAGCGAGGGATGCAGTAAAGAAGGAATAGTGCATCGGAAAGGAGATAGTCGTATCTCAAAAGAAAATGCTGTCGTTTCCATAGAAACGTTACTCGTTTTATCAGGAGAAGTCATAGAACCAATAGTATTTCATTGCGACGCATTCTCTGTGATAATTCGTTAATGTTAGGGAGTGACGGATGCAGTAAAGAAGGAATAGTGATTCGGAAAGGAGATATTCGTATCCCAAAAGAAAATCCTGTCGTTTCCACAGAAACGTTACTCGATTTAGAAGGGGAAGTCATAGAACACATAGTATTTCATAGCGACGCTATTTCTGTGTTAATTCGTTACCGTGAGGGAGCGAGGGAATCAGTAAAGAAGGAGTAGTGCATCGGAAAGGAGATACTAGTATCCCAAAAGACTATCCTGTCGTTTCCAAAGAAACGTTACTTTATTTAGCAGGAGTAGTCTTAGAACCCATAGTATTTCATAGCGATGCAGTTTCTGTGTTATTTCGTCAATGTGAGGGAGCGAGGGATGCAGTAAAGAAGAAATAGTACACGGAAAGGAGATACTCGTATTCCAAAAGAAAATCCTGTGGTTTCCATAGATACGTCACTCGATTTGGAAGGAGAAGTCATAGAACAAATAGTATTTCATAGCAACGCAATTTCTGTGTTAATTCGTCAGTGTTCGGGATCGAAGGATGCAGTAAAGAAGGAATAGAGCATCGCAAAGGATATACACGTATCCCAAAAGAAAATCCTGTCGTTTCCATAGCAACATTACCCGATTTAGAAGGAGAAGTCATAGAACCCATAGTATTTCATAGCGACGCAATTTCTTTGATAATTCATCAATGTAAGGGAACGAGGGATGCTGTAAAGAAGGAATAGTGCATCGGAAAAGAGATACTCGTATCCCAAAAGAAAATCCTGTCGTTTCCATGGGAACGTTACTCGATTTAGAAGAAGAAGTCATAGAAGACATAGTATTTCATAGCGACGCAATTTCTGTGTTATTTCGTCAATGTGAGGGAGCGAGGGATGCAGTAAAGAAGGAATACTGCATCGGAAAAGAGATAGTCGTATCCCAAAAGAAAATCCTGTCGCTTCCATACAAACGTTACTCGATTTAGAAGGGGAAGTCATAGAACACATAGTATTTCATAGCGACGCTATTTCTGTGTTAATTCGTTACCGTGAGGGAGCGAGGGAATCAGTAAAGAAGGAGTAGTGCGTCGGAAAGGAGATACTAGTTTCCCAAAAGACTATCCTGTCGTTTCCAAAGAAACGTTACTTTATTTAGCAGGAGTAGTCTTAGAACCCATAGTATTTCATAGCGATGCAGTTTCTGTGTTATTTCGTCAATGTGAGGGAGCGAGGGATGCAGTAAAGAAGAAATAGTACACGGAAAGGAGATACTCGTATCCCAAAAGAAAATCCTGTGGTTTCCATAGATACGTTACTCGATTTGGAAGGAGAAGTCATAGAACAAATAGTATTTCATAGCGACACAATTTCTGTGTTAATTCGTCAGTGTTCGGGATCAAAGGATGCAGTAAAGAAGGAATAGAACATCGCAAAGGACATACTCGTATCCAAAAAAAGAAAATCTTGTCGTTTCCATAGCAACATTTCCCGATTTAGAAGGAGAAGTCATAGAACCCATAGTATTTCATAGCGACGCAAATTCCGTGTTAATTCGTCAATGTACGGGAGCGAGGGATGCAGTAAAGAAGGAATAGTGCATCGGAAAAGAGACAGTCGTATCCCAAAAGAAAATCCTGTCATTTCCATAGAAACGTTACTCGATTTAGAAGCAGAAGTCATAGAACACATAGTATTTCATACCGACGCAATTTCTGTGTTAATTCGTCAATGTGAGTTGAGCGAGGGATGCAGTATAGAAGGAATAGTGCATCGGAAAGGAGATACTCGTATCCCAAAAGAAAATCCTTTCGTTTCCATAGAAATGTTACTCGATTTAGAAGGAGAAGTCATAGAGCCCAATGTATTTCATAGCGTCTTAATTTCATTGTTAATTCGTCAATATGAGGGAGCGAGGGATGCAGTAAAGAAGGAATAGTGCTTCGGAAAGGAGATAGTCGTATCTCAAAAGAAAATCCTGTCGTTTCCATAGAAACGTTACTCTCTTTATAAGGAGAAGTCATAGAACCAATAGTATTTCATTGCGACGCATTTTCTGTGATAATTCGTTAATGTTAGGGAGTGACGGATGCAGTAAAGAAGGAATACTGATTCGGAAAGGAGATATTCGTATCCCAAAAGAAAATCCTGTCGTTTTTATAGAAACGTTACTCGATTTAGATAGAGAAGTCATAGAACACATAGTAATTCATAGCGACGCTATTTCTGTGTTAATTCGTTACCGTGAGGGAGCGAGGGAATCAGTAAAGAAGGAGTAGTGCATCGGAAAGGAGATACTAGTATCCCAAAAGACTATCCTGTCGTTTCCAAAGAAACGTTACTTTATTTAGCAGGAGTAGTCATAGAACCCATAGTATTTCATAGCGATGCAGTTTCTGTGTTATTTCGTCAATGTGAGGGAGCGAGGGATGCAGTAAAGAAGAAATAGTACACGGAAAGGAGATACTCGTATCCCAAAAGAAAATCCTGTGGTTTCCATAGATACGTTACTCGATTTGGAAGGAGAAGTCATAGAACAAATAGTATTTCATAGCGACGCTATTTCTGTGAAAATTCATCAATGTAAGGGAGCGAGGGATGCTGTAAAGAAGGAATAGTGCATCGGAAAAGAGATACTCGTATCCCAAAAGAAAATCATGTCGTTTCCATGGGAACGTTACTCGATTTAGAAGGAGAAGTCATAGAAGACACAGTATTTCATAGCGACGCAATTTCTGTGTTATTTCGTCATTGTGAGGGAGCGAGGGATGCAGTAAAGAAGGAATACTGCATCGGAAAAGAGATAGTCGTATCCCAAAGGAAAATCCTGTCGTTTCCATAGAAACGTTACTCGATTTAGAAGCAGAAGTCATAGAACACATAGTATTTCATAGCGCTTCAATTTCTGTGATAATTCGTCAATGTGAGGTAGCGAGGAATGCATTAAAGAAGGAATAGTGCATCGGAAAGGAGATACTCGTATCCCAAAAGAAAATCCTTTCGTTTCAAATGAAACGTTACTCGATTTAGAAGGAAAAGTCATAGAACCCACAGCAATTCATAGCGACGTTATTTCTGCGTTAATACGTCAATATGAGGGAGCGAGAGATGAAGTATACAAGGAATAGTGCATCGGAAAGGAGATAGTCGTATCCCACAAGAAAATCCTGTCGTTTTCATAGCAACATTACCCGATTTAGAAGGAGGAGTCATAGAACCAATAGTATTTCATAGCGACGCAATTTCTGTGTTAATTCGTCAATGTGAGGGATCGAAAGATGCAGTAAAGAAGGAATAGAGCATCGGAAAGGACATACTCGTATCCCAAAAGAAAATCCTGTCGTTTCCATAGCAACATTTCCCGATTTAGAAGGAGAAGTCATAGAACCCATAGTATTTCATGGCGACGCAAATTCTGTGTTATTTCGTCAATGTAAGGGAGCGAGGGATGCAGTAAAGAAGGAATAGTGCATCGGAAAAGAGATAGTCGTATCCCAAAAGAAAATCCTGTCGTTTCCATAGAAACGTTACTCGATTTAGAAGCAGAAGTCATAGAACACATAGTATTTCATACCGACGCAATTTCTGTGTTAATTCGTCAATGTGAGGGAGCGAGGGATGCAGTAAAAAAGGAATAGTGCATCGGAAAGGAGATACTCGTATCCCAAAAGAAAATCCTTTCGTTTCCATAGAAATGTTACTCGATTTAGAAGGAGATGTCATAGAGCCCTTAGTATTTCATAGCGTCTTAATTTCATTGTTAAATCGTCAATGTGAGGGAGCGAGGTATGCAGTAAAGAAGGAATAGTGCGTCGGATAGGAGATAGTCGTATCTCAAAAGAAAATCCTGTCGTTTCCATAGAAACGTTACTCGATTTATAAGGAGAAGTCATAGAACCAATAGTATTTCATTGCGACGCATTTTCTGTGATAATTCGTTAATGTTAGGGAGTGACGGATGCAGTAAAGAAGGAATAGTGATTCGGAAAGGAGATATTCGTATCCCAAAAGAAAATCCTGTCGTTTCCATAGAAACGTTACTCGATTTAGAAGGAGAAGTCATAGAACACATAGTATTTCATAGCGACGCTATTTCTGTGTTAATTCGTTACCGTGAGGGAGCGAGGGAATCAGTAAAGAAGGAGTAGTGCATCGGAAAGGAGATACTAGTATCCCAAAAGACTATCCTGTCGTTTCCAAAGAAACGTTACTTTATTTAGCAGGAGTAGTCATAGAACCCATAGTATTTCATAGCGATGCAGTTTCTGTGTTATTTCGTCAATGTGAGGGAGCGAGGGATGCAGTAAGGAAGAAATAGTACACGGAAAGGAGATACTCGTATCCCAAAAGAAAATCCTGTGGTTTCCATAGATACGTTACTCGATTTGGAAGGAGAAGTCATAGAACAAATAGTATTTCATAGCGACGCAATTTCTGTGTTAATTCGTCACTGTTCGGGATCGCAGGATGCAGTAAAGAAGGAATAGAGCATCGCAAAGGATATACACGTATCCCAAAAGAAAATCCTGTCGTTTCCATAGCAACATTACCCGATTTAGAAGGAGAAGTCATAGAACCCATAGTATTTCATAGCGACGCAATTTCTGTGATAATTCATCAATGTAATGGAGCGAGGGATGCTGTAATGAAGGAATAGTGCATCGGAAAAGAGATACTCGTATCCCAAAAGAAAATCCTGTCGTTTCCATGGGAACGTTACTCGATTTAGAAGGAGAAGTCATAGAAGACATAGTATTTCATAGCGACGCAATATCTGTGTTATTTCGTCAATGTGAGGGAGCGAGGCATGCAGTAAAGAAGGAATACTGCTTCGGAAAAGAGATAGTCGTATCCCAAAAGAAAATCCTGTCGTTTCCATAGAAACGTTACTCGATTTAGAAGCAGAAGTCATAGAACACATAGTATTTCATAGCGCTTCAATTTCTGTGATAATTCGTCAATGTGAGGTAGCGAGGAATGCATTAAAGAAGGAATAGTGCATCGGAAAGGAGATACTCGTATCCCAAAAGAAAATCCTTTCGTTACAAATGAAACGTTACTCGATTTAGAAGGAGAAGTCATAGAACCCACAGCAATTCATAGCGACGTTATTTCTGCGTTAATACGTCAATATGAGGGAGCGACGGATGAAGTATAGAAGGAATAGTGCATCGGAAAGGAGATAGGCGTATCTCACAAGAAAATCCTGTCGTTTTCATAGCAACATTACCCGATTTAGAAGGAGAAGTCATAGAACCTATAGTTTTTCATAGCGAAGCAATTTCTGTGTTAATTCGTCAATGTGAGGGAGCGAGGGATGCAGTAAAGAAGGAATAGTGCATCGGAAAGGAGATACTCGTATCCCAAAAGAAAATCCTTTCGTTACCATAGATACGTTACTCGATTTAGAAGGAGAAGTCATAGAACCCACAGCAATTCATAGCGACGTTATTTCTGCGTTAATACGTCAATATGAGGGAGCGAGAGATGAAGTATAGAAGGAATAGTGCATCGGAAAGGAGATGTATCCCACAAGAAAATCCTTTCGTTTTCATAGCAACATTACCCGATTTAGAAGGAGAAGTCATAGAACCAATAGTATTTCATAGCGACGCAATTTCTGTGTTAATTCGTCAATGTTAGGGATCGAAAGATGCAGTAAAGAAGGAATAGAGCATCGGAAAGGACATACTCGTATCCCAAAAGAAAATCCTGTCGTTTCCATAGCAACATTTCCCGATTTAGAAGGCGAAGTCATAGAACCCATAGTATTTCATAGCGACGCAAATTCTGTGATAATTCGTCAATGTAAGGGAGCGAGGGATGCAGTAAAGAAGCAATAGTGCATCGGAAAAGAGATAGTCGTATCCCAAAAGAAAATCCTGTCGTTTCCATAGAAACGTTACTCGATTTAGAAGCAGAAGTCATAGAACACATAGTATTTCATACCGACGCAATTTCTGTGTTAATTCGTCAATGTGAGGGAGCGAGGGATGCAGTAAAGAAGGAATAGTGCATCGGAAAGGAGATACTCGTATCCCAAAAGAAAATCCTTTCGTTTCAAATGAAACGTTACTCGATTTAGAAGGGGAAGTCATAGAACCCACAGCAATTCATAGCGACGTTATTTCTGCGTTAATACGTCAATATGAGGGAGCGAGAGATGAAGTATAGAAGGAATAGTGCATCGGAAAGGAGATAGTCGTATCCCACAAGAAAATCCAGTCGTTTTCATAGCAACATTACCCGACTTAGAAGGAGAAGTCATAGAACCAATAGTATTTCATAGCGACGCAATTTCTGTGTTAATTCGTCAATGTGAGGGAGCGAGGGATGCAGTAAAGAAGGATAAGTGCATCGGAAAGGAGATACCCGTATCCCAAAAGAAAATCCTTTCGTTACCATAGATACGTTACTCGATTTAGAAGGAGAAGTCATAGAACCCACAGCAATTCATAGCGACGTTATTTCTGCGTTAATACGTCAATATGAGGGAGCGAGAGATGAAGTATAGAAGGAATAGTGCATCGCAAAGGAGATAGTCGTATCCCACAAGAATATCCTGTCGTTTTCATAGCAACATTACCCGATTTAGAAGGAGAAGTCATAGAACCAATAGTATTTCATAGCGACGCAATTTCTGTGTTAATTCGTCAATGTTAGGGATCGAAGGATGCAGTAACGAAGGAATAGAGCATCGGAAAGGACATACTCGTATCCAAAAAAAGAAAATCCTGCCGTTTCCATAGCAACATTTCCCGATTTAGAAGCAGAAGTCATAGAACCCATAGTATTTCATAGCGACGCAAATTCCGTGTTAATTCGTCAATGTACGGGAGCGAGGGATGCAGTAAAGAAGGAATAGTGCATCGGAAAAGAGATAGTCGTATCCCAAAAGAAAATCCTGTCATTTCCGTAGAAACGTTACTCGATTTAGAAGCAGAAGTCATAGAACACATAGTATTTCATACCGACGCAATTTCTGTGTTATTTCGTCAATGTGAGGGAGCGAGGGATGCAGTAAAGAAGGAATAGTGCATCGGAAAGGAGATACTCGTATCCCAAAAGAAAATCCTTTCGTTTCCATAGAAATGTTACTCGATTTAGAAGGAGAAGTCATAGAACACATAGTATTTCATAGCGACGCTATTTCTGTGTTAATTTGTTACCGTGAGGGAGCGAGGGAATCAGTAAAGAAGGAGTAGTGCATCGGAAAGGAGATACTAGTATCCCAAAAGACTATCCTGTCGTTTCCAAAGAAACGTTACTTTATTTAGCAGGAGTAGTCATAGAACTCATAGTATTTCATAGCGATGCAGTTTCTGTGTTATTTCGTCAATGTGAGGGAGCGAGGGATGCAGTAAAGAAGAAATAGTACACGGAAAGGAGATACTCGTATCCCAAAAGAAAATCCTGTGGTTTCCATAGATACGTTACTCGATTTGGAAGGAGAAGTCATAGAACAAATAGTATTTCATAGCGACGCAATTTCTGTGTTAATTCGTCAGTGTTCGGGATCGAAGGATGCAGTAAAGAAGGAATAGAGCATCGCAAAGGATATACACGTATCCCAAAAGAAAATCCTGTCGTTTCCATAGCAACACTACCCGATTAAGAAGGAGAAGTCATAGAACCCATAGTATTTCATAGCGACGCAATTTCTGTGATAATTCATCAATGTAAGGGAGCGAGGGATGCTGTAAAGAAGGAATAGTGCATCGGAAAAGAGATACTCGTATCCCAAAAGAAAATCATGTCGTTTCCATGCGAACGTTACTCGATTTAGAAGGAGAAGTCATAGAAGACATAGTATTTCATAGCGACGCAATTTCTGTGTTATTTCGTCAATGTGAGGGAGCGAGGGATGCAGTAAAGAAGGAATACTGCATCGGAAAAGAGATAGTCGTATTCCAAAAGAAAATCCTGTCGTTTCCATAGAAACGTTACTCGATTTAGAAGCAGAAGTCATAGAACACATAGTATTTCATAGCGCTTCAATTTCTGTGATAATTCGTCAATGTGAGGAAGCGAGGAATGCATTAAAGAAGGAATAGTGCATCGGAAAGGAGATACTCGTATCCCAAAAGAAAATCCTTTCGTTTCAAATGAAACGTTACTCGATTTAGAAGGAGAAGTCATAGAACCCACAACAATTCATAGCGACGTTATTTCTGCGTTAATACGTCAATATGAGGGAGCGAGGGATGAAGTATAGAAGGAATAGTGCATCGGAAAGGAGATAGGCGTATCCCACAAGAAAATCCTGTCGTTTTCATAGCAACATTACCCGATTTAGAAGGAGAATTCATAGAACCAATAGTATCTCATAGCGAAGCAATTTCTGTGTTAATTCGTCAATGTGAGGGAGCGAGGGATACAGTAAAGAAGGAATAGTGCTTCGCTAAGGAGATACTCATATCCCAAAAGAAAATCCTGTCGTTTCCATTGAAACGTTTCTCGATTTAGAAGGAGATGTCATAGAACCCAAAGTATTTCATTGTGACGCAATTTCTGCGTTAATACGTCAATATGAGGGAGCGAGGGATGAAGTATAGAAGGAATAGTGCATCGGAAAGGAGATAGTTGTATCCCACAAGAAAATCCTGTCGTTTTCATAGCAACATTATCCGATTTAGAAGAAGTCATAGAACCAATAGTATTTCATAGCGACGCAATTTCTGTGTTAATTCGTCAATGTTAGGGATCGAAGGATGCAGTAAAGAACGAATAGAGCATCGGAAAGGAGATACTCGTATACCAAAAGAAAATCCTGTCGTTTCCATAGCAACATTACCCGATTTAGAAGGAGAAGTCATAGAACCCATAATATTTCATAGCGACGCAATTTCTATGATAATTCGTCAATGTAAGGGAGCGAGAGATGCTGTAAAGAAGGAATAGTGCATCGGAAAAGAGATAGTCATATCCCAAAAGAAAATCCTGTCGTTTCCATTGAAACGTTTCTCGATTTAGAAGGAGATGTCATAGAACCCAAAGTATTTCATTGTGACGCAATTTCTGTGTTAATTCGTCAATGTGAGGGAGCGAGGGATGCAGTAAAGAAGGAAAAGTGCATCGGTAAGGAGATACTCATATCCTAAAAGAAAATCCTGTCGTTTCCATTGAAACGTTTCTCGATTTAGAAGGTGATGTCATAGAACCCAAAGTATTTCATTGTGACGCAATTTCTGTGTTAATTCGTCAATGTGAGGGAGCGAGGGATGCAGTAAAGAAGGAATAGTGCATCGCAAAGGAGATACTCGTATCCCAAAAAAAATCCTGTCGTTTCCATAGAAACGTTACTCGATTTAGAACGTGAAGTCACATAACACATAGTATTTCATAGCGAACTATTTCTGTGTTAATTAGTCAATGTGAGGGAGCGAGGGATGCAGTAAAGAATGGATAGTGCATCGGGAAAGAGATAGTCGTATCCCACAAGAAAGTCCTGTCGTTTCCATAGAAACGTTACTCTATTTAGTAGGATATGTCATAGAACCCATAGTATTTTATAGCGACGTAATTTCTTTGTTGATTCGTCAATGTGAGGGAGCGAGGGATGCAGCAAAGAATGAATATTGCATCGGAAAGGAGATAGTCGTATCCCAAAAGAAAATCCCGTCGTTTCCACAGAAACGTTACTCAATTTAGAAGGAGATGTCATAGAACCCATAGTATTTCATAGCGCTTCAATTTCTGTGATAATTCGTCAATGTGAGGTAGCGAGGGATGCATTAAAGAAGGAATAGTGCATCGGAAAGGAGATACTCGTATCCCAAAAGAAAATCCTTTCGTTTCAAATGAAACGTTACTCGATTCAGAAGGAGATGTCATAGAACCCATAGTATTTCATTGTGACGCAATTTCTATGTTAAATCGTCAATGTGAGGGAGCGAGGGATGCAGTAAAGAAGCAATAGTGCATCGGAAAGGAGATACTCGTATCCCAAAAGAAAATCCTGTCGTTTCCATACAAACGTTACTCGATTTAGAAGGAGATGTCATAGACCCCACAGTATTTCATTGTGACGCAATTTCTGTGTTAATTCGTCAATGTGAGGGAGCGAGGGATGTAGTAAAGAAGGAATAGTGCATCGGAAAGGAGATACTCGTATCCCAAAAGAAAATCCTGTCGTTTCCATAGGAACGTTACCCGATTTAGAAGCAGAGGTCATAGAACCAATAGTGGTTCAGAGTGACGCAATTTCGGTGTTAATTCGTCAATGTTAGGGATCGAAGGATGAAGTAAAGAAGGAATAGTGCATCAGAAAGGAGATACTCGTATCCCAAAAGAAAATCCTGTCGTTTCCATAGAAACGTTACTCGATTTAGAAGGTGAAGTCACAGAACACATAGTATTTCATAGCGACACAATTTCTGTGATAATACGTCCATGTGAGGGAGCGAGGGATGCAGTAAACAAGGAATACGCAAAGGAGATAGTCGTATCCCAAAAGAAAATGCTGTCGTTTCCATACAGACGTTATTCGATTTAGAAGGAAATGTCATTGAGCCCATAGAATTTCATAGCGACGTAATGTCATTGTTAATTCGTCAATGTTAGGGATCGAAGGATGAAGTAAAGAAGGAATAGTGCATCAGAAAGGAGATACTCGTATCCCAAAAGAAAATCCTGTCGTTTCCATAGAAACGTTACTCGATTTAGAAGGTGAAGTCACAGAACACATAGCATTTCATAGCGACACAATTTCTGTGATAATACGTCCATGTGAGGGAGCGAGGGATGCAGTAAACAAGGAATACGCAAAGGAGATACTCGTATCCCAAAAGAAAATCCTGTGGTTTCCATAGATACGTTACTCGATTTGGAAGGAGAAGTCATAGAACAAATAGTATTTCATAGCGACGCTATTTCTGTGAAAATTCATCAATGTAAGGGAGCGAGGGATGCTGTAAAGAAGGAATAGTGCATCGGAAAAGAGATACTCGTATCCCAAAAGAAAATCATGTCGTTTCCATGGGAACGTTACTCGATTTAGAAGGAGAAGTCATAGAAGACACAGTATTTCATAGCGACGCAATTTCTGTGTTATTTCGTCATTGTGAGGGAGCGAGGGATGCAGTAAAGAAGGAATACTGCATCGGAAAAGAGATAGTCGTATCCCAAAGGAAAATCCTGTCGTTTCCATAGAAACGTTACTCGATTTAGAAGCAGAAGTCGTAGAACACATAGTATTTCATAGCGCTTCAATTTCTGTGATAATTCGTCAATGTGAGGTAGCGAGGAATGCATTAAAGAAGGAATAGTGCATCGGAAAGGAGATACTCGTATCCCAAAAGAAAATCCTTTCGTTTCAAATGAAACGTTACTCGATTTAGAAGGAAAAGTCATAGAACCCACAGCAATTCATAGCGACGTTATTTCTGCGTTAATACGTCAATATGAGGGAGCGAGAGATGAAGTATACAAGGAATAGTGCATCGGAAAGGAGATAGTCGTATCCCACAAGAAAATCCTGTCGTTTTCATAGCAACATTACCCGATTTAGAAGGAGGAGTCATAGAACCAATAGTATTTCATAGCGACGCAATTTCTGTGTTAATTCGTCAATGTGAGGGATCGAAAGATGCAGTAAAGAAGGAATAGAGCATCGGAAAGGACATACTCGTATCCCAAAAGAAAATCCTGTCGTTTCCATAGCAACATTTCCCGATTTAGAAGGAGAAGTCAAAGAACCCATAGTATTTCATGGCGACGCAAATTCTGTGTTATTTCGTCAATGTAAGGGAGCGAGGGATGCAGTAAAGAAGGAATAGTGCATCGGAAAAGAGATAGTCGTATCCCAAAAGAAAATCCTGTCGTTTCCATAGAAACGTTACTCGATTTAGAAGCAGAAGTCATAGAACACATAGTATTTCATACCGACGCAATTTCTGTGTTAATTCGTCAATGTGAGGGAGCGAGGGATGCAGTAAAAAAGGAATAGTGCATCGGAAAGGAGATACTCGTATCCCAAAAGAAAATCCTTTCGTTTCCATAGAAATGTTACTCGATTTAGAAGGAGATGTCATAGAGCCCTTAGTATTTCATAGCGTCTTAATTTCATTGTTAAATCGTCAATGTGAGGGAGCGAGGTATGCAGTAAAGAAGGAATAGTGCGTCGGATAGGAGATAGTCGTATCTCAAAAGAAAATCCTGTCGTTTCCATAGAAACGTTACTCGATTTATAAGGAGAAGTCATAGAACCAATAGTATTTCATTGCGACGCATTTTCTGTGATAATTCGTTAATGTTAGGGAGTGACGGATGCAGTAAAGAAGGAATAGTGATTCGGAAAGGAGATATTCGTATCCCAAAAGAAAATCCTGTCGTTTCCATAGAAACGTTACTCGATTTAGAAGGAGAAGTCATAGAACACATAGTATTTCATAGCGACGCTATTTCTGTGTTAATTCGTTACCGTGAGGGAGCGAGGGAGTCAGTAAAGAAGGAGTAGTGCATCGGAAAGGAGATACTAGTATCCCAAAAGACTATCCTGTCGTTTCCAAAGAAACGTTACTTTATTTAGCAGGAGTAGTCATAGAACCCATAGTATTTCATAGCGATGCAGTTTCTGTGTTATTTCGTCAATGTGAGGGAGCGAGGGATGCAGTAAGGAAGAAATAGTACACGGAAAGGAGATACTCGTATCCCAAAAGAAAATCCTGTGGTTTCCATAGATACGTTACTCGATTTGGAAGGAGAAGTCATAGAACAAATAGTATTTCATAGCGACGCAATTTCTGTGTTAATTCGTCACTGTTCGGGATCGCAGGATGCAGTAAAGAAGGAATAGAGCATCGCAAAGGATATACACGTATCCCAAAAGAAAATCCTGTCGTTTCCATAGCAACATTACCCGATTTAGAAGGAGAAGTCATAGAACCCATAGTATTTCATAGCGACGCAATTTCTGTGATAATTCATCAATGTAATGGAGCGAGGGATGCTGTAATGAAGGAATAGTGCATCGGAAAAGAGATACTCGTATCCCAAAAGAAAATCCTGTCGTTTCCATGGGAACGTTACTCGATTTAGAAGGAGAAGTCATAGAAGACATAGTATTTCATAGCGACGCAATATCTGTGTTATTTCGTCAATGTGAGGGAGCGAGGCATGCAGTAAAGAAGGAATACTGCTTCGGAAAAGAGATAGTCGTATCCCAAAAGAAAATCCTGTCGTTTCCATAGAAACGTTACTCGATTTAGAAGCAGAAGTCATAGAACACATAGTATTTCATAGCGCTTCAATTTCTGTGATAATTCGTCAATGTGAGGTAGCGAGGAATGCATTAAAGAAGGAATAGTGCATCGGAAAGGAGATACTCGTATCCCAAAAGAAAATCCTTTCGTTACAAATGAAACGTTACTCGATTTAGAAGGAGAAGTCATAGAACCCACAGCAATTCATAGCGACGTTATTTCTGCGTTAATACGTCAATATGAGGGAGCGACGGATGAAGTATAGAAGGAATAGTGCATCGGAAAGGAGATAGGCGTATCTCACAAGAAAATCCTGTCGTTTTCATAGCAACATTACCCGATTTAGAAGGAGAAGTCATAGAACCTATAGTTTTTCATAGCGAAGCAATTTCTGTGTTAATTCGTCAATGTGAGGGAGCGAGGGATGCAGTAAAGAAGGAATAGTGCATCGGAAAGGAGATACTCGTATCCCAAAAGAAAATCCTTTCGTTACCATAGATACGTTACTCGATTTAGAAGGAGAAGTCATAGAACCCACAGCAATTCATAGCGACGTTATTTCTGCGTTAATACGTCAATATGAGGGAGCGAGAGATGAAGTATAGAAGGAATAGTGCATCGGAAAGGAGATGTATCCCACAAGAAAATCCTTTCGTTTTCATAGCAACATTACCCGATTTAGAAGGAGAAGTCATAGAACCAATAGTATTTCATAGCGACGCAATTTCTGTGTTAATTCGTCAATGTTAGGGATCGAAAGATGCAGTAAAGAAGGAATAGAGCATCGGAAAGGACATACTCGTATCCCAAAAGAAAATCCTGTCGTTTCCATAGCAACATTTCCCGATTTAGAAGGCGAAGTCATAGAACCCATAGTATTTCATAGCGACGCAAATTCTGTGATAATTCGTCAATGTAAGGGAGCGAGGGATGCAGTAAAGAAGCAATAGTGCATCGGAAAAGAGATAGTCGTATCCCAAAAGAAAATCCTGTCGTTTCCATAGAAACGTTACTCGATTTAGAAGCAGAAGTCATAGAACACATAGTATTTCATACCGACGCAATTTCTGTGTTAATTCGTCAATGTGAGGGAGCGAGGGATGCAGTAAAGAAGGAATAGTGCATCGGAAAAGAGATACTCGTATCCCAAAAGATAATCCTTTCGTTTCCATAGAAATGTTACACGATTTAGAAGTAGATGTCATAGAGCCCCTAGTATATCATAGCGTCTTAATTTCATTGTCAATTCGTCAATGTGAGGAAGCGAGGGATGCAGTAAAGAAGGAATAGTGCATCGGAAAGGAGATAGTCGTATCTCAAAAGAAAATGCTGTCGTTTCCATAGAAACGTTACTCGTTTTATCAGGAGAAGTCATAGAACCAATAGTATTTCATTGCGACGCATTCTCTGTGATAATTCGTTAATGTTAGGGAGTGACGGATGCAGTAAAGAAGGAATAGTGATTCGGAAAGGAGATATTCGTATCCCAAAAGAAAATCCTGTCGTTTCCACAGAAACGTTACTCGATTTAGAAGGGGAAGTCATAGAACACATAGTATTTCATAGCGACGCTATTTCTGTGTTAATTCGTTACCGTGAGGGAGCGAGGGAATCAGTAAAGAAGGAGTAGTGCATCGGAAAGGAGATACTAGTATCCCAAAAGACTATCCTGTCGTTTCCAAAGAAACGTTACTTTATTTAGCAGGAGTAGTCTTAGAACCCATAGTATTTCATAGCGATGCAGTTTCTGTGTTATTTCGTCAATGTGAGGGAGCGAGGGATGCAGTAAAGAAGAAATAGTACACGGAAAGGAGATACTCGTATTCCAAAAGAAAATCCTGTGGTTTCCATAGATACGTCACTCGATTTGGAAGGAGAAGTCATAGAACAAATAGTATTTCATAGCAACGCAATTTCTGTGTTAATTCGTCAGTGTTCGGGATCGAAGGATGCAGTAAAGAAGGAATAGAGCATCGCAAAGGATATACACGTATCCCAAAAGAAAATCCTGTCGTTTCCATAGCAACATTACCCGATTTAGAAGGAGAAGTCATAGAACCCATAGTATTTCATAGCGACGCAATTTCTTTGATAATTCATCAATGTAAGGGAACGAGGGATGCTGTAAAGAAGGAATAGTGCATCGGAAAAGAGATACTCGTATCCCAAAAGAAAATCCTGTCGTTTCCATGGGAACGTTACTCGATTTAGAAGAAGAAGTCATAGAAGACATAGTATTTCATAGCGACGCAATTTCTGTGTTATTTCGTCAATGTGAGGGAGCGAGGGATGCAGTAAAGAAGGAATACTGCATCGGAAAAGAGATAGTCGTATCCCAAAAGAAAATCCTGTCGCTTCCATACAAACGTTACTCGATTTAGAAGGGGAAGTCATAGAACACATAGTATTTCATAGCGACGCTATTTCTGTGTTAATTCGTTACCGTGAGGGAGCGAGGGAATCAGTAAAGAAGGAGTAGTGCGTCGGAAAGGAGATACTAGTTTCCCAAAAGACTATCCTGTCGTTTCCAAAGAAACGTTACTTTATTTAGCAGGAGTAGTCTTAGAACCCATAGTATTTCATAGCGATGCAGTTTCTGTGTTATTTCGTCAATGTGAGGGAGCGAGGGATGCAGTAAAGAAGAAATAGTACACGGAAAGGAGATACTCGTATCCCAAAAGAAAATCCTGTGGTTTCCATAGATACGTTACTCGATTTGGAAGGAGAAGTCATAGAACAAATAGTATTTCATAGCGACACAATTTCTGTGTTAATTCGTCAGTGTTCGGGATCAAAGGATGCAGTAAAGAAGGAATAGAACATCGCAAAGGACATACTCGTATCCAAAAAAAGAAAATCTTGTCGTTTCCATAGCAACATTTCCCGATTTAGAAGGAGAAGTCATAGAACCCATAGTATTTCATAGCGACGCAAATTCCGTGTTAATTTGTCAATGTACGGGAGCGAGGGATGCAGTAAAGAAGGAATAGTGCATCGGAAAAGAGACAGTCGTATCCCAAAAGAAAATCCTGTCATTTCCATAGAAACGTTACTCGATTTAGAAGCAGAAGTCATAGAACACATAGTATTTCATACCGACGCAATTTCTGTGTTAATTCGTCAATGTGAGTTGAGCGAGGGATGCAGTATAGAAGGAATAGTGCATCGGAAAGGAGATACTCGTATCCCAAAAGAAAATCCTTTCGTTTCCATAGAAATGTTACTCGATTTAGAAGGAGAAGTCATAGAGCCCAATGTATTTCATAGCGTCTTAATTTCATTGTTAATTCGTCAATATGAGGGAGCGAGGGATGCAGTAAAGAAGGAATAGTGCTTCGGAAAGGAGATAGTCGTATCTCAAAAGAAAATCCTGTCGTTTCCATAGAAACGTTACTCTCTTTATAAGGAGAAGTCATAGAACCAATAGTATTTCATTGCGACGCATTTTCTGTGATAATTCGTTAATGTTAGGGAGTGACGGATGCAGTAAAGAAGGAATACTGATTCGGAAAGGAGATATTCGTATCCCAAAAGAAAATCCTGTCGTTTTTATAGAAACGTTACTCGATTTAGATAGAGAAGTCATAGAACACATAGTAATTCATAGCGACGCTATTTCTGTGTTAATTCGTTACCGTGAGGGAGCGAGGGAATCAGTAAAGAAGGAGTAGTGCATCGGAAAGGAGATACTAGTATCCCAAAAGACTATCCTGTCGTTTCCAAAGAAACGTTACTTTATTTAGCAGGAGTAGTCATAGAACCCATAGTATTTCATAGCGATGCAGTTTCTGTGTTATTTCGTCAATGTGAGGGAGCGAGGGATGCAGTAAAGAAGAAATAGTACACGGAAAGGAGATACTCGTATCCCAAAAGAAAATCCTGTGGTTTCCATAGATACGTTACTCGATTTGGAAGGAGAAGTCATAGAACAAATAGTATTTCATAGCGACGCTATTTCTGTGAAAATTCATCAATGTAAGGGAGCGAGGGATGCTGTAAAGAAGGAATAGTGCATCGGAAAAGAGATACTCGTATCCCAAAAGAAAATCATGTCGTTTCCATGGGAACGTTACTCGATTTAGAAGGAGAAGTCATAGAAGACACAGTATTTCATAGCGACGCAATTTCTGTGTTATTTCGTCATTGTGAGGGAGCGAGGGATGCAGTAAAGAAGGAATACTGCATCGGAAAAGAGATAGTCGTATCCCAAAGGAAAATCCTGTCGTTTCCATAGAAACGTTACTCGATTTAGAAGCAGAAGTCATAGAACACATAGTATTTCATAGCGCTTCAATTTCTGTGATAATTCGTCAATGTGAGGTAGCGAGGAATGCATTAAAGAAGGAATAGTGCATCGGAAAGGAGATACTCGTATCCCAAAAGAAAATCCTTTCGTTTCAAATGAAACGTTACTCGATTTAGAAGGAAAAGTCATAGAACCCACAGCAATTCATAGCGACGTTATTTCTGCGTTAATACGTCAATATGAGGGAGCGAGAGATGAAGTATACAAGGAATAGTGCATCGGAAAGGAGATAGTCGTATCCCACAAGAAAATCCTGTCGTTTTCATAGCAACATTACCCGATTTAGAAGGAGGAGTCATAGAACCAATAGTATTTCATAGCGACGCAATTTCTGTGTTAATTCGTCAATGTGAGGGATCGAAAGATGCAGTAAAGAAGGAATAGAGCATCGGAAAGGACATACTCGTATCCCAAAAGAAAATCCTGTCGTTTCCATAGCAACATTTCCCGATTTAGAAGGAGAAGTCATAGAACCCATAGTATTTCATGGCGACGCAAATTCTGTGTTATTTCGTCAATGTAAGGGAGCGAGGGATGCAGTAAAGAAGGAATAGTGCATCGGAAAAGAGATAGTCGTATCCCAAAAGAAAATCCTGTCGTTTCCATAGAAACGTTACTCGATTTAGAAGCAGAAGTCATAGAACACATAGTATTTCATACCGACGCAATTTCTGTGTTAATTCGTCAATGTGAGGGAGCGAGGGATGCAGTAAAAAAGGAATAGTGCATCGGAAAGGAGATACTCGTATCCCAAAAGAAAATCCTTTCGTTTCCATAGAAATGTTACTCGATTTAGAAGGAGATGTCATAGAGCCCTTAGTATTTCATAGCGTCTTAATTTCATTGTTAAATCGTCAATGTGAGGGAGCGAGGTATGCAGTAAAGAAGGAATAGTGCGTCGGATAGGAGATAGTCGTATCTCAAAAGAAAATCCTGTCGTTTCCATAGAAACGTTACTCGATTTATAAGGAGAAGTCATAGAACCAATAGTATTTCATTGCGACGCATTTTCTGTGATAATTCGTTAATGTTAGGGAGTGACGGATGCAGTAAAGAAGGAATAGTGATTCGGAAAGGAGATATTCGTATCCCAAAAGAAAATCCTGTCGTTTCCATAGAAACGTTACTCGATTTAGAAGGAGAAGTCATAGATCACATAGTATTTCATAGCGACGCTATTTCTGTGTTAATTCGTTACCGTGAGGGAGCGAGGGAATCAGTAAAGAAGGAGTAGTGCATCGGAAAGGAGATACTAGTATCCCAAAAGACTATCCTGTCGTTTCCAAAGAAACGTTACTTTATTTAGCAGGAGTAGTCATAGAACCCATAGTATTTCATAGCGATGCAGTTTCTGTGTTATTTCGTCAATGTGAGGGAGCGAGGGATGCAGTAAGGAAGAAATAGTACACGGAAAGGAGATACTCGTATCCCAAAAGAAAATCCTGTGGTTTCCATAGATACGTTACTCGATTTGGAAGGAGAAGTCATAGAACAAATAGTATTTCATAGCGACGCAATTTCTGTGTTAATTCGTCACTGTTCGGGATCGCAGGATGCAGTAAAGAAGGAATAGAGCATCGCAAAGGATATACACGTATCCCAAAAGAAAATCCTGTCGTTTCCATAGCAACATTACCCGATTTAGAAGGAGAAGTCATAGAACCCATAGTATTTCATAGCGACGCAATTTCTGTGATAATTCATCAATGTAATGGAGCGAGGGATGCTGTAATGAAGGAATAGTGCATCGGAAAAGAGATACTCGTATCCCAAAAGAAAATCCTGTCGTTTCCATGGGAACGTTACTCGATTTAGAAGGAGAAGCCATAGAAGACATAGTATTTCATAGCGACGCAATATCTGTGTTATTTCGTCAATGTGAGGGAGCGAGGCATGCAGTAAAGAAGGAATACTGCTTCGGAAAAGAGATAGTCGTATCCCAAAAGAAAATCCTGTCGTTTCCATAGAAACGTTACTCGATTTAGAAGCAGAAGTCATAGAACACATAGTATTTCATAGCGCTTCAATTTCTGTGATAATTCGTCAATGTGAGGTAGCGAGGAATGCATTAAAGAAGGAATAGTGCATCGGAAAGGAGATACTCGTATCCCAAAAGAAAATCCTTTCGTTACAAATGAAACGTTACTCGATTTAGAAGGAGAAGTCATAGAACCCACAGCAATTCATAGCGACGTTATTTCTGCGTTAATACGTCAATATGAGGGAGCGACGGATGAAGTATAGAAGGAATAGTGCATCGGAAAGGAGATAGGCGTATCTCACAAGAAAATCCTGTCGTTTTCATAGCAACATTACCCGATTTAGAAGGAGAAGTCATAGAACCTATAGTTTTTCATAGCGAAGCAATTTCTGTGTTAATTCGTCAATGTGAGGGAGCGAGGGATGCAGTAAAGAAGGAATAGTGCATCGGAAAGGAGATACTCGTATCCCAAAAGAAAATCCTTTCGTTACCATAGATACGTTACTCGATTTAGAAGGAGAAGTCATAGAACCCACAGCAATTCATAGCGACGTTATTTCTGCGTTAATACGTCAATATGAGGGAGCGAGAGATGAAGTATAGAAGGAATAGTGCATCGGAAAGGAGATGTATCCCACAAGAAAATCCTTTCGTTTTCATAGCAACATTACCCGATTTAGAAGGAGAAGTCATAGAACCAATAGTATTTCATAGCGACGCAATTTCTGTGTTAATTCGTCAATGTTAGGGATCGAAAGATGCAGTAAAGAAGGAATAGAGCATCGGAAAGGACATACTCGTATCCCAAAAGAAAATCCTGTCGTTTCCATAGCAACATTTCCCGATTTAGAAGGCGAAGTCATAGAACCCATAGTATTTCATAGCGACGCAAATTCTGTGATAATTCGTCAATGTAAGGGAGCGAGGGATGCAGTAAAGAAGCAATAGTGCATCGGAAAAGAGATAGTCGTATCCCAAAAGAAAATCCTGTCGTTTCCATAGAAACGTTACTCGATTTAGAAGCAGAAGTCATAGAACACATAGTATTTCATACCGACGCAATTTCTGTGTTAATTCGTCAATGTGAGGGAGCGAGGGATGCAGTAAAGAAGGAATAGTGCATCGGAAAGGAGATACTCGTATCCCAAAAGAAAATCCTTTCGTTTCAAATGAAACGTTACTCGATTTAGAAGGGGAAGTCATAGAACCCACAGCAATTCATAGCGACGTTATTTCTGCGTTAATACGTCAATTTGAGGGAGCGAGGGATGAAGTATAGAAGGAATAGTGCATCGGAAAGGAGATAGTCGTATCCCACAAGAAAATCCAGTCGTTTTCATAGCAACATTACCCGACTTAGAAGGAGAAGTCATAGAACCAATAGTATTTCATAGCGACGCAATTTCTGTGTTAATTCGTCAATGTGAGGGAGCGAGGGATGCAGTAAAGAAGGATAAGTGCATCGGAAAGGAGATACCCGTATCCCAAAAGAAAATCCTTTCGTTACCATAGATACGTTACTCGATTTAGAAGGAGAAGTCATAGAACCCACAGCAATTCATAGCGACGTTATTTCTGCGTTAATACGTCAATATGAGGGAGCGAGAGATGAAGTATAGAAGGAATAGTGCATCGCAAAGGAGATAGTCGTATCCCACAAGAATATCCTGTCGTTTTCATAGCAACATTACCCGATTTAGAAGGAGAAGTCATAGAACCAATAGTATTTCATAGCGACGCAATTTCTGTGTTAATTCGTCAATGTTAGGGATCGAAGGATGCAGTAACGAAGGAATAGAGCATCGGAAAGGACATACTCGTATCCAAAAAAAGAAAATCCTGCCGTTTCCATAGCAACATTTCCCGATTTAGAAGCAGAAGTCATAGAACCCATAGTATTTCATAGCGACGCAAATTCCGTGTTAATTCGTCAATGTACGGGAGCGAGGGATGCAGTAAAGAAGGAATAGTGCATCGGAAAACAGATAGTCGTATCCCAAAAGAAAATCCTGTCATTTCCGTAGAAACGTTACTCGATTTAGAAGCAGAAGTCATAGAACACATAGTATTTCATACCGACGCAATTTCTGTGTTATTTCGTCAATGTGAGGGAGCGAGGGATGCAGTAAAGAAGGAATAGTGCATCGGAAAGGAGATACTCGTATCCCAAAAGAAAATCCTTTCGTTTCCATAGAAATGTTACTCGATTTAGAAGGAGAAGTCATAGAACACATAGTATTTCATAGCGACGCTATTTCTGTGTTAATTTGTTACCGTGAGGGAGCGAGGGAATCAGTAAAGAAGGAGTAGTGCATCGGAAAGGAGATACTAGTATCCCAAAAGACTATCCTGTCGTTTCCAAAGAAACGTTACTTTATTTAGCAGGAGTAGTCATAGAACTCATAGTATTTCATAGCGATGCAGTTTCTGTGTTATTTCGTCAATGTGAGGGAGCGAGGGATGCAGTAAAGAAGAAATAGTACACGGAAAGGAGATACTCGTATCCCAAAAGAAAATCCTGTGGTTTCCATAGATACGTTACTCGATTTGGAAGGAGAAGTCATAGAACAAATAGTATTTCATAGCGACGCAATTTCTGTGTTAATTCGTCAGTGTTCGGGATCGAAGGATGCAGTAAAGAAGGAATAGAGCATCGCAAAGGATATACACGTATCCCAAAAGAAAATCCTGTCGTTTCCATAGCAACACTACCCGATTAAGAAGGAGAAGTCATAGAACCCATAGTATTTCATAGCGACGCAATTTCTGTGATAATTCATCAATGTAAGGGAGCGAGGGATGCTGTAAAGAAGGAATAGTGCATCGGAAAAGAGATACTCGTATCCCAAAAGAAAATCATGTCGTTTCCATGCGAACGTTACTCGATTTAGAAGGAGAAGTCATAGAAGACATAGTATTTCATAGCGACGCAATTTCTGTGTTATTTCGTCAATGTGAGGGAGCGAGGGATGCAGTAAAGAAGGAATACTGCATCGGAAAAGAGATAGTCGTATTCCAAAAGAAAATCCTGTCGTTTCCATAGAAACGTTACTCGATTTAGAAGCAGAAGTCATAGAACACATAGTATTTCATAGCGCTTCAATTTCTGTGATAATTCGTCAATGTGAGGTAGCGAGGAATGCATTAAAGAAGGAATAGTGCATCGGAAAGGAGATACTCGTATCCCAAAAGAAAATCCTTTCGTTTCAAATGAAACGTTACTCGATTTAGAAGGAGAAGTCATAGAACCCACAACAATTCATAGCGACGTTATTTCTGCGTTAATACGTCAATATGAGGGAGCGAGGGATGAAGTATAGAAGGAATAGTGCATCGGAAAGGAGATAGGCGTATCCCACAAGAAAATCCTGTCGTTTTCATAGCAACATTACCCGATTTAGAAGGAGAATTCATAGAACCAATAGTATCTCATAGCGAAGCAATTTCTGTGTTAATTCGTCAATGTGAGGGAGCGAGGGATACAGTAAAGAAGGAATAGTGCTTCGCTAAGGAGATACTCATATCCCAAAAGAAAATCCTGTCGTTTCCATTGAAACGTTTCTCGATTTAGAAGGAGATGTCATAGAACCCAAAGTATTTCATTGTGACGCAATTTCTGCGTTAATACGTCAATATGAGGGAGCGAGGGATGAAGTATAGAAGGAATAGTGCATCGGAAAGGAGATAGTTGTATCCCACAAGAAAATCCTGTCGTTTTCATAGCAACATTACCCGATTTAGAAGAAGTCATAGAACCAATAGTATTTCATAGCGACGCAATTTCTGTGTTAATTCGTCAATGTTAGGGATCGAAGGATGCAGTAAAGAACGAATAGAGCATCGGAAAGGAGATACTCGTATACCAAAAGAAAATCCTGTCGTTTCCATAGCAACATTACCCGATTTAGAAGGAGAAGTCATAGAACCCATAATATTTCATAGCGACGCAATTTCTATGATAATTCGTCAATGTAAGGGAGCGAGAGATGCTGTAAAGAAGGAATAGTGCATCGGAAAAGAGATAGTCATATCCCAAAAGAAAATCCTGTCGTTTCCATTGAAACGTTTCTCGATTTAGAAGGAGATGTCATAGAACCCAAAGTATTTCATTGTGACGCAATTTCTGTGTTAATTCGTCAATGTGAGGGAGCGAGGGATGCAGTAAAGAAGGAAAAGTGCATCGGTAAGGAGATACTCATATCCTAAAAGAAAATCCTGTCGTTTCCATTGAAACGTTTCTCGATTTAGAAGGTGATGTCATAGAACCCAAAGTATTTCATTGTGACGCAATTTCTGTGTTAATTCGTCAATGTGAGGGAGCGAGGGATGCAGTAAAGAAGGAATAGTGCATCGCAAAGGAGATACTCGTATCCCAAAAAAAATCCTGTCGTTTCCATAGAAACGTTACTCGATTTAGAACGTGAAGTCACATAACACATAGTATTTCATAGCGAACTATTTCTGTGTTAATTAGTCAATGTGAGGGAGCGAGGGATGCAGTAAAGAATGGATAGTGCATCGGGAAAGAGATAGTCGTATCCCACAAGAAAGTCCTGTCTTTTCCATAGAAACGTTACTCTATTTAGTAGGATATGTCATAGAACCCATAGTATTTTATAGCGACGTAATTTCTTTGTTGATTCGTCAATGTGAGGGAGCGAGGGATGCAGCAAAGAATGAATATTGCATCGGAAAGGAGATAGTCGTATCCCAAAAGAAAATCCCGTCGTTTCCACAGAAACGTTACTCAATTTAGAAGGAGATGTCATAGAACCCATAGTATTTCATAGCGCTTCAATTTCTGTGATAATTCGTCAATGTGAGGTAGCGAGGGATGCATTAAAGAAGGAATAGTGCATCGGAAAGGAGATACTCGTATCCCAAAAGAAAATCCTTTCGTTTCAAATGAAACGTTACTCGATTCAGAAGGAGATGTCATAGAACCCATAGTATTTCATTGTGACGCAATTTCTATGTTAAATCGTCAATGTGAGGGAGCGAGGGATGCAGTAAAGAAGCAATAGTGCATCGGAAAGGAGATACTCGTATCCCAAAAGAAAATCCTGTCGTTTCCATACAAACGTTACTCGATTTAGAAGGAGATGTCATAGACCCCACAGTATTTCATTGTGACGCAATTTCTGTGTTAATTCGTCAATGTGAGGGAGCGAGGGATGTAGTAAAGAAGGAATAGTGCATCGGAAAGGAGATACTCGTATCCCAAAAGAAAATCCTGTCGTTTCCATAGGAACGTTACCCGATTTAGAAGCAGAGGTCATAGAACCAATAGTGGTTCAGAGTGACGCAATTTCGGTGTTAATTCGTCAATGTTAGGGATCGAAGGATGAAGTAAAGAAGGAATAGTGCATCAGAATGGAGATACTCGTATCCCAAAAGAAAATCCTGTCGTTTCCATAGAAACGTTACTCGATTTAGAAGGTGAAGTCACAGAACACATAGTATTTCATAGCGACACAATTTCTGTGATAATACGTCCATGTGAGGGAGCGAGGGATGCAGTAAACAAGGAATACGCAAAGGAGATAGTCGTATCCCAAAAGAAAATGCTGTCGTTTCCATACAGACGTTATTCGATTTAGAAGGAAATGTCATTGAGCCCATAGAATTTCATAGCGACGTAATGTCATTGTTAATTCGTCAATGTGAGGGAGCGAGGGATGAAGTAAAGAAGGAATAGTGCATCGGAAAGGAGATACTCGTATCCCAAAAGAAAATCCTGTCGTTTCCATAGCAACATTACCGATTTAGAAGGAGCAGTCATAGAACCCATAGTATTTCATAGCGACGCAATTTCTGTGCTAATTCGTCAATGTGAAGGATCGTGGGATGCAGTAAAGAAGGATAAGTGCGTCGGAAAGGAGATACTCGTATCGCAAAAGAATATCCTGTCGTTTCCGTAGAAACGTACTCTATTTAGTAGAAGTAGTCATAGAACCCATAGTATTCCATAGCGACGCAATTTCTGTGTTAATTCGTCAATGTGATGGGGCGAGTGATGCAGTAAAGAAGCAATAGTGCATCGGAAAGGAGATACTCGTATCCCAAAAGTAAATCCTGTCGTTTCCGTAGCAACATTACCCGATTTAGAAGGAGAAGTCATAGAGCCCATAGAATTTCATAGCGACGCAATTTCTGTGCTAATTCGTCAATGTGAGGGATCGTGGGATGCAGTAAAGAAGGAATAGTGCATCAGAAAGCAGATACTCGTATCCCAAAAGAAAATCCTGTCGTTTCCATATAAACGTTACTCGATATGGAAGGAGAAATCATAGAACCTATAGGATTTCATAGCGTCGCAATTTCTGTGTTAATTTGTCAATGTTAGGGATCGAAGGATGCAGTAAAGAAGGAATAGAGCATCGGAAAGGACATACTCGTATCCCAAAAGAAAATCCTGTCGTTTCCGTAGCAACATTACCCGATTTAGAAGGAGAAGTCATAGAGCCCATAGTATTTCATAGCGACGCATTTTCTGTGTTAATTCGTCAATGTAAGGGTGCGAGGGATGTAGTAAAGAAGGAATAGTGCATCGGAAAAGAGATAGTCGTATCCCAAAAACAAATCCTGTCGTTTCCATAGAAAGGTTACTCGATTTAGAAGGAGAAGTCACAGAACCCATAGTATTTCATAGCGACGCTATTTCTGTGTTAATTCGTCAATGTGAGGGAGCGAGGGGTGCAGTAAAGGAGGAATAGTGCATCGCAAACAAGATAGTCGTATCCCAAATGAAAATCCTGTCGTTTCCATAGAAACGTTACTCGACTTAGAAGCATAAGTCATAGAACCCATAGTATTTCATAGAGACGCAATTTTTGTGTTAATTCGTCAATGTGAGGGACCGAGGGATGCAGTAAAGAAGAAATAGTACACTGATAGGAGATACTCGTATCCCAAAAGAAAATCCTGTCGTTTCCATAGGAACGTTACCCGATTTAGAAGCAGAAGTCATAGAACCAATAGTGTTTCAGAGTGTCGCAATTTCGGTGTTAATTCGTCAATGTTAGGGATCGAAGGATGAACTAAAGAAGGAATAGTGCATCAGAAAGGAGATACTCGTATCCCAAAAGAAAATCCTGTCGTTCCCATAGAAACGTTACTCGATTTAGAAGGTGAAGTCACAGAACACATAGTATTTCATAGCGACACAATTTCTGTGATAATTCGTCAATGTGAGGGAGCGAGGGATGCAGTAAACAAGGAATAGTGCATCGGAAAGGAGATAGTCGTATCCCAAAAGAAAATCCTGTCGTTTCCATAGAGACGTTACTCGATTTAGAAGGAGATGTCATAGAGCCCATAGAATTTCATAGCGACACAATTTCTGTGCTAAATCGTCAATGTGAGGGATCGTGGGATGCAGTAAAGAAGGAAAAGTGCGTCGGAAAGGAGATACTCGTATCCCAAAAGAATATCCTGTCGTTTCCGTAGAAACGTACTCTATTTAGTAGAAGTAGTCATAGAACCCATAGTATTCCATAGCGACGCAATTTCTGTGTTAATTCGTCAATGTGAAGGGGCGAGTGATGCAGTAAAGAAGCAATATTGCATCGGAAAGGAGATACTCGTATCCCAAAAGTAAATCCTGTCGTTTCCATAGAAACGTTACTCGATTCCGAAGGAGATGTCATAGAACCAATAGTATTTCATAGCGTCGCAATTTCTGTGTTAATTCGTCAATGTTAGGGATCGAAGGATGCAGTAAAGAAGGAATAGAGCATCGGAAAGGAGATACTCGTATCCCAAAAGAAAATTCTTTCGTTTCCATAGAAATGTTACTCGATTTAGAAGAAGATGTCATAGAGCAAATAGTATTTCATAGGTACTTAATTTCATTGTTAATTCGTCAATGTGAGGAAGCGAGGGATGCAGTAAAGAGGGAATAGTGCATCGGAAAGGAGGTAGTCGTATCTCAAAAGAAAATCCTGCCGTTTCCATAGAAACGTTACTCGATTTAGGACGAGAAGTCATAGAAAACATAGTATTACATACCGACGCAATTTCTGTGTTAATTCGTCAATGTGAGGGAGCGAGGGATGCAGTAAAGAAGGAATAGTGCATCGGAAAAGAGTTACTCATATCCCAAAAGAAAATCCTGTCGTTTCCGTAGAAACGTACTCTATTTAGTAGAAGTAGTCATAGAACCCATAGTATTCCATAGCGACGCAATTTCTGTGTTAATTCGTCAATGTGAAGGGGCGAGTGATGCTTTAAAGAAGCAATAGTGCATCGGAAAGGAGATACTCGTATCGCAAAAGAAAATCCTGTCGTTTCCATAGAAACGTTGCTCGATTTAGAAGAAGAAGGCATAGAACACATAGTATTTCATACCGACGCAATTTCTGTGTTAATTCGTCAATGTGAGGGAGCGAGGGATGCAGTAAACAAGGAATAGTGCATCGGAAAGGAGATACTCGTATCCCAAAAGAAAATCCTTTCGTTTCCATAGAAATCTTACTCGATTTAGAAGGAGATGTCATAGAGCAAATAGTATTTCATAGCGACTTAATTTCATTGTTATTTCGTCAATGTGAGGAAGCGAGGGATGCAGTAAAGAAGGAATAGTGCATCGGAAAGGAGATAGTCGTATCTCAAAAGAAAATCCTGTCGTTTCCATAGAAACGTTACTCGATTTAGAAGGAGTACTCATAGAACCAATAGTATTTCATAGCGACGCATTTTCTGTGATAATTCGTTAATGTTAGGGAGTGAGGGATGCAGTAAAGAAGGAATAGTGCATCGGAAAGGAGATACTCGTATCCCAAAAGAAAATCCTGTAGTTACCATAGATACGTTAATCGATTTAGAAGGAGAAGTCATAGAACCCGCAGCAATTCATAGCGACGCTATTTCTGTGTTAATTCGTCAATGTGAGGGATCGAGGAATGAAGTATAGAAGGAATAGTTCATCGCAAAGGAGATACTCGTATCGCAAAAGAAAATCCTGTCGTTTCCATAGCAACATTACCCGATTTAGAAGGAGAAGTCATAGAACCCATAGTATTTCATAGCGACGCAATTTCTGTGTTAACTCGTCAATTTAAGGGAGCGAGGGATGCAGTAAAGTAGGAATAGTGCATCGGAAAGGAGATACTCGTATCCCAAAAGAAAATCCTTTCGTTTCCATAGAAATGTTACTCTATTTAGAAGGAGATGTCATAGAGCCTATAGTATTTCATAACATCTTAATTTCATTGTTAATTCGTCAATGTGAGGAAGCGAGGAATGTGCTAAAGAAGGAATAGTGCGTCGGAAAGGAGATAGCCGTATCTCAAAAGAAAATCCTTACGTTTCCATAGAAACGTAACTCGATTTAGAAGGAGAAGTCATAGAACCAATAGTATTTCATAGCGACGCAATTTCTGTGTTAATTCGTCAGTGTTAGGGATCGAAGGATGCAGTAAAGAAGGAATAGAGCATCGGAAAGGAGATAGTCGTATCCCAAAGGAAAATCCTGTCGTTTCCATAGAAACGTTACTCGATTTAGAAGGAGAAGCCGTAGAACACATAGTATTTCATAGCGACGCAATTTCTGTGCTAATTCGTCAATGTGAGGGATCGTGGGATGCAGTAAAGAAGGAAAAGTGCGTCGGAAACGAGATACTCGTATCCCAAAAGAATATCATGTCGTTTCCATAGAAACGTACTCTATTTAGTAGGAGTAGTCATAGAACCCATAGTATTCCGTAGCGACGCAGTTTCTGTGTTAATTCATCAATGTGAAAGGGCGAGTGATGCAGTAAACAAGGAATAGTGCATCGGAAATGAGATACCCGTATCCCAAATGTAAATCCCGACGTTTCCATAGAAACGTTACTCGATTTGGAAGGAGAAGTCATAGAACCAATAGTATTTCATAGCGTCGCAATTTCTGTGTTAATTCGTCAATGTTAGGGATCGAAGGATGCAGTAAAGAAGGAATAGAGCATCGGAAAGGAGATACTCGTATCCCAAAAGAAAATCCTTACGTTTCCATAGTAATGTTACTCGATTTAGAAGGAGATGTCATAGAGCAAATAGTATTTCATAGCGACTTAATTTCATTGTTAATTCGTCAATGTGAGGAAGCGACGGATGCAGTAAAGAAGGAATAGTGCATCGGAAAGGAGATAGTCGTATCCCAAAAGAAAATCCTGTCGTTTCCATAGAAACGTAACTCGATTTAGAAGAAGAAGTCATAGAACACATAGTATTACATACCGACGCAATTTCTGTGTTAATTCGTCAATGTGAGGGAGCGAGGGATGCAGTAAACAAGGAATAGTGCATCGGAAAGGAGATACTCGTATCCCAAAAGAAAATCCTTTCGTTTCCATAGAAATCTTACTCGATTTAGAAGGAGATGTCATAGAGCAAATAGTATTTCATAGCGACTTAATTTCATTGTTATTTCGTCAATGTGAGGAAGCGAGGGATGCAGTAAAGAAGGAATAGTGCATCGGAAAGGAGATAGTCGTATCTCAAAAGAAAATCCTGTCGTTTCCATAGAAACGTTACTCGATTTAGAAGGAGTACTCATAGAACCAATAGTATTTCATAGCGACGCATTTTCTGTGATAATTCGTTAATGTTAGGGAGTGAGGGATGCAGTAAAGAAGGAATAGTGCATCGGAAAGGAGATACTCGTATCCCAAAAGAAAATCCTGTAGTTACCATAGATACGTTAATCGATTTAGAAGGAGAAGTCATAGAACCCGCAGCAATTCATAGCGACGCTATTTCTGTGTTAATTCGTCAATGTGAGGGATCGAGGAATGAAGTATAGAAGGAATAGTTCATCGCAAAGGAGATACTCGTATCGCAAAAGAAAATCCTGTCGTTTCCATAGCAACATTACCCGATTTAGAAGGAGAAGTCATAGAACCCATAGTATTTCATAGCGACGCAATTTCTGTGTTAACTCGTCAATTTAAGGGAGCGAGGGATGCAGTAAAGTAGGAATAGTGCATCGGAAAGGAGATACTCGTATCCCAAAAGAAAATCCTTTCGTTTCCATAGAAATGTTACTCTATTTAGAAGGAGATGTCATAGAGCCTATAGTATTTCATAACATCTTAATTTCATTGTTAATTCGTCAATGTGAGGAAGCGAGGAATGTGCTAAAGAAGGAATAGTGCGTCGGAAAGGAGATAGCCGTATCTCAAAAGAAAATCCTTACGTTTCCATAGAAACGTAACTCGATTTAGAAGGAGAAGTCATAGAACCAATAGTATTTCATAGCGACGCAATTTCTGTGTTAATTCGTCAGTGTTAGGGATCGAAGGATGCAGTAAAGAAGGAATAGAGCATCGGAAAGGAGATAGTCGTATCCCAAAGGAAAATCCTGTCGTTTCCATAGAAACGTTACTCGATTTAGAAGGAGAAGCCGTAGAACACATAGTATTTCATAGCGACGCAATTTCTGTGCTAATTCGTCAATGTGAGGGATCGTGGGATGCAGTAAAGAAGGAAAAGTGCGTCGGAAACGAGATACTCGTATCCCAAAAGAATATCATGTCGTTTCCATAGAAACGTACTCTATTTAGTAGGAGTAGTCATAGAACCCATAGTATTCCGTAGCGACGCAGTTTCTGTGTTAATTCATCAATGTGAAAGGGCGAGTGATGCAGTAAACAAGGAATAGTGCATCGGAAATGAGATACCCGTATCCCAAATGTAAATCCCGACGTTTCCATAGAAACGTTACTCGATTTGGAAGGAGAAGTCATAGAACCAATAGTATTTCATAGCGTCGCAATTTCTGTGTTAATTCGTCAATGTTAGGGATCGAAGGATGCAGTAAAGAAGGAATAGAGCATCGGAAAGGAGATACTCGTATCCCAAAAGAAAATCCTTACGTTTCCATAGTAATGTTACTCGATTTAGAAGGAGATGTCATAGAGCAAATAGTATTTCATAGCGACTTAATTTCATTGTTAATTCGTCAATGTGAGGAAGCGACGGATGCAGTAAAGAAGGAATAGTGCATCGGAAAGGAGATAGTCGTATCCCAAAAGAAAATCCTGTCGTTTCCATAGAAACGTAACTCGATTTAGAAGAAGAAGTCATAGAACACATAGTATTACATACCGACGCAATTTCTGTGTTAATTCGTCAATGTGAGGGAGCGAGGGATGCAGTAAACAAGGAATAGTGCATCGGAAAGGAGATACTCGTATCCCAAAAGAAAATCCTTTCGTTTCCATAGAAATCTTACTCGATTTAGAAGGAGATGTCATAGAGCAAATAGTATTTCATAGCGACTTAATTTCATTGTTATTTCGTCAATGTGAGGAAGCGAGGGATGCAGTAAAGAAGGAATAGTGCATCGGAAAGGAGATAGTCGTATCTCAAAAGAAAATCCTGTCGTTTCCATAGAAACGTTACTCGATTTAGAAGGAGTACTCATAGAACCAATAGTATTTCATAGCGACGCATTTTCTGTGATAATTCGTTAATGTTAGGGAGTGAGGGATGCAGTAAAGAAGGAATAGTGCATCGGAAAGGAGATACTCGTATCCCAAAAGAAAATCCTGTAGTTACCATAGATACGTTAATCGATTTAGAAGGAGAAGTCATAGAACCCGCAGCAATTCATAGCGACGCTATTTCTGTGTTAATTCGTCAATGTGAGGGATCGAGGAATGAAGTATAGAAGGAATAGTTCATCGCAAAGGAGATACTCGTATCGCAAAAGAAAATCCTGTCGTTTCCATAGCAACATTACCCGATTTAGAAGGAGAAGTCATAGAACCCATAGTATTTCATAGCGACGCAATTTCTGTGTTAACTCGTCAATTTAAGGGAGCGAGGGATGCAGTAAAGTAGGAATAGTGCATCGGAAAGGAGATACTCGTATCCCAAAAGAAAATCCTTTCGTTTCCATAGAAATGTTACTCTATTTAGAAGGAGATGTCATAGAGCCTATAGTATTTCATAACATCTTAATTTCATTGTTAATTCGTCAATGTGAGGAAGCGAGGAATGTGCTAAAGAAGGAATAGTGCGTCGGAAAGGAGATAGCCGTATCTCAAAAGAAAATCCTTACGTTTCCATAGAAACGTAACTCGATTTAGAAGGAGAAGTCATAGAACCAATAGTATTTCATAGCGACGCAATTTCTGTGTTAATTCGTCAGTGTTAGGGATCGAAGGATGCAGTAAAGAAGGAATAGAGCATCGGAAAGGAGATAGTCGTATCCCAAAGGAAAATCCTGTCGTTTCCATAGAAACGTTACTCGATTTAGAAGGAGAAGCCGTAGAACACATAGTATTTCATAGCGACGCAATTTCTGTGCTAATTCGTCAATGTGAGGGATCGTGGGATGCAGTAAAGAAGGAAAAGTGCGTCGGAAACGAGATACTCGTATCCCAAAAGAATATCATGTCGTTTCCATAGAAACGTACTCTATTTAGTAGGAGTAGTCATAGAACCCATAGTATTCCGTAGCGACGCAGTTTCTGTGTTAATTCATCAATGTGAAGGGGCGAGTGATGCAGTAAACAAGGAATAGTGCATCGGAAATGAGATACCCGTATCCCAAATGTAAATCCCGACGTTTCCATAGAAACGTTACTCGATTTGGAAGGAGAAGTCATAGAACCAATAGTATTTCATAGCGTCGCAATTTCTGTGTTAATTCGTCAATGTTAGGGATCGAAGGATGCAGTAAAGAAGGAATAGAGCATCGGAAAGGAGATACTCGTATCCCAAAAGAAAATCCTTACGTTTCCATAGTAATGTTACTCGATTTAGAAGGAGATGTCTTAGAGCAAATAGTATTTCATAGCGACTTAATTTCATTGTTAATTCGTCAATGTGAGGAAGCGACGGATGCAGTAAAGAAGGAATAGTGCATCGGAAAGGAGATAGTCGTATCTCAAAAGAAAATCCTGTCGTTTCCATAGAAACGTTACTCGATTTAGAAGGAGTAGTCATAGAACCAATAGTATTTCATAGCGACGCATTTTCTGTGATAATTCGTTAATGTTAGCGAGTGAGGGATGCAGTAAAGAAGGAATAGTGCATCGGAAAGGAGATAGCCGTATCTCAAAAGAAAATCCTGTCGTTTCCATAGAAACGTTACTCGATTTAGATGGAGAAGTCATAGATCCAATAGTATTTCATAGCGACGCATTTTCTGTGATAATTCGTTAATGTTAGGGAGTGAGGGATGCAGTAAAGAAGGAATAGTGCAGCGGAGAGGAGATACTCGTATCTCAAAAGAAAAACCAGTCGTTTCCATAGAAACGTTACTCGTTTTAGAAGGAGAAGTCATAGAACACATAGTGAAACGTCCCCTTTTTAAACAATTTATACTCGACTGTGCTTAACCTGACACACAATATTTTCTTAGCGCAACGCAATCTGACTTTCAACACTCAATGTTTTGTTAGCGCAACGCAATCTGACTTTCAAAATTCTCTACAAGAGAATGGCCCTGACTAACATTAAACTATACCTTTCACAAATCACTTACCTCACAAAAATCTTTGCTGCTCAAGCTACTGCAATACAGCGAGCGCCACTACTGCCAGCTAAATAAAAGATTCAAACTATGGAAGGCACTAACTACTGATAGGGATAGTTAGCAAATGAAAGATATTAATAGGGAACAAACAGTGTATTTACCTTGATATCATGATAAATTACAAAACTCCGCCATCTCTCTCCCCACATCCACCACTGCTGGCGGCTCACCTCCAACTGCCCAGCGCTACGCGCTGTTCACAGCCAGCTGCCTAACACTACAATGGTTGAGTATTACAACAATGCAAAGCAGCCACAGACTGCACACGGCACAGCCGGTGATTTTCATACTGAGGTGGCGTTATCAATAAAAAAACCTAAACAGCCTACTTACATAGCCCCCATGCTCCCCACAAAAAATTTTACAAATTTTGTTGGGCACTGGCCAATACATATTTGTTAAAAATTTTTTTTCACAATTACAATATTAAAGAAATCAAATGCACACACTTTTTGATACAATGTTGGTCAAAAAGCTAAAATTTTCTCACAGTCCATAAAGACAGTCCTGATCATTCATAACATTGCAGTGTTTTTCTCAAAGTCTGAGCAGTAAAAGAAAATGCACACGGAAGTAGTGGATTTCCATGCAGTCTTGAAGAAGTATCGTTGTCCTTCCAACGGAAAGACAGTGCTGACTCTCGACATGCTGACAGGTAATGGGCCACAAGAGAGCAAACTCACAGCGGAGTCAGTCGAAGTTTTGAAGAGTATTGGTGGGTAGGTCATCACAGAGCAGACCCACTGTAGTCCTGGTAGAGATTACGGTATTGGTGGGCCACCAGAGGTGCAGACCCACTGCAGTCCTTGTAGAAATAATGGTATTGGTGAGTCATCAAAGGTGCAGACCCACTGCAGTCCTTGTAGAGATATAATGGTACTGGTGGGCCACCAGAGGCGCAGACCCACTGTAGTCCTTGTAGAGATGGCCAGCAGCCATCTGTTGTGACTGTGCAGGTACACAATCACCATTGAAGAGTCTTGCGGATAATATAACAAGTCCATAACCACCACTTGTGCACTCACAAAGTTGTTGGAATTGTCCTTAGAACAAGCAATGCTGTTATCCAGTCCCTTGCTGAATTATTAACACACGTGCAAACACTAACAGTCCCTACTTGTCACATATTGTCCATATACTATGACCAACAAAAACGTGTGCAGTGAAATGTAACTTACAAGTTCCTTAATTTGATGACCTGGTGTCAATTACAATTTTATAACATAAGAACACAATAACAAAGATACAAAACACATCATTCAAGAACATAACAATACAAATAACAGTTGCAGTAATAGGGGCTTTACAAAAGAATAGAAATAAACATATACATCAGTGTTACAAAAATAATGACATAAGTACATACATAAAGATCAGAATAACTTTTGGAACATCAACATCACACATGAGCATTAAAACAGAACAGATAAATGTCTAAACATCTTTACAAAGTAAATAACATAGTATTTGAAAAATTATACAACATAAATCTTATTAGCTAAACACATAAAGACAGGAAAAACACAAATATAAAAGAGTACACAAACACATAGTGAGATAACACAAAAGGAAAGGACAGGGTTCGTTTTCAGTGTAACTTTTGGTACTGCAGTATTTTGCGAACAAAACCTTTTTTGTTCTTGGAGATCTCCCTTCGTTCATCATTATTCCCAAAAAGTCCTATCTGTACCTCTTTTCTGTGTTCCATCCATATTTCTTTCAAAATAGTTAGTTCTTAGTGCACAATACTCATTTTTGCCAAATCTGTTTCTTATATAGTCTACCCCTCTTACGCTAACTTAAATCTACTGAGCTCAGATGCTAAACTAAGGGACGAGGCAATGCAGCATCACATAAAACAATTAATATAAACAGCAATGAAAAAAAACGCAGATTTGCGAAGCAAGCAGCATTAAGAAATTAGCAAAGCAATTGTAATATTACAACTAATCTAAGGCAATGTGCAACAAATAATAACAAGAAATCATTAGTAAAACTGGCTTAACAGAATAATACAAAGTCAAATTCAATAACACTATGCCTGGCAAACAGCAGCAACTTATACCTAAACATGACATAGCTCAAGCAGAAAAAATATTACAGTAAAAATGGCCATGTTTAAAACTTACGTCACATCTTAACACTAGAGTGATGCATCACAAAAACTTACTCTACGAAAAAAATTAACAAGTAGTTGAAAAGAAAATTATGTATGCAGTTCCTGTTATTAGTCCCTTCTTATTGGTCTTTCCATTCCAAGAGCTCCTTTTTCGAAGAATGTGGGTCATAAAATAATTATTTAATAGATCTGTTGACAGAAAGTGTCCACATTAGCAAATGAATTTTTTTTTTTTTATAAAACCTATGCTGCAACACAGCTGGAAACTAGATATCAAATGAAATAAGCAACTATGAAAGGCAAAGCATAAAAATATCATTCAATAGTCATGTGACATTTCATAAGTTAGTGGAAAAATCTCTCAACTAGAGAGACAGTAGTCATAATCAGGTGTATAGACATAAAAATATTTCTCGTCATTTCATTAGGCATCCAGTGTAATCATATGTTTTCAAGTTCGACGGTGTCGTTTTTGCGATGCTTTCTACAAAAGACTGTCAGAAGCGAGGTTAATGGCCTCCCTTTTTGTTTTTCTACCTGTGCCGCTGGAAGGCTAATGGCCCTTTTTTTTTTTTTTTTTTTTTCGGGCGGCTGTCGCCCAGGTGGGTGCCCGCGACGCATTACGTGCAGGTGGTCACTTAACTTTCGTACGGAAATATTTACGACAGCAGTTTTCGCTACAATGGCAGTCTTATATAAAAATTTCATAGGTCAAGCATTTGTGTTACAAATCTGTAGAAACAAAATCCTATAAATATAAGTGTCCAAAAAAAAATATTCGTCAGCATTGTGATACATTCTTATTATACATATACATATTCGTAGACACTTCAATATTTCATCGTAACATACGTATCATAATCAGATTCCTCATATAGCATCATCTCATTGATAATAAACATACCTCAACAACATAATACACATCGTCGCCGTAAAAATAACATCATAACACCTCAGTCAACTCTCAAAATCGTCGTAGCTTTCTAATTTCGAAACCTAAAAAAAATTCTCTGCTCATGTCAAAAGTGTCATCTGCCTCAAACGTACTTTAAAAATCATGATTCCATACCAAACACATCATTCAAAGCTCACATAGTATCACAATGGTTCCAAAAAAATATGAACAGTTTACAAAGTACAAACAAAATACAATTTCATAAGTGTGAAGTTATTCAACTGTGTAATTACGTAAGCATCTGTCACTAATGTAGTAAAAAAAATGTTTGTCTCTCTCAGTTAAATGATCTGATAGCTGTGTAATACTGTGTTGGAGAAATATGGTACCGATGTGTAAAGTTGTATAAGCAAATACCATATTAGCTAGGGTTCCTTGTGGTTGCCACACACATGGTACACAAAGTAAGCGTGTACCCCCCTGAGGATTAATGTAATTATACCCTCAGGTGTTACAGATTACAGCAATGGAATGAAATGTATCACGGAAAACTTTCTTTGTAAAAAAGAATCTTTAAAATAAATGTTTTAAGTATAAAATTAATCACTCAAATACGTGTCCTGTAGCGCTAAACTGTGCGTCATGTTGTAAGATAATTCTATGAAACTGTCGTAGTTATCGTCCTCTGTAAGCAAAGTTCTGCTAAAGTCAATGTACTTACCTCATGATACACAAAAGTGAAATGCTTTGTGTATAGATATCGTAGTTATTACGCTTATTGTTGTGATGAAGAAAGTACTGTACTGTAACGTATTGTTGTGCTACGAAAAAGGCTGTCTCATTGTAGCTATACCACAAAAGTTACTACTAAAACATGTTTTACTTTCCAGAAGAAGTCAGAAAAACTGTGCAGATATAAAACAGATACACCGCAAAAGCAACAAGGTGAATTGTCACTCATTAGTAGCGTCGTGATGTAGTCGAGTAGCTGTCACACAAACTCCAGAATGTATTTTCAAGTAAACCAAAATGTTGCATTAAAACCTCAAGTTAAAAAAAGCACATTATCTCTCAATAAACGGTTTAACGTGAGAAAGGTGGTGTAAACCTTTGCTCTTCCTAGCACGCAGAGTTTGAACAATGCAATTATCATGCGGTATACATCGTTAAAGAATACTGGAATTTTTCTCAAGGTTAGCGTCAATGTTATTTTTCTCGGAGCCAGCTGGCGCACGCGGCTGCCTGCTGTGTGGGTCATTGTCTGTCCCTCTGTTGGCGCGCGTCGTTAATGGGATTCGGAGACCGAACCTCCACAAATTCGCCTTGCCGAGAGGGCCCTGCCGTGTTTAAATCCCGCCAGTTCTGATGCAATTCAGGTCTGTCGTTAAGAATATATCGTCTGTCGTCATGTCGGTAGGCTCCGTAGTTTCTTCCTTGTCCGTCACGAGGTGGAGAATTTCTCCCTGAATCGTAACTGTGCGCCGAACTGTTGCGTCTGAAGTTATTCTGCCTCCCTTGATAATAATAATTGTTTTGGTTCCCATATTGTCTGTTTCTATGATTGTCTCTGTCATAGTCATTACTACGGAAATGCGATCTTTCTCTGTAACTATTACTACTCTGCCAACGGTTGTTATACGGGTGGTGTCTGTTTCGGTCACGATTTGTGTTGTGAGAATAGCCTTGTCGCGTCCAGTTATTATTTCTTTCATCGCGGAATTGCGACGGATGTGATCTGTAATTGTTGTGCTCGTGCGTTCCGCGATTGTCAGTGTCAATTTCCAGTTCTTGTAAGAGTCCTTGAAATGCTTCAATGTCGTCTTTGCAACGTCCTGCCAAAATAATATGTCGCAAATGTTCAGGCAGTTTGATTAAGCAAATGCGGATGAGTTCTGAGGGGCTGTATGGGTTTGACAGGTACTGATTCTTGTGCAACATGTCTTCAAAATATTTCACAAGACTGGAGAATTCAGATTGTTCGAAATGTTTCATCATTATGATGCCATGTTTTACTCGGTCTTGTGTGGCTTGAGACCAATATGCTGAGAGGAAGGCATGGTAAAATTCTCCTTCACTATGACAATCGTGAATGACCGAACGCATTCTTACAGCTGGTTCATTCTCTAAATAGCCACACATAAATTCTAATCTGTGTTCTAATGACCAGTTAGGGGGAAAACAATGAGAGAATTGATGGAGCCACGCTTGTGGATGAATGTCGTTGGCAGAATTTTTAAACGTTTTGAATTTACGTGTAGTAATGAACAGCTTATAGTCAAAGTCATCATGTCGGCGAGTCGCATATCGGTCATTGTTACGTCGTGTCGGCGGTTCCATCTCAAAATTCGGTGCACCTTGCCAATTTCTTTCATAATTTCCGAAATGCGCTGTGTTATTATTTTGTGGCTGTTCCGTATTTCTATGTCTCTCTTCCTGTATTGGGGCGCGAGTGTCCTCTGAAATACGTAATTCTTGTATTACCTCTGTCAGCTGATCTTGTACTTCCCGGATTTCTCTTTGGTGTTGATTCAGATTTTGTTTCAGTTTCCTAATTTGTTCGCTCTCTTCTGTGTCATTAAAGACTACCGGTTTTGTGTCATTCAGATTTTCATCTACCTTCGTAGATAAATTAGTGAACTGATCCGAAAGTTCGGCTACTTTCTCTGATAGTGTACTTATTTCCTCAGTGTATTTTTCTGAACCAAGTTTCAGAGTATCTACTGTGTCCTTTAAATTTTCTTGAGTTTTTGCAAGTTGCGTAACCGAATCGGTAAATGCAACTGAGTCAATTTTAGCCGACAAGGTCTCATGATTTTCATGAACAATGGTTTGCAGTTCTTTTATAGCTGCTTCGTGATTCTGTAATGCATTTTCATGCCGCGAAAAAATAGGTTGAAAATGCTTACAAATTTGTGTTTTTACGTCATTACAGACTTTTTGACATTTCGATTCAATGTGATGTAACTCAGTAGTTAAATCTTCACGTGTTTGTTCAACCGTGGAGTCTAACTTTTGAAGCTGTTGCTGTGTTTGACTCTGATTTCGTTCCATTTGTTTCTGATTTTGTTCGATTGTGTCTAATTTTTCAAGCTTTTGTTGTGTTTGTCTCTGATGTTGTTCCATTTGTTGCATTAGCTGTAATAACAATGCATTAGTGTCTGGAATCTGTTCCTCTACGCTTTTCGGCAGTGCATTTGCACCGGCAACATTCACATTTTGACAACCAGAAAATGTGTCTTGACTTATTTGAGAAAACGGTGAGGATCCAAAACCTGAATCTACAGTATTTGTGAGATCGTCTCATGTCATTTCGGATTCCTGAGCCGCGCTATTGCCGACCGATCGATCGATAATGCTTCCCTGTTCTTTAATTGTTTCGCTGTCTACACCATTGTTTGCAACCCGCTCCATTTCCCTATGCACAATTACCAAATTACTACTTTGAACGTCTGTTAATTCATTACACAGTGGTGCTGGCAAACTACGCTCATCGTCACTATTATTTCTCAGTTTGCTTTGGAGCCTAGTGTTACGTTTTTCACACGCCATTATTGTCACAGTATTTCACACGACAACACAGAAAAACACAATTTCAAGAGCAAAAATAAGAGAACACATTAACATAACACTGAAAATAATATCTAGTTAATTGCAGCTGCGAAATACTTGGTGCAAATCTACATGCATACCACAACTGTTTTATTGTACAACAATGAAAAACTACAACTACAAAGGAGATTTTCTCTAAAATTACGCGCTAGCAATAAACAAAAGCTACACTAATTACACAAACTACAAGAAAAAATCAGAAGATTCCAGTGAGGTATCCTGGCAGGGTCGCCATATGAAACGTCCCCTTTTTAAACAATTTATACTCGACTGTGCTTAACCTGACACACAATATTTTTTTAGCGCAACGCAATCTGACTTTCAACACACAATGTTTTGTTAGCGCAACGCAATCTGACTTTCAAAATTCTCTACAAGAGAATGGCCCTGACTAACATTAAACTATACCTTTCACAAATCACTTACCTCACAAAAATCTTCGCTGCTCAAGCTACTGCAATACAGCGAGCGCCACTACTGCCAGCTAAATAAAAGATTCAAACTATGGAAGGCACTAACTACTGATAGGGATAGTTAGCAAATGAAAGATATTAATAGAGAACAAACAGTGTATTTACCTTGATATCATGACAAATTACAAAACTCCGCCATCTCTCTCCCCACATCCACCACTGCTGGCGGCTCACCTCCAACTGCCCAGCGCTACGCGCTGTTCACAGCCAGCTGCCTAACACTACAATGGTTGAGTATTACAACAATGCAAAGCAGCCACAGACTAAACACGGCACAGCCGGTGATTTTCATACTGAGGTGGCGTTATCAATAAAAAAACCTAAACAGCCTACTTACAATAGTAATTCATAGCGACGCTATTTCTGTGTTAATTCGTTACCGTGAGGGATCGAGGGAATCAGTAAAGAAGGAGTAGTGCATCGGAAAGGAGATACTAGTATCCCAAAAGAAAATCCTGTCGTTTCCATAGAAACGTTACTCGATTTAGAAGGAGTAGTCATAGAACCCATAGTATTTCATAGCGATGCAGTTTCTGTGCTATTTCGTCAATGTGAGGGAGCGAGGGATCCAGTAAAGAAGAAATAGTACACGGAAAGGAGATACTCGTATCCCAAAAGAAAATCCTGTCGATTCCATAGAAACGTAACTCGATTTAGAAAGAGATGACATAGAACCCATAGTATTTCATAGCGACGCAATTTCTGTGTTATTCCATGAATGTGAGGGAGCAAGGGATGCAGTAAAGAAGGAATAGTGCATCGGAAAGGAAATACTCGTATCCCAAAAGACAATCCTGTAGTTACCATAGATACGTTAATCGATTTAGAAGGAGAGGTCATAGAACCCACAGCAATTCATAGCGACGCTATTTCGGTGTTAATTCGTCAATGTGAGGAATCGAGGAACGAAGTATAGAAGGAATAGTGCATCGCAAGGGAGATACTCGTATCGCAAAAGAAAATCCTGTCGTTTCCATAGAAACGTTACTCGATTTAGAACGTGAAGTCACAGAACACATAGTATTTCATAGCGAACTATTTCTGTGTTAATTCTTCAATGTGAGGGAGCGGGGGATGCAGTAAAGAAGGAATAGTGCATCGGAAAAGAGATAGTCGTATCCCAAATGAAAATCCTGTCGTTTCCATAGAGACGTTACTCAATTTTGAAGGATATGTCATAGAACCCATAGTATTTCATAGCGACGTAATTTCTTTGTTGAGTCGTCAATGTGTGGGAGCTAGGGATGCAGTAAAGAAGGAATAGTGCATCGGAAACAAGATAGTCGTATCCGAAAAGAAATTCCCGTCGTTTCCATAGAAACGTTACTCGATTTAGGAGATGTCATAGAGCCCATAGTATTTCATAGCGCTTCAATTTTTGTGATAATTCGTCAATGTGAAGTAGCGAGCGCTGCAGTAAAGAAGGAATAGTGCATCGGAAAAGAGATACCCGTAACCCAAAAGAAAATCCTTTCGTTTCCAATGAAACGTTACTCGATTTAGAAGGAGATGTCATAGAACCCATAGTATTTCATTGTGACGCAATTTCTGTGTTAATTCGTCAATGTGAGGAAGCGAGGGATGCAGTAAACAAGAAATAGTACACGGAAAGGAGTTACTCTTATCCCAAAAGAAAATCCCGTCGTTTCCATAGAAACGTTACCCGATTTAGTAGCAGAAGTCATAGAACCCATAGTATTTCAGAGCGACGCAATTTCTGTGTTAATTCGTCAATGTGAGGAAGCGAGGGATGCAGTAAAGAGGGAATAGTGCATCGGAAAGGAGGTAGTCGTATCTCAAAAGAAAATCCTGTCGTTTCCATAGAAACGTTACTCGATTTAGAACGAGAATTCATAGAAAACATAGTATTACATACCGACGCAATTTCTGTGTTAATTCGTCAATGTGAGGGAGCGAGGGATGCAGTAAAGAAGGAATAGTGCATCGGAAAAGAGATACTCGTATCCCAAAAGAAAATCCTTTCATTTCCATAGAAATGTTACTCGATTTAGAAGGAGATGTCATAGAGCAAATAGTATTTCATAGCGACTTAATTTCATTGTTATTTCGTCAATGTGAGGAAGCGAGGGATGCAGTAAAGAAGGAATAGTGCATCGGAAAGGAGATAGTCGTATCTCAAAAGAAAATCCTGTCGTTTCCATACAAACGTTACTCGATTTAGAAGGAGTAGTCATAGAACCAATAGTATTTCATAGCGACGCATTTTCTGTGATAATTCGTTAATGTTAGGGAGTGAGGGATGCAGTAAAGAAGGAATAGTGCATCGGAAAGGAGATAGTCGTATCTCAAAAGGAAATCCTGTCTTTTCCATAGAAACGTTACTCGATTTAGAAGGAGAAGTCATAGAACCAATAGTATTTCATAGCGACGCATTTTCTGTGATAATTCGTTAATGTTAGGGAGTGAGGGATGCAGTAAAGAAGGAATAGTGCATCGGAGAGGAGATACTCGTATCTCAAAAGAAAATCCAGTCGTTTCCATAGAAACGTTACTCGATTTAGAAGGAGAAATCATAGAACACATGGTAATTCATAGCGACGCTATTTCTGTGTTAATTCCTTACCGTGAGGGAGCGAGGGAATCAGTAGAGAAGGAGTAGTGCATCGGAAAGGAGATACTAGTATCCCAAAAGAATATCCTTTCGTTTCCATAGAAATGTTACTCGATTTAGATGGAGTAGTCATAGAACCCATAGTATTTCATGGCGATGCAGTTTCTGTGCTATTTCGTCAATGTGAGGGAGCGAGGGATGCAGTAAAGAAGGAATAGTGCATCGGAAAGGAGATCCTCGTATCCCAAAAGAAAATCCTGTCGATTCCATAGAAACGTAACTCGATTTAGAAAGAGATGACATAGAACCCATAGTATTTCATAGCGACGCAATTTCTGTGTTATTCCGTGAATGTGAGGGAGCGAGGGATGCAGTAAAGAAGGAATAGTGCATCGGAAAGGAGATCCTCGTATCCCAAAAGAAAATCCTGTAGTTTCCATAGATACGTTAATCGATTTAGAAGGAGAAGTCATAGAACCCACAGCAATTCATAGCGACGCTATTTCTGTGTTAATTCGTCAATGTGAGGGATCGAGGAATGAAGTATAGAACAAATAGTTCATCGCAAAGGAGATACTCGTATCGCAAAAGAAAATCCTGTCGTTTCCATAGCAACATTACTCGATTTAGAAGGAGAAGTCATAGAACCCATAGTATTTCATAGCGACGCAATTTCTGTGTTAATTCGTCAATGTAAGGGAGCGAGGGATGCAGTAAAGAAGGAATAGTGCATCGGAAAAGAGATAGTCGTATCCCAAAAGAAAATCCTGTCGTTTCCATAAAAACGTTACTCGATTTAGAAGGAGAAGTCATAGAACACATAGTATTTCATAGCGACGCAATTTCTGGGCTAATTCGTCAATGTGAGGGATCGTGGGATGCAGTAAAGAAGGAAAAGTGCGTCGGAAACGAGATACTCGTATCCCAAAAGAATATCATGTCGTTTCCATAGAAACGTACTCTATTTAGTAGGAGTAGTCATAGAACCCATAGTATTCCGTAGCGACGCAGTTTCTGTGTTAATTCATCAATGTGAAGGGGCGAGTGATGCAGTAAACAAGGAATAGTGCATCGGAAAGGAGATACCCGTATCCCAAATGTAAATCCCGACGTTTCCATAGAAACGTTACTCGATTTGGAAGGAGAAGTCATAGAACCAATAGTATTTCATAGCGTCGAAATTTCTGTGTTAATTCGTCAATGTTAGGGATCGAAGGATACAGTAAAGAAGGAATAGAGCATCGGAAAGGAGATACTCGTATCCCAAAAGGAAATCCTTACGTTTCCATAGAAATGTTACTCGATTTAGAATGAGATGTCATAGAGCAAATAGTATTTCATAGCGACTTAATTTCATTGTTAATTTGTCAATGTGAGGAAGCGACGGATACAGTAAAGAAGGAATAGTGCATCGGAAAGGAGATAGTCGTATCCCAAAAGAAAATCCTGTCGTTTCCATAGAAACGTAACTCGATTTAGAAGAAGAAGTCATACAACACATAGTATTACATACCGACGCAATTTCTGTGTTAATTCGTCAATGTGAGGGAGCGAGGGATGCAGTAAAGAAGGAATAGTGCATCGGAAAAGAGATACTCGTATCCCAAAAGAAAATCCTTTCGTTTCCATAGAAATATTACTCGATTTAGAAGGAGATGTCATAGAGCAAATAGTATTTCATAGCGACTTAATTTCATTGTTATTTCGTCAATGTGAGGAAGCGAGGGATGCAGTAAAGAAGGAACAGTGCATCGGAAAGGAGATAGTCGTATCTCAAAAGAAAATCCTGTCGTTTCCATAGAAACGTTACTCGATTTAGAAGGAGTAGTCATAGAACCAATAGAATTTCATAGCGACGCATTTTCTGTGATAATTCGTTAATGTTAGCGAGTGAGGGATGCAGTAAAGAAGGAATAGTGCATCGGAAAGGAGATAGCCGTATCTCAAAAGAAAATCCTGTCGTTTCCATAGAAACGTTACTCGATTTAGAAGGAGAAGTCATAGATCCAATAGTATTTCATAGCGACGCATTTTCTGTGATAATTCGTTAATGTTAGGGAGTGAGGGATGCAGTAAAGAAGGAATAGTGCAGCGGAGAGGAGATACTCGTATCTCAAAAGAAAATCCAGTCGTTTCCATAGAAACGTTACTCGTTTTAGAAGGAGAAGTCATAGAACACATAGTAATTCATAGCGACGCTATTTCTGTGTTAATTCGTTACCGTGAGGGATCGAGGGAATCAGTAAAGAAGGAGTAGTGCATCGGAAAGGAGATACTAGTATCCCAAAAGAATATCCTGTCGTTTCCATAGAAACGTTATTCGATTTAGAAGGTGTAGTCATAGAACCCATAGTATTTCATAGCGATGCAGTTTCTGTGCTATTTCGTCAATGTGAGGGAGCGAGGGATTCACTAAAGAAGAAATAGTACACGGAAAGGAGATACTCGTATCCCAAAAGAAAATCCTGTCGATTCCATAGAGACGTAACTCGATTTAGAAAGAGATGACATAGAACCCATAGTATTTCATAGCGACGCAATTTCTGTGTTATTCCATGAATGTGAGGGAGCAAGGGATGCAGTAAAGAAGGAATAGTGCATCGGAAAGGAGATACTCGTATCCCAAAAGACAATCCTGTAGTTACCATAGATACGTTAATCGATTTAGAAGGAGAGGTCATAGAACCCACAGCAATTCATAGCGACGCTATTTCGGTGTTAATTCGTCAATGTGAGGAATCGAGGAATGAAGTATAGAAGGAATAGTGCATCGCAAAGGAGATACTCGTATCGCAAAAGAAAATCCTGTCGTTTCCATAGAAACGTTACTGGATTTAGAACGTGAAGTCACAGAGCACATAGTATTTCATAGCGAACTATTTCTGTGTTAATTCGTCAATGTGAGGGAGCGGGGGATGCAGTAAAGAAGGAATAGTGCATCGGAAAAGAGATAGTCGTATCCCAATTGAAAATCCTGTCGTTTCCATAGAAACGTTACTCAATTTTGAAGGATATGTCATAGAACCCATAGTATTTCATAGCGACGTAATTTCTTTGTTGAGTCGTCAATGTGTGGGAGGTAGGGATGCAGTAAAGAAGGAATAGTGCATCGGAAACAAGATAGCCGTATCCGAAAAGAAAATCCCGTCGTTTCCATAGAAACGTTACTCGATTTAGAAGGAGATGTCATAGAGCCCATAGTATTTCATAGCGCTTCAATTTTTGTGATAATTTGTCAATGTGAGGTAGCGAGCGCTGCAGTAAAGAAGGAATAGTGCATCGGATAAGAGATACCCGTAACCCAAAAGAAAATCCTTTCGCTTCCAATGAAACGTTACTCGATTTAGAAGGAGATGTTATAGAACCCATAGTATTTCATTGTGACGCAATTTCTGTGTTAATTCGTCAATGTGAGGAAGCGAGGGATGCAGTAAAGAAGAAATAGTACACGGAAAGGAGTTACTCTTATCCTAAAAGAAAATCCCGTCGTTTCCATAGAAACGTTACCCGATTTAGTAGCAGAAGTCATAGAACCCATAGTACTTCAGAGCGACGCAATTTCTGTGTTAATTCGTCAATGTGAGGAAGCGAGGGATGCAGTAAAGAGGGAATAGTGCATCGGAAAGGAGGTAGTCGTATCTCAAAAGAAAATCCTGTCGTTTCCATAGAAACGTTACTCGATTTAGAACGAGAATTCATAGAAAACATAGTATTACATACCGACGCAATTTCTGTGTTAATTCGACAATGTGAGGGAGCGAGGGAAGCAGTAAAGAAGGAATAGTGCATCGGAAAAGAGATACTCGTATCCCAAAAGAAAATCCTTTCGTTTCCATAGAAATGTTACTCGATTTAGAAGGAGATGTCATAGGGCAAATAGTATTTCATAGCGACTTATTTTCATTGTTATTTCGTCAATGTGAGGAAGCGAGGGATGCAGTAAAGAAGGAATAGTGCATCGGAAAGGAGATAGTCGTATCTCAAAAGAAAATCCTGTCATTTCCATAGAAACGTTACTCGATTTAGAAGGAGTAGTCATAGAACCAATAGTATTTCAAAGCGACGCATTTTCTGTGATAATTCGTTAATGTTAGGGAGTGAGGGATGCAGTAAAGAAGGAATAGTGCATCGGAAAGGAGATACTCGTATCCCAAAAGACAATCCTGTAGTTACCATAGATACGTTAATCGATTTAGAAGGAGAGGTCATAGAACCCACAGCAATTCATAGCGACGCTATTTCGGTGTTAATTCGTCAATGTGAGGAATCGAGGAATGAAGTATAGAAGGAATAGTGCATCGCAAAGGAGATACTCGTATCGCAAAAGAAAATCCTGTCGTTTCCATAGAAACGTTACTGGATTTAGAACGTGAAGTCACAGAACACATAGTATTTCATAGCGAACTATTTCTGTGTTAATTCGTCAATGTGAGGGAGCGGGGGATGCAGTAAAGAAGGAATAGTGCATCGGAAAAGAGATACTCGTATCCCAAAAGAAAATCCTTTCGTTTCCATAGAAATGTTACTCGATTTAGAAGGAGATGTCATAGGGCAAATAGTATTTCATAACGACTTAATTTCATTGTTATTTCGTCAATGTGAGGAAGCGAGGGATGCAGTAAAGAAGGAATAGTGCATCGGAAAGGAGATAGTCGTATCCCAAAAGAAAATCCTGTAGTTACCATAGATACGTTAATCGATTTAGAAGGAGAGGTCATAGAACCCACAGCAATTCATAGCGACGCTATTTCTGTGTTAATTCGTAAATGTGAGGGAGCGAGGGATGAATTAAGAAGGAATAGTGCATCGGAAAGGAGATACTCGTATCCCAAAATAAAATCCTGTCGTTTCCATAGAAACGTTACTCGATTGAGAAGGAGAAGTCACGGAACCCATAGTATTTCATAGCGACGCTATTTCTGTGTTAATTCATCAATGTGAGGGAGCGAGGGATGCAGTAAAGAAGAAATAGTACACGGAAAGGAGTTACACTTATCCCAAAAGAAAATCCCGTCGTTTCCATAGAAACGTTACCCGATTTAGTAGCAGAAGTCACAGAACCCATAGTATTTCAGAGCGACGCAATTTCTGTGTTAATTCGTCAATTTTAGGGATCGAAGGATGCAGTAAAGAAGGAATAGTGCATCGGAAAGGAGATACTCGTATCCCGAAAGAAAATCCTGTCATTTCCATAGAAACGTTACTCGATTTAGAAGGTGAAGTCACAGAACACATAGTATTCCATAGCGAACTATTTCTGTGTTAATTAGACAATGTGAGGGAGCGAGGGACGCAGTAAAGAAGGAATAGTGCATCGGAAAAGAGATAGTCGTATCCCACAAGATATTCCTGTCGTTTCTATAGATACGTTATTCTTTTTAGAAGGAGATGTCATAGAACCCATAGTATTTCATAGCATTTTAATTTCTGTGATAATTCGTCAATGTGAGGTAGCGAGGAATGCAGTAAAGAAGGAATAGTGCATCGGAAAGCAGATACTCGTATCCCAAAAGAAAATCCTGACGTTTCCATTGAAACGTTACTCGATTTAGAAGGAGATGTCCTAGAACTCACAGTATTTCATTCTGACGCAATTTCTGTGTTAATTCGTCAATGTGAGGGAGCGAGGGATGCAGCAAAGAAGGAATAGTGCATCGGAAAGGAGATACTCGTATCCCGAAAGAAAATCCTGTCATTTCCATAGAAACGTTACTCGATTTAGAAGGAGAAGTCACGGAACCCATAGTATTTCATTGTGACGCAATTTCTGTGTTAATTCGTCAATGTGAGGGAGCGAGGGATGCAGTAAAGAAGGAATAGTGCATCGGAAAAGAGACAGTCGTATCCCAAAAGAAAATCCTGTAGTTTCCATAGATACGTTACCCGATTTTGAAGCAGAAGTCATAGAACCCATAGTATTTCATAGCGACCTAATTTCTGTGTTAATTCGTCAATGTGAGTGAGCGAGTAATGCAGTAAAGAAGGAATAGTGCATCGGAAAGGAGATAGTCGTATCCCAAAAGAAAATCCTGTCGTTTCCATAGAAACGTTACTCGATTTAGAAGGAGAAGTCATAGAACCCATTGTATTTCATAGCGACCCAATTTCTGTGTTAATTCGTCAATGTTAGGGAGCGAGGGATGCAGTAAAGAAGGAAAAGTGCATCGGAAAAGAGATAGTCGTATCCCGCAAGATAGTCCTGTCGTTTCTATAGATACGTTATTCTTTTTAGAAGGAGATGTCATAGAACCCATAGTATTTCATAGCATTTCAATTTCTGTGATAATTCGTCAATGTGAGGTAGCGAGGAATGCAGTAAAGAAGGAATAGTGCATCGGAAAGCAGATACTCGTATCCCAAAAGAAAATCCTGTCGTTTCCATTGAAACGGTACTCGATTTAGAAGGAGATGTCATAGAACCCACAGTATTTCATTCTGACGCAATTTCTGTGTTAATTCGTCAATGTGAGGGAGCGAGGGATGCAGTAAAGAAGGAATAGTGCATCGGAGAGGAGATACTCGTATCCCATAGAAAATCCTGTCGTTTCCATAGAAACGTTACTCGATTTAGAAGGAGAAGTCATAGAACCCATAGTATTTCATACCGACGCAATTTCTGTGTTAATTCGTCAATGTGAGGGAGTGAAAAACGCAGTAAAGAAGGAAAAGTGCATCGGAAGGGAGATACTAGTATCCCAAAAGAAAATCCTGTCGTTTCCATAGAAACGTTACTCGATTTAGAAGGAGAAGTCATAGAACCCATAGTATTTCATACCGACGCAACTTCTGTGATAATTCGTCAATGTGAGGGAGTGAGGGAAGCAGTAAAGAAGGATTAGTGCATCGGAAAATAGATACTTGTATCCCAAAAGAAAATCCTGAGTTTCCTTAGAAGCGTTACTCGATTTACGAGGTGATGTCATAGAATACATAGTATTTCATAGCGACACAATTTCTGTGTTAATTCGTCAATGTAAGGGAGCGAGGGATACAGTAAAGAAGGAATAGTGCATCGGAAAGGTAATACTCGTATCCCAAAGAAAATCCTGTCGTTTCCATAGAAACGTTACTCGATTTAGAAGGAGATGTCATAGAACCCATAGTATTTCATAGCGACGCAATTTCTGTGTTAATTCGTCAATGTGAGGGAGCGAGGGTTGCAGTAAAGAAGGAATAGTGCATCGGAAGGGAGATACTCGTATCCCAAAAGAAAATCCTCTCGTTTCCGTAGAAACGTTACTCGATTTAGAAGGAGAAGTCATAGAACCCATTGTATTTCATAGCGACCCAATTTCTGTGTTGATTCGTCAATGTGAGGGAGTGAGGGATGCAATAAAGAAGGAATAGTGCATCGGAAAGGAGATACTCGTATCCCAAAGAAAATCCTGTCGTTTTAATAGAAGAGTTACTCGATTTAGAAGGAGATGTCATAGAACCCATAGAATTTCATAGCGACGCAAATTCTGTGTTAATTCGTCAATGTGAGGGAGCGAGGGATGCAGTAAAGAAGGAATAGTGCATCGGAAAGGAGACAATCGTATCCCAAAAGAAAATCCTGTCGTTACCATAGAAACGTTACTCGATATAGAAGGACATGTCATAGAGCGTATAGTAATTCATAGCGACCCAATTTCTGTGTTAATTCGTCAATGTGAGGCAGTGAGCGATGCAGTAAAGAAGGAATAGTGCATCGGAAAGGAGACAATCGTATCCCAAAAGAACATCCTGTCGTTTCCATAGAAACTTTACTCGATTTAGAAGGAGATGTCATAGATCCCATAGTGTTTCATAGCGACGCAATTTCTGTGTTTATTCGTCAATGTGAGGGAGCGAGGAATGCAGTAAAGAAGGAATAGTGCATCGGAAAGGAGATAGTTGTATCCCAGAAGAAAATCCTGTCGTTTCCATAGAAACGTTACTCGATTTAGGAGCAGAAGTCATAGAACCCATAGTATTTCATAGCGCTTCAATTTCTGTGATAATTCGTCAATGTGAGGGAGCGAGGGATGCAGTAAAGCAGGAATAGTGCATCGGAAAGGAGATACACGTATCCCAAAATAAAATCCTATCGTTTCCATAGAAATGTTACTTGATTCAGAAGGAGATGTCATAGAACTATAGTATTTTATAGTGACTCAATTTCTGAGTTAATTCGTCAATGTGAGGGAGCGAGGGATGCAGTAAAGAAGGAATAGTGCATCGGAAAGGAGATACTCGTATCCCAAAAGAAAATCCTGTCGTTTCCACTGAAACGTTACTCGATTTAGAAGGAGATGTCATAGAACCCATAGTATTTCATTGTGACGCAATTTCTGTGTTAATTCGTCAATGTGAGGGAGAGAGGGATGCAGTAAAGAATGAATAGCGCATCGGAAAGGAGATACTCGTTGTTGTTGTTGTTGTTGTGGTCTTCAGTCCTGAGACTGGTTTGATGCAGCTCTCCATGCTACTCTATCCTGTGCAAGCTTCTTCATCTCCCAGTACCTACTGCAACCTACATCCTTCTGAATCTGCTTAGTGTATTGATCTCTTGGTCTCCCTCTACGATTTTTACCCTCCACGCTGCCCTCCAATGCTAAATTTGTGATCCCTTGATGCCTCAAAACATGTCCTACCAACCGATCCCTTCTTTTAGTCAAGTTGTGCCACAAACTTCTCTTCTCCCCAATCCTATTCAATACCTCCTCATTAGTTACGTGATCTACCCACCTTATCTTCAGCTTTCTTCTGTAGCACCACATTTCGAAAGCTTCTATTCTCTTCTTGTCCAAACTAGTTATCGTCCATGTTTCACTTCCATACATGGCTACACTCCATACAAATACTTTCAGAAACGACTTCCTGACACCTAAATCTATACTCGATGTTAACAAATTTCTCTTCTTGAGAAACGCTTTCCTTGCCATTGCCAGTCTACATTTTATATCCTCTCTACTTCGACCATCATCGGTTATTTTACTCCCTAAATAGCAAAACTCCTTTACTACTTTAAGTGTCTCATTTCCTAATCTAATTCCCTCAGCATCACCCGACTTAATTTGACTACATTCCATTATCCTCGTTTTGCTTTTGTTGATGTTCATCTTATATCCTCCTTTCAAGACACTGTCCATTCCGTTCAACTGCTCTTCCAAGTCCTTTGCTGTATCTGACAGAATTACAATGTCATCGGCGAACCTCAAAGTTTTTACTTCTTCTCCATGAATTTTAATACCTACTCTGAATTTTTCTTTTGTTTCCTTTACTGCTTGCTCAATATACAGATTGAATAACATCGGGGAGAGGCTACAACCCTGTCTCACTCCTTTCCCAACCACTGCTTCCCTTTCATGCCCCTCGACTCTTATAACTGCCATCTGGTTTCTGTACAAATTGTAAATAGCCTTTCGCTCCCTGTATTTTACCCCTGCCACCTTCAGCATTTGAAAGAGAGTATTCCAGTCAACATTGTCAAAAGCTTTCTCTAAGTCTACAAGTGCTAGAAACGTAGGTTTGCCTTTTCTTAATCTTTCTTCCAAGATAAGTCGTAAGGTCAGTATTGCCTCACGTGTTCCAACATTTCCACGGAATCCAAACTGATCATCCCCGATGTCGGCTTCTACCAGTTTTTCCATTCGTCTGTAAAGAATTCCCATTAGTATTTTGCAGCTGTGACTTATTAAACTGATAGTTCGGTAATTTTCACTCGTTGAAGTAAAGAAGGAATAGTACATCGGAAAGGAGATACGCGTATCCCATAGAAAATCCTGTCGTTTCCATAGAAACGTTACTCGATTTAGAAGGAGATGTCATACAACCCATAGTATTTCATAGCGACCTAATTTCTGTGTTAATTACCCAATGTGAGTGAGCGAGGGATGCAGTAAAGAAGGAATAGTGCATCGGAAAGGAGACACTCGTATCCCAAAAGAAAATCCTGTCGTTGCCATAGAAATGTTACTCGATAAAGAAGGAGAAGTCATAGAACCCATAGTATTTCATAGCGACAAAATTTCTGTGTTAATTTGTCAATGTGAGGGAGCGAGGGTTGCAGTAAAGAAGGAATAGTACATCGGAAAGGAGATACGCGTATCCCATAGAAAATCCTGTCGTTTACATAGAAACGTTACTCCATTTAGAAGGAGAAGTCATAGAACCCATAGTATTTCATACCGACGCAATTTCTGTGTTAATTCGTCAATGTGAGGGAGTGAAGGACGCAGTAAAGAAGGAAATGTGCATCGGAAGGGAGATACTAGTATCGCAAAAGAAAATACAATCGTTTCCATAGAAACGTTACTCGATTTAGAAGGAGAAGTCATACAACCCATAGTATTTCATACCGACGCAATTTCTGTGATAATTCGTCAATGTGAGGGAGCGAGGGATGCAGTAATGAAGGAATAGTGCATCGGAAAGGAGATACTCGTATCCCAAAAGAAAATACTGACGTTTCCATAGAAACGTTACTCAATTAAGAAGGAGAAGTCATAGAACACATAGTATTTCCTAGCGACGCTATTTCTGTGTTAATTCGACACTGTGAGGGAGTGAGGGATGCAATAAAGAAGGAATAGTGCATCGGAAAGGAGATACTCGTATCCCAAAGAAAATCCTGTCGTTTTAATAGAAGAGTTACTCGATTTAGAAGGAGATGTCATAGAACCCATAGAATTTCATAGCGACGCAAATTCTGTGTTAATTCGACAATGTGAGGGAGCGAGGGATGCAGTAAAGAAGGAATAGTGAATTGGAAAGAAGATAGTCGTAACCCAAAAGAAAATCCCGTCGTTTCCATAGAAACGTTAAGCGATTTAGAAGGAGAAGTCATAGAACACATAGTATTTCATAGCGCTTCAATTTCTCTGATAATTCGTTAAAGTGACGGAGCGAGGGATGCAGTGAAGTAGGAATTGTGCATCGGAAAGGAGATACTCGTATCCCAAAAGAAAATCCTGTCATTTCCATAGAAACGTTACTCGATTTAGATGGTGAAGTCACAGAATACATAGTATTTCATAGCGAACTATTTCTGTGTTAATTAGACAATGTGATGGAGCGAGGGATGCACTAAAGAAGGAATAATGCATCGGAAAAGAGATACTCGTATCCCAAAAGAATATCCTTTCGTTTCCAATGAAACGTTACTCGATTTAGAAGGAGATGTCATTGAACCCATAGTATTTCATAGCGCTTCAATTTCTGTGATATTTCGTCAATGTGAGGTAGCGAGGGATGCAGTAAAGGAGGAATAGTGCATCGGAAAGGAGATTCTCGTATCCCAAAAGACAATCCTGTCGTATCCATTGTAACGTTACTCGATTTAGAAGGAGATATCATAGAACCCACAGTATTTCATTCTGACGCAATTTTTGTGTTAATTCGTCAATGTGAGGGAGCGTGGGATGCAGTAAAGAAGGAATAGTGCATCGGAAAATAGATACTCGTATCCCAGAAGAAAATCCCGTCGGTTCCATTGAAAAGTTACTCGATTTAGACCGAGATGTCATAGAACCCATAGTATTTCATTGTGACGCAATTTCTGTGTTAATTCGTCAATGTGAGGGAGTGAGGGATGCAGTAAAGAAGAAATAGTACACTGAAAGGAGATACTCGTATCCCAAAAGAGAATCCCGTCGTTTCCATAGAAACGTTACTCGATTTAGAAGGTGAAGTCACAGAACACATAGTATTTCATAGCGACGCAATTTCTGTGATAATTCGTCAATGTGAGGGAGCGAGGGATGCAGTAAGGAAGGAATAGTGCATCGGAAAGGAGATAGTCGAATCCCAAAAGAAAATCATGTCGTTTCCGTAGAATTGTTACCTGATCTAGAAGGAGAAGTCATATAACCCATAGTATTTCATAGCGACGCAATTTCTGTGATAATTCGTCAATGAGAGTGAGCGAGGGATGCAGTAAAGAGGGAATAGTGCATCGGAAAGGAGATATTCGTATCCCAAAAGAAAATCCTGTAGTTTCCATAGAAACGTTACTCGATTTAGAAGGAGATGTCATAGATCCCATAGTATTTCATAGCGACGCAATTTCTGTGTTAATTCGTCAATGTGAGGGAGCGAGGGATGCAGTAAAGAAGGAATTGTGCATCGGAAGGGAGATACTCGTATCCCGAAAGAAAATCCCGTCGTTTCCGTAGAAACGTTACTCGATTTAGAAGGAGAAGTCATAGAACCCATTGTATTTCATAGCGACCCAATTTCTGTGTTAATTCGTCAATGTGAGGGAGTGAGGGATGCAATAAAGAAGGAATAGTGCATCGGAAAGGAGATACTCGTATCCCAAAGAAAATCCTGTCGTTTTAATAGAAGAGTTACTCGATTTAGATGGAGATGTCATAGAACCCACAGAATTTCTTAGCGACGCAATTTCTGTGTTAATTCGTCAATGTGAGAGAGCGAGGGATTCAGTAAAGAAGGAATAGTGCATCGGAAAGGAGATAGTCGTATCCCAAAAGAAAATCCTGTCGTTTCCATAGAAACGTTACTCGATGTAGAAGGACATGTCATAGAGCGTATAGTAATTCATAGCGACGTAATTTCATTGTTAATTCGTCAATGTGAGGGAGTGAGGGATGCAGTAAAGAAGGAATAGTGCATCGGAAAGGAGATAGTCGAATCCCAAAAGAAAATCATGTCGTTTCTGTAGAATTGTTACCTGATCTAGAAGGAGAAGTCATATAACCCATAGTATTTCATAGCGACGCAATTTCTGTGATAATTCGTCAATGAGAGGGAGCGAGGGATGCAGTAAAGAAGGAATAGTGCATCGGAAAGGAGATACTCGTATCCCAAAAGAACATCCTGTCGTTTCCATAGAAACATTATTCGATTTAGAAGTAGTAGTCATAGAACCCCATAGTATTTCATAGCGACGTAATTTCTGTGTTAATTCGTCAATGTGAGGGAGCGTGGGATGCAGTAAAGAGGGAATAGTGCATCGGAAAGGAGATATTCGTATCCCAAAAGAAAATCCTGTCGTTTCCATAGAAACGTTACTCGATTTAGAAGGAGATGTCATAGATCCCATAGTATTTCATAGCGACGCAATCTCTGTGTTAATTCGTCAATGTGAGGGAGCGAGGGATGCAGTAAAGAAGAAATAGTGCATCGGAAAGGAGATACTCGTATCCCAAAAGAAAATCCTGACGTTTCCATAGAAACGTTACTCAATTAAGAAGGAGAAGTCATAGAACACATAGTATTTCCTAGCGACGCTATTTCTGTGTTAATTCGACACTGTGAGGGAGTGAGGGATGCAATAAAGAAGGAATAGTGCATCGGAAAGGAGATACTCGTATCCCAAAGAAAATCCTGTCGTTTTAATAGAAGAGTTACTCGATTTAGAAGGAGATGTCATAGAACACATAGAATTTCATAGCGACGCAAATTCTGTGTTAATTCGACAATGTGAGGGAGCGAGGGATGCAGTAAAGAAGGAATAGTGAATTGGAAAGAAGATAGTCGTAACCCAAAAGAAAATCCCGTCGTTTCCATAGAAACGTTACACGATTTAGAAGGAGAAGTCATAGAACACATAGTATTTCATAGCGCTTCAATTTCTCTGATAATTCGTTAATGTGAGGGAGCGAGGGATGCAGTGAAGTAGGAATTGTGCATCGGAAAGGAGATACTCGTATCCCAAAAGAAAATCCTGTCATTTCCATAGAGACGTTACTCGATTTAGATGGTGAAGTCACAGAACACATAGTATTTCATAGCGAACTATTTCTGTGTTAATTAGACAATGTGAGGGAGCGAGGGATGCAGTAAAGAAGGAATAGTGCATCGGAAAAGAGATACTCGTATCCCAAAAGAATATCCTTTCGTTTCCAATGAAACGTTACTCGATTTAGAAGGAGATGTCATTGAACCCATAGTATTTCATAGCGCTTCAATTTCTGTGATATTTGGTCAATGTGAGGTAGCGAGGGATGCATTAAAGGAGGAATAGTATATCGGAAAGGAGATTCTCGTATCCCAAAAGACAATACTGTCGTTTCTATTGTAACGTTACTCGATTTAGAAGGAGATAGCATAGAACCCACAGTATTTCATTCTGACGCAATTTTTGTGTTAATTCGTCAATGTGAGGGAGCGTGGGATGCAGTAAGGAAGGAATAGTGCATCGGAAAATAGATACTCGTATCCCAGAAGAAAATCCCGTCGGTTCCATTGAAAAGTTACTCGATTTAGACCGAGATGTCATAGAACCCATAGTATTTCATTGTGACGCAATTTCTGTGTTAATTCGTCAATGTGAGGGAGTGAGGGATGCAGTAAAGAAGAAATAGTACACTGAAAGGAGATACTCGTATCCCAAAAGAGAATCCCGTCGTTTCCATAGAAACGTTACTCGTTTTAGAAGGTGAAGTCACAGAACACATAGTATTTCATAGCGACGCAATTTCTGTGATAATTCGTCAATGTGAGGGAGCGAGGGATGCAGTAAAGAAGGAATAGTGCATCGGAAAGGAGATAGTCGAATCCCAAAAGAAAATCAAGTCGTTTCCGTAGAATTGTTACCTGATCTAGAAGGAGAAGTCATATAACCCATAGTATTTCATAGCGAGTATTTCATAGCGACGCAATTTCTGTGATAATTCGTCAATGAGAGGGAGGGAGGGATGCAGTAAAGAAGGAATAGTGCATCGGAAAGGAGATACTCGTATCCCAAAAGAACATCCTGTCGTTTCCATAGAAACATTATTCGATTTAGAAGTAGTAGTCATAGAACCTCATAGTATTTCATAGCGACGCAATTTCTGTGTTAATTCGTCAATGTGAGGGAGCGTGGGATGCAGTAAAGAGGGAATAGTGCATCGGAAAGGAGATATTCGTATCCCAAAAGAAAATCCTGTCGTTTCCATAGAAACGTTACTCGATTTAGAAGGAGATGTCATAGATCCCATAGTATTTCATAGCGACGCAATCTCTGTGTTAATTCGTCAATGTGAGGGAGCGAGGGATGCAGTAAAGAAGGAATAGTGCATCGGAAAATAGATACTCGTATCCCAGAAGAAAATCCCGTCGGTTCCATTGAAAAGTTACTCGATTTAGACCGAGATGTCATAGAACCCATAGTATTTCATTGTGACGCAATTTCTGTGTTAATTCGTCAATGTGAGGGAGTGAGGGATGCAGTAAAGAAGAAATAGTACACTGAAAGGAGATACTCGTATCCCAAAAGAAAATCCTGTCGTTTCCATTGAAACGGTACTCGATTTAGAAGGAGATGTCATAGAACCCACAGTATTTCATTCTGACGCAATTTCTGTGTTAATTCGTCAATGTGAGGGAGCGAGGGATGCAGTAAAGAAGGAATAGTGCATCGGAAAGGAGATACTCGTATCCCAAAAGAAAATCCTGTCGTTCCCATAGAAACGTTACTCGATTTAGAAGAAGTCACAGAAACCATAGTATTTCATAGCGACGCTATTTCTGTGTTAATTCGTCAATGTGAGGGAGCGAGGGATGCAGTAAAGAAGGAATAGTGCATCGGAAAAGAGATAGTCGTATCCCAAAAGAAAATCCTGTCGTTTCCATAGATACGTTACTCGATTTCGAAGCAGAAGTCATAGAACCCATAGTATTTCATAGCGACCTAATTTCTGTGTTAATTCGTCAATGTGAGGGAGCGAGTGATGCAGTAAAGAAGGAATAGTGCATCGGAGAGGAGATACTCGTATCCCATAGAAAATCCTGTCGTTTCCATAGAAACGTTACTCGATTTAGAAGGAGATGTCATACAACCCATAGTATTTCATAGCGACCTAATTTCTGTGTTAATTCCCCAATGTGAGTGAGCGAGGGATGCAGTAAAGAAGGAATAGTGCATCGGAAAGGAGACACTGGTATCTCAAAAGAAAATCCTGTCGTTGCCATAGAAATGTTACTCGATAAAGAAGGAGAAGTCATAGAACCCATAGTATTTCATAGCGACACAATTTCTGTGTTAATTTGTCAATGTGAGGGAGCGAGTGATGCAGTAAAGAAGGAATAGTGCATCGGAGAGGAGATACTCGTATCCCATAGAAAATCCTGTCGTTTCCATAGAAACGTTACTCGATTTAGAAGGAGAAGTCATAGAACCCATAGTATTTCATACCGACGCAATTTCTGTGTTAATTCGTCAATGTGAGGGAGTGAAAAACGCAGTAAAGAAGGAAAAGTGCATCGGAAGGGAGATACTAGTATCCCAAAAGAAAATCCTGTCGTTTCCATAGAAACGTTACTCGATTTAGAAGGAGAAGTCATAGAACCCATAGTATTTCATACCGACGCAATTTCTGTGATAATTCGTCAATGTGAGGGAGTGAGGGAAGCAGTAAAGAAGGATTAGTGCATCGGAAAATAGATACTTGTATCCCAAAAGAAAATCCTGAGTTTCCTTAGAAGCGTTACTCGATTTACGAGGTGATGTCATAGAATACATAGTATTTCATAGCGACACAATTTCTGTGTTAATTCGTCAATGTAAGGGAGCGAGGGATACAGTAAAGAAGGAATAGTGCATCGGAAAGGTAATACTCGTATCCCAAAGAAAATCCTGTCGTTTCCATAGAAACGTTACTCGATTTAGAAGGAGATGTCATAGAACCCATAGTATTTCATAGCGACGCAATTTCTGTGTTAATTCGTCAATGTGAGGGAGCGAGGGTTGCAGTACAGAAGGAATAGTGCATCGGAAGGGAGATACTCGTATCCCAAAAGAAAATCCTCTCGTTTCCGTAGAAACGTTACTCGATTTAGAAGGAGAAGTCATAGAACCCATTGTATTTCATAGCGACCCAATTTCTGTGTTGATTCGTCAATGTGAGGGAGTGAGGGATGCAATAAAGAAGGAATAGTGCATCGGAAAGGAGATACTCGTATCCCAAAGAAAATCCTGTCGTTTTAATAGAAGAGTTACTCGATTTAGAAGGAGATGTCATAGAACCCATAGAATTTCATAGCGACGCAAATTCTGTGTTAATTCGTCAATGTGAGGGAGCGAGGGATGCAGTAAAGAAGGAATAGTGCATCGGAAAGGAGACAATCGTATCCCAAAAGAAAATCCTGTCGTTACCATAGAAACGTTACTCGATATAGAAGGACATGTCATAGAGCGTATAGTAATTCATAGCGACCCAATTTCTGTGTTAATTCGTCAATGTGAGGGAGTGAGCGATGCAGTAAAGAAGGAATAGTGCATCGGAAAGGAGACAATCGTATCCCAAAAGAACATCCTGTCGTTTCCATAGAAACTTTACTTGATTTAGAAGGAGATGTCATAGATCCCATAGTGTTTCATAGCGACGCAATTTCTGTGTTTATTCGTCAATGTGAGGGAGCGAGGAATGCAGTAAAGAAGGAATAGTGCATCGGAAAGGAGATAGTTGTATCCCAGAAGAAAATCCTGTCGTTTCCATAGAAACGTTACTCGATTTAGGAGCAGAAGTCATAGAACCCATAGTATTTCATAGCGCTTCAATTTCTGTGATAATTCGTCAATGTGAGGGAGCGAGGGATGCAGTAAAGCAGGAATAGTGCATCGGAAAGGAGATACACGTATCCCAAAATAAAATCCTATCGTTTCCATAGAAATGTTACTTGATTCAGAAGGAGATGTCATAGAACTATAGTATTTTATAGTGACTCAATTTCTGAGTTAATTCGTCAATGTGAGGGAGCGAGGGATGCAGTAAAGAAGGAATAGTGCATCGGAAAGGAGATACTCGTATCCCAAAAGAAAATCCTGTCGTTTCCACTGAAACGTTACTCGATTTAGAAGGAGATGTCATAGAACCCATAGTATTTCATTGTGACGCAATTTCTGTGTTAATTCGTCAATGTGAGGGAGAGAGGGATGCAGTAAAGAATGAATAGCGCATCGGAAAGGAGATACTCGTTGTTGTTGTTGTTGTTGTGGTCTTCAGTCCTGAGACTGGTTTGATGCAGCTCTCCATGCTACTCTATCCTGTGCAAGCTTCTTCATCTCCCAGTACCTACTGCAACCTACATCCTTCTGAATCTGCTTAGTGTATTGATCTCTTGGTCTCCCTCTACGATTTTTACCCTCCACGCTGCCCTCCAATGCTAAATTTGTGATCCCTTGATGCCTCAAAACATGTCCTACCAACCGATCCCTTCTTTTAGTCAAGTTGTGCCACAAACTTCTCTTCTCCCCAATCCTATTCAATACCTCCTCATTAGTTACGTGATCTACCCACCTTATCTTCAGCTTTCTTCTGTAGCACCACATTTCGAAAGCTTCTATTCTCTTCTTGTCCAAACTAGTTATCGTCCATGTTTCACTTCCATACATGGCTACACTCCATACAAATACTTTCAGAAACGACTTCCTGACACCTAAATCTATACTCGATGTTAACAAATTTCTCTTCTTGAGAAACGCTTTCCTTGCCATTGCCAGTCTACATTTTATATCCTCTCTACTTCGACCATCATCGGTTATTTTACTCCCTAAATAGCAAAACTCCTTTACTACTTTAAGTGTCTCATTTCCTAATCTAATTCCCTCAGCATCACCCGACTTAATTTGACTACATTCCATTATCCTCGTTTTGCTTTTGTTGATGTTCATCTTATATCCTCCTTTCAAGACACTGTCCATTCCGTTCAACTGCTCTTCCAAGTCCTTTGCTGTATCTGACAGAATTACAATGTCATCGGCGAACCTCAAAGTTTTTACTTCTTCTCCATGAATTTTAATACCTACTCTGAATTTTTCTTTTGTTTCCTTTACTGCTTGCTCAATATACAGATTGAATAACATCGGGGAGAGGCTACAACCCTGTCTCACTCCTTTCCCAACCACTGCTTCCCTTTCATGCCCCTCGACTCTTATAACTGCCATCTGGTTTCTGTACAAATTGTAAATAGCCTTTCGCTCCCTGTATTTTACCCCTGCCACCTTCAGCATTTGAAAGAGAGTATTCCAGTCAACATTGTCAAAAGCTTTCTCTAAGTCTACAAATGCTAGAAACGTAGGTTTGCCTTTTCTTAATCTTTCTTCCAAGATAAGTCGTAAGGTCAGTATTGCCTCACGTGTTCCAACATTTCCACGGAATCCAAACTGATCATCCCCGATGTCGGCTTCTACCAGTTTTTCCATTCGTCTGTAAAGAATTCCCATTAGTATTTTGCAGCTGTGACTTATTAAACTGATAGTTCGGTAATTTTCACTCGTTGAAGTAAAGAAGGAATAGTACATCGGAAAGGAGATACGCGTATCCCATAGAAAATCCTGTCGTTTCCATAGAAACGTTACTCGATTTAGAAGGAGATGTCATACAACCCATAGTATTTCATAGCGACCTAATTTCTGTGTTAATTACCCAATGTGAGTGAGCGAGGGATGCAGTAAAGAAGGAATAGTGCATCGGAAAGGAGACACTCGTATCCCAAAAGAAAATCCTGTCGTTGCCATAGAAATGTTACTCGATAAAGAAGGAGAAGTCATAGAACCCATAGTATTTCATAGCGACAAAATTTCTGTGTTAATTTGTCAATGTGAGGGAGCGAGGGTTGCAGTAAAGAAGGAATAGTACATCGGAAAGGAGATACGCGTATCCCATAGAAAATCCTGTCGTTTACATAGAAACGTTACTCCATTTAGAAGGAGAAGTCATAGAACCCATAGTATTTCATACCGACGCAATTTCTGTGTTAATTCGTCAATGTGAGGGAGTGAAGGACGCAGTAAAGAAGGAAATGTGCATCGGAAGGGAGATACTAGTATCGCAAAAGAAAATACAATCGTTTCCATAGAAACGTTACTCGATTTAGAAGGAGAAGTCATACAACCCATAGTATTTCATACCGACGCAATTTCTGTGATAATTCGTCAATGTGAGGGAGCGAGGGATGCAGTAATGAAGGAATAGTGCATCGGAAAGGAGATACTCGTATCCCAAAAGAAAATACTGACGTTTCCATAGAAACGTTACTCAATTAAGAAGGAGAAGTCATAGAACACATAGTATTTCCTAGCGACGCTATTTCTGTGTTAATTCGACACTGTGAGGGAGTGAGGGATGCAATAAAGAAGGAATAGTGCATCGGAAAGGAGATACTCGTATCCCAAAGAAAATCCTGTCGTTTTAATAGAAGAGTTACTCGATTTAGAAGGAGATGTCATAGAACCCATAGAATTTCATAGCGACGCAAATTCTGTGTTAATTCGACAATGTGAGGGAGCGAGGGATGCAGTAAAGAAGGAATAGTGAATTGGAAAGAAGATAGTCGTAACCCAAAAGAAAATCCCGTCGTTTCCATAGAAACGTTAAGCGATTTAGAAGGAGAAGTCATAGAACACATAGTATTTCATAGCGCTTCAATTTCTCTGATAATTCGTTAAAGTGACGGAGCGAGGGATGCAGTGAAGTAGGAATTGTGCATCGGAAAGGAGATACTCGTATCCCAAAAGAAAATCCTGTCATTTCCATAGAAACGTTACTCGATTTAGATGGTGAAGTCACAGAATACATAGTATTTCATAGCGAACTATTTCTGTGTTAATTAGACAATGTGATGGAGCGAGGGATGCACTAAAGAAGGAATAATGCATCGGAAAAGAGATACTCGTATCCCAAAAGAATATCCTTTCGTTTCCAATGAAACGTTACTCGATTTAGAAGGAGATGTCATTGAACCCATAGTATTTCATAGCGCTTCAATTTCTGTGATATTTCGTCAATGTGAGGTAGCGAGGGATGCAGTAAAGGAGGAATAGTGCATCGGAAAGGAGATTCTCGTATCCCAAAAGACAATCCTGTCGTATCCATTGTAACGTTACTCGATTTAGAAGGAGATATCATAGAACCCACAGTATTTCATTCTGACGCAATTTTTGTGTTAATTCGTCAATGTGAGGGAGCGTGGGATGCAGTAAAGAAGGAATAGTGCATCGGAAAATAGATACTCGTATCCCAGAAGAAAATCCCGTCGGTTCCATTGAAAAGTTACTCGATTTAGACCGAGATGTCATAGAACCCATAGTATTTCATTGTGACGCAATTTCTGTGTTAATTCGTCAATGTGAGGGAGTGAGGGATGCAGTAAAGAAGAAATAGTACACTGAAAGGAGATACTCGTATCCCAAAAGAGAATCCCGTCGTTTCCATAGAAACGTTACTCGATTTAGAAGGTGAAGTCACAGAACACATAGTATTTCATAGCGACGCAATTTCTGTGATAATTCGTCAATGTGAGGGAGCGAGGGATGCAGTAAGGAAGGAATAGTGCATCGGAAAGGAGATAGTCGAATCCCAAAAGAAAATCATGTCGTTTCCGTAGAATTGTTACCTGATCTAGAAGGAGAAGTCATATAACCCATAGTATTTCATAGCGACGCAATTTCTGTGATAATTCGTCAATGAGAGGGAGCGAGGGATGCAGTAAAGAAGGAATAGTGCATCGGAAAGGAGATACTCGTATCCCAAAAGAACATCCTGTCGTTTCCATAGAAACTTTATTCGATTTAGAAGTAGTAGTCATAGAACCCCATAGTATTTCATAGCGACGCAATTTCTGTGTTAATTCGTCAATGTGAGGGAGCGTGGGATGCAGTAAAGAGGGAATAGTGCATCGGAAACGAGATATTCGTATCCCAAAAGAAAATCCTGTAGTTTCCATAGAAACGTTACTCGATTTAGAAGGAGATGTCATAGATCCCATAGTATTTCATAGCGACGCAATTTCTGTGTTAATTCGTCAATGTGAGGGAGCGAGGGATGCAGTAAAGAAGGAATTGTGCATGGGAAGGGAGATACTCGTATCCCGAAAGAAAATCCCGTCGTTTCCGTAGAAACGTTACTCGATTCAGAAGGAGAAGTCATAGAACCCATTGTATTTCATAGCGACCCAATTTCTGTGTTAATTCGTCAATGTGAGGGAGTGAGGGATGCAATAAAGAAGGAATAGTGCATCGGAAAGGAGATACTCGTATCCCAAAAGAACATCCTGTCGTTTCCATAGAAACATTATTCGATTTAGAAGTAGTAGTCATAGAACCCCATAGTATTTCATAGCGACGTAATTTCTGTGTTAATTCGTCAATGTGAGGGAGCGTGGGATGCAGTAAAGAGGGAATAGTGCATCGGAAAGGAGATATTCGTATCCCAAAAGAAAATCCTGTCGTTTCCATAGAAACGTTACTCGATGTAGAAGGACATGTCATAGAGCGTATAGTAATTCATAGCGACGTAATTTCATTGTTAATTCGTCAATGTGAGGGAGTGAGGGATGCAGTAAAGAAGGAATAGTGCATCGGAAAGGAGATAGTCGAATCCCAAAAGAAAATCATGTCGTTTCTGTAGAATTGTTACCTGATCTAGAAGGAGAAGTCATATAACCCATAGTATTTCATAGCGACGCAATTTCTGTGATAATTCGTCAATGAGAGGGAGCGAGGGATGCAGTAAAGAAGGAATAGTGCATCGGAAAGGAGATACTCGTATCCCAAAAGAACATCCTGTCGTTTCCATAGAAACATTATTCGATTTAGAAGTAGTAGTCATAGAACCCCATAGTATTTCATAGCGACGTAATTTCTGTGTTAATTCGTCAATGTGAGGGAGCGTGGGATGCAGTAAAGAGGGAATAGTGCATCGGAAAGGAGATATTCGTATCCCAAAAGAAAATCCTGTCGTTTCCATAGAAACGTTACTCGATTTAGAAGGAGATGTCATAGATCCCATAGTATTTCATAGCGACGCAATCTCTGTGTTAATTCGTCAATGTGAGGGAGCGAGGGATGCAGTAAAGAAGGAATAGTGCATCGGAAAGGAGATACTCGTATCCCAAAAGAAAATCCTGACGTTTCCATAGAAACGTTACTCAATTAAGAAGGAGAAGTCATAGAACACATAGTATTTCCTAGCGACGCTATTTCTGTGTTAATTCGACACTGTGAGGGAGTGAGGGATGCAATAAAGAAGGAATAGTGCATCGGAAAGGAGATACTCGTATCCCAAAGAAAATCCTGTCGTTTTAATAGAAGAGTTTCTCGATTTAGAAGGAGATGTCATAGAACACATAGAATTTCATAGCGACGCAAATTCTGTGTTAATTCGACAATGTGAGGGAGCGAGGGATGCAGTAAAGAAGGAATAGTGAATTGGAAAGAAGATAGTCGTAACCCAAAAGAAAATCCCGTCGTTTCCATAGAAACGTTACACGATTTAGAAGGAGAAGTCATAGAACACATAGTATTTCATAGCGCTTCAATTTCTCTGATAATTCGTTAATGTGAGGGAGCGAGGGATGCAGTGAAGTAGGAATTGTGCATCGGAAAGGAGATACTCGTATCCCAAAAGAAAATCCTGTCATTTCCATAGAGACGTTACTCGATTTAGATGGTGAAGTCACAGAACACATAGTATTTCATAGCGAACTATTTCTGTGTTAATTAGACAATGTGAGGGAGCGAGGGATGCAGTAAAGAAGGAATAGTGCATCGGAAAAGAGATACTCGTATCCCAAAAGAATATCCTTTCGTTTCCAATGAAACGTTACTCGATTTAGAAGGAGATGTCATTGAACCCATAGTATTTCATAGCGCTTCAATTTCTGTGATATTTGGTCAATGTGAGGTAGCGAGGGATGCATTAAAGGAGGAATAGTGCATCGGAAAGGAGATTCTCGTATCCCAAAAGACAATCCTGTCGTTTCCATTGTAACGTTACTCGATTTAGAAGGAGATAGCATAGAACCCACAGTATTTCATTCTGACGCAATTTTTGTGTTAATTCGTCAATGTGAGGGAGCGTGGGATGCAGTAAGGAAGGAATAGTGCATCGGAAAATAGATCCTCGTATCCCAGAAGAAAATCCCGTCGGTTCCATTGAAAAGTTACTCGATTTAGACCGAGATGTCATAGAACCCATAGTATTTCATTGTGACGCAATTTCTGTGTTAATTCGTCAATGTGAGGGAGTGAGGGATGCAGTAAAGAAGAAATAGTACACTGAAAGGAGATACTCGTATCCCAAAAGAGAATCCCGTCGTTTCCATAGAAACGTTACTCGTTTTAGAAGGTGAAGTCACAGAACACATAGTATTTCATAGCGACGCAATTTCTGTGATAATTCGTCAATGTGAGGGAGCGAGGGATGCAGTAAAGAAGGAATAGTGCATCGGAAAGGAGATAGTCGAATCCCAAAAGAAAATCAAGTCGTTTCCGTAGAATTGTTACCTGATCTAGAAGGAGAAGTCTTATAACCCATAGTATTTCATAGCGACGCAATTTCTGTGATAATTCGTCAATGAGAGGGAGGGAGGGATGCAGTAAAGAAGGAATAGTGCATCGGAAAGGAGATACTCGTATCCCAAAAGAACATCCTGTCGTTTCCATAGAAACATTATTCGATTTAGAAGTAGTAGTCATAGAACCCCATAGTATTTCATAGCGACGCAATTTCTGTGTTAATTCGTCAATGTGAGGGAGCGTGGGATGCAGTAAAGAGGGAATAGTGCATCGGAAAGGAGATATTCGTATCCCAAAAGAAAATCCTGTCGTTTCCATAGAAACGTTACTCGATTTAGAAGGAGATGTCATAGATCCCATAGTATTTCATAGCGACGCAATCTCTGTGTTAATTCGTCAATGTGAGGGAGCGAGGGATGCAGTAAAGAAGGAATAGTGCATCGGAATGGAGATACTCGTATCCCAAAAGAAAATCCTGACGTTTCCATAGAAACGTTACTCAATTAAGAAGGAGAAGTCATAGAACACATAGTATTTCCTAGCGACGCTATTTCTGTGTTAATTCGACACTGTGAGGGAGTGAGGGATGCAATAAAGAAGGAATAGTGCATCGGAAAGGAGATACTCGTATCCCAAAGAAAATCCTGTCGTTTTAATAGAAGTGTTACTCGATTTAGAAGGAGATGTCATAGAACCCATAGAATTTCATAGCGACGCAAATTCTGTGTTAATTCGACAATGTGAGGGAGCGAGGGATGCAGTAAAGAAGGAATAGTGAATTGGAAAGAAGATAGTCGTAACCCAAAAGAAAATCCCATCGTTTCCATAGAAACGTTACACGATTTAGAAGGAGAAGTCATAGAACACATAGTATTTCATAGCGCTTCAATTTCTCTGATAATTCGTTAATGTGAGGGAGCGAGGGATGCAGTGAAGTAGGAATTGTGCATCGGAAAGGAGATACTCGTATCCCAAAAGAAAATCCTGTCATTTCCATAGAAACGTTACTCGATTTAGATGGTGAAGTCACAGAACACATAGTATTTCATAGCGAACTATTTCTGTGTTAATTAGACAATGTGAGGGAGCGAGGGATGCAGTAAAGAAGGAATAGTGCATCGGAAAAGAGATACTCGTATCCCAAAAGAATATCCTTTCGTTTCCAATGAAACGTTACTCGATTTAGAAGGAGATGTCATTGAACCCATAGTATTTCATAGCGCTTCAATTTCTGTGATATTTCGTCAATGTGAGGTAGCGAGGGATGCATTAAAGGAGGAATAGTGCATCGGAAAGGAGATTCTCGTATCCCAAAAGACAATCCTGTCGTTTCCATTGTAACGTTACTCGATTTAGAAGGAGATATCATAGAACCCACAGTATTTCATTCTGACGCAATTTTTGTGTTAATTCGTCAATGTGAGGGAGCGTGGGATGCAGTAAGGAAGGAATAGTGCATCGGAAAATAGATACTCGTATCCCAGAAGAAAATCCCGTCGGTTCCATTGAAAAGTTACTCGATTTAGACCGAGATGTCATAGAACCCATAGTATTTCATTGTGACGCAATTTCTGTGTTAATTCGTCAATGTGAGGGAGTGAGGGATGCAGTAAAGAAGAAATAGTACACTGAAAGGAGATACTCGTATCCCAAAAGAGAATCCCGTCGTTTCCATAGAAACGTTACTCGATTTAGAAGGTGAAGTCACAGAACACATAGTATTTTATAGCGACGCAATTCCTGTGATAATTCGTCAATGTGAGGGAGCGAGGTATGCAGTAAAGAAGGAATAGTGCATCGGAAAGGAGATAGTCGAATCCCAAAAGAAAATCATGTCGTTTCCGTAGAATTGTTACCTGATCTAGAAGGAGAAGTCATATAACCCATAGTATTTCATAGCGACGCAATTTCTGTGATAATTCGTCAATGAGAGGGAGCGAGGGATGCAGTAAAGAAGGAATAGTGCATCGGAAAGGAGATACTCGTATCCTAAAAGAACATCCTGTCGTTTCCATAGAAACATTATTCGATTTAGAAGTAGTTGTCATAGAACCCCATAGTATTTCATAGCGACGCAATTTCTGTGTTAATTCGTCAATGTGAGGGAGCGTGGGATGCAGTAAAGAGGGAATAGTGCATCGGAATGGAGATATTCGTATCCCAAAAGAAAATCCTGTCGTTTCCATAGAAACGTTACTCGATTTAGAAGGAGATGTCATAGATCCCATAGTATTTCATAGCGACGCAATTTCTGTGTTAATTCGTCAATGTGAGGGAGCGAGGGATGCAGTAAAGAAGGAATTGTGCATCGGAAGGGAGATACTCGTATCCCAAAAGAAAATCCCGTCGTTTCCGTAGAAACGTTACTCGATTTAGAAGAAGAAGTCATAGAACCCATTGTATTTCATAGCGACCCAATTTCTGTGTTAATTCGTCAATGTGAGGGAGTGAGGGATGCAATAAAGAAGGAATAGTGCATCGGAAAGGAGATACTCGTATCCCAAAGAAAATCCTGTCGTTTTAATGGAAGAGTTACTCGATTTAGGAGGAGATGTCATAGAACCCACAGAATTTCTTAGCGACGCAAATTCTGTGTTAATTCGTCAATGTGAGAGAGCGAGGGATGCAGTAAAGAAGGAATAGTGCATCGGAAAGGAGATACTCGTATCCCAAAAGAACATCCTGTCGTTTCCATAGAAACATTATTCGATTTAAAAGTAGTAGTCATAGAACCCCATAGTATTTCATAGCGACGCAATTTCTGTGTTAATTCGTCAATGTGAGGGAGCGTGGGATGCAGTAAAGAGGGAATAGTGCATCGGAAAGGAGATATTCGTATCCCAAAAGAAAATCCTCTCGTTTCCATAGAAACGTTACTCGATTTAGAAGGAGATGTCATAGATCCCATAGTATTTCATAGCGACGCAATCTCTGTGTGAATTCGTCAATGTGAGGGAGCGAGGGATGCAGTAAAGAAGGAATAGTGCATCGGAAAGGGGATAGTTGTATCCCAGAAGAAAATCCTGTCGTTTCCATAGAAACGTTACTCGATTTAGAAGCAGAAGTCATAGAACCCATAGTATTTCATAGTGCTTCAATTTCTGTGATAATTCGTCAATGTGAGGGAGCGAGGGATGCAGTAAAGAAGGAATAGTGCATCGGAAAGGAGATACTCGTATCCCAAAGAAAATCTTGTCGTTTTAATAGAAGAGTTACTCGATTTAGAAGGAGATGTCATAGAACCCATAGAATTTCGTAGCGACGCAAATTCTGTGTTAATTCGACAATGTGAGGGAGCGAGGGATGCAGTAAAGAAGGAATAGTGAATTGGAAAGAAGATAGTCGTAACCCAAAAGAAAATCCCGTCGTTTCCATAGAAACGTTACACGATTTAGAAGGAGAAGTCATAGAACACATAGTATTTCATAGCGCTTCAATTTCTCTGATAATTCGTTAATGTGAGGGAGCGAAAGATGCAGTGAAGTAGGAATTGTGCATCGGAAAGGAGATACTCGTATCCCAAAAGAAAATCCTGTCATTTCCATAGAAACGTTACTCGATTTAGATGGTGAAGTCACAGAACACATAGTATTTCATAGCGAACTATTTCTGTGTTAATTAGACAATGTGAGGGAGCGAGGGATGCAGTAAAGAAGGAATAGTGCATCGGAAAGGAGATACTCGTATCCCAAAAGAATATCCTTTCGTTTCCAATGAAACGCTACTCGATTTAGAAGGAGATGTCATTGAACCCATAGTATTTCATAGCGCTTCAATTTCTGTGATATTTCGTCAATGTGAGGTAGCGAGGGATGCAGTAAAGGAGGAATAGTGCATCGGAAAGGAGATTCTCGTATCCCAAAAGACAATCCTGTCGTTTCCATTGTAACGTTACTCGAGTTAGAAGGAGATATCATAGAACCCACAGTATTTCATTCTGACGCAATTTTTGTGTTAATTCGTCAATGTGAGGGAGCGTGGGATGCAGTAAAGAAGGAATAGTACATCGGAAAATAGATACTCGTATCCCAGAAGAAAATCCCGTCGGTTCCATTGAAAAGTTACTCGATTTAGACCGAGATGTCATAGAACCCATAGTATTTCATTGTGACGCAATTTCTGTGTTAATTCGTCAATGTGAGGGAGTGAGGGATGCAGTAAAGAAGAAATAGTACACTGAAAGGAGATACTCGTATCCCAAAAGAGAATCCCGTCGTTTCCATAGAAACGTTACTCGATTTAGAAGGTGAAGTCACAGAACACATAGTATTTCATAGCGACGCAATTTCTGTGATAATTCGTAAATGTGAGGGAGCGAGGGATGCAGTAAAGAAGGAATAGTGCATCGGAAAGGAGATAGTCGAATCCCAAAAGAAAATCATGTCGTTTCCGTAGAATTGTTACCTGATCTAGAAGGAGAAGTCATATAACCCATAGTATTTCATAGCGACGCAATTTCTGTGATAATTCGTCAATGAGAGGGAGCGAGGGATGCAGTAAAGAAGGAATAGTGCATCGGAAAGGAGATACTCGTATCCCAAAAGAACATCCTGTCGTTTCCATAGAAACATTATTCGATTTAGAAGTAGTAGTCATAGAACCCCATAGTATTTCACAGCGACGCAATTTCTGTGTTAATTCGTCAATGTGAGGGAGCGTGGGATGCAGTAAAGAGGGAATAGTGCATCGGAAAGGAGATATTCGTATCCCAAAAGAAAATCCTGTCGTTTCCATAGAAACGTTACTCGATTTAGAAGGAGATGTCATAGATCGCATAGTATTCCATAGCGACGCAATTTCTGTGTTAATTCGTCAATGTGAAGTGGCGAGTGATGCAGTAAAGAAGCAATAGTGCATCGGAAAGGAGATACTCGTATCCCAAAAGAAAATCCTATCGTTTCCATAGCAACATTACCCGATTTAGAAGGAGAAGTCATAGAACCCATAGTATTTCATAGCGACGCAATTTCTGTGTTAATTCGTCAATGTAAGGGACCTAGGGATGCAGTAAAGAAGGAATAGTGCATCGGAAAAGAGATAGTCGTATCCCAAAAGAAAATCCTGTCGTTTCCATAGAAACGTTACTCTATTTAGAAGGATATGTCATAGAACACATAGTCATTCATAGCGACGTAATTTCTTTGTTGATTCGTCAATGTGTGGGAGCGAGGGATGCAGTAAGGAAGAAATAGTGCATCGGAAAGGAGATAGTCGTATGCGAAAAGAAAATCCTGTCCTTTCCATAGAAACGTTACTCGATTTAGAAGGAGATGTCATAGAACCCATAGTATTTCATAGCGCTTCAATTTCTGTGATGATTCGTAGTTGTGAGGTAGCGAGGGATGCAGTAAAGAAGGAATAGTGCATCGGAAAAGAGATACCCGTATCCCAAAAGAAAATCCTTTCGTTTCCAATGAAACGTAACTCGATTTAGAAGGAGATGTCATAGAACCCATTTTATTTCATTGTGACGCAATTTCTGTGTTAATTCGTCAATGTGAGGGAGAGAGGGATGCAGTAAAAAAGAAATAGTGCATCTGAAAGGATATACTCGTATCCCAAAAGAAAATCCTGTCGTTTCCATTGAAACGTTACTCGATTTAGAAGGAGACGTCATAGAACCTCATAGCATTTCATTGTGACGCAATTTCTGTGTTAAATCGTCAATGTGAGGGAGCGACTGAGGCGTAAGAAGGAATAGTGCATCGGAAAGGAGATACTCGTATCCCAAAAGAAAATCCTGTCGTTTCCATAGAAACGTTACTCGATTTAGTAGGAGAAGTCATAGAACCCATAGCAATTCATAGCGACGCTATTTCTGTGTTAATTCGTAAATGTGAGGGAGCAAGGGATCAAGTAAAGAAGGAATAGTGCATCGGAAAGGAGATAATCGTATCCCAAAATAAAATCCTGTCGTTTCCATAGAAACGTTACTCGATTTAGAAGGAGAAGTCACAGAACCCATAGTATTTCAGAGCGACGCAATATCTGTGTCAATTCTTCAATGTTAGGGATCGAAGGATGCAGTAAAGAAGGAATAGTGCATCGGAAAGGAGATACTCGTATCCCAAAAGAAAATCCTGTCATTTCCATAGAAACGTTACTCGATTTAGAAGGTGAAGTCACAGAACACATAGTATTTCATAGCGAACTATTTCTGTGTTAATTAGACAATGTGAGGGAGCGAGGGATGCAGTAAAGAAGGAATAGTGCATCGAAAAAGAGATAGTCGTATCCCACAAGATAGTCCTGTCGTGTCTATAGATACGTTATTCTTTTTAGAAGGAGATGTCATAGAACCCATAGTATTTCATAGCATTTCAATATCTGTGATAATTCGTCAATGTGAGGTAGCAAGGGATGCAGTAAAGAAGGAATAGTGCATCGGAAAAGAGATACCCGTATCCCAAAAGAGAATCCTTTCGTTTCCATAGAAACGTTACTCGATTTAGAAGGAGAAGTCACAGAACCCATAGTATTTCATAGCGACGCTATTTCTGTGTTAATTCGTCAATGTGAGGGAGCGAGGGATGCATTAAAGAAGGAATAGCGCATCGGAAATGAGATAGTCGTATCCCAAAAGAAAATCCTGTCGTTTCCATAGAAACGTTACTCGATTTAGAAGCAGAAGTCATAGAACACATAGTATTTCATAGCGACGCAATTTCTGTGTTAATTCGTCAATGTAAGGAAGCGAGGGATGCAGTAAAGAAGAAATAGTACACGGAAAGGAGATACTCTTATCCCAAAAGAAAATCCCGTCGTTTCCATAGAAACGTTACCCGATTTAGAAGGAGATGTCATAGAACCCATTGTATTTCATAGCGACGCAATTTCTGTGATAATTCCTAAATGTGAGGGAGCGATTGATGCAGTAAAGAAGGAATAGTGCATCTGAAAGGATATACTCGTGTCCCAAAAGAAAATGCTGTCGTTTGCATAAAAACGTTACTCTATTTAGCAGGAGTAGTCGTAGAACCCATAGTATTCCATAGCGACGCAATTTCTGTGTTAATTCGTCAATGTGAAGGGGCGAGTGATGCAGTAAAGAAGCAATAGTGCATCGGAAAGGAGATACTCGTATCCCAAAAGAAAATCCTATCGTTTCCATAGCAACATTACCCGATTTAGAAGGAGAAGTCATAGAACCCATAGTATTTCATAGCGACGCAATTTCTGTGTTAATTCGTCAATGTAAGGAAGCGAGGGATGCAGTAAAGAAGAAATAGTACACGGAAATGAGATAGTCGTATCCCAAAAGAAAATCCTGTCGTTTCCATAGAAACGTTACTAGATTTTGAAGCAGAAGTCATAGAACCCATAGTATTTTATAGCGACCTAATTTCTGTGTTAATTCGTCAATGTGAGGGAGCGAGTGATGCAGTAAAGAAGGAATAGTACATCGGAAAGAAGATACTCGTATCCCAAAGAAAATCCTGTCGTTTCCATAGAAACGTTACACGATTTAGAAGGAGATGTCATAAAACCCATAGTATTTCATAGCGACCTAATTTCTGTAATAATTCGTCAATGTGAGGGAGCGAGGTATGCAGTAAAGAAGGGTTAGTGCATCGGAAAATAGATACTTGTATCCCAAAAGAAAATCCTGAGTTTCCGTAGAAGCGTTACTCGATTTAGAAGGTGATGTCATAGAATCCATAGTATTTCATAGCGACACAATTTCTGTGTTAATTCGTCAATGTGAGGGAGCGAGGGATGCAGTAAAGAAGGAATAGTGCATCGAAAGGGAGATACTCGTATCCCAAAAGAAAATCCTGTCGTTTCCATAGAAACGTTACTCGATATAGAAGGACATGCCATAGAGCGTATAGTAATTCATAGCTACGTAATTTCATTGTTAACTCGTCAATGTGAGGGAGTGAGGGACGCAGTAAAGAAGGAATAGTGCATCTGAAAGGAGATAGTTGTATCCCAGAAGAAAATCCTGTCGTTTCCACAGAAACGTTACTCGATTTAGAAGCAAACGTCATAGAACCCATAGTATTTCATAGCGCTTCAATTTCTGTGATTATTCGTCAACGTGAGGGAGCGAGGGATGCAGTAAAGCAGGAATATAGCATCGGAAAGGAGATACTCGTATCCCAAAATAAAATCCTGTCATTTCCATAGAAATGTTACTTGATTCAGAAGGAGATGTCATAGAACTATAGTATTTCATAGTGACTCAATTTCTGAGTTAATTCGTCAATGTGAGGGAGCGAGGGATGCAGTAAAGAAGGAATAGTGCATCGGAAAGGAGATACTCGTATCCCAAAAGAAAATCCTATCGTTTCCATTGAAACGTTACTCAATTAAGAAGGAGATGTCATAGAACACATAGTATTTCCTAGCAATGCTATTTCTGTGTTAATTCGACACTGTGAGGGAGCGAGGGATGCAGTAAAGAAGGAATAGTGCATCCGAAAAGAGATAGTCGTATCCCAAAAGAAAATCCTGTCGTTTCCATAGAAACGTTACTCGATTTAGAAGTAGTAGTCATAGAACCCATAGTATTTCATAACGACGGAAATCCTGTGTTAATTCGTCAAAGTGAGGGAGCGAAAGATGCAGTAAAGAAGGAATAGTGCATGGGAAAGGAGATAGTCGTATCCCAAATGAAAATCCTGTCGTTTCCATAGTAACGTTACTCGATTTAGAAGGAGATGTCATAGAGCCTATTGTATTTCATTGCGACGTAATTTCATTGTTATTTCGTCAATGTGGGGGAGCGATGGATGCAGTAAAGACGGAATAGTGCATCGGAAAGAAGATCGTCGTAACCCCAAAGAAAATCCCGTCGTTTCCATAGAAACGTTACACGATTTAGAAGGCGAAGTCATAGAACACATAGTATTTCATAGCGCATTAATTTCTCTGATAATTCGTTAATGTGAGGGAGCGAGGGATGCAGTAAAGTAGGAATAGTGCATCGGAAAGGAGATACTCGTATCCCAAAAGAAAATCCTGTCGTTTCCATAGAAACGTCTCTCGATTTAGTAGGAGAAGTCATAGAACCCATAGCAATTCATAGCGACGCAATTTCTGTGATAATTCGTCAATGTGAGGGAGCGAGGGATGCAGTAAAGAAGGGTTAGTGCATCGGAAAATAGATACTTGTATCCCAAAAGAAAATCCTGAGTTTCCGTAGAAGCGTTACTCCATTTAGAAGGTGATGTCATAGAATACATAGTATTTCATAGCGACACAATTTCTGTGTTAATTCGTCAATGTGAGGGAGCGAGGGATGCAGTAAAGAAGAAATAGTGCATCGGAAGGGAGATACTCGTATACCAAAAGAAAATCCTGTCGTTTCCATAGAAACGTTACTCGATTTAGAAGGAGAAGCCATAGAACCCATTGTATTTCATATCGACCCAATTTCTGCGTTAATTCTTCAATGTGAGGGAGTGAGGGATGCAATAAAGAAGGAATAGTGCATCGGAAAGGAGATACTCGTATCCCAAAGACAATCCTGTTGTTTTAATAGAAGCGTTACTCGATTTAGAAGGAGATGTCATAGAACCCATAGAATTTCATAGCGACGCAAATTCCGTGTTAATTCGTCAATGTGAGTTAGCGAGGGATGCAGTAAAGAAGGAATAGTGCATCGGAAAGGAGATAGTCGTATCCCAAAAGAAAATCCTGTCGTTTCCATAGAAACGTTACTCGATATAGAAGGACATGCCATAGAGCGTATAGTAATTCATAGCTACGTAATTTCATTGTTAATTCGTCAATGTGAGGGAGTGAGGGATGCAGTAAAGAAGGAATAGTGCATCGGAAAGGAGATAGTCGTATCCCAAATGAAAATCATGTCGTTTCCGTAGAATTGTTACCTGATCTACAAAGAGAAGTCATATAACCCATAGTATTTCATAGCGACGCAATTTCTGTGTTAATTCGTCAATGTGAGAGAGCGTGGGATGCAGTAAAGAGGGAATAGTGCATCGGAAAGGATATATTCGTATCCCAAAAGAAAATCCTGTCGTTTCCATAGAAACGTTACTCGATTTAGAAGGAGATGTCATAGAACCCATAGTATTTCATAGCGCTTCAATTTCTGTGATAATTCGTCAATGTGAGGGAGCGAGGGATGCAGTAAAGCAGGAATATAGCATCGGAAAGGAGATACTCGTATCCCAAAATAAAATACTGTCATTTCCATAGAAATGTTACTTGATTCAGAAGGAGATGTCATAGAACTATAGTATTTCATAGTGACTCAATTTCTGAGTTAATTCGTCAATGTGAGGGAGCGGGGGATGCAGTAAAGAAGGAATAGTGCATCGGAAAGGAGATACTCGTATCCCAAAAGAAAATCCTATCGTTTCCATAGAAACGTTACTCAATTAAGAAGGAGAAGTCATAGAACACATAGTATTTCCTAGCGACGCTATTTCTGTGTTAATTCGACACTGTGAGGGAGCGAGGGATGCCTTATAGAAGGAATAGTCCAACGGAAAGGAGATACTCGTATCTCAAAAGAATATCCTAACGTTTCCATAGAAACGTTACTCGATTTAGAAGTAGTAGTCATAAAATCCATAGTATTTCATAACGACGCAAATTCTGTGTTAATTCGTCAATGTGAGGGAGCGAAAGATGCAGTAAAGAAGGAATAGTGCATCGGAAAGGAGATAGTCGTATCCCAAAAGAAAATCCTGTCGTTTCCATAGAAACGTTACTCGATTTAGAACGAAAAGACATAGAACACATAGTTTTTCATACCATCGCAATGTCTGTGTTAATTCGACAATGTGAGGGATCGAGGGATGCAGTAAAGAAGGAATAGTGCATCGGAAAGGAGATAGTCGGATCCCAATAGAAAGTCCTGTCGTTTCCATAGAGACGTTACTCGATTTAGAAGTAGTAGTCATAGATCCCCATAGTATTTCATAGCGACGCAATTTCTGTGTTAATTCGTCAATGTGAGGGAGCGTGGGATGCAGTAAAGAGGGAATAGTGCATCGGAAAGAAGATATTCGTAACCCAAAAGAAAATCCCGTCGTTTCCATAGAAACGTTACACGATTTAGAAGGCGAAGTCATAGATCACATAGTATTTCATAGCGCTTCAATTTCTCTGATAATTCGTTAATGTGATGGAGCGAGGGATGCAGTAAAGTAGGAATAGTGCATCGGAAAGGACATACTCGTACCCAAAAAGAAAATCCTGTCGTTTCTATAGAAACGGTACTCGAATTAGAAGGAGAAGTCTTAGAACCCATTGTATTTCATAGCGACCCAATTTCTGTGTTAATTCGTCAATGTGAGGGAGTGAGGGATGCAATAAAGAAGGAATAGTGCATCGGAAAGGAGATACTCGTATCCAAAAAGAAAATCCTGTCGTTTCTATAGAAACGTTACTCGAATTAGAAGGAGAAGTCATAGAACCCATTGTATTTCATAGCGACCCAATTTCTGTGTTAATTCGTCAATGTGAGGGAGTGAGGGATGGAATAAAGAAGGAATAGTGCATCGGAAAGGAGATAGTCGTATCCCAAAAAAAATCCTGTCGTTTCCATAGAAACGTTACACGATTTAGAAGGCGAAGTCATAGATCACATAGTATTTCATAGCGCTTCAATTTCTCTGATAATTCGTTAATGTGATGGAGCGAGGGATGCAGTAAAGTAGGAATAGTGCATCGGAAAGGACATACTCGTATCCAAAAAGAAAATCCTGTCGTTTCTATAGAAACGTTACTCGAATTAGAAGGAGAAGTCATAGAACCCATTGTATTTCATAGCGACCCAATTTCTGTGTTAATTCGTCAATGTGAGGGAGTGAGGGATGCAATAAAGAAGGAATAGTGCATCGGAAAGGAGATACTCGTATCCAAAAAGAAAATCCTGTCGTTTCTATAGAAACGTTACTCGAATTAGAAGGAGAAGTCATAGAACCCATTGTATTTCATAGCTACCCAATTTCTGTGTTAATTCGTCAATGTGAGCGAGCGGGGGATGCAGTAAAGAGGGAGTAGTGCATCGGAAAGGAGATATTCCTATCCCAAAAGAAAATCCCGTCGTTTCCATAGAAACGTTTTTCGATTAAGAAGGAGAAGTCATAGAACACATAGTATTTCATAGCCACGCTATTTCTGTGTTAATTCGACACTGTGAGGGAGCGTGGGATGCATTAAAGAAGGAATAGTGCAACGGAAAGGAGATACTCGTATCCCAAATGAATATCCTGTCGTTTCCATAGAAACATTACTCGATTTAGAAGTAGAAGTCATAGAACCCATAGTATTTCATAGCGACGCAATTTTTGTGTTAATTCGTCAATGTGAGCGAGCGAGGGTTGTAGTAAAGAAGGAATAGTGCATCGGAAAGGAGATACTCGTATCCCAAAAGAAAATCCTGTCGTTTCTATAGAAACCTTGCTCGATTTAGAAGGAGAAGTCATAGAACAGATGGTATTTAATATCGACGCTATTTCTGTGTTAATTCGTCACTGTGAGGGAGCGAGGGATGCAGTAAAGAAGGAATAGTGCATCGGAAAGGAGATACTCGTATCCCAAAAGAATATCCTGTCGTTTCCATAGAAACATTACTCGATTTAGAAGGAGATGTCATACAGCCCATAGTATTTCATAGCGACGCTATTTCTGTGTTAATTCGTCAATGTGAGGGAGCGAGGGATGCAGTAAGGAAGGAATAGTGCATCGGAAAAGAGATAGTCGTATCCCAGAAGAAAATCCTGTCGTTTCCATAGAAACGTTACTCGATTTAGAAGGAGATGTCATTGAACCCATAGTATTTCATTGTGACGCAATTTCTGTGTTAATTCGTCAATGTGAGGGAGGGAGGGATGCAGTAAATAAGGAACAGTGGATCGGAAAGGAGACACTCGTATCCCAAAAGGAAATCCTTTCGTTTCCATAGAAACGTTACTCGATTTAGAAGGAGAAGTCATAGAACACATAGTATTTAATAGCGACGCTATTTCTGTGTTAATTCGTCACTGTGAGGGAGCGAGGGATGCAGTAAAGAAGGAATAGTGCATCGGAAAGGAGATACTCGTATCCCAAAAGAAAATCCTGTCGTTTCTATAGAAACATTACTCGTATTAGAAGGAGAAGTCATAGGACACATAGTATTTAATAGCGACGCTATTTCTGTGTTAATTCGTCACTGTGAGGGAGCGAGGGATGCAGTAAAGAAGGAATAGTGCATCGGAAAGGAGATACTCGTATCCCAAAAGAATATCCTGTCGTTTCCATAGAAACGTTACTCGATTTCGAAGTAGTTGTCATAGAACCCCATAGTATTTCATAGCGATGCAATTTCTGTGTTAATTCGTCAATGTGAGGGAGCGTGGGATGCAGTAAAAAGGGAATAGTGCATCGGAAAGAAGATATTCGTATCGCAAAAGAAATCGTTTCCATAGAAACGTTACTCGATTTAGAAGGAGAAGTCATATAACCCATAGTATTTCATAGCGACGCAATTTCTGTGACAATTCGTCAATGTGAGGGAGCGAGGGATGCAGTAAAGAAGGAATAGTGCATCGGAAAGCAGATGCTCGTATCCCAAAAGGATATTCTGCCGTTTCCATAGAGACGTTACTCGATTTAGAAGTAGTAGTCATAGAACCCCATAGTATTTCATAGCGACGCAATTTCTGTGTTAATTCGTCAATGTGAGGGAGCGTGGGATGCAGTAAAGATGGAATAGTGCATCGGAAAGAAGATATTCGTAACCCAAAAGAAAATCCTGTCGTTTCCATAGAAACGTTACTCGATTTAGAAGGAGATGTCATAGAACCCATAGTATTTCATAGCGACTCAATTTCTGTGTTAATTCGTCAATGTGAGGGAGCGAGGGATGCAGTAAAGAAGGAATAGTGCATCGGAAAAGAGATAGTCGTATCCCAGAAGAACATCCTGGCGTTTCCATAGAAACGTTACTCGATTTAGAAGGAGATGTCATTGAACCCATAGTATTTCATTGTGACGCAATTTATGTGATAATTCGTTAATGTGAGGGAGCGAGGGATGCAGTAAAGAAGGAATAGTGCATCGGTAAGGAGATGCTCGTATCCCAAAAGAATATTCTGTCGTTTCCATAGAGACGTTACTCGATTTAGAAGTAGTAGTCATAGAACCCCATAGTATTTCATAGCGACGCAATTTCTGTGTTAATTCGTCAATGTGAGGGAGCGTGGGATGCAGTAAAAATGGATTAGTGCATCGGAAACGAGATACTCGTATCCCAAAAGAAAATCCTGTCGTTTCCATTGAAACGATACGCGATTTAGAAGGAGATGTCTTAGATCCCATAGCATTACATTGTGACGCAATTTCTGTGTTAATTAGTCAATGTGAGGGATCGAACGATGCAGTAAAGATGCAATAGTGTATCGGAAAGAAGATACTCGAATCCCAAAAGAAAATCCTGTCGTTTCCATAGAAACATTACCCGATTTCGATGGAGAAGTTATAGAACACATAGTATTTCATACCGACGCAACTTCTGTGATAATTCGTCAATGTGAGGGAGCGAGGGATTCAGTAAAGAAGGAATACTGCATCGGAATGAAGATACTCGTATCCCAAAGGAAAATCCTTTCGTTTCCATATAAACGTTACTCGATTAAGAAGGAGGAGTCATATAACCCATAGTATTTCATAGCGACGCAATTTCTGTGATAATTCGTCAATGTGAGGGAGCGGGGGATGCAGTAAAGAAGGAATTGTGCATCTGAAAGGAGATGCTCGTATCCCAAAAGAATATTCTGTCGTTTCCATAGAGACGTTACTCGATTTAGAAGTAGTAGTCATAGAACATCATAGTATTTCATAGCGACGCAATTTCTGTGTTAATTCGTCAATGTGAGGGAGCGTTGGATGCAGTAAAGAGGGAATAGTGCATCGGAAAGAAGATATTCGTATTCCAAAAAAAATCCTGTCGTTTCTATAGAAACGTTACTCGATTTAGAAGGAGAAGTCATAGGACCCATAGTATTTCATAGCGACGCAATATCTGTGTAAATTCGTTAATGTGAGGGAGCCAGGCATGTAGTAAAGAAAAAATAGTACATCGGAAAGAAGATACTCGTATCCCAAAGAAAATCCTGTCGTTTTAATAGAAGCGTTACTCGATTTAGATAGAGATGTCTTAGAACCCATAGAATTTCATAGCGACGCAAATTCTGAGTTAATTCGTCAATGTGAGGGAGCGAGTGATCCAGTAAAGAAGGAATAGTGCATCGGAAAGGAGATACTCTTATCCCAAATGCAAACCCTGTAGTTACCATAGAAACGTTGCACGATTTAGAGGGAGATGTCATAGAACACATAGTTATTCACAGCGACGCGATTTCTGTGTTAATTCGTCAATGTGAGGGGGCGAGGGATGCAGTAAAGAGGGAGTAGTGCATCGGAAAGGAGATATTCCTATTCCAAAAGAAAATCCTGTCGTTTCCATAGAAACGTTTTTCGATTAAGAGGGATAAGTCATAGAACACATAGTATTTCATAGCCACGCTATTTCTGTGTTAATTCGACACTGTGAGGGAGCGTGGGATGCATTAAAGAAGGAATAGTGCAACGGAAAGGATATACTCGTATCCCAAATGAATATCCTGTCGTTTCCATAGAAACATTACTCGGTTTAGAAGTAGAAGTCATAGAACCCATAGTATTTCATAGCGACGCAATTTTTGTGTTAGTTCGTCAATGTGAGGGAGCGAGGGATGCAGTAAAAAGGGAATAGTGCATCGGAAAGGAGATATTCGTATCCCAAAAGAAAATCCTTTCGTTTCCATAGAAACGTTACTCGATTTAGAAGGAGATGTCATAGAACCTATAGTATTTCATAGCGACGCCATTTCTGTGTTAATTCGTCAATGTGAGGGAGCGAGGGATGCAGTAAAGATGGAATAGTGCATCGGAAAAGAGATAGTCGTATCCCAGAAGAAAATCCTGACGTTTCCATTGAAAAGTTACTCGATTTAGAAGGAGATGTCATTGAACCCATAGTATTTAATTGTGACGCAATTTCTGTGTTAATTCGTCAATGTGAGGGAGCGAGGGATGCAGTAAATAAGGAACAGTGGATCGGAAAGGAGATACTCGTAAACCAAAAGGAAATCCTTTCGTTTCCATAGAAACGTTACTCGATTTAGAAGGAGATGCCATAGAGCCTATAGTACTTCACAGCGACGTAATTTCATTGTTAATTCGTCAAAGTGAGGGAGCGAGGGATGCAATAAAGAAGGAATAGTGCATCGGAAAGGAGATATTCGTATCCCAAAAGAAAATCCTGTCGTTTCCTAGAAACGTTACTCGATTTAGAAGGAGATGTTATAGAGCCTATAGTATTTCACAGCGACGTAATTTCATTGTTAATTCGTCAATGTGAGGGAGCGAGGGATGCAGTAAAGATGGAATAGTGCATCGGAAAGGTGATACTCGTATCCCAAAAGAAAATTCTGTCGTTTCTATAGAAACATTACTCGAATTAGAAGGAGAAGTCATAGAACACATAGTATTTAATAGCGACGCTATTTCTGTGTTAATTCGTCACTGTGAGGGAGCGAGGGATGCAGTAAAGAAGGAATAGTGCATCGGAAAGGAGATACTCGTATCCCAAAAGAATATCCTGTCGTTTCCATAGAAACGTTACTCGATTTCGAAGTAGTTGTCATAGAACCCCATAGTATTTCATAGCGATGCAATTTCTGTGTTAATTCGTCAATGTGAGGGAGCGTGGGATGCAGTAAAAAGGGAATAGTGCATCGGAAAGAAGATATTCGTATCCCAAAAGAAAATCCTGTCGTTTCCATAGAAACGTTACTCGATTTAGAAGGAGATGTCATAGAACCCATAGTATTTCATAGCGACGCAATTTCTGTGTTAATTCGTCAATGTGAGGGAGCGATGGATGCAGTAAAGAAGGAATAGTGCATCGGAAATGAGATAGTCGTATCCCAGAAGAAAATCCTGTCGTTTCCATAGAAACGTTACTCGATTTAGAAGGAGATGTCATTGAACGCATAGTATTTCATTGTGACGCAATTTCTGTGTTAATTCGTCATTGTGAGGGAGCGAGGGATGCAGTAAATAAGGAACACTGGATCCGAAAGGAGATACTCGTATCCCAAAAGGAAATCCTTTCGTTTCCATAGAAACGTTACTCGATTTAGAAGGAGATGTCATAGAGCCTATAGTATTTCACAGCGACGTAATTTCATTGTTAATTCGTCAATGTGAGGGAGTGAGGGATGAAGAAAAAAGGAATAGTGCATCGGAAAGGAGATATTCGTATCCCAAAAGAAAATCCTGTCGTTTCAATAAAAACGTTACTCGATTTAGAAGGAGATGTCATAGAACCCATAGTCTTTCATAGCGACGCAATTTCTGTGTTAATTAGTCAATGTGAGGGAGCGAGGGATGCAGTAATGAAGGAATAGTTCATCGGAAAAGAGATAGTCGTATCCCAGAAGAAAATCCTGTCGTTTCCATTGAAACGTTACTCGATTTAGAAGGAGATGTCATTGAACCCATAGTATTTAATTGTGACGCAATTTCTGTGTTAATTCTTCAATGTGAGGGAGCGAGGGATGCAGTAAATAAGGAACAGTGGATCGGAAAGGAGATACTCGTATACCAAAAGGAAATCCTTTCGTTCCCATAGAAACGTTACTCGATTTAGAAGGAGATGTCATAGAGCCTATAGTACCTCACAGCGACGTAATTTCATTGTTAATTCGTCAAAGTGAGGGAGCGAGGGATGCAATAAAGAAGGAATAGTGCATCGGAAAGGAGATTCTCGTATCCCAAAAGAATATTCTGTCGTTTCCATAGAAACCTTACTCGATTTAGAAGTAGTAGTCATAGAACCCCATAGTATTTCATAGCGACGCAATTTCTGTGTTAATTCGTCAATGTGAGGGAGCGTGGGATGCAGTAAAGAGGGAATAGTGCATCGGAAAGGAGATATTCGTATCCCAAAAGAAAATCCTGTCGTTTCCATAGAAACGTTGCTCGATTTAGAAGGAGATGTCATAGAGCCTATAGTATTTCACAGCGACGTAATTTCATTGTTAATTCGTCAATGTGAGGGAGCGAGGGATGCAGAAAAGAAGGAATAGTGCATCGGAAAGGAGATACTCGTATCGCAAAAGTAATCGTTTCCATAGAAACGTTACTCGATTTAGAAGGAGAAGTCATATAACCCATAGTATTTCATAGCGACGCAATTTCTGTGATAATTCGTCAATGTGAGGGAGCGAGGGATGCAGTAAAGAAGGAATAGTGCATCGGAAAGCAGATGCTCGTATCCCAAAAGAATATTCTGCCGTTTCCATAGAGACGTTAATCGATTTAGAAGTAGTAGTCATAGAACCCCATAGTATTTCATAGCGACGCAATTTCTGTGTTTATTCGTCAATGTGAGGGAGCGTGGGATGCAGTAAAGAGGGAATAGTGCATCGGAAAGAAGATATTCGTAACCCAAACGAAAATCCTGTCGTTTCCATAGGAACATTACTCGATTTAGAAGGAGATGTCATAGAACCCATAGTATTTCATAGCGACGCAATTTCTGTGTTAATTCGTCAATGTGAGGGAGCGAGGGATGCAGTAAAGAAGGAATAGTGCATCGGAAAAGAGATAGTCGTATCCCAGAAGAACATCCTGGCGTTTCCATAGAAACGTTACTCGATTTAGAAGGAGATGTCATTGAACCCATAGTATTTCATTGTGACGCAATTTCTGTGATAATTCGTCAATGTGAGGGAGCGAGGGATGCAGTAAAGAAGGAATAGTGCATCGGTAAGGAGATGCTCGTATCCCAAAAGAATATTCTGTCGTTTCCATAGAGACGTTACTCGATTTAGAAGTAGTAGTCATAGAACCCCATAGTATTTCATAGCGACGCAATTTCTGTGTTAATTCGTCAATGTGAGGGAGCGTGGGATGCAGTAAAGATGGATTAGTGCATCGGAAACGAGATACTCGTATCCCAAAAGAAAATCCTGTCGTTTCCATTGAAACGATACGCGATTTAGAAGGAGATGTCTTAGATCCCATAGCATTACATTGTGACGCAATTTCTGTGTTAATTAGTCAGTGTGAGGGATCGAACGATGCAGTAAAGAAGCAGTAGTGTATCGGAAAGAAGATACACGAATCCCAAAAGAAAATCCTGCCGTTTCCATAGAAACATTACCCGATTTCGATGGAGAAGTTATAGAACACATAGTATTTCATACCGACGCAACTTCTGTGATAATTCGTCAATGTGAGGGAGCGAGGGATTCAGTAAAGAAGGAATACTGCATCGGAAAGAAGATACTCGTATCCCAAAGCAAAATCCTTTCGTTTCCATATAAACGTTACTCGATTAAGAAGGAGGAGTCATATAACCCATAGAATTTCATAGCGACGCAATTTCTGTGATAATTCGTCAATGTGAGGGAGCGGGGGATGCAGTAAAGAAGGAATAGTCCATCGGAAAGGAGATGCTCGTATCCCAAAAGAATATTCTGTCGTTTCCATAGAGACGTTACTCGATTTAGAAGTAGTAGTCATAGAACACCATAGTATTTCATAGCGACGCAATTTCTGTGTTAATTCGTCAATGTGAGGGAGCGTTGGATGCAGTAAAGAGGGAATAGTGCATCGGAAAGAAGATATTCGTATTCCAAAAAAAATCTTGTCGTTTCTATAGAAACGTTACTCGATTTAGAAGGAGAAGTCATAGGACCCATAGTATTTCATAGCGACGCAATATCTGTGTTAATTCGTTAATGTGAGGGAGCCAGGGAAGTAGTAAAGAAAAAATAGTACATCGGAAAGAAGATACTCGTATCCCAAAGAAAATCCTGTCGTTTTAATAGAAGCGTTACTCGATTTAGATAGAGATGTCTTAGAACCCATAGTATTTCATAGCGACGCAATTTTTGTGTTAGTTCGTCAATGTGAGGGAGCGAGGGATGCAGTAAAGAAGGAATAGTGCATCGGAAAGGAGATAGTCGTATCCCAAATGAAAATCATATCGTTCCCGTAGAATTGTTACCTGATCTAGAAGGAGAAGTCATATAACCCATAGTATTTCATAGCGACGAAATTTCTGTGATAATTCGTCAATGTGAGGGAGCGAGGGATGCAGTAAAGAAGGAATATTGCATCGGAAAGGTAATACTCGTATCCCAAAAGAAAATCCTGTCGTTTCTATAGAAACGTTGCTCGATTTAGAAGGAGAAGTCATAGAACAGATGGTATTTAATATCGACGCTATTTCTGTGTTGATTCGTCACTGTGAGGGAGCGAGGGATGCAGTAAAGAAGGAATAGTGCATCGGAAAGGAGATACTCGTATCCCAAAAGAATATCCTGTCGTTTCCATAGAAACATTACTCGATTTAGAAGGAGATGTCATAGAACCCATAGTATTTCATAGCGACGCAATTTCTGTGTTAATTCGTCAATGTGAGGGAGCGAGGGATGCAGTAAGGAAGGAATAGAACATCGGAAAAGAGATAGTCGTATCCCAGAGGAAAATCCTGTCGTTTCCATAGAAACGTTACTCGATTTAGAAGGAGATGTCATTGAACCCATAGTATTTCATTGTGACGCAATTTCTGTGTTAATTCGTCAATGTGAGGGAGGGAGGGATGCAGTAAATAAGGAACAGTGGATCGGAAAGGAGACACTCGTATCCCAAAAGGAAATCCTTTCGTTTCCATAGAAACGTTACTCGATTTAGAAGGAGATGTCATAGAGCCTATAGTATTTCACAGCGACGTAATTTCATTGTTAATTCGTCAATGTGAGGGAGCGAGGGATGCAGTAAAGATGGAATTGTGCATCGGAAAGGTGATACTCGTATCCCTAAAGAAAATCCTGTCGTTTCTATAGCAACGTTATGCGAATTAGAAGGAGAAGTCATAGAACACATTGTGTTTAATAGCGACGCTATTTCTGTGTTAATTCGTCACTGTGAGGGAGCGAGGGATGCAGTAAAGAAGGAATAGTGCATCTGAAAGGAGATACTCGTATCCCAAAAGAATATCCTGTCGTTTCCATAGAAACGTTACTCGATTTCAAAGTAGTAGTCATAGAACCACATAGTATTTCATAGCGACGCAATTTCTGTGTTAATTCGTCAATGTGAGGGAGCGTGGGATGCAGTAAAAAGGGAATAGTGCATCGGAAAGAAGATATTCGTATCCCAAAAGAAAATCCTGTCGTTTCCATAGAAACGTTACTCGATTTAGAAGGAGATGTCATAGAACCCATAGTATTTCATAGCGACGCAATTTCTGTGTTAATTCGTCAATGTGAGGGAGCGAGGGATGCAGTAAAGAAGGAATAGTGCATCGGAAAGGAGATAGTCGTATCCCAAATGAAAATCATGTCGTTTCCGTAGAATTGTTACCTGATCTACAAAGAGAAGTCATATAACACATAGTATTTCATAGCGACGCAATTTCTGTGATAATTCGTCAATGTGAGGGAGCGAGGGATGCAGTAAAGAAGGAATAGTGCATCCGAAAAGAGATAGTCGTATCCCAAAAGAAAATCCTGTCGTTTCCATAGAAACGTTACTCGATTTAGAAGTAGTAGTCATAGAACCCATAGTATTTCATAACGACGCAAATTCTGTGTTAATTCGTCAAAGTGAGGGAGCGAAAGATGCAGTAAAGAAGGAATAGTGCATCGGAAAGGAGATAGTCGTATCCCAAAAGAAAATCCTGTCGTTTCCATAGAAACGTTACTCGATTTAGAACGAAAAGACATAGAACACATAGTTTTTCATACCATCCCAATTTCTGTGTTAATTCGACAATGTGAGGGAGCGAGGGATGCAGGCAGTAAAGAAGGAATAGTGCATCGGAAAGGAGATAGTCGGATCCCAATAGAAAGTCCTGTCGTTTCCATAGTAACGTTACTCGATTTAGAAGGAGATGTCATAGAGCCTATTGTATTTCATTGCGACGTAATTTCATTGTTATTTCGTCAATGTGGGGGAGCGATGGATGCAGTAAAGACGGAATAGTGCATCGGAAAGAAGATCGTCGTAACCCCAAAGAAAATCCCGTCGTTTCCATAGAAACGTTACACGATTTAGAAGGCCAAGTCATAGAACACATAGTATTTCATAGCGCTTTAATTTCTCTGATAATTCGTTAATGTGAGGGAGCGAGGGATGCAGTAAAGTAGGAATAGTGCATCGGAAATGAGATGCTCGTATCCCAAAAGAAAATCCTGTCGTTTCCATAGAAACGTCTCTCGATTTAGTAGGAGAAGTCATAGAACCCATAGCAATTCATAGCGACGCTATTTCTGTGTTATTTCGTAAATGTGAGGTAGCGAGGGATGAATTAAAGAAGGAATGGTGCCTCGGAAAGGAGATACTCGTATCCAAAAAGAAAATCCTGTCGTTTCTATAGAAACGTTACTCGAATTAGAAGGAGAAGTCATAGAACCCATTGTATTTCATACCGACCCAATTTCTGTGTTAATTCGTCAATGTGAGGGAGAGAAGGACGCAGTAAAGAAGGAAACGTGCATCGGAAGGGAGATACTAGTATCCCAAAAGAAAATCCTTTCGTTTCCATAGAAACGTTACTCGATTTAGAAGGAGAAGTCATAGAACCCATAGTATTCCATACCGACGCAATTTCTGTGATAATTCGTCAATGTGAGGGAGCGAGGGATGCAGTAAAGAAGGGTTAGTGCATCGGAAAATAGATACTTGTATCCCAAAAGAAAATCCTGAGTTTCCGTAGAAGCGTTACTCGATTTAGAAGGTGATGTCATAGAATACATAGTATTTCATAGCGACACAATTTCCGTGTTAATTCGTCAATGTGAGGGAGCGAGGGATGCAGTAAAGAAGAAATAGTGCATCGGAAGGGAGATACTCGTATCCCATAAGAAAATCCTGTCGTTTCCATAGAAACGTTACTCGATTTAGAAGGAGAAGTCATAGAACCCATTGTATTTCATATCGACCCAATTTCTGTGTTAATTCTTCAATGTGAGGGAGTGAGGGATGCAATAAAGAAGGAATAGTGCATCGGAAAGGAGATACTCGTATCCCAAAGACAATCCTGTTGTTTTAATAGAAGCGTTACTCGATTTAGAAGGAGATGTCATAGAACCCATAGAATTTCATAGCGACGCAAATTCCGTGTTAATTCGTCAATGTGAGGGAGCGAGGGATGCAGTAAAGAAGGAATAGTGCATCGGAAAGGAGATAGTCGTATCCCAAAAGAAAATCCTGTCGTTTCCATAGAAACGTTACTCGATATAGAAGGACATGCCATAGAGCGTATAGTAATTCATAGCTACGTAATTTCATTGTTAATTCGTCAATGTGAGGGAGTGAGGGATGCAGTAAAGAAGGAATAGTGCATCGGAAAGGAGATAGTCGTATCCCAAATGAAAATCATGTCGTTTCCGTAGAATTGTTACCTGATCTACAATGAGAAGTCATATAACCCATAGTATTTCATAGTGACGCAATTTCTGTGATAATTCGTCAATGTGAGGGAGCGAGGGATGCAGTAAAGAAGGAATAGTGCATCGGAAAGGAGATACTCGTATCCCAAAAGAATATCCTGTCGTTTCCATACAAACTTTACTTGATTTAGAAGTAGTACTCATAGAACCACATAGTATTTCATAGCGACGCAATTTCTGTGTTAATTCGTCAATGTGAGAGAGCGTGGGATGCAGTAAAGAGGGAATAGTGCATCGGAAAGGATATATTCGTATCCCAAAAGAAAATCCTGTCGTTTCCATAGAAATGTTACTCGATTTCGAAGGAGATGTCATAGAACCCATAGTATTTCATAGCGCTTCAATTTCTGTGATAATTCGTCAATGTGAGGGAGCGAGGGATGCAGTAAAGCAGGAATATAGCATCGGAAAGGAGATACTCGTATCCCAAAATAAAATCCTGTCATTTCCATAGAAATGTTACTTGATTCAGAAGGAGATGTCATAGAACTATAGTATTTCATAGTGACTCAATTTCTGAGTTAATTCGTCAATGTGAGGGAGCGGGGGATGCAGTAAAGAAGGAATAGTGCATCGGAAAGGAGATACTCGTATCCCAAAAGAAAATCCTATCGTTTCCATAGAAACGTTACTCAATTAAGAAGGAGAAGTCATAGAACACATAGTATTTCCTAGCGACGCTATTTCTGTGTTAATTCGACACTGTGAGGGAGCGAGGGATGCCTTATAGAAGGAATAGTGCAACGGAAAGGAGATACTCGTATCTCAAAAGAATATCCTAACGTTTCCATAGAAACGTTACTCGATTTAGAAGTAGTAGTCATAGAATCCATAGTATTTCATAACGACGCAAATTCTGTGTTAATTCGTCAATGTGAGGGAGCGAAAGATGCAGTAAAGAAGGAATAGTGCATCGGAAAGGAGATAGTCGTATCCCAAAAGAAAATCCTGTCGTTTCCATAGAAACGTTACTCGATTTAGAACGAAAAGACATAGAACACATAGTTTTTCATACCATCGCAATGTCTGTGTTAATTCGACAATGTGAGGGAGCGATGGATGCAGTAAAGAAGGAATAGTGCATCGGAAATGAGATAGTCGTATCCCAGAAGAAAATCCTGTCGTTTCCATAGAAACGTTACTCGATTTAGAAGGAGATGTCATTGAACGCATAGTATTTCATTGTGACGCAATTTCTGTGTTAATTCGTCATTGTGAGGGAGCGAGGGATGCAGTAAATAAGGAACACTGGATCCGAAAGGAGATACTCGTATCCCAAAAGGAAATCCTTTCGTTTCCATAGAAACGTTACTCGATTTAGAAGGAGATGTCATAGAGCCTATAGTATTTCACAGCGACGTAATTTCATTGTTAATTCGTCAATGTGAGGGAGTGAGGGATGAAGAAAAAAGGAATAGTGCATCGGAAAGGAGATATTCGTATCCCAAAAGAAAATCCTGTCGTTTCAATAAAAACGTTACTCGATTTAGAAGGAGATGTCATAGAACCCATAGTCTTTCATAGCGACGCAATTTCTGTGTTAATTAGTCAATGTGAGGGAGCGAGGGATGCAGTAATGAAGGAATAGTTCATCGGAAAAGAGATAGTCGTATCCCAGAAGAAAATCCTGTCGTTTCCATTGAAACGTTACTCGATTTAGAAGGAGATGTCATTGAACCCATAGTATTTAATTGTGACGCAATTTCTGTGTTAATTCTTCAATGTGAGGGAGCGAGGGATGCAGTAAATAAGGAACAGTGGATCGGAAAGGAGATACTCGTATACCAAAAGGAAATCCTTTCGTTCCCATAGAAACGTTACTCGATTTAGAAGGAGATGTCATAGAGCCTATAGTACCTCACAGCGACGTAATTTCATTGTTAATTCGTCAAAGTGAGGGAGCGAGGGATGCAATAAAGAAGGAATAGTGCATCGGAAAGGAGATTCTCGTATCCCAAAAGAATATTCTGTCGTTTCCATAGAAACCTTACTCGATTTAGAAGTAGTAGTCATAGAACCCCATAGTATTTCATAGCGACGCAATTTCTGTGTTAATTCGTCAATGTGAGGGAGCGTGGGATGCAGTAAAGAGGGAATAGTGCATCGGAAAGGAGATATTCGTATCCCAAAAGAAAATCCTGTCGTTTCCATAGAAACGTTGCTCGATTTAGAAGGAGATGTCATAGAGCCTATAGTATTTCACAGCGACGTAATTTCATTGTTAATTCGTCAATGTGAGGAGCGAGGGATGCAGTAAAGAAGGAATAGTGCATCGGAAAGGAGATACTCGTATCGCAAAAGAAATCGTTTCCATAGAAACGTTACTCGATTTAGAAGGAGAAGTCATATAACCCATAGTATTTCATAGCGACGCAATTTCTGTGATAATTCGTCAATGTGAGGGAGCGAGGGATGCAGTAAAGAAGGAATAGTGCATCGGAAAGCAGATGCTCGTATCCCAAAAGAATATTCTGCCGTTTCCATAGAGACGTTAATCGATTTAGAAGTAGTAGTCATAGAACCCCATAGTATTTCATAGCGACGCAATTTCTGTGTTTATTCGTCAATGTGAGGGAGCGTGGGATGCAGTAAAGAGGGAATAGTGCATCGGAAAGAAGATATTCGTAACCCAAACGAAAATCCTGTCGTTTCCATAGGAACATTACTCGATTTAGAAGGAGATGTCATAGAACCCATAGTATTTCATAGCGACGCAATTTCTGTGTTAATTCGTCAATGTGAGGGAGCGAGGGATGCAGTAAAGAAGGAATAGTGCATCGGAAAAGAGATAGTCGTATCCCAGAAGAACATCCTGGCGTTTCCATAGAAACGTTACTCGATTTAGAAGGAGATGTCATTGAACCCATAGTATTTCATTGTGACGCAATTTCTGTGATAATTCGTCAATGTGAGGGAGCGAGGGATGCAGTAAAGAAGGAATAGTGCATCGGTAAGGAGATGCTCGTATCCCAAAAGAATATTCTGTCGTTTCCATAGAGACGTTACTCGATTTAGAAGTAGTAGTCATAGAACCCCATAGTATTTCATAGCGACGCAATTTCTGTGTTAATTCGTCAATGTGAGGGAGCGTGGGATGCAGTAAAGATGGATTAGTGCATCGGAAACGAGATACTCGTATCCCAAAAGAAAATCCTGTCGTTTCCATTGAAACGATACGCGATTTAGAAGGAGATGTCTTAGATCCCATAGCATTACATTGTGACGCAATTTCTGTGTTAATTAGTCAGTGTGAGGGATCGAACGATGCAGTAAAGAAGCAGTAGTGTATCGGAAAGAAGATACACGAATCCCAAAAGAAAATCCTGCCGTTTCCATAGAAACATTACCCGATTTCGATGGAGAAGTTATAGAACACATAGTATTTCATACCGACGCAACTTCTGTGATAATTCGTCAATGTGAGGGAGCGAGGGATTCAGTAAAGAAGGAATACTGCATCGGAAAGAAGATACTCGTATCCCAAAGGAAAATCCTTTCGTTTCCATATAAACGTTACTCGATTAAGAAGGAGGAGTCATATAACCCATAGAATTTCATAGCGACGCAATTTCTGTGATAATTCGTCAATGTGAGGGAGCGGGGGATGCAGTAAAGAAGGAATAGTCCATCGGAAAGGAGATGCTCGTATCCCAAAAGAATATTCTGTCGTTTCCATAGAGACGTTACTCGATTTAGAAGTAGTAGTCATAGAACACCATAGTATTTCATAGCGACGCAATTTCTGTGTTAATTCGTCAATGTGAGGGAGCGTTGGATGCAGTAAAGAGGGAATAGTGCATCGGAAAGAAGATATTCGTATTCCAAAAAAAATCTTGTCGTTTCTATAGAAACGTTACTCGATTTAGAAGGAGAAGTCATAGGACCCATAGTATTTCATAGCGACGCAATATCTGTGTTAATTCGTTAATGTGAGGGAGCCAGGGAAGTAGTAAAGAAAAAATAGTACATCGGAAAGAAGATACTCGTATCCCAAAGAAAATCCTGTCGTTTTAATAGAAGCGTTACTCGATTTAGATAGAGATGTCTTAGAACCCATAGTATTTCATAGCGACGCAATTTTGTGTTAGTTCGTCAATGTGAGGGAGCGAGGGATGCAGTAAAGAAGGAATAGTGCATCGGAAAGGAGATAGTCGTATCCCAAATGAAAATCATATCGTTCCCGTAGAATTGTTACCTGATCTAGAAGGAGAAGTCATATAACCCATAGTATTTCATAGCGACGAAATTTCTGTGATAATTCGTCAATGTGAGGGAGCGAGGGATGCAGTAAAGAAGGAATATTGCATCGGAAAGGTAATACTCGTATCCCAAAAGAAAATCCTGTCGTTTCTATAGAAACGTTGCTCGATTTAGAAGGAGAAGTCATAGAACAGATGGTATTTAATATCGACGCTATTTCTGTGTTGATTCGTCACTGTGAGGGAGCGAGGGATGCAGTAAAGAAGGAATAGTGCATCGGAAAGGAGATACTCGTATCCCAAAAGAATATCCTGTCGTTTCCATAGAAACATTACTCGATTTAGAAGGAGATGTCATAGAACCCATAGTATTTCATAGCGACGCAATTTCTGTGTTAATTCGTCAATGTGAGGGAGCGAGGGATGCAGTAAGGAAGGAATAGAACATCGGAAAGAGATAGTCGTATCCCAGAGGAAAATCCTGTCGTTTCCATAGAAACGTTACTCGATTTAGAAGGAGATGTCATTGAACCCATAGTATTTCATTGTGACGCAATTTCTGTGTTAATTCGTCAATGTGAGGGAGGGAGGGATGCAGTAAATAAGGAACAGTGGATCGGAAAGGAGACACTCGTATCCCAAAAGGAAATCCTTTCGTTTCCATAGAAACGTTACTCGATTTAGAAGGAGATGTCATAGAGCCTATAGTATTTCACAGCGACGTAATTTCATTGTTAATTCGTCAATGTGAGGGAGCGAGGGATGCAGTAAAGATGGAATTGTGCATCGGAAAGGTGATACTCGTATCCCTAAAGAAAATCCTGTCGTTTCTATAGAAACGTTATGCGAATTAGAAGGAGAAGTCATAGAACACATTGTGTTTAATAGCGACGCTATTTCTGTGTTAATTCGTCACTGTGAGGGAGCGAGGGATGCAGTAAAGAAGGAATAGTGCATCGGAAAGGAGATACTCGTATCCCAAAAGAATATCCTGTCGTTTCCATAGAAACGTTACTCGATTTCGAAGTAGTAGTCATAGAACCACATAGTATTTCATAGCGACGCAATTTCTGTGTTAATTCGTCAATGTGAGGGAGCGTGGGATGCACTAAAAAGGGAATAGTGCATCGGAAAGAAGATATTCGTATCCCAAAAGAAAATCCTGTCGTTTCCATAGAAACGTTACTCGATTTAGAAGGAGATGTCATAGAACCCATAGTATTTCATAGCGACGCAATTTCTGTGTTAATTCGTCAATGTGAGGGAGCGAGGGATGCAGTAAAGAAGGAATAGTGCATCGGAAAGGAGATAGTCGTATCCCAAATGAAAATCATGTCGTTTCCGTAGAATTGTTACCTGATCTACAAAGAGAAGTCATATAACACATAGTATTTCATAGCGACGCAATTTCTGTGATAATTCGTCAATGTGAGGGAGCGAGGGATGCAGTAAAGAAGGAATAGTGCATCCGAAAAGAGATAGTCGTATCCCAAAAGAAAATCCTGTCGTTTCCATAGAAACGTTACTCGATTTAGAAGTAGTAGTCATAGAACCCATAGTATTTCATAACGACGCAAATTCTGTGTTAATTCGTCAAAGTGAGGGAGCGAAAGATGCAGTAAAGAAGGAATAGTGCATCGGAAAGGAGATAGTCGTATCCCAAAAGAAAATCCTGTCGTTTCCATAGAAACGTTACTCGATTTAGAACGAAAAGACATAGAACACATAGTTTTTCATACCATCCCAATTTCTGTGTTAATTCGACAATGTGAGGGAGCGAGGGATGCAGGCAGTAAAGAAGGAATAGTGCATCGGAAAGGAGATAGTCGGATCCCAATAGAAAGTCCTGTCGTTTCCATAGTAACGTTACTCGATTTAGAAGGAGATGTCATAGAGCCTATTGTATTTCATTGCGACGTAATTTCATTGTTATTTCGTCAATGTGGGGGAGCGATGGATGCAGTAAAGACGGAATAGTGCATCGGAAAGAAGATCGTCGTAACCCCAAAGAAAATCCCGTCGTTTCCATAGAAACGTTACACGATTTAGAAGGCCAAGTCATAGAACACATAGTATTTCATAGCGCTTTAATTTCTCTGATAATTCGTTAATGTGAGGGAGCGAGGGATGCAGTAAAGTAGGAATAGTGCATCGGAAAGGAGATGCTCGTATCCCAAAAGAAAATCCTGTCGTTTCCATAGAAACGTCTCTCGATTTAGTAGGAGAAGTCATAGAACCCATAGCAATTCATAGCGACGCTATTTCTGTGTTATTTCGTAAATGTGAGGTAGCGAGGGATGAAGTAAAGAAGGAATGGTGCCTCGGAAAGGAGATACTCGTATCCAAAAAGAAAATCCTGTCGTTTCTATAGAAACGTTACTCGAATTAGAAGGAGAAGTCATAGAACCCATTGTATTTCATACCGACCCAATTTCTGTGTTAATTCGTCAATGTGAGGGAGCGAGGGATGCAGTATAGAAGGAATAGTGCATCGGAAAGCAGATGCTCGTATCCCAAAAGAATATTCTGCCGTTTCCATAGAGACGTTACTCGATTTAGAAGTAGTAGTCATAGAACCCCATAGTATTTCATAGCGACGCAATTTCTGTGTTAATTCGTCAATGTGAGGGAGCGTGGGATGCAGTAAAGAGGGAATAGTGCATCGGAAAGAAGATATTCGTAACCCAAAATAAAAATCCTGTCGTTTCCATAGAAACTTTACTCGATTTAGAAGGAGATGTCATAGAACCCATAGTATTTCATAGCGACGCAATTTCTGTGTTAATTCGTCAATGTGAGGGAGCGAGGGATGCAGTAAAGCAGGAATATAGCATCGGAAAGGAGATACTCGTATCCCAAAATAAAATCCTGTCATTTCCATAGAAATGTTACTTGATTCAGAAGGAGATGTCATAGAACTATAGTATTTCATAGTGACTCAATTTCTGAGTTAATTCGTCAATGTGAGGGAGCGGGGGATGCAGTAAAGAAGGAATAGTGCATCGGAAAGGAGATACTCGTATCCCAAAAGAAAATCCTATCGTTTCCATAGAAACGTTACTCAATTAAGAAGGAGAAGTCATAGAACACATAGTATTTCCTAGCGACGCTATTTCTGTGTTAATTCGACACTGTGAGGGAGCGAGGGATGCCTTATAGGAGGAATAGTGCAACGGAAAGGAGATACTCGTATCTCAAAAGAATATCCTAACGTTTCCATAGAAACGTTACTCGATTTAGAAGTAGTAGTCATAGAATCCATAGTATTTCATAACGACGCAAATTCTGTGTTAATTCGTCAATGTGAGGGAGCGAAAGATGCAGTAAAGAAGGAATAGTGCATCGGAAAGGAGATAGTCGTATCCCAAAAGAAAATCCTGTCGTTTCCATAGAAACGTTACTCGATTTAGAACGAAAAGACATAGAACACATAGTTTTTCATACCATCGCAATGTCTGTGTTAATTCGACAATGTGAGGGAGCGAGGGATGCAGTAAATAAGGAATAGTGCATCGGAAAGGAGATAGTCGGATCCCAATAGAAAGTCCTGTCGTTTCCATAGTAACGTTACTCGATTTAGAAGGAGATGTCATAGAGCCTATTGTATTTCATTGCGATGTAATTTCATTGTTATTTCGTCAATGTGGGGGAGCGATGGATGCAGTAAAGAAGGAATAGTGCATCGGAAAGAAGATCGTCGTAACCCAAAAGAAAATCCCGTCGTTTCCATAGAAACGTTACACGATTTAGAAGGCGAAGTCATAGATCACATAGTATTTCATAGCGCTTCAATTTCTCTGATAATTCGTTAATGTGATGGAGCGAGGGATGCAGTAAAGTAGGAATAGTGCATCGGAAAGGACATACTCGTATCCAAAAAGAAAATCCTGTCGTTTCTATAGAAACGTTACTCGAATTAGAAGGAGAAGTCATAGAACCCATTGTATTTCATAGCGACCCAATTTCTGTGTTAATTCGTCAATGTGATGGAGTGAGGGATGCAATAAAGAAGGAATAGTGCATCGGAAAGGAGATAGTCCTATCCAAAAAGAAAATCCTGTCGTTTCTATAGAAACGTTACTCGAATTAGAAGGAGAAGTCATAGAACCCATTGTATTTCATAGCGACCCAATTTCTGTGTTAATTCGTCAATGTGAGCGAGCGGGGGATGCAGTAAAGAGGGAGTAGTGCATCGGAAAGGAGATATTCCTATCCCAAAAGAAAATCCCGTCGTTTCCATAGAAACGTTTTTCGATTAAGAAGGAGAAGTCATAGAACACATAGTATTTCATAGCCACGCTATTTCTGTGTTAATTCGACACTGTGAGGGAGCGTGGGATGCATTAAAGAAGGAATAGTGCAACGGAAAGGAGATGTATCCCAAATGAATATCCTGTCGTTTCCATAGAAACATTACTCGATTTAGAAGTAGAAGTCATAGAACCCATAGTATTTCATAGCGACGCAATTTTTGTGTTAATTCGTCAATGTGAGGGAGCGAGGGATGCAGTAAAGATGCGAATAGTTCATCGGAAAGGAGATAGTCGTATCCCAAATGAAAATCATGTCGTTCCCGTAGAATTGTTACCTGATCTAGAAGGAGAAGTCATATAACACATAGTATTTCATAGCGACGAAATTTCTGTGATAATTCGTCAATGTGAGGGAGCGAGGGATGCAGTAAAGAAGGAATATTGCATCGGAAAGGTGATACTCGTATCCCAAAAGAAAATCCTCTCGTTTCTATAGAAACCTTGCTCGATGTAGAAGGAGAAGTCATAGAACAGATGGTATTTAATATCGACGCTATTTCTGTGTTAATTCGTCACTGTGAGGGAGCGAGGGATGCAGTAAAGAAGGAATAGTGCATCGGAAAGGAGATACTAGTATCCCAAAAGAATATCGTGTCGTTTCCATAGAAACGTTACTCGATTTCGAAGTAGTTGTCATAGAACCCCATAGTATTTCATAGCGATGCAATTTCTGTGTTAATTCGTCAATGTGAGGGAGCGTGGGAAGCAGTAAAAAGGGAATAGTGCATCGGAAAGAAGATATTCGTATCCCAAAAGAAAATCCTGTCGTTTCCATAGAAACGTTACTCGATTTAGAAGGAGATGTCATAGAACCCATAGTATTTCATAGCGACGCAATTTCTGTGTTAATTCGTCAATGTGAGGGAGCGAGCGATGCAGTAAAGAAGGAATAGTGCATCGGAAAAGAGATAGTCGTATCCCAGAAGAAAATCCTGACGTTTCCATAGAAACGTTACTCGATTTAGAAGGAGATGTCATAGAGCCTATAGTATTTCACAGCGACGTAATTTCATTGTTAATTCGTCAATGTGAGGGAGTTAGGGATGAAGAAAAAAGGAATAGTGCATCGGAAAGGAGATATTCGTATCCCAAAAGAAAATCCTGTCGTTTCAATAAAAACGTTACTCGATTTAGGAGGAGATGTCATAAAACCCATAGTATTTCATAGCGACGCAATTTCTGTGTTAATTAGTCAATGTGAGGGAGCGAGGGATGTAGTAATGAAGGAATAGTGCATCGGAAAAGAGATAGTCGTATCCCAGAAGAAATTCCTGTCGTTTCCATTGAAACGTTACTCGATTTAGAAGGAGATGTCATTGAACCCATAGTATTTAATTGTGACTCAATTTCTGTGTTAATTCGTCAATGTGAGGGAGCGAGGGATGCAGTAAGTAAGGAACAGTGGATCGGAAAGGAGATACTCGTATACCAAAAGGAAATCCTTTCGTTCCCATAGAAACGTTACTCGATTTAGAAGGAGATGTCATAGAGCCTATAGTACTTCACAGCGACGTAATTTCATTGTTAATTCGTCAAAGTGAGGGAGCGAGGGATGCAATAAAGAAGGAATAGTGCATCGGAAAGGAGATTCTCGTATCCCAAAAGAATATTCTGTCGTTTCCATAGAAACCTTACTCGATTTAGAAGTAGTAGTCATAGAACCCCATAGTATTTCATAGCGACGCAATTTCTGTGTTAATTCGTCAATGTGAGGGAGCGTGGGATGCAGTAAAGAGGGAATAGTGCATCGGAAAGGAGACATTCGTATCCCAAAAGAAAATCCTGTCGTTTCCAGAGAAACGTTGCTCGATTTAGAAGGAGGTGTCATAGAGCCTATAGTATTTCACAGCGACGTAATTTCATTGTTAACTCGTCAATGTGAGGGAGCGAGGGATGCAGTAAAGAAGGAATAGTGCATCGGAAAGGAGATACTCGTATCGCAAATGAAATCGTTTCCATAGAATCGTTACTCGATTTAGAAGGAGAAGTCATTGAACCCATAGTATTTCATAGCGACGAAATTTCTGTGATAATTCGTCAATGTGAGGGAGCGAGGGATGCAGTAAAGAAGGAATATTGCATCGGAAAGGTAATACTCGTATCCCAAAAGAAAATCCTGTCGTTTCTATAGAAACGTTGCTCGATTTAGAAGGAGAAGTCATTGAACAGATGGTATTTAATATCGACGCTATTTCTGTGTTGATTCGTCACTGTGAGGGAGCGAGGGATGCAGTAAAGAAGGAATAGTGCATCGGAAAGGAGATACTCGTATCCCAAAAGAATATCCTGTCGTTTCCATAGAAACATTACTCGATTTAGAAGGAGATGTCATAGAACCCATAGTATTTCATAGCGACGCAATTTCTGTGTTAATTCGTCAATGTGAGGGAGCGAGGGATGCAGTAAGGAAGGAATAGAACATCGGAAAAGAGATAGTCGTATCCCAGAGGAAAATCCTGTCGTTTCCATAGAAACGTTACTCGATTTAGAAGGAGATGTCATTGAACCCATAGTATTTCATTGTGACGCAATTTCTGTGTTAATTCGTCAATGTGAGGGAGGGAGGGATGCAGTAAATAAGGAACAGTGGATCGGAAAGGAGACACTCGTATCCCAAAAGGAAATCCTTTCGTTTCCATAGAAACGTTACTCGATTTAGAAGGAGATGTCATAGAGCCTATAGTATTTCACAGCGACGTAATTTCATTGTTAATTCGTCAATGTGAGGGAGCGAGGGATGCAGTAAAGATGGAATAGTGCATCGGAAAGGTGATACTCGTATCCCAAAAGAAAATCCTGTCGTTTCTATAGAAACGTTATGCGAATTAGAAGGAGAAGTCATAGAACACATTGTGTTTAATAGCGACGCTATTTCTGTGTTAATTCGTCACTGTGAGGGAGCGAGGGATGCAGTAAAGAAGGAATAATGCATCGGAAAGGAGATACTCGTATCCCAAAAGTATATCCTGTCGTTTCCATAGAAACGTTACTCGATTTCGAAGTAGTAGTCATAGAACCCCATAGTATTTCATAGCGACGCAATTTCTGTGTTAATTCGTCAATGTGAGGGAGCGTGGGATGCAGTAAAAAGGGAATAATGCATCGGAAAGAAGATATTCGTATCCCAAAAGATATTCCTGTCGTTTCCATAGAAACGTTACTCGATTTAGAACGAGATGTCATAGAACCCATAGTATTTCATAGCGACGCAATTTCTGTGTTAATTCGTCAATGTGAGGGAGCGAGGGATGCAGTAAAGAAGGAATAGTGCATCGGAAAAGAGATAGTCGTATCCCAGAAGAAAATCCTGTCGTTTCCATAGAAACGTTACTCGATTTAGAAGGAGATGTCATTGAACCCATAGTATTTCATTGTGACGCAATTTCTGTGTTAATTCGTCAATGTGAGGGAGCGAGGGATGCAGTAAATAAGGAACACAGGATCGGAAAGGAGATACTCGTATCCCAAAAGGAAATCTTTTCGTTTCCATAAAAACGTTACTCGATTTAGAAGGAGATGTCATAGAGCCTATAGTATTTCACAGCGACGTAATTTCATTGTTAATTCGTCAATGTGAGGGAGTGAGGGATGAAGAAAAAAGGAATAGCGCATCGGAAAGGAGATATTCGTATCCCAAAAGAAAATCCTTTCGTTTCCATAGAAACGTTACTCGATTTAGAAGGAGATGTCATAGAACCCATAGTATTTCATTGCGACGCCATTTCTGTGTTAATTCGTCAATGTGAGGGAGCGAGGGATGCAGTAAAGAAGGAATAGTGCATCGGAAAAGAGATAGTCGTATCCCAGAAGAAAATCCTGTCGTTTCCATTGAAACGTTACTCGATTTAGAAGGAGATGTCATTGAAACCATAGTATGTAATTGTGACGCAATTTCTGTGTTAATTCGTCAATGTGAGGGAGCGAGGGATGCAGTAAATAAGGAACAGTGGATCGGAAAGGAGATACTCGTAAACCAAAAGGAAATCCTTTCGTTTCCATAGAAACGTTACTCGATTTAGAAGGAGATGCCATAGAGCCTATAGTACTTCACAGCGACGTAATTTCATTGTTAATTCGTCAAAGTGAGGGAGCGAGGGATGCAATAAAGGAGGAATAGTGCATCGGAAAGGAGATATTCGTATCCCAAAAGAAAATCCTGTCGTTTCCATAGAAACGTTGCTCGATTTAGAAGGAGATGTCATAGAGCCTATAGTATTTCACAGCGACGTAATTTCATTGTTAATTCGTCAATGTGAGGGAGCGAGGGATGCAGTAAAGAAGGAATAGTGCATCGGAAAGGAGATACTCGTATCGCAAATAAAAATCGTTTCCATAGAAACGTTACTCGATTTAGAAGGAGAAGTCATAGAACACATAGTATTTCATAACGACGCAATTTCTGTGATAATTCGTCAATGTGAGGGAGCGAGGGATGCAGTAAAGATGGAATAGTGCATCGGAAAGAAGATACTCGTATCCCAAAAGAAAATCATGTCGTTTCCATAGAAACATTACCCGATTTCGAAGGAGAAGTTATAGAACACATAGTATTTCATACCGACGCAACTTCTGTGATAATTCGCAAATGTGAGGGAGCGAGGGATTCAGTAAAGAAGGAATACTGCATCGGAAAGAAGATACTCGTATCCCAAAGGAAAATCCTTTCGTTTCCATATAAACGTTACTCGATTAAGGAGGAGAAGTCATATAACCCATAGTATTTCATAGCGACGCAATTTCTGTGATAATTCGTCATACGTTACTCGATTTAGAAGGAGATGTCATAGAACCCATAGTATTTCATAGCGACGCAATTTCTGTGTTAATTCGTCAATGTGAGGGAGCGAGGGATGCAGTAAAGAAGGAATAGTGCATCGGAAAAGAGATAGTCGTATCCCAGAAGAAAATCCTGGCGATTCCATAGAAACGTTACTCGATTTAGAAGGAGATGTCATTGAACCCATAGTATTTCATTGTGACGCAATTTCTGTGATAATTCGTCAATGTGAGGGAGCGAGGGATGCAGTAAAGAAGGAATAGTGCATCGGAAAGGAGATGCTCGTATCCCAAAAGAATATTCTGTTGTTTCCATAGAGACGTTACTCGATTTAGAAGTAGTAGTCGTAGAACCCCATAGTATTTCATAGCGACGCAATTTCTGTGTTAATTCGTCAATGTGAGGGAGCGTGGGATGCAGTAAAGATGGAATAGTGCATCGGAAACGAGATACTCGTATCCAAAAAGAAAATCCTGTCGTTTCCATTGAAACGATACGCGATTTAGAAGGAGATGTCTTAGATCCCATAGCATTACATTGTGACGCAATTACTGTGTTGATTAGTCAATGTGAGGGATCGAAGGATGCAGTAAATAAGCAATAGTGCATCGGAAAGAAGATACTCGTATCCCAAAAGAAAATCCTGTCGTTTACATAGAAACATTACCCGATTTCGATGGAGAAGTTATAGAACACATAGTATTTCATACCGACGCAACTTCTGTGATAATTCGTCAATGTGAGGGAGCGAGGGATTCAGTAAAGAAGGAATACTGCATCGGAAAGAAGATACTCGTATCCCAAAGGAAAATCCTTTCGTTTCCATATAAACGTTACTCGATTAAGAAGGAGAAGTCATATAACCCATAGTATTTCATAGCGACGCAATTTCTGTCATAATTCGTCAATGTGAGGGAGCGAGGGATGCAGTAAAGAAGGAATAGTGCATCGGAAAGGAGATGCTCGTATCCCAAAAGAATATTCTTGCATTTCCATAGAGACGTTACTCGATTTAGAAGTAGTAGTCATAGAACCCCATAGTATTTCATAGCGACGCAATTTCTGTGTTAATTCGTCAATGTGAGGGAGCGTTGGATGCAGTAAAGAGGGAATAGTGCATCGGCAAGAAGATATTCGTATCCCAAAAGAATATCCTGTCGCTTCCATAGAAACGTTACTCGATTTAGAAGGAGATGTCATAGAACCCATAGTATTTCATAGCGACGCAATTTCTGTGATAATTCGTCAATGTGAGGGAGCGAGAGATGCAGTAAAGAAGGAATAGTGCATCGGAAAAGAGATAGTCGTATCCCAGAAGAAAATCCTGGCGTTTCCATAGAAACGTTACTCGATTTAGAAGGAGATGTCATTGAACCCATAGTATTTCATTGTGACGCAATTTCTGTGTTAATTCGTCAATGTGAGGGAGCGAGGGATGCAGTAAATAAGGAACAGTGGATCGGAAAGGAGACACTCGTATCCCAAAAGTAAATCCTTTCGTTTCCATAGAAACGTTACTCGATTTAGAAGGAGATGTCATAGAGCCTATAGTATTTCACAGCGCCGTAATTTCATTGTTAATTCGCAATGTGAGGGAGCGAGGGATCCAGTAATGATGGAAAAGTGCATCGGAAAGGAGATACTCGTATCTCAAAAGAATATCCTGTCGTTTCCATAGAAACGTTACTCGATTTAGAAGGAGATGTCATAGAACCCATAGTATTTCATAGCGACGCAATTTCTGTGTTAATTCGTCAATGTGAGGGAGCGAGGGATGCAGTAAAGAAGGAATAGTGCATCGGAAAAGAGATAGTCGTATCCCAGCAGAAAATCTTGTCGTTTCCATAGAAACGTTACTGGATTTAGAAGGAGATGACATTGAACCCATAGTATTTCATTGTGACGCAATTTGTGTGTTAATTCATCAATGTGAGGGAGCGAGGGATGCAGTAAATAAGGAACAGTGGATCGGAAAGGAGATACTCGTATCCCAAAAGGAAATCCTTTCGTTTCCATAGAAACGTTGCTCGATTTAGAAGGAGATGTCATAGAGCCTATAGTATTTCACAGCGACGTAATTTCCTTGTTAATTCGTCAATGTGAGGGAGCGAGGGATGCAGTAAAGAAGGAATAGTGCATCGGAAAGGAGATACTCGTATCCCAAAAGAAAATCGTTTCCATAGAAACGTTACTCGATTTAGAAGGAGAAGTCATAGAACCCTTGGTATTTCATAGCGACGCAATTTCTGTGTTAATTCGTCAATGTGAGGGAGCGAGGGATGCAGTAAAGAAGGAATAGTGCATCGGAAAAGAGATAGTCGTATCCCAGAAGAAAATCCTGGCGTTTCCATAGAAACGTTACTCGATTTAGAAGGAGATGTCATTGAACCCATAGTATTTCATTGTGACGCAATTTCTGTAATAATTCGTCAATGTGAGGGAGCGAGGGATGCAGTAAAGAAGGAATAGTGCATCGGAAAGGAGATGCTCGTATCCCAAAAGAATATTCTGTTGTTTCCATAGAGACGTTACTCGATTTAGAAGTAGTAGTCGTAGAACCCCATGGTATTTCATAGCGACGCAATTTCTGTGTTAATTCGTCAATGTGAGGGGAGCGTGGGATGCAGTAGAGAGGGACTAGTGCATCGGAAAGAAGATATTCGTAACCCAAAAGAAAATCCTGTCGTTTCCATAGAAACGTTACTCGATTTAGAAGGAGATGTCATAGAACCCATAGTATTTCATAGCGACGCAATTTCTGTGTTAATTCGTCAATGTGAGGGAGCGAGGGATGCAGTAAAGAAGGAATAGTGCATCGGAAAAGAGATAGTCGTATCCCAGAAGAAAATCCTGGTGTTTCCATAGAAACGTTACTAGATTTAGAAGGAGATGTCATTGAACCCATAGTATTTCATTGTGACGCTATTTCTGTGATAATTCGTCAATGTGAGGGAGCGAGGGATGCAGTAAATAAGGAACAGTGGATCGGAAAGGAGACACTCGTATCCCAAAAGTAAATCCTTTCGTTTCCATAGAAACGTTACTCGATTTAGAAGGAGATGTCATAGAGCCTATAGTATTTCACAGCGCCGTAATTTCATTGTTAATTCGCAATGTGAGGGAGCGAGGGATCCAGTAATGATGGAAAAGTGCATCGGAAAGGAGATACTCGTATCTCAAAAGAATATCCTGTCGTTTCCATAGAAACGTTACTCGATTTAGAAGGAGATGTCATAGAACCCATAGTATTTCATAGCGACGCAATTTCTGTGTTAATTCGTCAATGTGAGGGAGCGAGGGATGCAGTAAAGAAGGAATAGTGCATCGGAAAAGAGATAGTCGTATCCCAGCAGAAAATCTTGTCGTTTCCATAGAAACGTTACTGGATTTAGAAGGAGATGACATTGAACCCATAGTATTTCATTGTGACGCAATTTGTGTGTTAATTCATCAATGTGAGGGAGCGAGGGATGCAGTAAATAAGGAACAGTGGATCGGAAAGGAGATACTCGTATCCCAAAAGGAAATCCTTTCGTTTCCATAGAAACGTTGCTCGATTTAGAAGGAGATGTCATAGAGCCTATAGTATTTCACAGCGACGTAATTTCCTTGTTAATTCGTCAATGTGAGGGAGCGAGGGATGCAGTAAAGAAGGAATAGTGCATCGGAAAGGAGATACTCGTATCCCAAAAGAAAATCGTTTCCATAGAAACGTTACTCGATTTAGAAGGAGAAGTCATAGAACCCTTGGTATTTCATAGCGACGCAATTTCTGTGTTAATTCGTCAATGTGAGGAGCGTGGGATGCAGTAAAGAGGGAATAGTGAATCGGAAAGAAGATATTCGTATCCCAAAAGAAAATCCTGCCGTTTCCGTAGAAACGTTACTCGATTTAGAAGGAGATGTCATAGAACCCATAGTATTTCATAGCGAAGCAGTTTCTGTTTTAATTCCTCAATGTGAGGGAGCGAGGGATGCAGTAAAGAAGGAATAGTGCATCGGAAAAGAGATAGTCGTATCCCAGAAGAAAATCCTGTCGTTTCCATAGAAACGTTACTCGATTTAAAAGGAGATGACATTGAACCCATAGTATTTCATTGTGACGCAATTTGTGTGTTAATTCGTCAATGTGAGGGAGCGAGGGATGCAGTAAATAAGGAACAGTGAATCGCAAAGGAGATACTCGTATCCCAAAAGGAAATCCTTTCGTTTCCATAGAAACGTTGCTCGATTTAGAAGGAGATGTCATAGAGCCTATAGTATCTCACAGCGACGTGATTTCCTTGTTAATTCGTCAATGTGAGGGAGCGAGGGATGCAGTAAAGAAGGAATAGTGCATCGGAAAGGAGATACTCGTATCCCAAAAGAAAATCGTTTCCATAGAAACGTTACTCGATTTAGAAGGAGAAGACATAGAACCCTTGGTATTTCATAGCGACGCAATTTCTGTGATAATTCGTCAATGTGGGGGATCGAGGGATGCAGTAAAGATGGAATAGTGCATCGGAAAGGAGATACTCGTATCCCAAAAGAATATCCTGTCGTTTCCATAGAAACATTACCCGATTTCGAAGGAGAAGTTATAGAACTTATAGTATTTCATACCGACGCAACTTCTGTGATAATTCGTCAATGTGAGGGAGCGAGGGATTCAGTAAAGAAGGAATACTGCATCGGAAAGAAGATATTCGTAACCCAAAAGAAAATCCTGTCGTTTCCATAGAAACGTTACTCGATTTAGAAGGAGATGTCATTGAACCCATAGTATTTCATTGTGACGCAATTTCTGTGTTAATTCGTCAATGTGAGGGAGCGAGGGATGCAGTAAAGAAGGAATAGTGCATCGGAAAATAGATAGTCGTATTCCAAAAGGAAATCCTTTCGTTTCCATAGAAACGTTGCTCGATTTAGAAGGAGATGTCATAGAGCCTATAGTATCTCACAGCGACGTAATTTCATTGTTAATTCGTCAATGTGAGGGAGCGAGGGATGCAGTAAAGAAGGAATAGTGCATCGGAAAGGAGATACTCGTATCGCAAATAAAAATCGTTTCCATAGAAACGTTACTCGATTTAGAAGGAGATGTCATTGAACCCATAGTATTTCATTGTGACGCAATTTCTGTGATAATTCGTCAATGTGAGGGAGCAAGGGATGCAGTAATGAAGGAATAGTGCATCGGAAAGGAGATGCTCGTATCCCAAAAGAATATTCTGTCGTTTCCATAGAGACGTTACTCGATTTAGAAGTAGTAGTCGTAGAACCCCATAGTATTTCATAGCGACGCAATTTCTGTGTTAATTCGTCAATGTGAGGGAGCGTGGGATGCAGTAAAGATGGAATAGTGCATCGGAAACGAGATACTCGTATCCCAAAAGAAAATCCTGTCGTTTCCATTGAAACGATACGCGATTTAGAAGGAGATGTCTTAGATCCCATAGCATTACATTGTGACGCAATTTCTGTGTTAATTAGTCAATGTGAGGGATCGAAGGATGCAGTAAAGAAGCAATAGTGCATCGGAAAGAAGATACTCGTATCCCAAAAGAAAATCCTGTCGTTTCCATAGAAACATTACCTGATTTCGATGGAGAAGTTATAGAACACATAGTATTTCATACCGACGCAACTTCTGTGATAATTCGTCAATGTGAGGGAGCGAGGGATGCAGTAAAGAAGGAATAGTGCAACGGAAAGGAGATGCTCGTATCCCAAAAGAATATTCTGTCGTTTCCATAGAGACGTTACTCGATTTAGAAGTAGTAGTCATAGAACCCCATAGTATTTCATAGCGACGCAATTTCTGTGTTAATTCGTCAATGTGAGGGAGCGTTGGATGCAGTAAAGAGGGAATAGTGCATCGGCAAGAAGATATTCGTAACCCAAAAGAAAATCCTGTCGTTTCCATAGAAACATTACTCGATTTAGAAGGAGAAGTCATATAACCCATAGTATTTCATACCGACGCAATTTCTGTGATAATTCGTCAATGTGAGGGAGCGAGGGATGCAGTAAAGAAGGAATAGTGCATCGGAAAGGAGATGCTCGTATCCCAAAAGAATATTCTGTCGTTTCCATAGAGACGTTACTCGATTTAGAAGTAGTAGTCATAGAACCCCATAGTATTTCATAGCGACGCAATTTCTGTGTTAATTCGTCAATGTGAGGGAGCGTTGGATGCAGTAAAGAGGGAATAGTGCATCGGCAAGAAGATATTCGTAACCCAAAAGAAAATCCTGTCGTTTCCATAGAAACGTTACTCGATTTAGAAGGAGATGTCATAGAACCCATAGTATTTCATAGCGACGCAATTTCTGTGATAATTCGTCAATGTGAGGGAGCGAGGGATGCAGTAAAGAAGGAATAGTGCATCGGAAAAGAGATAGTCGTATCCCAGAAGAAAATCCTGGCGTTTCCATAGAAACGTTACTCGATTTAGAAGGAGATGTCATTGAACCCATAGTATTTCATTGTGACGCAATTTCTGTGTTAATTCGTCAATGTGAGGGAGCGAGGGATGCAGTAAATAAGGAACAGTGGATCGGAAAGGAGACACTCGTATCCCAAAAGTAAATCCTTTCGTTTCCATAGAAACGTTACTCGATTTAGAAGGAGATGTCATAGAGCCTATAGTATTTCACAGCGCCGTAATTTCATTGTTAATTCGCAATGTGAGGGAGCGAGGGATCCAGTAATGATGGAAAAGTGCATCGGAAAGGAGATACTCGTATCTCAAAAGAATATCCTGTCGTTTCCATAGAAACGTTACTCGATTTAGAAGGAGATGTCATAGAACCCATAGTATTTCATAGCGACGCAATTTCTGTGTTAATTCGTCAATGTGAGGGAGCGAGGGATGCAGTAAAGAAGGAATAGTGCATCGGAAAAGAGATAGTCGTATCCCAGCAGAAAATCTTGTGGTTTCCATAGAAACGTTACTCGATTTAGAAGGAGATGACATTGAACCCATAGTATTTCATTGTGACGCAATTTGTGTGTTAATTCATCAATGTGAGGGAGCGAGGGATGCAGTAAATAAGGAACAGTGGATCGGAAAGGAGATACTCGTATCCCAAAAGGAAATCCTTTCGTTTCCATAGAAACGTTGCTCGATTTAGAAGGAGATGTCGTAGAGCCTATAGTATTTCACAGCGACGTAATTTCCTTGTTAATTCGTCAATGTGAGGGAGCGAGGGATGCAGTAAAGAAGGAATAGTGCATCGGAAAGGAGATACTCGTATCCCAAAAGAAAATCGTTTCCATAGAAACGTTACTCGATTTAGAAGGAGAAGTCATAGAACCCTTGGTATTTCATAGCGACGCAATTTCTGTGTTAATTCGTCAATGTGAGGAGCGTGGGATGCAGTAAAGAGGGAATAGTGAATCGGAAAGAAGATATTCGTATCCCAAAAGAAAATCCTGCCGTTTCCGTAGAAACGTTACTCGATTTAGAAGGAGATGTCATAGAACCCATAGTATTTCATAGCGAAGCAGTTTCTGTTTTAATTCCTCAATGTGAGGGAGCGAGGGATGCAGTAAAGAAGGAATAGTGCATCGGAAAAGAGATAGTCGTATCCCAGAAGAAAATCCTGTCGTTTCCATAGAAACGTTACTCGATTTAAAAGGAGATGACATTGAACCCATAGTATTTCATTGTGACGCAATTTGTGTGTTAATTCGTCAATGTGAGGGAGCGAGGGATGCAGTAAATAAGGAACAGTGAATCGGAAAGGAGATACTCGTATCCCAAAAGGAAATCCTTTCGTTTCCATAGAAACGTTGCTCGATTTAGAAGGAGATGTCATAGAGCCTATAGTATCTCACAGCGACGTAATTTCCTTGTTAATTCGTCAATGTGAGGGAGCGAGGGATGCAGTAAAGAAGGAATAGTGCGTCGGAAAGGAGATACTCGTATCCCAAAAGAAAATCGTTTCCATAGAAACGTTACTCGATTTAGAAGGAGAAGACATAGAACCCTTGGTATTTCATAGCGACGCAATTTCTGTGATAATTCGTGAATGTGGGGGATCGAGGGATGCAGTAAAGATGGAATAGTGCATCGGAAAGGAGATACTCGTATCCCAAAAGAATATCCTGTCGTTTCCATAGAAACATTACCCGATTTCGAAGGAGAAGTTATAGAACTTATAGTATTTCATACCGACGCAACTTCTGTGATAATTCGTCAATGTGAGGGAGCGAGGGATTCAGTAAAGAAGGAATACTGCATCGGAAAGAAGATATTCGTAACCCAAAAGAAAATCCTGTCGTTTCCATAGAAACGTTACTCAATTTAGAACGATATGTCATAGAACCCATAGTATTTCATAGCGACGCAATTTCTGTGTTAATTCGTCAATGTGAGGGAGCGGGGGATGCAGTGAAGAAGGAATAGTGCATCGGAAAATGGATAGTCGTATCCCAGAAGAAAATCCTGGCGTTTCCATAGAAACGTTACTCGATTTAGAAGGAGATGTCATTGAACCCATAGTATTTCATTGTGACGCAATTTCTGTGTTAATTCGTCAATGTGAGGGAGCGAGGGATGCAGTAAAGAAGGAATAGTGCATCGGAAAATAGATAGTCGTATCCCAAAAGGAAATCCTTTCGTTTCCATAGAAACGTTGCTCGATTTAGAAGGAGATGTCATAGAGCCTATAGTATCTCACAGCGACGTAATTTCATTGTTAATTCGTCAATGTGAGGGAGCGAGGGATGCAGTAAAGAAGGAATAGTGCATCGGAAAGGAGATACTCGTATCGCAAATAAAAATCGTTTCCATAGAAACGTTACTCGATTTAGAAGGAGATGTCATTGAACCCATAGTATTTCATTGTGACGCAATTTCTGTGATAATTCGTCAATGTGAGGGAGCGAGGGATGCAGTAATGAAGGAATAGTGCATCGGAAAGGAGATGCTCGTATCCCAAAAGAATATTCTGTCGTTTCCATAGAGACGTTACTCGATTTAGAAGTAGTAGTCGTAGAACCCCATAGTATTTCATAGCGACGCAATTTCTGTGTTAATTCGTCAATGTGAGGGAGCGTGGGATGCAGTAAAGATGGAATAGTGCATCGGAAACGAGATACTCGTATCCCAAAAGAAAATCCTTTCGTTTCCATTGAAACGATACGCGATTTAGAAGGAGATGTCTTAGATCCCATAGCATTACATTGTGACGCAATTTCTGTGTTAATTAGTCAATGTGAGGGATCGAAGGATGCAGTAAAGAAGCAATAGTGCATCGGAAAGAAGATACTCGTATCCCAAAAGAAAATCCTGTCGTTTCCATAGAAACATTACCTGATTTCGATGGAGAAGTTATAGAACACATAGTATTTCATACCGACGCATCTTCTGTGATAATTCGTCAATGTGAGGTAGCGAGGGATTCAGTAAAGAAGGAATACTGCATCGGAAAGAAGATACTCGTATCCCAAAGGAAAATCCTTTCGTTTCCATATAAACGTTACTCGATTAAGAAGGAGAAGTCATATAACCCATAGTATTTCATTCCGACGCAATTTCTGTGATAATTCGTCAATGTGAGGGAGCGAGGGATGCAGTAAAGAAGGAATAGTGCATCGGAAAGGAGATGCTCGTATCCCAAAAGAATATTCTGTCGTTTCCATAGAGACGTTACTCGATTTAGATGTAGTAGTCATAGAACCCCATAGTATTTCATAGCGACGCAATTTCTGTGTTAATTCGTCAATGTGAGGCAGCGTTGGATGCAGTAAAGAGGGAATAGTGCATCGGCAAGAAGATATTCGTAACCCAAAAGAAAATCCTGTCGTTTCCATAGAAACGTTACTCGATTTAGAAGGAGATGACATTGAACCCATAGTATTTCATTGTGACGCAATATGTGTGTTAATTCATCAATGTGAGGGAGCGAGGGATGCAGTAAATAAGGAACAGTGGATCGGAAAGGAGATACTAGTATCCCAAAAGGAAATCCTTTCGTTTCCATAGAAACGTTGCTCGATTTAGAAGGAGATGTCATAGAGCCTATAGTATTTCACAGCGACGTAATTTCCTTGTTAATTCGTCAATATGAGGGAGCGAGGGATGCAGTAAAGAAGGAATAGTGCATCGGAAAGGAGATACTCGTATCCCAAAAGAAAATCGTTTCCATAGAAACGTTACTCGATTTAGAAGGAGAAGTCATAGAACCCTTGGTATTTCATAGCGACGCAATTTCTGTGTTAATTCGTCAATGTGAGGGAGCGTGGGATGCAGTAAAGAGGGAATAGTGCATCGGAAAGAAGATATTCGTATCCCAAAAGAAAATCCTGCCGTTTCCGTAGAAACGTTACTCGATTTAGAAGGAGATGTCATAGAACCCATAGTATTTCATAGCGACGCAGTTTCTGTTTTAATTCGTCAATGTGAGGGAGCGAGGGATGCAGTAAAGAAGGAATAGTGCATCGGAAAAGAGATAGTCGTATCCCAGAAGAAAGTCCTGTCGTTTCCATAGAAACGTTACTCGATTTAGAAGGAGATGACATTGAACCCATAGTATTTCATTGTGACGCAATTTGTGTGTTAATTCGTCAATGTGAGGGAGCGAGGAATGCAGTAAATAAGGAACAGTGGATCGGAAAGGAGATACTCGTATCCCAAAAGGAAATCCTTTCGTTTCCATAGAAACGTTGCTCGATTTAGAAGGAGATGTCATAGAACCTATAGTATCTCACAGCGACGTAATTTCCTTGTTAACTCGTCAATGTGAGGGAGCGAGGGATGCAGTAAAGATGGAATAGTGCATCGGAAAGGAGATACTCGTATCCCAAAAGAAAATCCTGTCGTTTCCATAGAAACATTACCCGATTTCGAAGGAGAAGTTATAGAACTTATAGTATTTCATACCGACGCAACTTCTGTGATAATTCGTCAATGTGAGGGAGCGAGGGATTCAGTAAAGAAGGAATACTGCATCGGAAAGAAGATATTCGTAACCCAAAAGAAAATCCTGTCGTTTCCATAGAAACGTTACTCGATTTAGAAGGATATGTCATAGAACCCATAGTATTTCATAGCGACGCAATTTCTGTGTTAATTCGTCAATGTGAGGGAGCGAGGGATGCAGTAAAGAAGGAATAGTGCATCGGAAAATAGATAGTCGTATCCCAGAAGAAAATCCTGGCGTTTCCATAGAAACGTTACTCGATTTAGAAGGAGATGTCATTGAACCCATAGTATTTCATTGTGACGCAATTTCTGTGTTAATTCGTCAATGTGAGGGAGCGAGGGATACAGTAAAGAAGGAATAGTGCATCGGAAAGGAGATACTCGTATCCCAAAAGAATATCCTGTCGTTTCCATAGAAACATTACTCGATTTAGAAGTAGTAGTCATAGAACCCCATAGTATTTCATAGCGACGCAATTTCTGTGTTAGTTCGTCAATGTGAGGGAGCGTGGGATGCAGTAAAGAGGGAATAGTGCATCGGAAAGAAGATATTCGTATCCCAAAAGAAAATCCTGTCGTTTCCATAGAAACGTTACTCGATTTAGAAGGAGATGTCATTGAACCCATAGTATTTCATTGTGACGCATTTTCTGCGTTATTTCGTCAATGTGAGGGAGCAAGGGATGCAGTAAATAAGGAACAGTGGATCGGAAAGGAGATACTCGTATCCCAAAAGGAAATCCTTTCGTTTCCATAGACACGTTACTCGATTTAGAAGGAGATGTCATAGAGCCTATAGTATTTCACAGCGACGTAATTTCATTGTTAATTCGTCAGTGTGAGGGAGAGAGGGATGAAGTAAAGAAGGAATAGTGCATCGGAAAGAAGATACTCGTATCCCAAAAGAAAATCGTTTCCATAGAAACGTTACTGAGATTTAGAAGGAGAAGTCATAGAGCACACAGTATTTCATAGCGACGCAATTTCTGTGATAATTCGTCAATGTGAGGGAGCGAGGGATGCAGTAAAGATGGAATAGTGCATCGGAAAGGAGATACTCGTATCCCAAAATAAAATCCTGTCGTTTCCATTGAATCGATACTCGATTTAGAAGGAGATGTTTTAGAACCCATAGCATTACATTGTGACGCAATTTCTGTGTTAATTTGTCAATGTGAGGGAGCGAGGGATGCAGTATAGAAGGAATAGTGCATCGGAAAGGAGATACTCGTATCCCAAAAGAAAATCGTTTCCATAGAAACGTTACTCGATTTAGAAGGAGAAGTCATAGAACCCTTGGTATTTCATAGTGACGCAATTTCTGTGTTAATTCGTCAATGTGAGGAGCGTGGGATGCAGTAAAGAGGGAATAGTGAATCGGAAAGAAGATATTCGTATCCCAATAGAAAATCCTGCCGTTTCCGTAGAAACGTTACTCGATTTAGAAGGAGATGTCATAGAACCCATAGTATTTCATAGCGAAGCAGTTTCTGTTTTAATTCCTCAATGTGAGGGAGCGAGGGATGCAGTAAAGAAGGAATAGTGCATCGGAAAAGAGATAGTCGTATCCCAGAAGAAAATCCTGTCGTTTCCATAGAAACGTTACTCGATTTAAAAGGAGATGACATTGAACCCATAGTATTTCATTGTGACGCAATTTGTGTGTTAATTCGTCAATGTGAGGGAGCGAGGGATGCAGTAAATAAGGAACAGTGAATCGGAAAGGAGATACTCGTATCCCAAAACGAAATCCTTTCGTTTCCATAGAAACGTTGCTCGATTTAGAAGGAGATGTCATAGAGCCTATAGTATCTCACAGCGACGTAATTTCCTTGTTAATTCGTCAATGTGAGGGAGCGAGGGATGCAGTAAAGAAGGAATAGTGCGTCGGAAAGGAGATACTCGTATCCCAAAAGAAAATCGTTTCCATAGAAACGTTACTCGATTTAGAAGGAGAAGACATAGAACCCTTGGTATTTCATAGCGACGCAATTTCTGTGATAATTCGTCAATGTGGGGGATCGAGGGATGCAGTAAAGATGGAATAGTGCATCGGAAAGGAGATACTCGTATCCCAAAAGAATATCCTGTCGTTTCCATAGAAACATTACCCGATTTCGAAGGAGAAGTTATAGAACTTATAGTATTTCATACCGACGCAACTTCTGTGATAATTCGTCAATGTGAGGGAGCGAGGGATTCAGTAAAGAAGGAATACTGCATCGGAAAGAAGATATTCGTAACCCAAAAGAAAATCCTGTCGTTTCCATAGAAACGTTACTCAATTTAGAAGGATATGTCATAGAACCCATAGTATTTCATAGCGACGCAATTTCTGTGTTAATTCGTCAATGTGAGGGAGCGGGGGATGCAGTGAAGAAGGAATAGTGCATTGGAAAATAGATAGTCGTATCCCAGAAGAAAATCCTGGCGTTTCCATAGAAACGTTACTCGATTTAGAAGGAGATGTCATTGAACCCATAGTATTTCATTGTGACGCAATTTCTGTGTTAATTCGTCAATGTGAGGGAGCGAGGGATGCAGTAAAGAAGGAATAGTGCATCGGAAAATAGATAGTCGTATCCCAAAAGGAAATCCTTTCGTTTCCATAGAAACGTTGCTCGATTTAGAAGGAGATGTCATAGAGCCTATAGTATCTCACAGCGACGTAATTTCATTGTTAATTCGTCAATGTGAGGGAGCGAGGGATGCAGTAAAGAAGGAATAGTGCATCGGAAAGGAGATACTCGTATCGCAAATAAAAATCGTTTCCATAGAAACGTTACTCGATTTAGAGGGAGATGTCATTGAACCCATAGTATTTCATTGTGACGCAATTTCTGTGATAATTCGTCAATGTGAGGGAGCGAGGGATGCAGTAATGAAGGAATAGTGCATCGGAAAGGAGATGCTCGTATCCCAAAAGAATATTCTGTCGTTTCCATAGAGACGTTACTCGATTTAGAAGTAGTAGTCGTAGAACCCCATAGTATTTCATTGCGACGCAATTTCTGTGTTAATTCGTCAATGTGAGGGAGCGTGGGATGCAGTAAAGATGGAATAGTGCATCGGAAACGAGATACTCGTATCCCAAAAGAAAATCCTGTCGTTTCCATTGAAACGATACGCGATTTAGAAGGAGATGTCTTAGATCCCATAGCATTACATTGTGACGCAATTTCTGTGTTAATTAGTCAATGTGAGGGATCGAAGGATGCAGTAAAGAAGCAATAGTGCATCGGAAAGAAGATACTCGTATCCCAAAAGAAAATCCTGTCGTTTCCATAGAAACATTACCTGATTTCGATGGAGAAGTTATAGAACACATAGTATTTCATACCGACGCAACTTCTGTGATAATTCGTCAATGTGAGGGAGCGAGGGATGCAGTAAAGAAGGAATAGTGCATCGGAAAGGAGATGCTCGTATCCCAAAAGAATATTCTGTCGTTTCCATAGAGACGTTACTCGATTTAGAAGTAATAGTCATAGAACCCCATAGTATTTCATAGCGACGCAATTTCTGTGTTAATTCGTCAATGTGAGGGAGCGTTGGATGCAGTAAAGAGGGAATAGTGCATCGGCAAGAAGATATTCGTAACCCAAAAGAAAATCCTGTCGTTTCCATAGAAACGTTACTCGATTTAGAAGGAGAAGTCATATAACCCATAGTATTTCATACCGACGCAATTTCTGTGATATTCGTCAATGTGAGGGAGCGAGGGATGCAGTAAAGAAGGAATAGTGCATCGGAAAGGAGATGCTCGTATCCCAAAAGAATATTCTGTCGTTTCCATAGAGACGTTACTCGATTTAGAAGTAGTAGTCATAGAACCCCATAGTATTTCATAGCGACGCAATTTCTGTGTTAATTCGTCAATGTGAGGGAGCGTTGGATGCAGTAAAGAGGGAATAGTGCATCGGCAAGAAGATATTCGTAACCCAAAAGAAAATCCTGTCGTTTCCATAGAAACGTTACTCGATTTAGAAGGAGATGTCATAGAACCCATAGTATTTCATAGCGACGCAATTTCTGTGATAATTCGTCAATGTGAGGGAGCGAGCGATGCAGTAAAGAAGGAATAGTGCATCGGAAAAGAGATAGTCGTATCCCAGAAGAAAATCCTGGCGTTTCCATAGAAACGTTACTCGATTTAGAAGGAGATGTCATTGAACCCATAGTATTTCATTGTGACGCAATTTCTGTGTTAATTCGTCAATGTGAGGGAGCGAGGGATGCAGTAAATAACGAACAGTGGATCGGAAAGGAGACACTCGTATCCCAAAAGTAAATCCTTTCGTTTCCATAGAAACGTTACTCGATTTAGAAGGAGATGTCATAGAGCCTATAGTATTTCACAGCGCCGTAATTTCATTGTTAATTCGCAATGTGAGGGAGCGAGGGATCCAGTAATGATGGAAAAGTGCATCGGAAAGGAGATACTCGTATCTCAAAAGAATATCCTGTCGTTTCCATAGAAACGTTACTCGATTTAGAAGGAGATGTCATAGAACCCATAGTATTTCATAGCGACGCAATTTCTGTGTTAATTCGTCAATGTGAGGGAGCGAGGGATGCAGTAAAGAAGGAATAGTGCATCGGAAAAGAGATAGTCGTATCCCAGCAGAAAATCTTGTCGTTTCCATAGAAACGTTACTCGATTTAGAAGGAGATGACATTGAACCCATAGTATTTCATTGTGACGCAATTTGTGTGTTAATTCATCAATGTGACGGAGCGAGGGATGCAGTAAATAAGGAACAGTGGATCGGAAAGGAGATACTCGTATCCCAAAAGGAAATCCTTTCGTTTCCATAGAAACGTTGCTCGATTTAGAAGGAGATGTCGTAGAGCCTATAGTATTTCACAGCGACGTAATTTCCTTGTTAATTCGTCAATGTGAGGGAGCGAGGGATGCAGTAAAGAAGGAATAGTGCATCGGAAAGGAGATACTCGTATCTTAAAAGAAAATCGTTTCCATAGAAACGTTACTCGATTTAGAAGGAGAAGTCATAGAACCCTTGGTATTTCATAGCGACGCAATTTCTGTGTTAATTCGTCAATGTGAGGAGCGTGGGATGCAGTAAAGAGGGAATAGTGAATCGGAAAGAAGATATTCGTATCCCAAAAGAAAATCCTGCCGTTTCCGTAGAAACGTTACTCGATTTAGAAGGAGATGTCATAGAACCCATAGTATTTCATAGCGAAGCAGTTTCTGTTTTAATTCCTCAATGTGAGGGAGCGAGGGATGCAGTAAAGAAGGAATAGTGCATCGGAAAAGAGATAGTCGTATCCCAGAAGAAAATCCTGTCGTTTCCATAGAAACGTTACTCGATTTAAAAGGAGATGACATTGAACCCATAGTATTTCATTGTGACGCAATTTGTGTGTTAATTCGTCAATGTGAGGGAGCGAGGGATGCAGTAAATAAGGAACAGTGAATCGGAAAGGAGATACTCGTATCCCAAAAGGAAATCCTTTCGTTTCCATAGAAACGTTGCTCGATTTAGAAGGAGATGTCATAGAGCCTATAGTATCTCACAGCGACGTAATTTCCTTGTTAATTCGTCAATGTGAGGGAGCGAGGGATGCAGTAAAGAAGGAATAGTGCGTCGGAAAGGAGATACTCGTATCCCAAAAGAAAATCGTTTCCATAGAAACGTTACTCGATTTAGAAGGAGAAGACATAGAACCCTTGGTATTTCATAGCGACGCAATTTCTGTGATAATTCGTCAATGTGGGGGATCGAGGGATGCAGTAAAGATGGAATAGTGCATCGGAAAGGAGATACTCGTATCCCAAAAGAATATCCTGTCGTTTCCATAGAAACATTACCCGATTTCGAAGGAGAAGTTATAGAACTTATAGTATTTCATACCGACGCAACTTCTGTGATAATTCGTCAATGTGAGGGAGCGAGGGATTCAGTAAAGAAGGAATACTGCATCGGAAAGAAGATATTCGTAACCCAAAAGAAAATCCTGTCGTTTCCATAGAAACGTTACTCAATTTAGAACGATATGTCATAGAACCCATAGTATTTCATAGCGACGCAATTTCTGTGTTAATTCGTCAATGTGAGGGAGCGGGGGATGCAGTGAAGAAGGAATAGTGCATCGGAAAATGGATAGTCGTATCCCAGAAGAAAATCCTGGCGTTTCCATAGAAACGTTACTCGATTTAGAAGGAGATGTCATTGAACCCATAGTATTTCATTGTGACGCAATTTCTGTGTTAATTCGTCAATGTGAGGGAGCGAGGGATGCAGTAAAGAAGGAATAGTGCATCGGAAAATAGATAGTCGTATCCCAAAAGGAAATCCTTTCGTTTCCATAGAAACGTTGCTCGATTTAGAAGGAGATGTCATAGAGCCTATAGTATCTCACAGCGACGTAATTTCATTGTTAATTCGTCAATGTGAGGGAGCGAGGGATGCAGTAAAGAAGGAATAGTGCATCGGAAAGGAGATACTCGTATCGCAAATAAAAATCGTTTCCATAGAAACGTTACTCGATTTAGAAGGAGATGTCATTGGACCCATAGTATTTCATTGTGACGCAATTTCTGTGATAATTCGTCAATGTGAGGGAGCGAGGGATGCAGTAATGAAGGAATAGTGCATCGGAAAGGAGATGCTCGTATCCCAAAAGAATATTCTGTCGTTTCCATAGAGACGTTACTCGATTTAGAAGTAGTAGTCGTAGAACCCCATAGTATTTCATAGCGACGCAATTTCTGTGTTAATTCGTCAATGTGAGGGAGCGTGGGATGCAGTAAAGATGGAATAGTGCATCGGAAACGAGATACTCGTATCCCAAAAGAAAATCCTTTCGTTTCCATTGAAACGATACGCGATTTAGAAGGAGATGTCTTAGATCCCATAGCATTACATTGTGACGCAATTTCTGTGTTAATTAGTCAATGTGAGGGATCGAAGGATGCAGTAAAGAAGCAATAGTGCATCGGAAAGAAGATACTCGTATCCCAAAAGAAAATCCTGTCGTTTCCATAGAAACATTACCTGATTTCGATGGAGAAGTTATAGAACACATAGTATTTCATACCGACGCAACTTCTGTGATAATTCGTCAATGTGAGGTAGCGAGGGATTCAGTAAAGAAGGAATACTGCATCGGAAAGAAGATACTCGTATCCCAAAGGAAAATCCTTTCGTTTCCATTTAAACGTTACTCGATTAAGAAGGAGAAGTCATATAACCCATAGTATTTCATACCGACGCAATTTCTGTGATAATTCGTCAATGTGAGGGAGCGAGGGATGCAGTAAAGAAGGAATAGTGCATCGGAAAGGAGATGCTCGTATCCCAAAAGAATATTCTGTCGTTTCCATAGAGACGTTACTCGATTTAGAAGTAGTAGTCATAGAACCCCATAGTATTTCATAGCGACGCAATTTCTGTGTTAATTCGTCAATGTGAGGCAGCGTTGGATGCAGTAAAGAGGGAATAGTGCATCGGCAAGAAGATATTCGTAACCCAAAAGAAAATCCTGTCGTTTCCATAGAAACGTTACTCGATTTAGAAGGAGATGACATTGAACCCATAGTATTTCATTGTGACGCAATATGTGTGTTAATTCATCAATGTGAGGGAGCGAGGGATGCAGTAAATAAGGAACAGTGGATCGGAAAGGAGATACTAGTATCCCAAAAGGAAATCCTTTCGTTTCCATAGAAACGTTGCTCGATTTAGAAGGAGATGTCATAGAGCCTATAGTATTTCACAGCGACGTAATTTCCTTGTTAATTCGTCAATATGAGGGAGCGAGGGATGCAGTAAAGAAGGAATAGTGCATCGGAAAGGAGATACTCGTATCCCAAAAGAAAATCGTTTCCATAGAAACGTTACTCGATTTAGAAGGAGAAGTCATAGAACCCTTGGTATTTCATAGCGACGCAATTTCTGTGTTAATTCGTCAATGTGAGGGAGCGTGGGATGCAGTAAAGAGGGAATAGTGCATCGGAAAGAAGATATTCGTATCCCAAATGAAAATCCTGCCGTTTCCGTAGAAACGTTACTCGATTTAGAAGGAGATGTCATAGAACCCATAGTATTTCATAGCGACGCAGTTTCTGTTTTAATTCGTCAATGTGAGGGAGCGAGGGATGCAGTAAAGAAGGAATAGTGCATCGGAAAAGAGATAGTCGTATCCCAGAAGAAAGTCCTGTCGTTTCCATAGAAACGTTACTCGATTTAGAAGGAGATGACATTGAACCCATAGTATTTCATTGTGACGCAATATGTGTGTTAATTCATCAATGTGAGGGAGCGAGGGATGCAGTAAATAAGGAACAGTGGATCGGAAAGGAGATACTAGTATCCCAAAAGGAAATCCTTTCGTTTCCATAGAAACGTTGCTCGATTTAGAAGGAGATGTCATAGAGCCTATAGTATTTCACAGCGACGTAATTTCCTTGTTAATTCGTCAATATGAGGGAGCGAGGGATGCAGTAAAGAAGGAATAGTGCATCGGAAAGGAGATACTCGTATCCCAAAAGAAAATCGTTTCCATAGAAACGTTACTCGATTTAGAAGGAGAAGTCATAGAACCCTTGGTATTTCATAGCGACGCAATTTCTGTGTTAATTCGTCAATGTGAGGGAGCGTGGGATGCAGTAAAGAGGGAATAGTGCATCGGAAAGAAGATATTCGTATCCCAAATGAAAATCCTGCCGTTTCCGTAGAAACGTTACTCGATTTAGAAGGAGATGTCATAGAACCCATAGTATTTCATAGCGACGCAGTTTCTGTTTTAATTCGTCAATGTGAGGGAGCGAGGGATGCAGTAAAGAAGGAATAGTGCATCGGAAAAGAGATAGTCGTATCCCAGAAGAAAGTCCTGTCGTTTCCATAGAAACGTTACTCGATTTAGAAGGAGATGACATTGAACCCATAGTATTTCATTGTGACGCAATTTGTGTGTTAATTCGTCAATGTGAGGGAGCGAGGAATGCAGTAAATAAGGAACAGTGGATCGGAAAGGAGATACTCGTATCCCAAAAGGAAATCCTTTCGTTTCCATAGAAACGTTGCTCGATTTAGAAGGAGATGTCATAGAACCTATAGTATCTCACAGCGACGTAATTTCCTTGTTAATTCGTCAATGTGAGGGAGCGAGGGATGCAGTAAAGAAGGAATAGTGCATCGGAAAGGAGATACTCGTATCGCAAATAAAAATCGTTTCCATAGAAACGTTACTCGATTTAGAAGGAGATGTCATTGGACCCATAGTATTTCATTGTGACGCAATTTCTGTGATAATTCGTCAATGTGAGGGAGCGAGGGATGCAGTAATGAAGGAATAGTGCATCGGAAAGGAGATGCTCGTATCCCAAAAGAATATTCTGTCGTTTCCATAGAGACGTTACTCGATTTAGAAGTAGTAGTCGTAGAACCCCATAGTATTTCATAGCGACGCAATTTCTGTGTTAATTCGTCAATGTGAGGGAGCGTGGGATGCAGTAAAGATGGAATAGTGCATCGGAAACGAGATACTCGTATCCCAAAAGAAAATCCTTTCGTTTCCATTGAAACGATACGCGATTTAGAAGGAGATGTCTTAGATCCCATAGCATTACATTGTGACGCAATTTCTGTGTTAATTAGTCAATGTGAGGGATCGAAGGATGCAGTAAAGAAGCAATAGTGCATCGGAAAGAAGATACTCGTATCCCAAAAGAAAATCCTGTCGTTTCCATAGAAACATTACCTGATTTCGATGGAGAAGTTATAGAACACATAGTATTTCATACCGACGCAACTTCTGTGATAATTCGTCAATGTGAGGTAGCGAGGGATTCAGTAAAGAAGGAATACTGCATCGGAAAGAAGATACTCGTATCCCAAAGGAAAATCCTTTCGTTTCCATTTAAACGTTACTCGATTAAGAAGGAGAAGTCATATAACCCATAGTATTTCATACCGACGCAATTTCTGTGATAATTCGTCAATGTGAGGGAGCGAGGGATGCAGTAAAGAAGGAATAGTGCATCGGAAAGGAGATGCTCGTATCCCAAAAGAATATTCTGTCGTTTCCATAGAGACGTTACTCGATTTAGAAGTAGTAGTCATAGAACCCCATAGTATTTCATAGCGACGCAATTTCTGTGTTAATTCGTCAATGTGAGGCAGCGTTGGATGCAGTAAAGAGGGAATAGTGCATCGGCAAGAAGATATTCGTAACCCAAAAGAAAATCCTGTCGTTTCCATAGAAACGTTACTCGATTTAGAAGGAGATGACATTGAACCCATAGTATTTCATTGTGACGCAATATGTGTGTTAATTCATCAATGTGAGGGAGCGAGGGATGCAGTAAATAAGGAACAGTGGATCGGAAAGGAGATACTAGTATCCCAAAAGGAAATCCTTTCGTTTCCATAGAAACGTTGCTCGATTTAGAAGGAGATGTCATAGAGCCTATAGTATTTCACAGCGACGTAATTTCCTTGTTAATTCGTCAATATGAGGGAGCGAGGGATGCAGTAAAGAAGGAATAGTGCATCGGAAAGGAGATACTCGTATCCCAAAAGAAAATCGTTTCCATAGAAACGTTACTCGATTTAGAAGGAGAAGTCATAGAACCCTTGGTATTTCATAGCGACGCAATTTCTGTGTTAATTCGTCAATGTGAGGGAGCGTGGGATGCAGTAAAGAGGGAATAGTGCATCGGAAAGAAGATATTCGTATCCCAAATGAAAATCCTGCCGTTTCCGTAGAAACGTTACTCGATTTAGAAGGAGATGTCATAGAACCCATAGTATTTCATAGCGACGCAGTTTCTGTTTTAATTCGTCAATGTGAGGGAGCGAGGGATGCAGTAAAGAAGGAATAGTGCATCGGAAAAGAGATAGTCGTATCCCAGAAGAAAGTCCTGTCGTTTCCATAGAAACGTTACTCGATTTAGAAGGAGATGACATTGAACCCATAGTATTTCATTGTGACGCAATTTGTGTGTTAATTCGTCAATGTGAGGGAGCGAGGAATGCAGTAAATAAGGAACAGTGGATCGGAAAGGAGATACTCGTATCCCAAAAGGAAATCCTTTCGTTTCCATAGAAACGTTGCTCGATTTAGAAGGAGATGTCATAGAACCTATAGTATCTCACAGCGACGTAATTTCCTTGTTAATTCGTCAATGTGAGGGAGCGAGGGATGCAGTAAAGAAGGAATAGTGCATCGGAAAGAAGATACTCGTATCCCAAAGGAAAATCGTTTCCATAGAAACGTTACTCGATTTAGAAGGAGAAGACATAGAACCCTTGGTATTTCATAGCGACGCAATTTCTGTGATAATTCGTCAATGTGGGGGATCGAGGGATGCAGTAAAGATGGAATAGTGCATCGGAAAGGAGATACTCGTATCCCAAAAGAAAATCCTGTCGTTTCCATATAAACATTACCCGATTTCGAAGGAGAAGTTATAGAACTTATAGTATTTCATACCGACGCAACTTCTGTGATAATTCGTCAATGTGAGGGAGCGAGGGATTCAGTAAAGAAGGAATACTGCATCGGAAAGAAGATATTCGTAACCCAAAAGAAAATCCTGTCGTTTCCATAGAAACGTTACTCGATTTAGAAGGATATGTCATAGAACCCATAGTATTTCATAGCGACGCAATTTCTGTGTTAATTCGTCAATGTGAGGGAGCGAGGGATGCAGTAAAGAAGGAATAGTGCATCGGAAAATAGATAGTCGTATCCCAGAAGAAAATCCTGGCGTTTCCATAGAAACGTTACTCGATTTAGAAGGAGATGTCATTGAACCCATAGTATTTCATTGTGACGCAATTTCTGTGTTAATTCGTCAATGTGAGGGAGCGAGGGATACAGTAAAGAAGGAATAGTGCATCGGAAAGGAGATACTCGTATCCCAAAAGAATATCCTGTCGTTTCCATAGAAACATTACTCGATTTAGAAGTAGTAGTCATAGAACCCCATAGTATTTCATAGCGACGCAATTTCTGTGTTAGTTCGTCAATGTGAGGGAGCGTGGGATGCAGTAAAGAGGGAATAGTGCATCGGAAAGAAGATATTCGTATCCCAAAAGAAAATCCTGTCGTTTCCATAGAAACGTTACTCGATTTAGAAGGAGATGTCATTGAACCCATAGTATTTCATTGTGACGCATTTTCTGCGTTATTTCGTCAATGTGAGGGAGCAAGGGATGCAGTAAATAAGGAACAGTGGATCGGAAAGGAGATACTCGTATCCCAAAAGGAAATCCTTTCGTTTCCATAGACACGTTACTCGATTTAGAAGGAGATGTCATAGAGCCTATAGTATTTCACAGCGACGTAATTTCATTGTTAATTCGTCAGTGTGAGGGAGAGAGGGATGAAGTAAAGAAGGAATAGTGCATCGGAAAGAAGATACTCGTATCCCAAAAGAAAATCGTTTCCATAGAAACGTTACTGAGATTTAGAAGGAGAAGTCATAGAGCACACAGTATTTCATAGCGACGCAATTTCTGTGATAATTCGTCAATGTGAGGGAGCGAGGGATGCAGTAAAGATGGAATAGTGCATCGGAAAGGAGATACTCGTATCCCAAAATAAAATCCTGTCGTTTCCATTGAATCGATACTCGATTTAGAAGGAGATGTTTTAGAACCCATAGCATTACATTGTGACGCAATTTCTGTGTTAATTTGTCAATGTGAGGGAGCGAGGGATGCAGTATAGAAGGAATAGTGCATCGGAAAGGAGATACTCGTATCCCAAAAGAAAATCGTTTCCATAGAAACGTTACTCGATTTAGAAGGAGAAGTCATAGAACCCTTGGTATTTCATAGTGACGCAATTTCTGTGTTAATTCGTCAATGTGAGGAGCGTGGGATGCAGTAAAGAGGGAATAGTGAATCGGAAAGAAGATATTCGTATCCCAAAAGAAAATCCTGTCGTTTCCGTAGAAACGTTACTCGATTTAGAAGGAGATGTCATAGAACCCATAGTATTTCATAGCGAAGCAGTTTCTGTTTTAATTCCTCAATGTGAGGGAGCGAGGGATGCAGTAAAGAAGGAATAGTGCATCGGAAAAGAGATAGTCGTATCCCAGAAGAAAATCCTGTCGTTTCCATAGAAACGTTACTCGATTTAAAAGGAGATGACATTGAACCCATAGTATTTCATTGTGACGCAATTTGTGTGTTAATTCGTCAATGTGAGGGAGCGAGGGATGCAGTAAATAAGGAACAGTGAATCGGAAAGGAGATACTCGTATCCCAAAAGGAAATCCTTTCGTTTCCATAGAAACGTTGCTCGATTTAGAAGGAGATGTCATAGAGCCTATAGTATCTCACAGCGACGTAATTTCCTTGTTAATTCGTCAATGTGAGGGAGCGAGGGATGCAGTAAAGAAGGAATAGTGCGTCGGAAAGGAGATACTCGTATCCCAAAAGAAAATCGTTTCCATAGAAACGTTACTCGATTTAGAAGGAGAAGACATAGAACCCTTGGTATTTCATAGCGACGCAATTTCTGTGATAATTCGTCAATGTGGGGGATCGAGGGATGCAGTAAAGATGGAATAGTGCATCGGAAAGGAGATACTCGTATCCCAAAAGAATATCCTGTCGTTTCCATAGAAACATTACCCGATTTCGAAGGAGAAGTTATAGAACTTATAGTATTTCATACCGACGCAACTTCTGTGATAATTCGTCAATGTGAGGGAGCGAGGGATTCAGTAAAGAAGGAATACTGCATCGGAAAGAAGATATTCGTAACCCAAAAGAAAATCCTGTCGTTTCCATAGAAACGTTACTCAATTTAGAACGATATGTCATAGAACCCATAGTATTTCATAGCGACGCAATTTCTGTGTTAATTCGTCAATGTGAGGGAGCGGGGGATGCAGTGAAGAAGGAATAGTGCATCGGAAAATGGATAGTCGTATCCCAGAAGAAAATCCTGGCGTTTCCATAGAAACGTTACTCGATTTAGAAGGAGATGTCATTGAACCCATAGTATTTCATTGTGACGCAATTTCTGTGTTAATTCGTCAATGTGAGGGAGCGAGGGATGCAGTAAAGAAGGAATAGTGCATCGGAAAATAGATAGTCGTATCCCAAAAGGAAATCCTTTCGTTTCCATAGAAACGTTGCTCGATTTAGAAGGAGATGTCATAGAGCCTATAGTATCTCACAGCGACGTAATTTCATTGTTAATTCGTCAATGTGAGGGAGCGAGGGATGCAGTAAAGAAGGAATAGTGCATCGGAAAGGAGATACTCGTATCGCAAATAAAAATCGTTTCCATAGAAACGTTACTCGATTTAGAAGGAGATGTCATTGGACCCATAGTATTTCATTGTGACGCAATTTCTGTGATAATTCGTCAATGTGAGGGAGCGAGGGATGCAGTAATGAAGGAATAGTGCATCGGAAAGGAGATGCTCGTATCCCAAAAGAATATTCTGTCGTTTCCATAGAGACGTTACTCGATTTAGAAGTAGTAGTCGTAGAACCCCATAGTATTTCATAGCGACGCAATTTCTGTGTTAATTCGTCAATGTGAGGGAGCGTGGGATGCAGTAAAGATGGAATAGTGCATCGGAAACGAGATACTCGTATCCCAAAAGAAAATCCTTTCGTTTCCATTGAAACGATACGCGATTTAGAAGGAGATGTCTTAGATCCCATAGCATTACATTGTGACGCAATTTCTGTGTTAATTAGTCAATGTGAGGGATCGAAGGATGCAGTAAAGAAGCAATAGTGCATCGGAAAGAAGATACTCGTATCCCAAAAGAAAATCCTGTCGTTTCCATAGAAACATTACCTGATTTCGATGGAGAAGTTATAGAACACATAGTATTTCATACCGACGCAACTTCTGTGATAATTCGTCAATGTGAGGTAGCGAGGGATTCAGTAAAGAAGGAATACTGCATCGGAAAGAAGATACTCGTATCCCAAAGGAAAATCCTTTCGTTTCCATTTAAACGTTACTCGATTAAGAAGGAGAAGTCATATAACCCATAGTATTTCATACCGACGCAATTTCTGTGATAATTCGTCAATGTGAGGGAGCGAGGGATGCAGTAAAGAAGGAATAGTGCATCGGAAAGGAGATGCTCGTATCCCAAAAGAATATTCTGTCGTTTCCATAGAGACGTTACTCGATTTAGAAGTAGTAGTCATAGAACCCCATAGTATTTCATAGCGACGCAATTTCTGTGTTAATTCGTCAATGTGAGGCAGCGTTGGATGCAGTAAAGAGGGAATAGTGCATCGGCAAGAAGATATTCGTAACCCAAAAGAAAATCCTGTCGTTTCCATAGAAACGTTACTCGATTTAGAAGGAGATGACATTGAACCCATAGTATTTCATTGTGACGCAATATGTGTGTTAATTCATCAATGTGAGGGAGCGAGGGATGCAGTAAATAAGGAACAGTGGATCGGAAAGGAGATACTAGTATCCCAAAAGGAAATCCTTTCGTTTCCATAGAAACGTTGCTCGATTTAGAAGGAGATGTCATAGAGCCTATAGTATTTCACAGCGACGTAATTTCCTTGTTAATTCGTCAATATGAGGGAGCGAGGGATGCAGTAAAGAAGGAATAGTGCATCGGAAAGGAGATACTCGTATCCCAAAAGAAAATCGTTTCCATAGAAACGTTACTCGATTTAGAAGGAGAAGTCATAGAACCCTTGGTATTTCATAGCGACGCAATTTCTGTGTTAATTCGTCAATGTGAGGGAGCGTGGGATGCAGTAAAGAGGGAATAGTGCATCGGAAAGAAGATATTCGTATCCCAAATGAAAATCCTGCCGTTTCCGTAGAAACGTTACTCGATTTAGAAGGAGATGTCATAGAACCCATAGTATTTCATAGCGACGCAGTTTCTGTTTTAATTCGTCAATGTGAGGGAGCGAGGGATGCAGTAAAGAAGGAATAGTGCATCGGAAAAGAGATAGTCGTATCCCAGAAGAAAGTCCTGTCGTTTCCATAGAAACGTTACTCGATTTAGAAGGAGATGACATTGAACCCATAGTATTTCATTGTGACGCAATTTGTGTGTTAATTCGTCAATGTGAGGGAGCGAGGAATGCAGTAAATAAGGAACAGTGGATCGGAAAGGAGATACTCGTATCCCAAAAGGAAATCCTTTCGTTTCCATAGAAACGTTGCTCGATTTAGAAGGAGATGTCATAGAACCTATAGTATCTCACAGCGACGTAATTTCCTTGTTAATTCGTCAATGTGAGGGAGCGAGGGATGCAGTAAAGAAGGAATAGTGCATCGGAAAGAAGATACTCGTATCCCAAAGGAAAATCGTTTCCATAGAAACGTTACTCGATTTAGAAGGAGAAGACATAGAACCCTTGGTATTTCATAGCGACGCAATTTCTGTGATAATTCGTCAATGTGGGGGATCGAGGGATGCAGTAAAGATGGAATAGTGCATCGGAAAGGAGATACTCGTATCCCAAAAGAAAATCCTGTCGTTTCCATATAAACATTACCCGATTTCGAAGGAGAAGTTATAGAACTTATAGTATTTCATACCGACGCAACTTCTGTGATAATTCGTCAATGTGAGGGAGCGAGGGATTCAGTAAAGAAGGAATACTGCATCGGAAAGAAGATATTCGTAACCCAAAAGAAAATCCTGTCGTTTCCATAGAAACGTTACTCGATTTAGAAGGATATGTCATAGAACCCATAGTATTTCATAGCGACGCAATTTCTGTGTTAATTCGTCAATGTGAGGGAGCGAGGGATGCAGTAAAGAAGGAATAGTGCATCGGAAAATAGATAGTCGTATCCCAGAAGAAAATCCTGGCGTTTCCATAGAAACGTTACTCGATTTAGAAGGAGATGTCATTGAACCCATAGTATTTCATTGTGACGCAATTTCTGTGTTAATTCGTCAATGTGAGGGAGCGAGGGATACAGTAAAGAAGGAATAGTGCATCGGAAAGGAGATACTCGTATCCCAAAAGAATATCCTGTCGTTTCCATAGAAACATTACTCGATTTAGAAGTAGTAGTCATAGAACCCCATAGTATTTCATAGCGACGCAATTTCTGTGTTAGTTCGTCAATGTGAGGGAGCGTGGGATGCAGTAAAGAGGGAATAGTGCATCGGAAAGAAGATATTCGTATCCCAAAAGAAAATCCTGTCGTTTCCATAGAAACGTTACTCGATTTAGAAGGAGATGTCATTGAACCCATAGTATTTCATTGTGACGCATTTTCTGCGTTATTTCGTCAATGTGAGGGAGCAAGGGATGCAGTAAATAAGGAACAGTGGATCGGAAAGGAGATACTCGTATCCCAAAAGGAAATCCTTTCGTTTCCATAGACACGTTACTCGATTTAGAAGGAGATGTCATAGAGCCTATAGTATTTCACAGCGACGTAATTTCATTGTTAATTCGTCAGTGTGAGGGAGAGAGGGATGAAGTAAAGAAGGAATAGTGCATCGGAAAGAAGATACTCGTATCCCAAAAGAAAATCGTTTCCATAGAAACGTTACTGAGATTTAGAAGGAGAAGTCATAGAGCACACAGTATTTCATAGCGACGCAATTTCTGTGATAATTCGTCAATGTGAGGGAGCGAGGGATGCAGTAAAGATGGAATAGTGCATCGGAAAGGAGATACTCGTATCCCAAAATAAAATCCTGTCGTTTCCATTGAATCGATACTCGATTTAGAAGGAGATGTTTTAGAACCCATAGCATTACATTGTGACGCAATTTCTGTGTTAATTTGTCAATGTGAGGGAGCGAGGGATGCAGTATAGAAGGAATAGTGCATCGGAAAGGAGATACTCGTATCCCAAAAGAAAATCGTTTCCATAGAAACGTTACTCGATTTAGAAGGAGAAGTCATAGAACCCTTGGTATTTCATAGTGACGCAATTTCTGTGTTAATTCGTCAATGTGAGGAGCGTGGGATGCAGTAAAGAGGGAATAGTGAATCGGAAAGAAGATATTCGTATCCCAAAAGAAAATCCTGTCGTTTCCGTAGAAACGTTACTCGATTTAGAAGGAGATGTCATAGAACCCATAGTATTTCATAGCGAAGCAGTTTCTGTTTTAATTCCTCAATGTGAGGGAGCGAGGGATGCAGTAAAGAAGGAATAGTGCATCGGAAAAGAGATAGTCGTATCCCAGAAGAAAATCCTGTCGTTTCCATAGAAACGTTACTCGATTTAAAAGGAGATGACATTGAACCCATAGTATTTCATTGTGACGCAATTTGTGTGTTAATTCGTCAATGTGAGGGAGCGAGGGATGCAGTAAATAAGGAACAGTGAATCGGAAAGGAGATACTCGTATCCCAAAAGGAAATCCTTTCGTTTCCATAGAAACGTTGCTCGATTTAGAAGGAGATGTCATAGAGCCTATAGTATCTCACAGCGACGTAATTTCCTTGTTAATTCGTCAATGTGAGGGAGCGAGGGATGCAGTAAAGAAGGAATAGTGCGTCGGAAAGGAGATACTCGTATCCCAAAAGAAAATCGTTTCCATAGAAACGTTACTCGATTTAGAAGGAGAAGACATAGAACCCTTGGTATTTCATAGCGACGCAATTTCTGTGATAATTCGTCAATGTGGGGGATCGAGGGATGCAGTAAAGATGGAATAGTGCATCGGAAAGGAGATACTCGTATCCCAAAAGAATATCCTGTCGTTTCCATAGAAACATTACCCGATTTCGAAGGAGAAGTTATAGAACTTATAGTATTTCATACCGACGCAACTTCTGTGATAATTCGTCAATGTGAGGGAGCGAGGGATTCAGTAAAGAAGGAATACTGCATCGGAAAGAAGATATTCGTAACCCAAAAGAAAATCCTGTCGTTTCCATAGAAACGTTACTCAATTTAGAACGATATGTCATAGAACCCATAGTATTTCATAGCGACGCAATTTCTGTGTTAATTCGTCAATGTGAGGGAGCGGGGGATGCAGTGAAGAAGGAATAGTGCATCGGAAAATGGATAGTCGTATCCCAGAAGAAAATCCTGGCGTTTCCATAGAAACGTTACTCGATTTAGAAGGAGATGTCATTGAACCCATAGTATTTCATTGTGACGCAATTTCTGTGTTAATTCGTCAATGTGAGGGAGCGAGGGATGCAGTAAAGAAGGAATAGTGCATCGGAAAATAGATAGTCGTATCCCAAAAGGAAATCCTTTCGTTTCCATAGAAACGTTGCTCGATTTAGAAGGAGATGTCATAGAGCCTATAGTATCTCACAGCGACGTAATTTCATTGTTAATTCGTCAATGTGAGGGAGCGAGGGATGCAGTAAAGAAGGAATAGTGCATCGGAAAGGAGATACTCGTATCGCAAATAAAAATCGTTTCCATAGAAACGTTACTCGATTTAGAAGGAGATGTCATTGGACCCATAGTATTTCATTGTGACGCAATTTCTGTGATAATTCGTCAATGTGAGGGAGCGAGGGATGCAGTAATGAAGGAATAGTGCATCGGAAAGGAGATGCTCGTATCCCAAAAGAATATTCTGTCGTTTCCATAGAGACGTTACTCGATTTAGAAGTAGTAGTCGTAGAACCCCATAGTATTTCATAGCGACGCAATTTCTGTGTTAATTCGTCAATGTGAGGGAGCGTGGGATGCAGTAAAGATGGAATAGTGCATCGGAAACGAGATACTCGTATCCCAAAAGAAAATCCTTTCGTTTCCATTGAAACGATACGCGATTTAGAAGGAGATGTCTTAGATCCCATAGCATTACATTGTGACGCAATTTCTGTGTTAATTAGTCAATGTGAGGGATCGAAGGATGCAGTAAAGAAGCAATAGTGCATCGGAAAGAAGATACTCGTATCCCAAAAGAAAATCCTGTCGTTTCCATAGAAACATTACCTGATTTCGATGGAGAAGTTATAGAACACATAGTATTTCATACCGACGCAACTTCTGTGATAATTCGTCAATGTGAGGTAGCGAGGGATTCAGTAAAGAAGGAATACTGCATCGGAAAGAAGATACTCGTATCCCAAAGGAAAATCCTTTCGTTTCCATTTAAACGTTACTCGATTAAGAAGGAGAAGTCATATAACCCATAGTATTTCATACCGACGCAATTTCTGTGATAATTCGTCAATGTGAGGGAGCGAGGGATGCAGTAAAGAAGGAATAGTGCATCGGAAAGGAGATGCTCGTATCCCAAAAGAATATTCTGTCGTTTCCATAGAGACGTTACTCGATTTAGAAGTAGTAGTCATAGAACCCCATAGTATTTCATAGCGACGCAATTTCTGTGTTAATTCGTCAATGTGAGGCAGCGTTGGATGCAGTAAAGAGGGAATAGTGCATCGGCAAGAAGATATTCGTAACCCAAAAGAAAATCCTGTCGTTTCCATAGAAACGTTACTCGATTTAGAAGGAGATGACATTGAACCCATAGTATTTCATTGTGACGCAATATGTGTGTTAATTCATCAATGTGAGGGAGCGAGGGATGCAGTAAATAAGGAACAGTGGATCGGAAAGGAGATACTAGTATCCCAAAAGGAAATCCTTTCGTTTCCATAGAAACGTTGCTCGATTTAGAAGGAGATGTCATAGAGCCTATAGTATTTCACAGCGACGTAATTTCCTTGTTAATTCGTCAATATGAGGGAGCGAGGGATGCAGTAAAGAAGGAATAGTGCATCGGAAAGGAGATACTCGTATCCCAAAAGAAAATCGTTTCCATAGAAACGTTACTCGATTTAGAAGGAGAAGTCATAGAACCCTTGGTATTTCATAGCGACGCAATTTCTGTGTTAATTCGTCAATGTGAGGGAGCGTGGGATGCAGTAAAGAGGGAATAGTGCATCGGAAAGAAGATATTCGTATCCCAAATGAAAATCCTGCCGTTTCCGTAGAAACGTTACTCGATTTAGAAGGAGATGTCATAGAACCCATAGTATTTCATAGCGACGCAGTTTCTGTTTTAATTCGTCAATGTGAGGGAGCGAGGGATGCAGTAAAGAAGGAATAGTGCATCGGAAAAGAGATAGTCGTATCCCAGAAGAAAGTCCTGTCGTTTCCATAGAAACGTTACTCGATTTAGAAGGAGATGACATTGAACCCATAGTATTTCATTGTGACGCAATTTGTGTGTTAATTCGTCAATGTGAGGGAGCGAGGAATGCAGTAAATAAGGAACAGTGGATCGGAAAGGAGATACTCGTATCCCAAAAGGAAATCCTTTCGTTTCCATAGAAACGTTGCTCGATTTAGAAGGAGATGTCATAGAACCTATAGTATCTCACAGCGACGTAATTTCCTTGTTAATTCGTCAATGTGAGGGAGCGAGGGATGCAGTAAAGAAGGAATAGTGCATCGGAAAGAAGATACTCGTATCCCAAAGGAAAATCGTTTCCATAGAAACGTTACTCGATTTAGAAGGAGAAGACATAGAACCCTTGGTATTTCATAGCGACGCAATTTCTGTGATAATTCGTCAATGTGGGGGATCGAGGGATGCAGTAAAGATGGAATAGTGCATCGGAAAGGAGATACTCGTATCCCAAAAGAAAATCCTGTCGTTTCCATATAAACATTACCCGATTTCGAAGGAGAAGTTATAGAACTTATAGTATTTCATACCGACGCAACTTCTGTGATAATTCGTCAATGTGAGGGAGCGAGGGATTCAGTAAAGAAGGAATACTGCATCGGAAAGAAGATATTCGTAACCCAAAAGAAAATCCTGTCGTTTCCATAGAAACGTTACTCGATTTAGAAGGATATGTCATAGAACCCATAGTATTTCATAGCGACGCAATTTCTGTGTTAATTCGTCAATGTGAGGGAGCGAGGGATGCAGTAAAGAAGGAATAGTGCATCGGAAAATAGATAGTCGTATCCCAGAAGAAAATCCTGGCGTTTCCATAGAAACGTTACTCGATTTAGAAGGAGATGTCATTGAACCCATAGTATTTCATTGTGACGCAATTTCTGTGTTAATTCGTCAATGTGAGGGAGCGAGGGATACAGTAAAGAAGGAATAGTGCATCGGAAAGGAGATACTCGTATCCCAAAAGAATATCCTGTCGTTTCCATAGAAACATTACTCGATTTAGAAGTAGTAGTCATAGAACCCCATAGTATTTCATAGCGACGCAATTTCTGTGTTAGTTCGTCAATGTGAGGGAGCGTGGGATGCAGTAAAGAGGGAATAGTGCATCGGAAAGAAGATATTCGTATCCCAAAAGAAAATCCTGTCGTTTCCATAGAAACGTTACTCGATTTAGAAGGAGATGTCATTGAACCCATAGTATTTCATTGTGACGCATTTTCTGCGTTATTTCGTCAATGTGAGGGAGCAAGGGATGCAGTAAATAAGGAACAGTGGATCGGAAAGGAGATACTCGTATCCCAAAAGGAAATCCTTTCGTTTCCATAGACACGTTACTCGATTTAGAAGGAGATGTCATAGAGCCTATAGTATTTCACAGCGACGTAATTTCATTGTTAATTCGTCAGTGTGAGGGAGAGAGGGATGAAGTAAAGAAGGAATAGTGCATCGGAAAGAAGATACTCGTATCCCAAAAGAAAATCGTTTCCATAGAAACGTTACTGAGATTTAGAAGGAGAAGTCATAGAGCACACAGTATTTCATAGCGACGCAATTTCTGTGATAATTCGTCAATGTGAGGGAGCGAGGGATGCAGTAAAGATGGAATAGTGCATCGGAAAGGAGATACTCGTATCCCAAAATAAAATCCTGTCGTTTCCATTGAATCGATACTCGATTTAGAAGGAGATGTTTTAGAACCCATAGCATTACATTGTGACGCAATTTCTGTGTTAATTTGTCAATGTGAGGGAGCGAGGGATGCAGTATAGAAGGAATAGTGCATCGGAAAGGAGATACTCGTATCCCAAAAGAAAATCGTTTCCATAGAAACGTTACTCGATTTAGAAGGAGAAGTCATAGAACCCTTGGTATTTCATAGTGACGCAATTTCTGTGTTAATTCGTCAATGTGAGGAGCGTGGGATGCAGTAAAGAGGGAATAGTGAATCGGAAAGAAGATATTCGTATCCCAAAAGAAAATCCTGTCGTTTCCGTAGAAACGTTACTCGATTTAGAAGGAGATGTCATAGAACCCATAGTATTTCATAGCGAAGCAGTTTCTGTTTTAATTCCTCAATGTGAGGGAGCGAGGGATGCAGTAAAGAAGGAATAGTGCATCGGAAAAGAGATAGTCGTATCCCAGAAGAAAATCCTGTCGTTTCCATAGAAACGTTACTCGATTTAAAAGGAGATGACATTGAACCCATAGTATTTCATTGTGACGCAATTTGTGTGTTAATTCGTCAATGTGAGGGAGCGAGGGATGCAGTAAATAAGGAACAGTGAATCGGAAAGGAGATACTCGTATCCCAAAAGGAAATCCTTTCGTTTCCATAGAAACGTTGCTCGATTTAGAAGGAGATGTCATAGAGCCTATAGTATCTCACAGCGACGTAATTTCCTTGTTAATTCGTCAATGTGAGGGAGCGAGGGATGCAGTAAAGAAGGAATAGTGCGTCGGAAAGGAGATACTCGTATCCCAAAAGAAAATCGTTTCCATAGAAACGTTACTCGATTTAGAAGGAGAAGACATAGAACCCTTGGTATTTCATAGAGACGCAATTTCTGTGATAATTCGTCAATGTGGGGGATCGAGGGATGCAGTAAAGATGGAATAGTGCATCGGAAAGGAGATACTCGTATCCCAAAATAATATCCTGTCGTTTCCATAGAAACATTACCCGATTTCGAAGGAGAAGTTATAGAACTTATAGTATTTCATACCGACGCAACTTCTGTGATAATTCGTCAATGTGAGGGAGCGAGGGATTCAGTAAAGAAGGAATACTGCATCGGAAAGAAGATATTCGTAACCCAAAAGAAAATCCTGTCGTTTCCATAGAAACGTTACTCAATTTAGAAGGATATGTCATAGAACCCATAGTATTTCATAGCGACGCAATTTCTGTGTTAATTCGTCAATGTGAGGGAGCGGGGGATGCAGTGAAGAAGGAATAGTGCATTGGAAAATAGATAGTCGTATCCCAGAAGAAAATCCTGGCGTTTCCATAGAAACGTTACTCGATTTAGAAGGAGATGTCATTGAACCCATAGTATTTCATTGTGACGCAATTTCTGTGTTAATTCGTCAATGTGAGGGAGCGAGGGATGCAGTAAAGAAGGAATAGTGCATCGGAAAATAGATAGTCGTATCCCAAAAGGAAATCCTTTCGTTTCCATAGAAACGTTGCTCGATTTAGAAGGAGATGTCATAGAGCCTATAGTATCTCACAGCGACGTAATTTCATTGTTAATTCGTCAATGTGAGGGAGCGAGGGATGCAGTAAAGAAGGAATAGTGCATCGGAAAGGAGATACTCGTATCGCAAATAAAAATCGTTTCCATAGAAACGTTACTCGATTTAGAAGGAGATGTCATTGAACCCATAGTATTTCATTGTGACGCAATTTCTGTGATAATTCGTCAATGTGAGGGAGCGAGGGATGCAGTAATGAAGGAATAGTGCATCGGAAAGGAGATGCTCGTATCCCAAAAGAATATTCTGTCGTTTCCATAGAGACGTTACTCGATTTAGAAGTAGTAGTCGTAGAACCCCATAGTATTTCATAGCGACGCAATTTCTGTGTTAATTCGTCAATGTGAGGGAGCGTGGGATGCAGTAAAGATGGAATAGTGCATCGGAAACGAGATACTCGTATCCCAAAAGAAAATCCTGTCGTTTCCATTGAAACGATACGCGATTTAGAAGGAGATGTCTTAGATCCCATAGCATTACATTGTGACGCAATTTCTGTGTTAATTAGTCAATGTGAGGGATCGAAGGATGCAGTAAAGAAGCAATAGTGCATCGGAAAGAAGATACTCGTATCCCAAAAGAAAATCCTGTCGTCTCCATAGAAACATTACCTGATTTCGATGGAGAAGTTATAGAACACATAGTATTTCATACCGACGCAACTTCTGTGATAATTCGTCAATGTGAGGGAGCGAGGGATGCAGTAAAGAAGGAATAGTGCATCGGAAAGGAGATGCTCGTATCCCAAAAGAATATTCTGTCGTTTCCATAGAGACGTTACTCGATTTAGAAGTAATAGTCATAGAACCCCATAGTATTTCATAGCGACGCAATTTCTGTGTTAATTCGTCAATGTGAGGGAGCGTTGGATGCAGTAAAGAGGGAATAGTGCATCGGCAAGAAGATATTCGTAACCCAAAAGAAAATCCTGTCGTTTCCATAGAAACGTTACTCGATTTAGAAGGAGAAGTCATATAACCCATAGTATTTCATACCGACGCAATTTCTGTGATAATTCGTCAATGTGAGGGAGCGAGGGATGCAGTAAAGAAGGAATAGTGCATCGGAAAGGAGATGCTCGTATCCCAAAAGAATATTCTGTCGTTTCCATAGAGACGTTACTCGATTTAGAAGTAGTAGTCATAGAACCCCATAGTATTTCATAGCGACGCAATTTCTGTGTTAATTCGTCAATGTGAGGGAGCGTTGGATGCAGTAAAGAGGGAATAGTGCATCGGCAAGAAGATATTCGTAACCCAAAAGAAAATCCTGTCGTTTCCATAGAAACGTTACTCGATTTAGAAGGAGATGTCATAGAACCCATAGTATTTCATAGCGACGCAATTTCTGTGATAATTCGTCAATGTGAGGGAGCGAGGGATGCAGTAAAGAAGGAATAGTGCATCGGAAAAGAGATAGTCGTATCCCAGAAGAAAATCCTGGCGTTTCCATAGAAACGTTACTCGATTTAGAAGGAGATGTCATTGAACCCATAGTATTTCATTGTGACGCAATTTCTGTGTTAATTCGTCAATGTGAGGGAGCGAGGGATGCAGTAAATAAGGAACAGTGGATCGGAAAGGAGACACTCGTATCCCAAAAGTAAATCCTTTCGTTTCCATAGAAACGTTACTCGATTTAGATGGAGATGTCATAGAGCCTATAGTATTTCACAGCGCCGTAATTTCATTGTTAATTCGCAATGTGAGGGAGCGAGGGATCCAGTAATGATGGAAAAGTGCATCGGAAAGGAGATACTCGTATCTCAAAAGAATATCCTGTCGTTTCCATAGAAACGTTACTCGATTTAGAAGGAGATGTCATAGAACCCATAGTATTTCATAGCGACGCAATTTCTGTGTTAATTCGTCAATGTGAGGGAGCGAGGGATGCAGTAAAGAAGGAATAGTGCATCGGAAAAGAGATAGTCGTATCCCAGCAGAAAATCTTGTCGTTTCCATAGAAACGTTACTCGATTTAGAAGGAGATGACATTGAACCCATAGTATTTCATTGTGACGCAATTTGTGTGTTAATTCATCAATGTGAGGGAGCGAGGGATGCAGTAAATAAGGAACAGTGGATCGGAAAGGAGATACTCGTATCCCAAAAGGAAATCCTTTCGTTTCCATAGAAACGTTGCTCGATTTAGAAGGAGATGTCGTAGAGCCTATAGTATTTCACAGCGACGTAATTTCCTTGTTAATTCGTCAATGTGAGGGAGCGAGGGATGCAGTAAAGAAGGAATAGTGCATCGGAAAGGAGATACTCGTATCTTAAAAGAAAATCGTTTCCATAGAAACGTTACTCGATTTAGAAGGAGAAGTCATAGAACCCTTGGTATTTCATAGCGACGCAATTTCTGTGTTAATTAGTCAATGTGAGGAGCGTGGGATGCAGTAAAGAGGGAATAGTGAATCGGAAAGAAGATATTCGTATCCCAAAAGAAAATCCTGCCGTTTCCGTAGAAACGTTACTCGATTTAGAAGGAGATGTCATAGAACCCATAGTATTTCATAGCGAAGCAGTTTCTGTTTTAATTCCTCAATGTGAGGGAGCGAGGGATGCAGTAAAGAAGGAATAGTGCATCGGAAAAGAGATAGTCGTATCCCAGAAGAAAATCCTGTCGTTTCCATAGAAACGTTACTCGATTTAAAAGGAGATGACATTGAACCCATAGTATTTCATTGTGACGCAATTTGTGTGTTAATTCGTCAATGTGAGGGAGCGAGGGATGCAGTAAATAAGGAACAGTGAATCGGAAAGGAGATACTCGTATCCCAAAAGGAAATCCTTTCGTTTCCATAGAAACGTTGCTCGATTTAGAAGGAGATGTCATAGAGCCTATAGTATCTCACAGCGACGTAATTTCCTTGTTAATTAGTCAATGTGAGGGAGCGAGGGATGCAGTAAAGAAGGAATAGTGCGTCGGAAAGGAGATACTCGTATCCCAAAAGAAAATCGTTTCCATAGAAACGTTACTCGATTTAGAAGGAGAAGACATAGAACCCTTGGTATTTCATAGCGACGCAATTTCTGTGATAATTCGTCAATGTGGGGGATCGAGGGATGCAGTAAAGATGGAATAGTGCATCGGAAAGGAGATACTCGTATCCCAAAAGAATATCCTGTCGTTTCCATAGAAACATTACCCGATTTCGAAGGAGAAGTTATAGAACTTATAGTATTTCATACCGACGCAACTTCTGTGATAATTCGTCAATGTGAGGGAGCGAGGGATTCAGTAAAGAAGGAATACTGCATCGGAAAGAAGATATTCGTAACCCAAAAGAAAATCCTGTCGTTTCCATAGAAACGTTACTCAATTTAGAACGATATGTCATAGAACCCATAGTATTTCATAGCGACGCAATTTCTGTGTTAATTCGTCAATGTGAGGGAGCGGGGGATGCAGTGAAGAAGGAATAGTGCATCGGAAAATAGATAGTCGTATCCCAGAAGAAAATCCTGGCGTTTCCATAGAAACGTTACTCGATTTAGAAGGAGATGTCATTGAACCCATAGTATTTCATTGTGACGCAATTTCTGTGTTAATTCGTCAATGTGAGGGAGCGAGGGATGCAGTAAAGAAGGAATAGTGCATCGGAAAATAGATAGTCGTATCCCAAAAGGAAATCCTTTCGTTTCCATAGAAACGTTGCTCGATTTAGAAGGAGATGTCATAGAGCCTATAGTATCTCACAGCGACGTAATTTCATTGTTAATTCGTCAATGTGAGGGAGCGAGGGATGCAGTAAAGAAGGAATAGTGCATCGGAAAGGAGATACTCGTATCGCAAATAAAAATCGTTTCCATAGAAACGTTACTCGATTTAGAAGGAGATGTCATTGAACCCATAGTATTTCATTGTGACGCAATTTCTGTGATAATTCGTCAATGTGAGGGAGCAAGGGATGCAGTAATGAAGGAATAGTGCATCGGAAAGGAGATGCTCGTATCCCAAAAGAATATTCTGTCGTTTCCATAGAGACGTTACTCGATTTAGAAGTAGTAGTCGTAGAACCCCATAGTATTTCATAGCGACGCAATTTCTGTGTTAATTCGTCAATGTGAGGGAGCGTGGGATGCAGTAAAGATGGAATAGTGCATCGGAAACGAGATACTCGTATCCCAAAAGAAAATCCTTTCGTTTCCATTGAAACGATACGCGATTTAGAAGGAGATGTCTTAGATCCCATAGCATTACATTGTGACGCAATTTCTGTGTTAATTAGTCAATGTGAGGGATCGAAGGATGCAGTAAAGAAGCAATAGTGCATCGGAAAGAAGATACTCGTATCCCAAAAGAAAATCCTGTCGTTTCCATAGAAACATTACCTGATTTCGATGGAGAAGTTATAGAACACATAGTATTTCATACCGACGCAACTTCTGTGATAATTCGTCAATGTGAGGTAGCGAGGGATTCAGTAAAGAAGGAATACTGCATCGGAAAGAAGATACTCGTATCCCAAAGGAAAATCCTTTCGTTTCCATATAACCGTTACTCGATTAAGAAGGAGAAGTCATATAACCCATAGTATTTCATACCGACGCAATTTCTGTGATAATTCGTCAATGTGAGGGAGCGAGGGATGCAGTAAAGAAGGAATAGTGCATCGGAAAGGAGATGCTCGTATCCCAAAAGAATATTCTGTCGTTTCCATAGAGACGTTACTCGATTTAGAAGTAGTAGTCATAGAACCCCATAGTATTTCATAGCGACGCAATTTCTGTGTTAATTCGTCAATGTGAGGCAGCGTTGGATGCAGTAAAGAGGGAATAGTGCATCGGCAAGAAGATATTCGTAACCCAAAAGAAAATCCTGTCGTTTCCATAGAAACGTTACTCGATTTAGAAGGAGATGACATTGAACCCATAGTATTTCATTGTGACGCAATTTGTGTGTTAATTCATCAATGTGAGGGAGCGAGGGATGCAGTAAATAAGGAACAGTGGATCGGAAAGGAGATACTAGTATCCCAAAAGGAAATCCTTTCGTTTCCATAGAAACGTTGCTCGATTTAGAAGGAGATGTCATAGAGCCTATAGTATTTCACAGCGACGTAATTTCCTTGTTAATTCGTCAATATGAGGGAGCGAGGGATGCAGTAAAGAAGGAATAGTGCATCGGAAAGGAGATACTCGTATCCCAAAAGAAAATCGTTTCCATAGAAACGTTACTCGATTTAGAAGGAGAAGTCATAGAACCCTTGGTATTTCATAGCGACGCAATTTCTGTGTTAATTCGCCAATGTGAGGGAGCGTGGGATGCAGTAAAGAGGGAATAGTGCATCGGAAAGAAGATATTCGTATCCCAAAAGAAAATCCTGCCGTTTCCGTAGAAACGTTACTCGATTTAGAAGGAGATGTCATAGAACCCATAGTATTTCATAGCGACGCAGTTTCTGTTTTAATTCGTCAATGTGAGGGAGCGAGGGATGCAGTAAAGAAGGAATAGTGCATCGGAAAAGAGATAGTCGTATCCCAGAAGAAAGTCCTGTCGTTTCCATAGAAACGTTACTCGATTTAGAAGGAGATGACATTGAACCCATAGTATTTCATTGTGACGCAATTTGTGTGTTAATTCGTCAATGTGAGGGAGCGAGGGATGCAGTAAATAAGGAACAGTGGATCGGAAAGGAGATACTCGTATCCCAAAAGGAAATCCTTTCGTTTCCATAGAAACGTTGCTCGATTTAGAAGGAGATGTCATAGAACCTATAGTATCTCACAGCGACGTAATTTCCTTGTTAATTCGTCAATGTGAGGGAGCGAGGGATGCAGTAAAGAAGGAATAGTGCATCGGAATGGAGATACTCGTATCCCAAAGGAAAATCGTTTCCATAGAACCGTTACTCGATTTAGAAGGAGAAGACATAGAACCCTTGGTATTTCATAGCGACGCAATTTCTGTGATAATTCGTCAATGTGGGGGATCGAGGGATGCAGTAAAGATGGAATAGTGCATCGGAAAGGAGATACTCGTATCCCAAAAGAAAATCCTGTCGTTTCCATAGAAACATTACCCGATTTCGAAGGAGAAGTTATAGAACTTATAGTATTTCATACCGACGCAACTTCTGTGATAATTCGTCAATGTGAGGGAGCGAGGGATTCAGTAAGGAAGGAATACTGCATCGGAAAGAAGATATTCGTAACCCAAAAGAAAATCCTTTCGTTTCCATAGAAACGTTACTCGATTTAGAAGGATATGTCATAGAACCCATAGTATTTCATAGCGACGCAATTTCTGTGTTAATTCGTCAATGTGAGGGAGCGAGGGATGCAGTAAAGAAGGAATAGTGCATCGGAAAATAGATAGTCGTATCCCAGAAGAAAATCCTGGCGTTTCCATAGAAACGTTACTCGATTTAGAAGGAGATGTCATTGAACCCATAGTATTTCATTGTGACGCAATTTCTGTGTTAATTCGTCAATGTGAGGGAGCGAGGGATACAGTAAAGAAGGAATAGTGCATCGGAAAGGAGATACTCGTATCCCAAAAGAATATCCTGTCGTTTCCATAGAAACATTACTCGATTTAGAAGTAGTAGTCATAGAACCCCATAGTATTTCATAGCGACGCAATTTCTGTGTTAGTTCGTCAATGTGAGGGAGCGTGGGATGCAGTAAAGAGGGAATAGTGCATCGGAAAGAAGATATTCGTATCCCAAAAGAAAATCCTGTCGTTTCCATAGAAACGTTACTCGATTTAGAAGGAGATGTCATTGAACCCATAGTATTTCATTGTGACGCATTTTCTGCGTTATTTCGTCAATGTGAGGGAGCAAGGGATGCAGTAAATAAGGAACAGTGGATCGGAAAGGAGATACTCGTATCCCAAAAGGAAATCCTTTCGTTTCCATAGACACGTTACACGATTTAGAAGGAGATGTCATAGAGCCTATAGTATTTCACAGCGACGTAATTTCATTGTTAATTCGTCAGTGTGAGGGAGAGAGGGATGAAGTAAAGAAGGAATAGTGCATCGGAAAGAAGATACTCGTATCCCAAAAGAAAATCGTTTCCATAGAAACGTTACTGAGATTTAGAAGGAGAAGTCATAGAGCACACAGTATTTCATAGCGACGCAATTTCTGTGATAATTCGTCAATGTGAGGGAGCGAGGGATGCAGTAAAGATGGAATAGTGCATCGGAAAGGAGATACTCGTATCCCAAAATAAAATCCTGTCGTTTCCATTGAATCGATACTCGATTTAGAAGGAGATGTTTTTGAACCCATAGCATTACATTGTGACGCAATTTCTGTGTTAATTTGTCAATGTGAGGGAGCGAGGGATGCAGTATAGAAGGAATAGTGCATCGAAAAGGAGATACTCGTATCCCAAAAGATAATCCTCTCGTTTCATTGAAACGATTCCCGATTTAGAAGGAAAAGTCATAGAACCCATAGTATTCCATAGCTACGCAATTTCTGTGTTAATTCGTCAATGTGAGGGATCGAAGGATGTAGTAAAGAAGCAATAGTGCATCGGAAAGGAGATACTCGTATCCCAAAAGAAAATCGTTTCCATAGAAACGTTACTCGATTTAGAAGGAGAAGTCATAGAACCCTTGGTATTTCATAGCGACGCAATTTCTGTGTTAATTCGTCAATGTGAGGGAGCGTGGGATGCAGTAAAGAGGGAATAGTGCATCGGAAAGAAGATATTCGTTTCCCAAAAGAAAATCCTGCCGTTTCCGTAGAAACGTTACTCGATTTAGAAGGAGATGTCATAGAACCCATAGTATTTCATAGCGACGCAGTTTCTGTTTTAATTCGTCAATGTGAGGGAGCGAGGGATGCTGTAAAGAAGGAATAGTGCATCGGAAAAGAGATAGTCGTATCCCAGAAGAAAATCCTGTCGTTTCCATAGAAACGTTACTCGATTTAGAAGGAGATGACATTGAACCCATAGTATTTCATTGTGACGCAATTTGTGTGTTAATTCGTCAATGTGAGGGAGCGAGGGATGCAGTAAATAAGGAACAGTGGATCGGAAAGGAGATACTCGTATCCCAAAAGGAAATCCTTTCGTTTCCATAGAAACGTTGCTCGATTTAGAAGGAGATGTCATAGAGCCTATAGTATCTCACAGCGACATTATTTCCTTGTTAATTCGTCAATGTGAGGGAGCGAGGGATGCAGTAAAGAAGGAATAGTGCATCGGAAAGGAGATACTCGTATCCCAAAGGAAAATCGTTTCCATAGAAACGTTACTCGATTTAGAAGGAGAAGACATAGATCCCCTTGGTATTTCATTGCGACGCAATTTCTGTGATAATTCGTGAATGTGGGGGATCGAGGGATGCAGTAAAGATGGAATAGTGCATCGGAAAGGAGATACTCGTATCCCAAAAGAAAATCCTGTCGTTTCCATAGAAACATTACCCGATTTCGAAGGAGAAGTTATAGAACTTATAGTATTTCATACCGACGCAACTTCTGTGATAATTCGTCAATGTGTGGGAGCGAGGGATTCAGTAAAGAAGGAATACTGCATCGGAAAGAAGATATTCGTAACCCAAAAGAAAATCCTGTCGTTTCCATAGAAACGTTGCTCGATTTAGAAGGATATGTCATACAACCCATAGTATTTCATAGCGACGCAATTTCTGTGTTAATTCGTCAATGTGAGGGAGCGAGGGATGCAGTAAAGAAGGAATAGTGCATCGGAAAATAGATAGTCGTATCCCAGAAGAAAATCCTGGCGTTTCCATAGAAACGTTACTCGATTTAGAAGGAGATGTCATTGAACCCATAGTATTTCATTGTGACGCAATTTCTGTGTTAATTCGTCAATGTGAGGGAGCGAGGGATACAGTAAAGAAGGAATAGTGCATCGGAAAGGAGATACTCGTATCCCAAAAGAATATCCTGTCGTTTCCATAGAAACATTACTCGATTTAGAAGTAGTAGTCATAGAACCCCATAGTATTTCATAGCGACGCAATTTCTGTGTTAATTCGTCAATGTGAGGGAGCGTGGGATGCAGTAAAGAGGGAATAGTGCATCGGAAAGAAGATATTCGTATCCCAAAAGAAAATCCTGTCGTTTCCATAGAAACGTTACTCGATTTAGAAGGAGATGTCATTGAACCCATAGTATTTCATTGTGACGCAATTTCTGTGTTAATTCGTCAATGTGAGGGAGCGAGGGATGCAGTAAAGAAGGAATAGTGCATCGGAAAATAGATAGTCGTATCCCAAAAGGAAATCCTTTCGTTTCCATAGAAACGTTGCTCGATTTAGAAGGAGATGTCATAGAGCCTATAGTATCTCACAGCGACGTAATTTCATTGTTAATTCGTCAATGTGAGGGAGCGAGGGATGCAGTAAAGAAGGAATAGTGCATCGGAAAGGAGATACTCGTATCGCAAATAAAAATCGTTTCCATAGAAACGTTACTCGATTTAGAAGGAGATGTGATTGAACCCATAGTATTTCATTGTGACGCAATTTCTGTGATAATTCGTCAATGTGAGTGAGCGAGGGATGCAGTAAAGAAGGAATAGTGCATCGGAAAGGAGATGCTCGTATCTCAAAAGAATATTCTGTCGTTTCCATAGAGACGTTACTCGATTTAGAAGTAGTAGTCGTAGAACCCCATAGTATTTCATAGCGACGCAATTTCTTTGTTAATTCGTCAATGTGAGGGAGCGTGGGATGCAGTAAAGATGGAATAGTGCATCGGAAACGAGATACTCGTATCCCAAAAGAAAATCCTGTCGTTTCCATTGAAACGATACGCGATTTAGAAGGAGATGTCTTAGATCCCATAGCATTACATTGTGACGCAATTTCTGTGTTAATTAGTCAATGTGAGGGATCCAAGGATGCAGTAAAGAAGCAATAGTGCATCGGAAAGAACATACTCGTATCCCAAAAGAAAATCCTGTCGTTTCCATAGAAACATTACCCGATTTCGATGGAGAAGTTATAGAACACATAGTATTTCATACCGACGCAACTTCTGTGATAATTCGTCAATGTGAGGGAGCGAGGGATTCAGTAAAGAAGGAATACAGCATCGGAAAGAAGATACTCGTATCCCAAAGGAAAATCCTTTCGTTTCCATATAAACGTTACTCGATTAAGAAGGAGAAGTCATGTAACCCATAGTATTTCATAGCGACGCAATTTCTGTGATAATTCGTCAATGTGAGGGAGCGAGGGATGCAGTAAAGAAGGAATAGTGCATCGGAAAGGAGATGCTCGTATCCCAAAAGAATATTCTGTCGTTTCCATAGAGACGTTACTCGATTTAGAAGTAGTAGTCATACAACCCCATAGTATTTCATAGCGACGCAATTTCTGTGTTAATTCGTCAATGTGAGGCAGCGTTGGATGCAGTAAAGAGGGAATAGTGCATCGGCAAGAAGATATTCGTAACCCAAAAGAAAATCCTGTCGTTTCCATAGAAACGTTACTCGATTTACAAGGAGATGACATTGAACTCATAGTATTTCATTGTGACGCAATTTGTGTGTTAATTCATCAATGTGAGGGAGCGAGGGATGCAGTAAATAAGGAACAGTGGATCGGAAAGGAGATACTAGTATCCCAAAAGGAAATCCTTTCGTCTCCATAGAAACGTTGCTCGATTTAGAAGGAGATGTCATAGAGCCTATAGTATTTCACAGCGACGTAATTTCCTTGTTAATTCGTCAATGTGAGGGAGCGAGGGATGCAGTAAAGAAGGAATAGTGCATCGGAAAGGAGATACTCGTATCCCAAAAGAAAATCGTTTCCATAGAAACGTTACTCGATTTAGATGGAGAAGTCATAGAACCCTTGGTATTTCATAGCGACGCAATTTCTGTGTTAATTCGTCAATGTGAGGGAGCGTGGGATGCAGTAAAGAGGGAATAGTGCATCGGAAAGAAGATATTCGTATCCCAAAAGAAAATCCTGCCGTTTCCGTAGAAACGTTACTCGATTTAGAAGGAGATGTCATAGAACCCATAGTATTTCATAGCGACGCAGTTTCTGTTTTAATTCGTCAATGTGAGGGAACGAGGGATGCAGTAAAGAAGGAATAGTGCATCGGAAAAGAGATAGTCGTATCCCTGAAGAAAATCCTGTCGTTTCCATAGAAACGTTACTCGATTTAGAAGGAGATGACATTGAACCCATAGTATTTCATTGTGACGCAATTTGTGTGTTAATTCGTCAATGTGAGGGAGCGAGGGATGCAGTAAATAAGGAACAGTGGATCGGAAAGGAGATACTCGTATCCCAAAAGGAAATCCTTTCGTTTCCATAGAAACGTTGCTCGATTTAGAAGGAGATGTCATAGAGCCTATAGTATCTCACAGCGACGTAATTTCCTTGTTAATTCGTCAATGTGAGGGAGCGAGGGATGCAGTAAAGAAGGAATAGTGCATCGGAAAGGAGATACTCGTATCCCAAAGAAAAATCGTTTCCATAGAAACGTTACTCGATTTAGAAGGAGAAGACATAGAACCCTTGGTATTTCATAGCGACGCAATTTCTGTGATAATTCGTCAATGTGGGGGATCGAGGGATGCAGTAAAGATGGAATAGTGCATCGGAAAGGAGATACTCTTATCCCAAAAGAAAATCCTGTCGTTTCCATAGAAACATTACCCGATTTCGAAGGAGAAGTTATAGAACTTATAGTATTTCATACCGACGCAACTTCTGTGATAATTCGTCAATGTGAGGGAGCGAGGGATTCAGTAAAGAAGGAATACTGCATCGGAAAGAAGATATTCGTAACCCAAAAGAAAATCCTGTCGTTTCCATAGAAACGTTACTCGATTTAGAAGGATATGTCATAGAACCCATAGTATTTCATAGCGACGCAATTTCTGTGTTAATTCGTCAATGTGAGGGAGCGAGGGATGCACTAAAGAAGGAATAGTGCATCGGAAAATAGATAGTCGTATCCCAGAAGAAAATCCTGGCGTTTCCATAGAAACGTTACTCGATTTACAAGGAGATGTCATTGAACCCATAGTATTTCATTGTGACGCAATTTCTGTGTTAATTCGTCAATGTGAGGGAGCGAGGGATACAGTAAAGAAGGAATAGTGCATCGGAAAGGAGATACTCGTATCCCAAAAGAATATCCTGTCGTTTCCATAGAAACATTACTCGATTTAGAAGTAGTAGTCATAGAACCCCATAGTATTTCATAGCGACGCAATTTCTGTGTTAATTCGTCAATGTGAGGGAGCGTGGGATGCAGTAAAGAGGGAATAGTGCATCGGAAAGAAGATATTCGTATCCCAAAAGAAAATCCTGTCGTTTCCATAGAAACGTTACTCGATTTAGAAGGAGATGTCATTGAACCCATAGTATTTCATTGTGACGCATTTTCTGCGTTAATTCGTCAATGTGAGGGAGCGAGGGATGCAGTAAATAAGGAACAGTGGATCGGAAAGGAGATACTCGTATCCCAAAAGGAAATCCTTTCGTTTCCATAGACACGTTACTCGATTTAGAAGGAGATGTCATAGAGCCTATAGTATTTCACAGCGACGTAATTTCATTGTTAATTCGTCAGTGTGAGGGAGAGAGGGATGAAGTAAAGAAGGAATAGTGCATCGGAAAGGAGATACTCGTATCCCAAAAGAAAATCGTTTCCATAGAAACGTTACTGAGATTTAGAAGGAGAAGTCACAGAGCCCACAGTATTTCATAGCGACGCAATTTCTGTGATTATTCGTCAATGTGAGGGAGCGAGGGATGCAGTAAAGATGGAATAGTGCATCGGAAAGGAGATACTCGTATCCCAAAATAAAATCCTGTCGTTTCCATTGAAACGATACTCGATTTAGAAGGAGATGTTTTAGAACCCATAGCATTACATTGTGACGCAATTTCTGTGTTAATTTGTCAATGTGAGGGAGCGAGGGATGCAGTATAGAAGGAATAGTGCATCGAAAAGGAGATACTCGTATCCCAAAAGATAATCCTCTCGTTTCATTGAAACGATTCCCGATTTAGAAGGAAGAGTCATAGAACCCATAGTATTCCATAGCTACGCAATTTCTGTGTTAATTCGTCAATGTGAGGGATCGAAGGATGTAGTAAAGAAGCAATAGTGCATCGGAAAGAAGATACTCGTATCCGAAACGAAAAATCTGTAGTTTCCATAGAAACATTACCCGATTTCGAACGAGAAGTAATAGAACACATAGTATTTCATACCGACGCAACTTCTGTGATAATTCGTCAATGTGAGGGAGCGAGGGATTCAGTAAAGAGCGAACACTGCATCGGAAAGAAGGTACTCGTATCCCAAAGGAAAATCCTTTCGTTTCCATATAAATGTTACTCGATTAAGAAGGAGAAGTCAAAGAACACATAGTATTTCATAGCGCTTTAATTTCTGTGATAATTCGTTAATGTGAGGGAGCGAGGGATGCAGTAAAGTAGGAATAGTGCATCGGAAAGGAGATACTCGTATCCCAAAAGAAAATCCTGTCGTTTCCATGGGAACGTTACTAGACTTAGATGGAGAAGTCATAGAACCCATAGTATTACATAGCGACGCAATTTCTGTGTTACTTCGTCAATGTGAGAGAGCGATTGATGCAGTAAAGAAGGAATAGTGCATCGGAAAGGAGGTACACGTATCCCAAAAGAAAATCCTGTCGTTTCGATAGTAACGTTACTCGATTTAGAAGTAGTAGTCATAGAACCCCATAGTATTTCATAGCGACGTAATTTCTGTGTTAATTCGTCAATGTGAGGGAGCGTGGGATGCAGTAAAGAGGGAATAGTGCATCGGAAAGAAGATATTCGTAACCCCAAATAAAATCCTGTCGTTTCCATAGAAACGTTACTCGATTTAGAAGGAGATGTCATAGAACCCATAGTATTTCATAGCGACGCAATTTCTGTGTTAATTCGTCAATGTGAGCGAGCGAGGGATACAGTAAAGAAGGAATAGTGCATCGGAAAAGAGATAGTCGTATCCCATAAGAAAATCCTGTCGTTTCCATAGAAACGTTAATCGATTTAGAAGGAGATGACATTGAACACATAGTATTTCATTGTGACGCAATTTCTGTGTTAATTCGTCAATGTGAGGGAGCGAGGGATGCAGTAAATAAGGAACGGTGGATCGGAAAGGAGATACTCGTATCCCAAAAGGAAATAATTTCGTTTCCATAGAAACATTGCTCGATTTAGAAGGAGATGTCGTAGAGCCTATAGTATTTCACAGCGACGTAATTTCATTGTTAATTCGTCAATGTGAGGGAGCGAGGGATGCAGTAAAGAAGGAATAGTGCATCGGAAAGGAGATACTCGTATCCCAAAAGAAAATCCTGTCGTTTCCATTGAAACGATACGCGATTTAGAAGCAGATGTCCTAGATCCCATAGCATTACATTGTGACGCAATTTCTGTGTTAATTCGTCAATGTGAGGGATCGAAGGATGTAGTAAAGAAGCAATAGTGCATCGGAAAGAAGATACTCGTATCCGAAAAGAAAAATCTGTAGTTTCCATAGAAACATTACCCGATTTCGAACGAGAAGTAATAGAACACATAGTATTTCATACCGACGCAACTTCTGTGATAATTCGTCAATGTGAGGGAGCGAGGGATTCAGTAAAGAGCGAACACTGCATCGGAAAGAAGATACTCGTATCCCAAAGGAAAATCCTTTCTTTTCCATATAAATGTAACTCGATTAAGAAGAAGAAGTCAAAGAACACATAGTATTTCATAGCGCTTTAATTTCTGTGATAATTCGTTAATGTGAGGGAGCGAGGGATGCAGTAAAGTAGGAATAGTGCATCGGAAAGGAGATACTCGTATCCCAAAAGAAAATCCTGTCGTTTCCATGGGAACGTTACTAGACTTAGAAGGAGAAGTCATAGAACCCATAGTATTACATAGCGACGCAATTTCTGTGTTACTTCGTCAATGTGAGAGAGCGATTGATGCAGTAAAGAAGGATTAGTGCATCGGAAAGGAGGTACACGTATCCCAAAAGAAAATCATGTCGTTTCCATAGTAACGTTACTCGATTTAGAAGGAGAAGTCATAGCACCCATAGTATTTCATAGCGACGTAATTTCTGTGTAAATTCGTCAATGTGAGGGAGCGAGGGATGCAGTAAAGAAGGAATAGTGCATCGGAAAGGATATACTCGTATCCCAAAAGAATATTCTGTCGTTTCCATAGAAACGTTACTCGATTTAGAAGTAGTAGTCATAGAACCCCATAGTATTTCATAGCGACGCAATTTCTGTGTTAATTCGTCAATGTGAGGGAGGGTGGGATTCAGTAAAGAGGGAATAGTGCGTCGGAAAGAAGATATTCGTAACCCAAAAGAAAATCCTGTCGTTTCCATAGAAACGTTACTCGATTTAGAAGGAGATGTCATAGAACCCATAGTATTTCATAGCGACGCAATTTCTGTGTTAATTCGTCAATGAGAGGGAGCGAGGGATGCAGTAAAGAAGGAATAGTGCATCGGAAAAGAGATAGTCGTATCCCAGAAGAAAATCCTGTCGTTTCCATGGAAACGTTACTCGATTTAGAAGGAGATGACATTGAACCCATAGTATTTCATTGTGACGCAATTTCTGTGATAATTCGTCAATGTGAGGGAGCGAGGGATGCAGTAAATAAGGAACAGTGGATCGGAAAGGAGATACTCGTATACCAAAAGGAAATCCTTTCGTTTCCATAGAAACGTTACTCGATTTAGAAGGAGATGTCATAGAGCCTATAGTATTTCACAGCGACGTAATTTCATTGTTAATTCGTCAACGTGAGGGAGCGAGGGATGCAGTAAAGAAGGAATAGTGCATCGGAAAGGAGATACTCGTATCCCAAAAGAATATTCTGTCGTTTCCATAGAAACGTTACTCGATTTAGAAGTAGTAGTCATAGAACCCCATAGTATTTCATAGCGACGCAATTTCTGTGTTAATTCGTCAATGTGAGGGAGCGTGGGATGCAGTAAAGAGGGAATAGTGCATCGGAAAGGAGATATTCGTATCCCAAAGGAAAATCCTGTCGTTTCCATAGAAACGTTAATCGATTTAGAAGGAGATGACATTGAACACATAGTATTTCATTGTGACGCAATTTCTGTGTTAATTCGTCAATGTGAGGGAGCGAGGGATGCAGTAAATAAGGAACGGTGGATCGGAAAGGAGATACTCGTATCCCAAAAGGAAATAATTTCGTTTCCATAGAAACATTGCTCGATTTAGAAGGAGATGTCGTAGAGCCTATAGTATTTCACAGCGACGTAATTTCATTGTTAATTCGTCAATGTGAGGGAGCGAGGGATGCAGTAAAGAAGGAATAGTGCATCGGAAAGGAGATACTCGTATCCCAAAAGAAAATCCTGTCGTTTCCATTGAAACGATACGCGATTTAGAAGCAGATGTCCTAGATCCCATAGCATTACATTGTGACGCAATTTCTGTGTTAATTCGTCAATGTGAGGGATCGAAGGATGTAGTAAAGAAGCAATAGTGCATCGGAAAGAAGATACTCGTATCCGAAAAGAAAAATCTGTAGTTTCCATAGAAACATTACCCGATTTCGAACGAGAAGTAATAGAACACATAGTATTTCATACCGACGCAACTTCTGTGATAATTCGTCAATGTGAGGGAGCGAGGGATTCAGTAAAGAGCGAACACTGCATCGGAAAGAAGATACTCGTATCCCAAAGGAAAATCCTTTCTTTTCCATATAAATGTAACTCGATTAAGAAGAAGAAGTCAAAGAACACATAGTATTTCATAGCGCTTTAATTTCTGTGATAATTCGTTAATGTGAGGGAGCGAGGGATGCAGTAAAGTAGGAATAGTGCATCGGAAAGGAGATACTCGTATCCCAAAAGAAAATCCTGTCGTTTCCATGGGAACGTTACTAGACTTAGAAGGAGAAGTCATAGAACCCATAGTATTACATAGCGACGCAATTTCTGTGTTACTTCGTCAATGTGAGAGAGCGATTGATGCAGTAAAGAAGGATTAGTGCATCGGAAAGGAGGTACACGTATCCCAAAAGAAAATCATGTCGTTTCCATAGTAACGTTACTCGATTTAGAAGGAGAAGTCATAGCACCCATAGTATTTCATAGCGACGTAATTTCTGTGTAAATTCGTCAATGTGAGGGAGCGAGGGATGCAGTAAAGAAGGAATAGTGCATCGGAAAGGATATACTCGTATCCCAAAAGAATATTCTGTCGTTTCCATAGAAACGTTACTCGATTTAGAAGTAGTAGTCGTAGAACCCCATAGTATTTCATAGCGACGCAATTTCTGTGTTAATTCGTCAATGTGAGGGAGGGTGGGATTCAGTAAAGAGGGAATAGTGCGTCGGAAAGAAGATATTCGTAACCCAAAAGAAAATCCTGTCGTTTCCATAGAAACGTTACTCGATTTAGAAGGAGATGTCATAGAACCCATAGTATTTCATAGCGACGCAATTTCTGTGTTAATTCGTCAATGAGAGGGAGCGAGGGATGCAGTAAAGAAGGAATAGTGCATCGGAAAAGAGATAGTCGTATCCCAGAAGAAAATCCTGTCGTTTCCATGGAAACGTTACTCGATTTAGAAGGAGATGACATTGAACCCATAGTATTTCATTGTGACGCAATTTCTGTGATAATTCGTCAATGTGAGGGAGCGAGGGATGCAGTAAATAAGGAACAGTGGATCGGAAAGGAGATACTCGTATACCAAAAGGAAATCCTTTCGTTTCCATAGAAACGTTACTCGATTTAGAAGGAGATGTCATAGAGCCTATAGTATTTCACAGCGACGTAATTTCATTGTCAATTCGTCAACGTGAGGGAGCGAGGGATGCAGTAAAGAAGGAATAGTGCATCGGAAAGGAGATACTCGTATCCCAAAAGAATATTCTGTCGTTTCCATAGAAACGTTACTCGATTTAGAAGTAGTAGTCATAGAACCCCATAGTATTTCATAGCGACGCAATTTCTGTGTTAATTCGTCAATGTGAGGGAGCGTGGGATGCAGTAAAGAGGGAATAGTGCATCGGAAAGGAGATATTCGTATCCCAAAGGAAAATCCTGTCGTTTCCATAGAAACGTTACTCGATTTAGAAGGAGATGTCATAGAACCCATAGTATTTCATAGCGACGCAATTTCTGTGTTAATTCGTCAATGTGAGGGAGCGAGGGATGCAGTAAAGAAGGAATAGTGCATCGGAAAAGAGATAGTCGTATCTCAGAAGACAATCCTGTCGTTTCCACAGAAACGTTGCTCGATTTAGAAGGAGATGTCATAGAGCCTATAGTATTTCACAGCGACGTAATTGTTTGTTAATTCGTCAATGTGAGGGAGCGAGGGATGCAGTAAAGAACGAATAGTGCATCGGAAAGGAGATACTCGTATCCCAAAAGAAAATCCTTTCCATAGAAACGTTACTGAGATTTAGAAGGAGAAGTCATAGAGCCCATAGTATTTCATAGCGACGCAATTTCTGTGATATTTCGTCAATGTGAGGGAGCGAGGGATGCAGTAAAGATGGAATAGTGCATCGGAAAGGAGATACTCGTATCCCAAAATAAAATCCTGTCGTTTCCATTGAAACGATACTCGATTTAGAAGGAGATGTTTTAGAACCCATAGCATTACATTGTGACGCAATTTCTGTGTTAATTCGTCAATGTGAGGGAGCGAGGGATGCAGTATAGAAGGAATAGTGCATCGAAAAGGAGATACTCGTATCCCAAAAGATAATCCTGTCGTTTCACTGAAACGATTCCCTATTTAGAAGGAAAAGTCATAGAACCCATAGTATTCCATAGCTACGCAATTTCTGTGTTAATTCGTCAATGTGAGGGATCGAAGGATGTAGTAAAGAAGCAATAGTGCATCGGAAAGAAGATACTCGTATCCGAAAAGAAAAATCAGTAGTTTCCATAGAAACATTACCCGATTTCGAACGAGAAGTAATAGAACACATAGTATTTCATACCGACGCAACTTCTGTGATAATTCGTCAATGTGAGGGAGCGAGGAATTCAGTAAAGGGCGAACACTGCATCGGAAAGAGGATACTCGTATCCCAAAGGAAAATCCTTTCGTTTCCATATAAATGTTACTCGATTAAGAAGGAGAAGTCAAAGAACACATAGTATTTCATAGCGCTTTAATTTCTGTGATAATTCGTTAATGTGAGGGAGCGAGGGATGCAGTGAAGTAGGAAGAGTGCATCGGAAAGGAGATACTCGTATCCCAAAAGAAAATCCTGTCGTTTCCATGGGAACGTTACTAGACTTAGATAGAGAAGTCATAGAACCCATAGTATTATATAGCGACGCAATTTCTGAGTTACTTCGACAATGTGAGAGAGCGATTGATGCAGTAAAGAAGGAATAATGCATCGGAAAGGAGGTACACGTATTCCAAAAGAAAATCCTGTCGTTTCCATAGTAACGTTACTCGATTTAGAAGGAGAAGTCATAGCACCCACAGTATTTCATAGCGACGCAATTTCTGTGTTAATTCGTCAATGTGAGGGAGCGAGGAATGCAGTAAAGAAGGAATAGTGCATCGGAAAAGAGATAGTCGTATCCCAGAAGAAAATCCTGTCGTTTCCATAGAAACGTTACTCGATTTAGAAGGAGATGACATTGAACCCATAGTATTCCATTGTGACGCAATTTCTGTGTTAATTCGTCAATGTGAGGGAGCGAGGGATGCAGTAAATAAGGAACAGTGGATCGGAAAGGAGATACTCGTATCCCAAAAGGAAATCCTTTCGTTACCATAGAAACGTTGCTCGATTTAGAAGGAGATGTCGTAGGGCCTATAGTATTTCACAGCGACGTAATTTCATTGTTAATTCGTCAATGTGAGGGAGCGGGGGATGCAGTAAAGAAGGAATAGTGCATCGGAAAGGAGATACTCGTATCCCAAAAGAAAATCCTGTCGATTCCATTGGAACGTTACTCGATTTAGAAGGAGATGTCATTGAACCCATAGTATTTCATTGTGACGCAATTTCTGTGATAATTCGTCAATGTGAGGGAGTGAGGGATGCACTAAAGAAGGAATAGTGAATCGGAAAGGAGATACTCGTATCCCAAAAGAAAATCCTGTCGTTTCCATTGGAACGTTACTCGATTTAGAAGGAGATGTCTTAGAACCCATAGCATTACATTGTGACGCAATTTCTGTGTTAATTCGTCAATGTGAGGGAGCGAGGGATGCAGTATAGAAGGAATAGTGCATCGAAAAGGAAATACTCGTATCCCAAAAGATAATCCTGTCGTTTCGTTGAAACGATTCCCGATTTAGAAGGAAAAGTCATAGAACCCATAGTATTCCATAGCAACGCAATTTCTGTGTTAATTCGTCAATGTGAGGGATCGAAGGATGTAGTAAAGAAGCAATAGTGCATCGGAAAGAAGATAATCGTATCCGAAAAGAAAATCCTGTCGTTTCCATGGAAACATTACCCGATTTCGAAGGAGAAGTTATAGAACACATAGTATTTCATACCGACGCAACTTCTGTGATAATTCGTCAATGTGAGGGAGCGAGGGATTCAGTAAAGAACGAACACTGCAGCGGAAAGAAGATACTCGTATCCCAAAGGAAAATCCTTTCGTTTCCATATAAATGTTACTCGATTAAGAAGGAGAAGTCAAAGAACACATAGTATTTCATAGCGCTTTAATTTCTGTGATAATTCGTTAATGTGAGGGAGCGAGGGATGCAGTAAAGTAGGAATAGTGCATCGGAAAGAAGATACTCGTATCCCAAAAGAAAATCCTGTCGTTTCCATGGGAATGTTACTAGATTTAGATGGAGAAGTCATAGAACCCATAGTATTACATAGCGACGCAATTTCTGTGTTACTTCTTCAATGTGAGAGAGCGATTGATGCAGTAAAGAAGGAATAGTGCATCGGAAAGGAGGTACACGTATCCCAAAAGAAAATCCTGTCGTTTCCATAGTAACGTTACTCGATTTAGAAGGATGTAACGCCGGAAATGCATATCCTATTTCCATCTATTGTACTGTAAGTTTTTTCCTTATTTTGTTACCTGAATATATGACATTTCTGTGCCTTTATATATTGTAATTGTTTTACTATTTGTATATATATATATATATATATATATATATATATATATATATATATATATATTTATATATATATATTAATGCATTTATGTCGATGTATAATTGGTTTGTTTCGTAAATATTATTTGTATTTTTACGCTGGGTCTTGCCTAGGGAAAACTGCTATCGAACGATTACATCGATAGGTCGTGTGAAGAATCGAAGTGTGTAGGATCTTTGGTAGTGTTAACTCTGCCGCGTGGAGCGCGGGCAGGGCAGTTGGAGTCTGGCTGGAGTAGCGAGTGGAGCAGGTGTGTTGTGTGACGCTCCCGCGAGTTGCCGCGCTTTCGGGGTTTGGCAGCATGTAATTGCGCTCGACTCGCGATGATAGTTTCTGACATGGTGTCGCGGACGGGAAGCATTAGCTGGCGCACATCAAGAGCCCGTTTCGCCTGGTGACCGTGTTGAGAAGAAGGCGCGCCAACATCCAGCTTCTGCAACAGCGACGGCCGACAATGACTGTCGCCACCTCCTCGATCGACGGCTTCAAACCTTCAATCAACCAACAAGGAAGACTGGAAGCACGTAAAGTTTTAGAACTGTATGGCAGACCTCAGTTTTTCAAATTGTTCCATTTGCCTCGCAAAATTACAGCAACTTAGCAAGAACCTTTGTTGCTCATTGTCCCAATTGCATTACCAAGCAGGGTCCCTTCCTTTTCCGAAATGAACCCGAGTGTCGTTGAAATTCAGACGCCAGCATTCAAGTACTATCATTGCATTTCACTGCTTTAATTTCAAAGTTCACTTTAAGCATTAGCTGGCTACAATAGTTAGATTACACAAGCACAAATTAAGAGTGCGAGTTTTGTTACCGTATTTTAGCTTACCTGTGACTGCAGCTCAGCTTGGTACGTACTAAATTTTACTATTGTTAATTATTCAGAATCATTTAATTCAAGTTCAAAGTTAAATCTCTTGTTTCTAAATTGCGTAGAGTCAAGTTGCTTTAGAAATGATTGTTGAGGTAGTCCAAGACTAACCGTATTCTGCTGGATTTCGACGTGCTTCAGAAAGAAAGCTCACTATTAACTTCAGTCACTAAATTAACTTTCGATTTTCCGGTTTTATTAATTCTTTTGCTAAATTAAGTCAGAGTGTAGCGAAATTTATTACTTCTGACAAACTTTCAGTTTTCACACTACACGTGTCAACCCTCAGTTGCCACGCTTCTAGTGCTAATTATATGTGTAATAACCTTTCTTTTTCAGTTACTATAGTAATTGTCCTTAGGACTGGCGACCGTGATTTCCCCCAAATCTCAAATATCTAATTACCGCTAGTTAATTGTTGACGTAACGGCCGCACATTTACTTTCTTTATTAACTTTACCCCTTTTCAAAATTAATTTCCACCAGTTTCATTTGCATTTTTCCTTTCATTAAGATGTAACCCTTTCCTCCCAGTTTATCGACAGGTTATCTTCGGTGACAATTGCTTTCCCAAATTTCCCATTAGGTACACGCGGTTTCATTTTTCACTGTCATTAAGGTCGATAAGTGAGGGGGAGGTTACACGTGGCGACCTGGTGACAGGACAATCTTCAAATTTGAGGTTGTTCTGGACACGAATTTTGCATTGTGCAAATCTCGTAACAAAGTACTGGTTACAAAATGGTCGATACGTCAGCGAGAATATTAGTCTGAGGAATCCTAATTAGATTTGAGATTTGTTATTTATATTGAAAATTATTAAAATGAGTGAAGGCAACAATTGCCAAAATTTAGTAGACTTGGATACGGAACAATCGGTCGAACAGTGGGAAACGCGCACCGCGGTACCCATTGTTCAGGGGCAGGCGGCTAGCATGAAAGACGCGACCGCCGAAACGCAACAAAGAGCAGAAATGGAATTCCAAACTTTAGAAAATGTTTCGGAATCGGAAGTGAAAATCAAATCTGAATCCCTTGATGACGAATACGGGGGGACAATTAAAGAGGAAGCCGCTACGGAAGTAAAACCGGTAGTTTCCGGGAATTTAACTGATTTATTGAATGTTTTGATTAACGAAATCAAGAGTCAATCGGCCAAGCAAGAAGATCAGGCTGCCAAGCAAGAAGCTCAGGCTGCCAAACAAGAAGCTCAGGCTGCCAAGCTAGAAGCTCGGGCTGCCAAGCAAGAAGCTCGGTCTGAAAAAATTGAACGGATGCTAGACAATCAGAACAAAGCTATTAATGTTGTTAACAGCAATGTTGGAGTTGTTAACACAAAATTTGATAAAATCAAAGAAGATATTGTTGTGATTAATACCGAAATCGGTAATCTTAAACAGGAAATGATAGGCGTTCAGGCGGAAATTGCGAGCATAAACACTCGTTTTTATTCCGAAATTAGCAGAATCGAGATAAGTGTAGGAGAAGCAGTTGCTCCGATCATCGAGAATAAGGTGACGGAACAAATTCAATTAGTGAAAAAAGAGGATCAAAAGAAGGTGGAAACTTTAAAGGCTTTAGTATCCGAAGTAGATACCAAAGTGACGAAGCAGGCTAATACCTGCGAAGAGAAAAAAAGGGAAGTAGAAACGCTTGCGACAACCACTTGCCAAGTAATTACGAGAGTGTCGGAATTAGAAAAGAAACTTGACGAAAAACAGAGCTATGTGCCAATCTGTGCACATAGTTCGGAATTGTTGACGAAAGACGAGCGGTTCGACCCCTTGAAAAAAGGCGGTATACACGCGACGGATTTCATTAAAAACTGTGAAAGAGTTTTACCCAGATCATGGACTAATGAGAGAAAAATTAATGCGGTTATTGATGTGTTGGCTGGTGATGCCAAGCGTTGGGGCTTAAACCTCAACATTACGAACCTGACCTTTGACGAGTTTAAAAATTTGTTTCTGGCTGAATACTGGTCAGAGCAAAAACAGCAAAGTGTCTGGCGCGAATTTGTCGTATCGAGGCCTTTCGATGCGAATTCGCGCGGCTCGATGAAGGAGTTTTGTGAGGGCTGGATCCGCAAGTTGGAATATTTGCGTGATCGCCGCACGGAATCCGAAATAGTCTGGGAACTCTACAGGAAGCTTCCCGATGATACAAAACGCTACGTAGGTAGCAATTACAGGACAATCAATGATTTCCTGGAAAGAGTTGATGACGAGGATAATTGGCGGAATAATCGTGATTCTGGTAGAGGCCGTGGTAACAACAACGTGTACCACAGCAACCACAACAATGATAACTATGGGAATAATGCATACCGCAACCATGGCAGCAATAACAATAATGGTTCGGACCGTAATAACAATCGGTACAATGCAAATAATAACAGTAATGACGGAAACCAGTATCGTACTAACGTGATACGGGCTTCACAGAATAGTAATAACGCCAGAGGGTGTGATCAGCCGCCTCAGCAGCATCCGGGGACCGTATCTGCTGGGACGAGACAGGGTAACCATTAGCCGCGCCGGTGAGGGGCCGACCGGGCGTGGAGAAATTTTGGCGGCCCAATAACAGTAGAAAACCGAGGTGTAGTCGTTATGAGAATTCCGTGTGGAATAATCAACGGCGGGAGAGTGTGCCAGTGTTAGGAGAAAGGAGTGCGCCCACTAGTAGTAGATCAGCTGTAGACACGGCAGTAGAAAATACATTCACTGTCAGTGAGAACAATTTAAGTAGTGTTCCGGAAATCGATTATAAAGTGGCAGCTGTAATACCCACAGCGGAACTGGAGATTGAGTTTAAGAATGATTCGCAAGTGTTGAGACAAGATCAGATGTCGGATAAAACGTCCGTCATCGAGCAAGGGGATGCAGAGAGGGATGAGGTCTGGTTAAGGCAGTTCGGTCGCTTATACGACGAACTAAGAGATTATAGGGGCCTGTATGGGAGAAGTGTTTATGGGGAGCGCGGGCAGGATTTGCCGCGTTTCGTCCCACAGGAAGATAGTATTTGTGAAGTGATGGAAAGTTCTGGCCCTAACCGGCAGACTTTACTAGAAATAGTTGATGTTAATCGGGAGCACGAGCAAGATGCGTCGTGTTTCGTCCCGCAGGAGTTGAATGTTGAAGTAGTAAAGGAAAGTTCTGGCCCTAACCGGCAGACTTTACCGAAAGTTGTAGTGGTAGAAGTAGCCGACCCATCCGACGCAAGCCTCCAGTTTAAACATTGCGGGAGTATTAAGGAGAAAGATTACGAAAATTTTAGTGATAGCCGGACACGATTGGTAGAAAAGCACGTAGATTACAGCGTGTATGATGTTAGAGCTGACATTATACGGTCAGAAGATAACAGTGTGGGTTGCGCAGATCTAGAGGAAGTAATTGCAGATACTACTGGGCACATTTCTCCAGGTAGATTGGCAGATGAGATCAATCTGATTAAAGAGGAATCAACGAAGGTGACAATTAGTGAATTGATAGCAAAGCAACACTCACTAGTTGACGAGTTACAGGATAAGGTTTCGGTATTGGAGGCGAAGCTACAGACTAAGCCTCAGGACAAACGTGTTGAAATTAAAACTGTATGTGAACGGAGACTGAAAAAGCCGCCAGATAAACCGGATTTAGGATCAAAGCCGGATGGTTTTTTCTGGAATGACCTGGATATAGACGAGGATTTACTGTGGGAAAATAAAGAAACAGTCGAGGACAAGTGTAGACAGATAGTAGTGTCTGTTAATATGCACGACCTACAACTAAACGTGTTGATTGACACCGGTGCAGAATTGAGTGCTGTATCTGGGAAAATATTTGAGTTACTGAAAGACAGACCTGGTATCGTAGTTATGCCAGTAACAGGAGTGAAAATTATCGGTGCTACTGTGAAGGCCAGTAAACCGGTCACAAAACAGATTTTTGTCAACTTCGAGATATGTGGGGCACGATTTGAGCAAGAGTTTGTCGTCGTGCCCGACTTAACTACGGAAGTAATTATCGGGTTAGATTGGCTATTAAAGTACCGTGCAGTGATTAATTGCGAAAGCAAAACTTTGACATGTACGTCCCTAGATAAAACAATGGTAGTTAGTTTTGACGAGGCAGGAGACGGTGTGCATAGGCAATACCAGCCTATACACATTGTTAACTGGCCGGATGACATTGACGTAGGAATGGATTTGAACTGCCGTTACGTGAGGAATCTCGGCATTCACAAAAGTGTAGAAAGTGTAGAAAGTGAATTGGAAGAGATAATCAAATTCCCTCCACGGATTGACATTAGTATTGGTGTGAAAAAAGATCGTTTGCGAGAAGTAATGAAGCTAAGAGCCGATGCACGGATACGTCGTCATGAGCTAAAGCGCGTTTTGCTAAGTTTGCAATCGGAGACTTAGTACTTGTAAAAGCTCATGAGAAATCGAGCGAGATAGACAATGAAATCTCTAAATTTAAGTTTTTTTATAATGGACCATATAAAGTCATTGGTATACCTCACACAGATGCTTATTGCTTAGAGTATCCAAGCTCTGGAAAACTATTAGGTATACCGAACATTGTAGACTTGAAATTGTACCAACCTAGGATTGATTAATACCACAGAATGGGTAATTTGTACAGTATGTAATATAGAGTGTAAGATTTAAGGATGTGCCATTTTGCGATGCTTTTGCCTGACCTAGAGGTCATTAAAGAACTTGTAATTAACAAGTAATTAATTTTTGATTAGACGTTTTAACCAATTGAAAAATCCAAGCTGCTAGTTTAAGTTTTCAGCTGAGTCACAGTAGATTAAGGAATGTAAATATGCTTTTGTAACTAGCTGTCAGATTTCATGAATGCATGAATGTGTGTTTTACTAGTCATTGCCGATGTACTTAGACGCTGTTTTAAGTTTCAGGCTAGTACATGCGTGTGATGATGGACAGTGTTGAGTTATCCACTGTGATAGTATTAAGGGACTCCTTGAGATTACTCGGGAGTGAGTTTTCCTAAAGAATTCAGTGAAACGGACGTTCTGGAAATGCCGCTACACAGGCGAGTGAGATCAAGCGTGCCGCACAGGCGGGCGCAACAATACTGGCAAGGTGGAGCCGCTGTCGGCTCTTGGGTCGCTGTCGGCTCTTGTGCCGCTGTCGGCATTCTTTGTACTTGCGAGTACGGAAGGCGGAGTTGTTTTTCTTCCCGGACAGCTGATGTGAAAGAATTCTGCTGTCAATATTTATGTTTTTGTCGATCTACTGTATATTATTTTCTTGTTTAGCGTTAAGTGGACTCTCATGACGAGATAATAATTATGAAAAGGTTATATAAAATGTGTATTCTATGTAATTAATAATTAATTTGCGTATTTTGATCTACCTGTTTTTATGACCATGTACTCTAATTAATTTTGCAAACAGTATTCCATTTCTTATAGTATTACGAATTTTAATGATTTTGGAATAGCTAAACCATTTTCATTGCTTTCTATGAATTTTAATATGTTGTCAACCTGTTTTATTTTGTGCAAGATGACAGAGTGGAATAAGATTAGGACTGTCTCCACTCAAATTTTATGGTCTAAAAAATTGATTTATGCTTAATTAGACGAATGCTAAATTTTGATGATGTTTTGAGCATATGCATTTCCGCTGTTTATTTTTTGGGACATTTTCTGAGTCTGTTTAGGTTACACGAACATCCTCAGACAATGTGGGGCACGTGTAACGCCGGAAATGCATATCCTATTTCCATCTATTGTACTGTAAGTTTTTTCCTTATTTTGTTACCTGAATATATGACATTTCTGTGCCTTTATATATTGTAATTGTTTTACTATTTGTATATATATATATATATATATATATATATATATATATATATATATATATATATATATATGCATTTATGTCGATGTATAATTGGTTTGTTTCGTAAATATTATTTGTATTTTTACGCTGGGTCTTGCCTAGGGAAAACTGCTATCGAACGATTACATCGATAGGTCGTGTGAAGAATCAAAGTGTGTAGGATCTTTGGTAGTGTTAACTCTGCCGCGTGGAGCGCGGGCAGGGCAGTTGGAGTCTGGCTGGAGTAGCGAGTGGAGCAGGTGTGTTGTGTGACGCTCCCGCGAGTTGCCGCGCTTTCGGGGTTTGGCAGCATGTAATTGCGCTCGACTCGCGATGATAGTTTCTGACATGGTGTCGCGGACGGGAAGCATTAGCTGGCGCACATCAAGAGCCCGTTTCGCCTGGTGACCGTGTTGAGAAGAAGGCGCGCCAACATCCAGCTTCTGCAACAGCGACGGCCTACAATGACTGTCGCCACCTCCTCGATCGACGGCTTCAAACCTTCAATCAACCAACAAGGAAGACTGGAAGCACGTAAAGTTTTAGAACTGTATGGCAGACCTCAGTTTTTCAAATTGTTCCATTTGCCTCGCAAAATTACAGCAACTTAGCATGAACCTTTGTTGCTCATTGTCCCAATTGCATTACCAAGCAGGGTCCCTTCCTTTTCCGAAATGAACCCGAGTGTCGTTGAAATTCAGACGCCAGCATTCAAGTACTATCACTGCATTTCACTGCTTTAATTTCAAAGTTCACTTTAAGCATTAGCTGGCTACAATAGTTAGATTACACAAGCACAAATTAAGAGTGCGAGTTTTGTTACAAACTTCTGACAAACTTTCAGTTTTCACACTACACGTGTCAACCCTCAGTTGCCACGCTTCTAGTGCTAATTATATGTGTAATAACCTTTCTTTTTCAGTTACTATAGTAATTTTCCTTAGGACTGGCGACCGTGATTTCCCCCAAATCTCAAATATCTATTTACCGCTAGTTAATTGTTGACGTAACGGCCGCACATTTACTTTCTTTATTAACTTTACCCCTTCTCAAAATTAATTTCCACCAGTTTCATTTGCATTTTTCCTTTCATTAAGATGTAACCCTTTCCTCCCAGTTTATCGACAGGTTATCTTCGGTGACGATTGCTTTCCCAAATTTCCCATTAGGTACACGCGGTTTCATTTTTCACTGTCATTAAGGTCGATAAGTGAGGGGGAGGTTACAAGGAGAAGTCATAGAACCCATAGTATTTCATAGCGACGTAATTTCTGTGTAAATTCGTCAATGTGAGCGAGCGATGGATGCAGTAAAGAAGGAATAGTGCATCGGAAAGGAGATACTCGTATCCCAAAAGAAAATCCTGTCGTTTCCATTTGAACGTTACTCGATTTAGAAGGAGATGTCATTGAACCCATAGTATTTCATTGTGACGCAATTTCTGTGATAATTCGTCAATGTGAGGGAGTGAGGGATGCAGTAAAGAAGGAATAGTGCATCGGAAAGGAGATACTCGTATCCCAAAAGGAAATCCTGTCGTTTCCATTGGAACGTTACTCGATTTAGAAGGAGATGTCTTAGAACCCATAGCATTACATTGTGACGCAATTTCTGTGTTAATTCGTCAATGTGAGGGAGCGAGGGATGCAGTATAGAAGGAATAGTGCATCGAAAAGGAGATACTCGTATCCCAAAAGATAATCCTGTCGTTTCATTGAAACGTTTCCCGATTTAGAAGGAAAAGTCATAGAACCCATAGTATTTCATAGCGACGCAATTTCTGTGATAATGCTTCAATGTGAGGGAGCGAGGGATGCAGTAAAGAAGGAATAGTGCATCGGAAAGGAGATACTCGTAGCCCAAAACAATAATCTGTCGTTTCCATAGAAACGTTACTCGATTTAGAAGTAGTAGTCATAGAACCCCATAGTATTTCATAGCGACGCAATTTCTGTGTTAATTCGTCAATGTGAGGGAGCGTGGGATGCAGTAAAGAGGGAATAGTGCATCGGAAAGAAGATATTCGTAACCCAAAAGAAAATCCTGTCGTTTCCATAGAAACGTTACTCGATTAAGAAGGAGAATTCAAAGAACACATAGTATTTCATAGCGCTTTAATTTCTGTGATAATTCGTTAATGTGAGGGAGCGAGGGATGCAGTAAAGTAGGAATAGTGCATCGGAAAGGAGATACTCGTATCCCAAAAGAAAATCCTGTCGTTTCCATGGGAACGTTACTAGATTTAGATGGAGAAGTCATAGAACTCATAGTATTACATAGCGTCGCAATTTCTGTGTTACTTCGTCAATGTGAGAGAGCGATTGATGCAGTAAAGAAGGAATAGTGCATCGGAAAGGAGGTACTCGTATCCCAAAAGAAAATCCTGTCGTTTCCATAGTAACGCTACTCGATTTAGAAGGAGAAGTCATAAAGCCCATAGTATTTCATAGCGACGTAATTTCTGTGTAAATTCGTCAATGTGAGGGAGCGATGGATGCAGTAAAGAAGGAATAGTGCATCGGAAAGGAGATACTCGTATCCCAAAAGAAAATCCTGTCGTTTCCATTGGAACGTTACTCGATTTAGAAGGAGATGTCATTGAACCCATAGTATTTCATTGTGACGCAATTTCTGTGATAATTCGTCAACGTGAGGGAGTGAGGGATGCAGTAAAGAAGGAATAGTGCATCGGAAAGGAGATACTCATATCCCAAAACAAAATCCTGTCGTTTCTATTGGAACGTTACTCGATTTAGAAGGAGATGTCTTAGAACCCATAGCATTACATTGTGACGCAATTTCTGTGTTAATTCGTCAATGTGAGGGAGCGGGGGATGCAGTATAGAAGGAATAGTGCATCGAAAAGGAGATACTCGTAACCCACAAGATAATCCTGTCGTTTCATAGAAACGTTTCCCGATTTAGAAGGAAAAGTCATAGAACCCATAGTATTTCATAGCTACGCAATTTCTGTGTTAATTCGCAAATGTGAGGGATCCGAGGATGTAGTAAAGAAGGAATAGTGCATCGGAAAGGAGATAGTCATATCCCAAAAGAGAATCCTGCCGTTTCCATAGAAACGTTACTCGATTTAGAAGTAGTTGTCATGGAACCCATAGTATAACATAGGGCTTCAATTTCTGTAATAATTTGTCAATGTGAGGGAGCGAGTGATGCAGTAAACAAGGAATAGTGTAACGGAAAGGAGATACTCGTATCCCAAAAGAAAATCCTGTCGTTTCCATAGAAACGTTACTCGATTTGGAAGGAGAAGTCATAGAACCCATAGTATTTCATAGCGACGCAATTTCTGTGTTAATTAGTCAATGTGAGGGATCGAAGGATGCAGTAAAGAAGCAATAGTGCATCGGAAAGAAGATACTCGTATCCCAAAAGAAAATCCTATCGTTTCCATAGAAACATTACCCGATTTCGAAGGAGAAGTTATAGAACACATAGTATTTCATACCGACGCAACTTCTGTGATAATTCATCAATGTGAGGGAGCGAGGGATTCAGTAAAGAAGGAATACTGCATCGGAAAGAAGATACTCGTATCCCAAAGGAAAATCCTTTCGTTTCCATATAAACGTTACTCGATTAAGAAGTAGAAGTCATAGCACACATAGTATTTCATAGCGCTATAATTTCTGTGATAATTCGTTAATGTGAGGGAGCGAGGGATGCAGTAAAGTAGGAATAGTGCATCAGAAAGGAGATACTCGTATCCCAAAAGAAAATCCTGTCGTTTCCATGGAAAAGTTACTAGATTTAGATGGAGAAGTCATAGAACACATAGTATTTCATAGCGACGCAATTTCTGTGTTACTTCGTCAATGTGAGAGAGCAATTGATGCAGTAAAGAAGGAATAGGGCATCGGAAAGGATGTACTCGTATTCCAAAAGAAAATCCTGTCGTTTCTATAGTAACGTTACTCGATTTAGAAGGAGAAGTCATAGAACCCATAGTATTTCATAGCGACGTAATTTCTGTGTAAATTCGTCAATGTGAGGGAGCGATGGATGCAGTAAAGAAGGAATAGTGCATCGGAAAGGAGATACTCGTATTCCAAAAGAAAATCCTGTCGTTTCCATAGAAACGTTACTCGATTTAGAAGGAGATGTCATAGAGCCTATAGTATTTCATAGCGACGTAGTTTCATTGTTAATTCGTCAATGTGAGGGAGCGATGGATGCAGTAAAGAAGGAATAGTGCATCGGAAAGAAGATAGTCGTATCCCAAAAGAAAATCCCGTTGTTTCCATACAAACGTTACTCGATTTAAAGGGGAAGTCATAGAACCCATAGTATTTCATAGCGCTTCAATTTCTGTGATAATTCGTTAATGTGAGATAGCGAGGAATGCAGTAAGGTAGGAATAGTGCATCGGAAAGGAGATACTCGTATCCCATAAGAAAATCAGCTCGTTTCCTCGGGAACGTTACTAGATTTAGGATGAGAAGCCATAGAACACATAGTATTTCCTACCATCGCAATTTCTGTGTTAATTCGTCAATGTGAGCGAGCGAGGGATTCAGTAAAGAACGAATAGTGCATCAGAAAGGAGATACTCGTATCCCAAAGGAAAATCCTTTCGTTTCCATAGAAACGTTACTCGATTTAGAAGGAGAAGTCATAGAACCCATAGTATTTCATAGCGACGCAATTTCTGTTTTACTTCGTCAATGTGAGAGAGCGAGGGATGCATGAAAGAAGGAATAGTGCATCGGAAAGGAGATACCCGTATCCCAAAAGAAAATCCTGTCGTTTCCATAGAAACGTTACTCGATTTAGAAGGAGAAGTCATAGAACCCATAGTATTTCATAGCGACGTAATTTCTGTGTAAATTCGTCAATGTGAGGGAGCGGTGGATGCAGTAAAGAAGGAATAGTGCATCGGAAAGGAGATACTCGTATCCCGAAAGAAAATCCTGTCGTTTCCATAGAAACGTTACTCGATTTATAAGGAGAAGTCATAGAACACATAGTATTTCATAGCGACGTAATTTCTGTGTAAATTCGTCAATGTGAGGGAGCGATGGATGCAGTAAAGAAGGAATAGTGCATCGGAAAGAAGATAGTCGTATCCCAAAATTAAATCCCGTCGTTTCCATAGAAACGTTACTCGATTTAGAAGGAGAAGTCATAGAACCCATAGTATTTCATAGCGACACAATTTCTGTGTTAATTCGTCAATGTGAAGGAGCGAGGGATGCAGTAAAGAAGCAATAGTGCATCGGAAATTAGATACTCGAATCCCAAAAGAAAATCCAGTCGTTTGCATAGAAACGTTACTCGATTTAGAAGGAGAAGCCATAGAACACATAGTATTTCATACCATCGCAATTTCTGTGTTAATTCGTCAATGTGAGCGAGCGAGGGATTCAGTAAAGAAGGAATAGTGCATCGGAAAGGAGAACTTCGTATCCCAAAGGAAAATCCTTTCGTTTCCATATAAAAGTTAATCGATTTAGAAGGAGATGTCATAAAACACACATTATTTCATAGTGACGCAATACCTGTGTTAATTTGTCTATGTGAGGGAGCGAGGGATGCAGTAAAGATGGAATAGTGCATCGGAAAGAAGATACTCGTATCCCAAAAGAAAATCCGGTAGTTCCCATAGAAACGTTACTCGATTTTAGAAGGGGAAGTCATAGTACTCATAGTATTTCATAGCGACGTAATTTCTTTGTTAATTCGTCAATGTGGGCTAATGGGGGATGCAGTAAAGAAGGAATAGTGCATTGGAAAGGAGATAGTCGTATCCCAAAAGGAAATCCTCTCGTTTCCATAGAAACGTTACCCGATTTAGAAGGAGAAGTCCTAGAACCCACAGTATTTCATAGCGACGGAATTTCAGTGATAAATCGTTAATGTGAGGAAGCGAGGGATGCAGTAAAGAAGGAATAGTGCATCGGAAAGGAGATACTCATATCCCAAAAGAAAATCCTGTCGTTTCCATGGGAACGTTACTCGATTTAGAAGGAGAGGTCATAGAACCCATAGTATTTCATAGCGACGCAATTTCTGTGCTATTTCGTCAATGTGAGGGAGCGAGGGATGCAGTAAATAAGGAACAGTGCATCGGAAAGGAGATACTCGTATCCCAAAAGAAAATCCTGTCTTTTCCATAGTAACGTTACTCGATTTAGGTGGAGAAGTCATGGAACCCATAGTATTTCATAGCGCTTCAATTTCTGTGATAATTCGTCAATGTGAGGTAGCGAGGAATGCAGTAAGGTAGGAATAGTGCATCGGAAAGGAGATACTCGTATCCCATAAGAAAATCCTGTCGTTTCCATAGAAACGTTACTCGATTTAGAAGGAGAGTCATAGAACCCATAGTATTTCATAGCGACGAAATTTCATTGTTAATCGTCAATGTGAGGGAGCGAGGGTTGCAGTAAAGAAGAAATAGTGCATCGGAAAGGAGATACTCGTATCCCAAAAGAAAATCTTGTCGTTTCCATGGGAACAATACTCGTTTTAGAAGGAGAGGTCATAGAACCCATAGTATTTCATAGCGACGGAATTTCAGTGATAAATCGTTAATGTGAGGGAGCGAGGGATGCAGTAAAGAAGGAATAGTGCATCGGAAAGGAGATACACGTATCCCAAAAGAAAATCCTTTCGTTTCCATAGAAACGTTACTCGACTTAGAAGGAGATGTCATAGAGCCTATAGTATTTCACAGCGACGTAATATCATTGTTAATTCGTCAATGTGAGGGAGCGAGGGATGCAGTAAAGAAGGAATAGTGCATCGGAAAGGCGATACTCGTATCCCAAAGGAAAATCCTGTCGTTTCCATTGAAACGGTACTCGATTTACAAGGCGATGTCATTGAACCCATACTATTTCATTGGGACCCAATTTCTGTGTTAATTCGTCAATGTGAGGGAGCGAGGGATGCAGTAAAGAAGGAATAGTGCAAAGGAAAGGAGATACTCGTATCCCAAAGGAAAATACTTTCCTTTCCATATAAACGTTAATCGATTTAGAAGGAGATGTCACAGAACCCACAGTATTTCATAGTGACGCAATTTCGGTGTTAATTTGTCTATGTGAGGGAGCGAGGGATGCAGTAAAGATGGAATAGTGCAACAGACAGAAGATACACAAATCCCAGAAAAAATCCGGTAGCTGCCATAGAAACGTTACTCGATTTTAGAAAGGTGAAGTCATAGAACCCATAGTATTTCATAGCGACGAAATTTCTTTGTTAATTCGTCAATGTGGGCTAGTGAGGGATGCAGTAAAGAAGGAATAGTGCATCGGAAAGGAGATAGTCGTATCCCAAAAGGAAATCCTCTCGTTTCCATAGAAACATTACTCGATTTAGAAGGAGAAGGCATAGAACCCATAGTATTACATAGCGACGCAATTTCAGTGATAAATCGTTAATGTGAGGGAGCGAGGGATGCAGTAAAGAAGGAATAGTGCATCGGAAAGGAGATACTCGTATCCCAAAAGAAAAACCTTTCGTTTCCATGGGAACGTTAATCGATTTAGAAGGAGATGTCATAGAACCCACAGTATTTCATAGTGACGCAATTTCTGTGTTAATTTGTCTATGTGAGGGAGCGAGGGATGCAGTAAAGATGGAATAATGCAATGGAAAGGACATACTCGTATCCCAAAAGAAAATCCGGTAGTTCCCGTAGAAACGTTACTCGATTTTAGGAGGGGAAATCATAGAACCCATAGTATTTCATAGCGACGTAATTTCTTTGTTAATTCGTCAATGTGGGCTAGTGAGGGATGCAGTAAAGAAGGAATAGTGCATCGGAAAGGAGATAGTCGTATCCCAAAAGGAAATCCTCTCGTTTCCATAGAAACGTTACTCGATTTAGAAGGAGATGTCATAGAACTATAGTATTTCATAGTGACGCAATTTCTGAGTTAATTCGTCAATGTGAGGGAGCGAGGGATGCAGTAAAGAAGGAATACTGCATCGGAAAGGAGATACTCGTATTCCAAAAGAAAATTCTGTCGTTTCCATTGAAACGTTACACGATTTTTTAAGGGGAAGTCATAGAACCCATAGTATTTCATAGCGACGTAATTTCTTTAATAATTCGTCAATGTGGGCTAGTGAGAAATGCAGTAAAGAAGGAATAGTGCATCGGAATTGAGATAGTGGTATCCCAAAAGGAAATCTTCTCGTTTCCATAGAAACGTTACTCGTTTTAGAAGAAGTCATAGAACGCAAAGTATTTCATAGCGACCCAATTTCTGTGATAATTCGTTAATGTGAGGGAGCGAGGGATGCAGTAAAGTAGGATAAGTGCATCGGAAAGGGGATACTCGTATCCCAAAAGAAAATCCTGTCGTTTCCATGGGAACGTTACTCGATTTAGATGGAGAAATCAGGGAACACATAGTATTTCATCGCGACGCAATTTCTGTGTTATTTCGTCATTGTGAGGGAGCGTGGGATGCAGTAAAGAAGGAATAGTGCATCGGAAAGGAGATACTCGTATCCCAACATAAAATCCTTTCGTTTCCATAGAAACGTTACTCGATTTAGAAGGAAATGTCATAGAGCCTATTGTATTTCACAGCGACGTAATTTCATTGTTAATTCGTCAATGTGAGGGAGCGAGGGATGCAGTGAAGATGGAATAGTGCATCGTAAAGGATATACTCGTATCCCAAAAGAAAATCGTTTCCATAGAAACGTTACTCGATTTAGAAGGAGAAGTCATAGAACCCATATCAATTCATAGCGACGCTATATCTAAGTTAATTCGTCAATGTGAGGGAGCGAGGGCTGCAGTAAAGAAGAAATAGTACGCAAAGAAGATAGTCGTATCCCAAAAGAAAATCGTGTCGTTACCATTGAAACGTTACTCTATTTAGAAGGAGATGTCCTAGAACCCATACATTACATTGTGACGCAATTTCTGTGTTAATTCGTCAATGTGAGGGAGCGAGGGATTCAGTAAAGAAGGATTAGTGCATCGTAAAGGAGATACTCGTATCCCAAAAGAAAATACTTTCGTTTCCATATAAACGTTACTCGATTTAGAAGGAGATGTCATAGAACCCATAGTATTTCATTGTGACGCAATTTCTGTGTTAATTCGTCAATGTGAGGGAGCGAGGGATGCAGTAAAGAAGGAACAGTGCATTGGAAAGGAGATACTCGTATCCCAAAAGAGAATCGTTTCCATAGAAACGTTACTCGATTTAGAAGGAGAAGTCATAGAACAAATAGCAATTCATAGCGACGCTATATCTGTGTTAATTCGTCAACGTGAGGGAGCGAGGGATGCAGCAAAGAAGGAATAGTGCATCGGAAAGGAGATAGTCGTATCCCAAAAGGAAATCATCTCGTTTCCATAGAAACGTTACTCGATTTAGATGGAGAAGTCATAGAACCCATGGTATTTCATCGCGACGCAGTTTCTGTGTTATTTCGTCAATGTGAGGGAGCGAGGGATGCAGTAAAGAAGGAATAGTGCATCGTAAGGAAGAATCTCGTATCCCAAAAGATAATACTGTCGTTTCATTGAAACGTTACCCAATTTAGAAGGAAAAGTCATAGAACCCATAGTATTTTATAGCGACGCAATTTCTGTGTTAATTCGTCAATGTGAGGGATCCAAGGATGCAGTAAAGAACGAATAGTGCATCGGAAAGGAGATAGTCATATCCCAAAAGAGAATCCTGTCGTTTCCATTGAAACGTTACTCGAAATAGAAGAAGATGTCATGGAACCCATAGCATAACATAGGGCTTCAATTTCTGTGATAATTCGTCAATGTGATGGAGCGAGGGATGCAGTAAACAAGGAATAGTGTATCAGAAAGGAGTTACTCGTATCCCAAAAGAAAAGCCTGTCGTTTCCATAGAAGCGTTACTCTATTTGGAAGGAGTTGTCATAGAACCCATAGTATTTCATTCCGACGCAATTTCTGTGATAAATCGTTAATGTGAGGGAGTGAGGGATGCAGTAAAGAAGGAATAGTGCATCGGAAAGGAGATACTCGTATCCCAAAAGAAAATCCTGTCATTTCCGTTGGAACGTTACTCGATTTAGATGGAGATGTCATAGAACCCATAGCATTAAATTGTGACGCAATTTCTGTGTTAATTCTTCAATTTGAGGGAGAGAGGGATGCAGTAAAGAAGGAATAGTGCTTCGTAAAGGAGAAACTCGTATCCTAAAAGATAATACTGTCATTTCATTGAAACGTTACCCGATTTAGAAGGAAAAGTCATAGAACCCATAGTATTTTATAGCGACGCAATTTCTGTGTTAATTCGTCAATGTGAGGGATCCAAGGATGCAGTAAAGAAGGAATAGTCCATCGGAAAGGAGATAGTCATATCCCAAAAGAGAATCCTGTCGTTTCCATAGAAACGTTACTCGATTTTGAAGAAGATGTCATGGAACCCATAGTATAACATAGGGCTTCAATTTCTGTGATAATTCGTCAATGTGAGGTAGCGAGGGATGCAGTAAACAAGGAATAGTGTATCAGAAAGGAGATACTCGTATCCCAAAAGATAATCCTGTATTTTCCATAGAAACATTACTGTATTTGGAAGGAGTTGTCATAGAACCCACAGTATTTCATAGCGACGCAATTTCTGTGTTCATTCGTCAATGTGAGGGACCGAGGGATGCAGTAAGAAAGGAATAGTGCATCGGAATAGAGATAGTCGTATCCCACAAGAATATCCTGTCGTTTCCATAGAAACGTTACTCGATTTAGAAGAAGTAGTCATAGAACCCATAGTATTTCATAGCGACGCAATTTCTGTATTAATTCGTCAATGTGAGGGAGCGAGGGATGCAGTAAAGATGGAATAGTGCATCGGAAAGGAGATACTCCTATCCCAAAAGAATATCCTGTCGTTTGCATAGAAACGTTACTCGATTAAGAAAGAGATGTCATAGAACCCACAGTATTTCATAGCGACGATATTTCTGTGTTAGTTCGTCAATGTGAGGGAGCGATTGATGCAGTAAAGAAGGAATAGTGCATAGGAAAGGTGATACTCGTATCCCCGCATCGAACGCGTACGGACGTGTCTCGCGCGCGCTCCCGCAACTACGGTCTTTTTGTCGGTTCATTCGGGAACAATCACGCCAGTGAACGAAAAAACAGTGATCAGTGATGGATAATAGTGAAGTGAAGCAGTCCTACAAAATTTTCTGGTGTTTAGACTAGAGAAATAGTGCATTAGTGACTTCGCGGGCACATTTACAGAATGTCGGACCTCATCAAAAGTATTTCACTACAACTAATATCCAAAAACACTACTAATACGATTAGGAACGCTTGACATTACTAACATTACTAACCGCAGTGCTGTGAAAGTGTTAAAAACAATATGAAAGGAAAGTTACCGTGTGACGAATCATCAGAGTAACGTATGGTAGGATTTTTCTCCGTAATTAGACACTAAATATCCACCAAACTCACGATAATATGTTAGAACAGTGAAGGGTAACTTCCAAAAGTGTCCCGAATAAAAAACTGATAATAACGGACTTAGACTAAAAACGAAGACTAACATATGGTAGCAAATCTCGCAGAAAAGACTAGCTTAATATGAAGGAAACCAGTGTGAACAATACCCATACAGTGAAGGGAAACGATCATAATTCTGAATTATAGACATATTATAGGTAAAAGTCATAAACTGTCGATAGTGAAAAAAATTGATTACGAGTAACGTAAAGCGATACGCCGAGCGACGGAACGCAAAGTCCCGAGAGTGGGTCGCAGTGCGCCAGCTGACACGCATTACGCGTGAGTTTCGCAAGTAAGCCAAACTGCGCTGGCCACAGCAAACCGGTGTTGCTAAGCACGACTCGTGTTTCCGCGCCCAACCGCGGGAGTCAGCAGCTTACGCGAGCTCACAGTCCCCACCTGGTCCCGCGAACCACGTGGCCGGCTGACGTGCGGAGCAGACCGCGGCGCTCGGTGTCGATCGGACATCGCCGGCGAAGCCACCCAGCCCACATTCGGCCTCGTTCTGTGACGTATCACTTTTGGGACTTACGTGTCACAATGTGGTGCCGCACACGCAATACACACCAAATAAAGGTTACTCTTTAAGAACTATAACACAGATTCGCAATCCTGGATCGAGCACGCCAACTAAGTGGTGCTAACACCACACCCAAGTCCACGAAAGGGACGCTTAGTAGAGCGCAGAGCAGCACCAGTTGCAAAGTATCGCCTATAGGCATGGCGTCTGGTGCCCACGAATATGCCGTCATGTCACCGAGCCAGAAGATCGCTGCAATTGACGAGCTATTAAATGACATTGGGGCGGAATTAAAGGCCAAACACGTGTCGAGTAGCGTACTGAATACGATAAGGAATAAAATATTTCCTTTGGCTTTCCAACTCACGTCAGCAGAAGCAAAGGTCGAGCTGCTGCAAGAGCAGAACAAAGATTTACTGCGCGAACTTCAGCACTCAGCTGACCCAGTTAAGGACCTTAGAATTGAGTCTCTCACAGAACAGGTCAACAAACTCGAGGAAGACAATACAAAACTCGCTGAAATAAACCAAGAGCTCAGGGACCAAATTAGGGATCTGACAGGAAAGGTTACTGAACAGGCACAGCAACAGGCCAAGACACTAACATACGCTGCGGCACTCTCCACCGCACCCAAAGAACATAAACGCATTGAGGTGGCAAAAGCCAAGCAGGCAACCACTCTCTTCATAAAGTCTACCAACAACCAAGACACGAAAACAATAAAACAAACGTTGACAAAAAACATCAACCCAAGACGAGACAACCTACACATTAAGTCGATAAGAAACACGAAGACAGCTGTGATTGTCGAAGCAGCAACACAGGAGGACTGTAGGAAAATAATAGAAAAGACGAAAGATATTGAGAATATCGCGTGTGAGGGGCCCAGAAAGCGGCAACCTTTGGTGATAGTCTATCGAGTGACAGACACTATCTCGGATAGAGAATTTCTTGAGTGTTTATACGACCAAAATCTCAGTGACGATTTCACAAAAGACGAATTCGACAAAGACGTGAAAATCAGATTCCGCACAGGGCCCAAAGGAAAGGGATACAACCACCAAGTGTTGGAAGTCACACCAATAATTTATTGGTACCTCACCAAAAAAGGAAGGGTGTACATAGACTTCCAATCCCTATCTGTCAAAGACTATACGTCAGTGAGCCAGTGTTACAACTGTTGTGACCTTGGCCATACAACCAAAGCCTGCGCAGACACAGGTACGACCTGTTCAAGGTGTGGCAAAAAGGGCCACAAACGCGCGGACTGTCAAGCATCAGAGCCCATCGACTGCATTCCCTGCAGGAACAGAAACCGAATTTGCAATAAGAGCAGGGGTGGCGTCTGCCAGACCTACAAACAGCTGCTTGATAGACTAATTGACAGTACTGACTATGGCAACTGAACACCCCCTTGAGTCAACCAACATGCTCCATAAATCAACCCCTGAAAAAATAAGATCATACAAGTCACCATCCACCAGGCACAGAAACCATCTACGTGCAATACTCTGGCGTAAGAGGCAAAAACTATTACCTGACGACTACCCCAACAATGGTCACATTCCAGGCTTGATACACAATACAAACCTGGAGGACAGCCATCATGCAATCAGTGAATACATAGACGACCTAACACTCACAGGACAAATGTCACCAGAAGCCGCCAAACTAATCAAAAGACAAATCATGTACTGGATGACATTCCAGACGACCCTTATGAACAGGATAGACGAACTCGAAGACGAACTACTGAGAATAGACATGATAACCCCAAATCCTGATACCGACAGACCAGAAAACCATACCACACATGACCAACCAAAGCAACTGCACAAAACAGCGTTGCTAACCACTCAAGAGCACCCATCCACTCCAGCACAACGACGCACATACGACACTACAAAATGCGAAGGACGCATCAAACCAATCAAATTCATACAAGGTGAGACCTTGAACCCAACGGTGCTAAACACAACCGTAACGCAAGCAAGCACAACTGGAGTCCAAATGGAAAACATGAACCAATCAGACACCTCAGACTGTAATCAAATCAAACGCAAAATAACTCTCTCTGACTCACTGACAGAGGAAGAAGACGACGTCTATTATTGCCCTTACGCCAGAGATTGTAGTGTTCATAACAATGATATTCGAAACAGTAATACCGACCTTGAACAGGCCACAGCGCCGGCAACCACGAATGCTACACAAAAAGCCGCAGCAACAACCGCAACAAAAGTCTGCGGAGGGTCTGGCAACAGAGACGACAGTGCGCATAACATACCAAAAGCTGTTATGTCTGTCACAGGTAGCGTAGACGAGCAGTCAAGTGGGAACCAAATCACGTCAAATCAATGCAGAATGGAGGCACAAACAACCAACACATCTGATACACATCAAGACTGCACAAACGAAACACACACAAAAAACAAACGAATCATCGCAGCCCTTAGGAAACTAAAACCGCATAGGAAACCCAAACAGCCTAAGAGAGTCCCGAAAGTGAAAGCGTGTGACGACCAATCGCGGCAATCGCAGGCTGCCTCAAAAACTAGTGATACGAAAGTGCATACCCCTGATGATACCAACACCTTCGCAGCCCCCCAACCAACAACCTCAATGCCGACGCCCAAGGAAACCCCCACAACAACCAACGAGGAAGTCAATCCAGCGCCCCCCGCAGAGGTGCACAACAACGCCACTACACCATCACGACACGTCACGGCTGCAGAGATGCCAACACACGCCATCGACACCGATAGTTTTAGTTACGACAAGCTAGATATAAATGTAAAATTAAGTAGGCTAGAAAAAAGAGACATCTTAGAGACGGCACAGCGGATGCTCATCCGCACCCTACACCCGTACGGCCAATCTGTTTGTTTCCGTACATCAGAGCAAACCGATAGACTGATTCTCAAAACGGACAATATTCCAACAGATCCAGACAGCCTACTAGACCTGCTCATGCAGGTGTGTGCCCGCAGGGAGGAACCATTCGATATGGACAAGCTTTACAAGGATCACGTAAGGGCTCATGGGAGAACATACTTCGATTACAGTCAAACTGGCAGCAAGTGCTACGCCACAGTTAAACACCCAAACTGCTAATAGCACAGCTTAATGCTATGCGGAGTATACTTGTAAATTCGGAGCTCCCACGGGTCATACGTGAACTAAAAAGTGACATTCTGTGCATACAGGAGCCCTACACTAGACAAGGGCATATCCCCAACTTTCCTCCAAGTGCGGTGACAGTTGCGGAGGGGACAGGCTGCATGGCATCTGTCATAATCCTAAACAAAGAAATACATCCAGTCAAAATTACAGAACTCTGTTCCGAGCACCTAGTTACAGTTGAAGTCACACACAAGGGGGATACTTGGATCATCGCGTCGCTATACGCCCAATTCTGTCATTGCATCAAACCATACGCAGACCTCATCAGAGATGTTGCGCAATACGCTGGCAACAAAAAACTTCTCATCTGTGCAGACATAAATGCCAGATCAACCCTGTGGCATTCAGACAGAACTGACGACAGAGGTAGAATAATAAATGACATCATCCAAGAAAACAGACTACACGTACTCAACAAGGAAGGACATCACCCGACTCACATCGGACACAACGGTCATTCATCAAACATAGACATCACCCTCGTTAATAATGCCGCCATCAACCACGTACGAGACTGGACCGTACTTGACCAGATCACTGCTAGCGACCACAACATCATCACACTAACCTTAAGTGGTACACCAAACGTCAACACAGAAACACTACCAAAAAGACTATTATTTGACAAAACAGACTGGGACAGGGTCAGACAAAAAATACATGAGCACATACCGCAAGACATCACCGGCAGTGTTGATTACAGAGCACACATGCTGACAGATATCATCACACACACACAGAACACTTGCATACCCACACAAAGAATGACAAAACACCAAAATATTCCCTGGACTACACAATTAACACGACTCAAACAAGACTCAAAACGTAAACGTAAACTTTACCAACGAGCAATTTCAGATAGAGAAAGACAATTACGACTACACGACTACCGGCTTGCCAAGGATAAATATAAACTTGAGCTGAATAAGACCAGGAAAGACCATTGGAACAGCCATGTAGCAGCACAAACACAACTAAACATTTGGGGGGAACCATACAAAATCGTGACAGAGAAAATTAAGAGCCCACTGGTTCTGGGAACGCTGCGACAGGAGGATGGTGAGATGACTAAGGGCTGGAGACGCACAGCGGAGTTCCTGCTGAGCAAACTCCTGCCCGACGACATCGCAGACACAGACACACCACAACATGCAGCACTGAGACGCGAAGTAGACACAGTATACACCACACCAACCGTCACCTGTCCATTTGCGCAAGAAGAAGTGGCGACAGCGATCTCAGAACTCAAAAACAAAAAGGCGCCTGGACCGGATGGTATCCACTCTGAGGTACTGAAACAAATTGCACCGCAGATCACCCCGTTTCTCGCAACGTTGTTAAACGATGCATTAAGGCTGGGCCGTGTGCCTGCAGTGTGGAAGACCTCGAAGGCGGTTATCATCAAAAAGGCTCCAGACAAAGACCCATCAGACCCCAAGTCATACAGACCAATTTGCCTTATCAATACACTCGGTAAAGTACAAGAAAAACTACTCTGCAAAAGACTACAAGCACACCGAACACTACGGGGACTGACACCACACCAATACGGCTTCAGGGAAGGGAAATCTATAGACGACGCAATTAACAGAGCACTCCAAATAGTACACGACACACCCTCCAAATACACACTTGCAATTATGATAGACATCTCAGGTGCCTTCGACAACCTCTGGTGGCCGGCCTTGTTCAAGAGGCTCAGACACCTGCAGGTACCGGAGTCTCTGTATAATAGTTTCATGGACTACTGCAGAGACAGAACGGTCGTTTGGCAAATGGACAACCAGAAAGTGATTAAACGAATTACAAAAGGCTGTCCACAAGGGTCGATCTGCGGCCCCATCTTCTGGGACATAGTTATAGAACCGCTCCTACAGTTACTAGAGGAGCACATCTTGACAGATGGAGCTGTCGCTTACGCTGATGATCTACTCGTCGTAGTTTCAGCAAATAACCGTGCCCAGCTAGAAGAAAGAGCCAATGGAACACTTAGGACAATAACCCAATGGTGCACAGATAATAAATTAAAGATAGCAGGAAACAAAACAACTTATACATTGCTAAAGGGTATCCTGCGCAGGAACCCAATAGTCAAAATCGGGGACACAAACATAAAAAGACTAGCAGTCACACGCTATCTAGGAGTATACATTGATGAACGATTGAACTTCCACGAACACATGCGAATATGCACAAACAAAGCAGAAAAGATACTACACAAACTGGCTAGGCTAAATTCGGAACAATTCAGACTACCCCTGTCAGTGACACGAACATACCATTGCGCTCTCTTCGAGTCAGTACTATGCTTTGCCGCCAGTACGTGGGCCCACAGGTTAAATCTCTCAACCAACAGAACCATTGTACGTCGAGGCCAAAGAAGTGTTCTACTTCGACTAACAGGGGCATTCAACACAACATCAAATGACGCACTATGTGTCGTCATGGGAATTTTCCCCATAGATATCACCATCAGGTACCGCGCAGCAATGTACTGGCTTAGGGTGGGGAGAATAGACCAGGTTCGGCAGATCACTGGTGTACCGATTGAGACAACACGCCAACTCAGAGCATGGCGAGTGGATACCTGGCAGAGCGAGTGGGCCAACAGCGATAAGGGCCGCCGTGTCTACAACTTCTTCCCTGACATCCGGGAAAGACTAAAACTAAAACATATTGATCCCAGCCGCGGTATGGTACATTTCATCACAGGACATGGCCCTTATCCCACGCACCTGTACCGCGTGAGTCTGCAGCAGACTAATAGATGCAAATGCGGGGAAGAAGGTTCCCCTGAACATACTGTCTTCTTCTGCGGACAACGCACGAACATAAGACACACAGTACACATAAATCGCCTGAACACACAGAACGAACTACATGTCATAATACGCGACCCGGAAAGGTGGACTGAACTCAACAAACTAACGGACGAAATCTCGAAGATCCAACAAATAGAATACTTGCGCAACAGACCCTACCGAAGGCAAGTCGGTCCAAACAGACGTCACGATGCCCAGGGGGATACAGATATGATTAGCACCACGAGTGATGAAGAAGAAACAGATACAGACCAGGGCACCAACACAGATATTGAAGCGTCCAGCGCGGATGATCCATAGTGTCAATGAAGTCAAATTCAAAGAACAGAGTGGAACAACCGACAAGAGGTGCACAAGTCACACACAATCCTAAAAACAGATTGCACCGTATATATAAATAGTTAACAGCATCTCCATGTCCAATAAGAGCTTAAAGCTAGGTACCTCTTCAAGGGACCTACACCCTCCGTTAAGAGGCAGCGCACAGTCTGGATGGAAGGATCTTAATTGTGGTCCCTCTCTTTTGAGCCCAACCCGACGGATACCTATGGTAGATCGGGGAAAACCACCGCTCAGGCTGTGTTGCTGGCGGGGCCGGAAGGTGCTAACTGCCACACCACGTATCATTGTAAGTCTCATTGGCTCAGTGTGAACTGCTTGTACAACCAACCTACACAGCCTATACCTCAACCTCCACTATACTAAGAACCTCTCATCTGAAGCTTAAAGTTGGGCACCTCTTCAAGGGACCTACGCCCCCCTGGTAAGAGGTGGCGCACGTCCTGGATGGAAGGATCTTAATTGTGGTTCCTCTCTTTTGAGCCCAACCCGACGGATACCTATGGTAGATCGGGGAAAACCACCGTTCAGGTCGTGTTGTCGGCGGGGCCGAGAGGTGCTTGCGCCTGATGTACTCTACTAGGAGCCTTGCAGGCTCAACACAAACCGTTAGCGTCATTACCTTATTACTTTTACCACGAGTACCCTTTCATTAGCAACTTTGAGCCAAGCACAAAATCAGTTACCTCTCTATTGTATATCGTAAATAGTTTAGCAGGCTGGACATGGAGGTCTTAGTCTTAGTTTCTAGCTTTAACGTACCATAATCTCTTCTAGTTAAGGTAGTTTTTAGGATGGTAGATGTTAAAAGCATGGTGAGCAACGGCCAGCGTCTTGAGGGTCATTCCAAGACCCGGGCCGCCGCCCACAACCAGGTGACGGGCCATATTATACCTATAACTTCTCTATTCAGTTCTCTTCCTTCCTTCTCTCTAAATATTAATTTCGTTTTGTTTATTAATATCTTACTTGATTTTGTATTAGTTATAAGTTTTTCTAATGCTGCACAAAAAAAAAAGATATGAAATGGATCTAAACAGAGCCCGCCTCCACGTGGCGGGACACGGGCAACGGTGTGAGTGGGGACGGGAGCCGGTGTGCTGTTACTTTCAGTCACTGCGGACCCCGGACCCAGTCACAGCGGCTAAGTGGCAGTATACGACCCACCATAAGAAATCAGACGGTGGGTCATAAAATATAAGCAGTTAGTGAAAAAAAAAAAAAAAAGTATCCCAAATGAAAATCTTGTCGTTTCCAAGGAAACGTTATTCGATTTAGAAGGAGATGTCAAAGAACACATAGTATTTCATAGCGACCCAATTTCTGTGTTAATTCGTCAATGTGAGAGAGTGAGGGATGCAGTAAAGAGGGAATAGTGCATCGGAAAGGAGATACTCGTATCCCAAAAGAAAATCCTGTCGTTTCCATAGAAACGTTACTCGATTTAGAAGGAGATTTCATAGAACCCATAGAATTTCATAGGGCCGCAATTTCTGTGTTAATTCCTCAATGTGAGGGAGCGAGGGATGCAGTAAAAAGGAATTGTGCATCGGAAAGGATATACTCGTATCCCAAAAGAAAATCCTGTCGTTTCCATGGAAACGTTATTCGATTTAGAAGTAGTAGTCGTAGAACCCCATAGTATTTCATAGCGACGCAATTTCTGTGATAATTCCTTAATGTGAGGGAGCGAGGGATGCAGTAAAGAAGGAATAGTGCATCGGAAAGGAGATAGTCATATCCCAAAAGAAAATCCTGTCAATTCTATAGAAACAGTACTCGATTTAGCAGGAGATGTCATAGAACCCATAGTATTTCATAGCGCTTCAATTTCTGAGTTAATTCGTCAATGTTAGGGAGCGAGGGATTCAGTAAAGAAGGAATAGTGCATCGGAAAGGAGATACTCGTATCCCAAAAGAAACTCCTGTCGTTTCCATAGAAACAGTACTCGATTTAGAAGGAAATGTCATAGAAGTCATAGTATTTCATAGCGCTTCAATTTCTGTGACAATTCGTCAATCTGAGGGAGCGAGGGATGCAGTAAAGCAGGGATAGTGCGTCGGAAAGGAGATACTCGTATCCCAAAAGAAAATCCTCTCGTTTCAATAGAAACGTTACTCGATTTAGAAGGAGAAGTCATAGAACCCATAGTATTTCATAGCGCTTCAATTTCTGAGATAATTCGTTATGTGAGGGAGCGAGGGATACAGTAAAGAAGGAATAGTGCATCGGAAAGGAGATACTCCTATCCCAAAAGAATATCCTGCCGTTTGCATAGAAACGTTACTCGATTAAGAAGGAGATCTCATAGAACCCACAGTATTTCATAGCGACGCGATTTCTGTGTTAATTCGTCAATGTGAGGCAGCGATTGACGCAGTAAAGAAGGAATAGTGCATAGGAAAGGAGATACTCGTATCCCAAAAGAGAATCCTGTCGTTTCCATAGAAACGTTACTCGATTTAGAAGAAGATGTCATGGAACCCATATTATAACATAGGGCATCAATTTCTGTGATAATTCGTCAATGTTAGGGAGCGAGGGATGCAGTAAAGAAGGAATAGTGCATCGGAATGGAGATAGTCGTATCCCAAAAGGAAATCCTCTCATTTCCATAGAAACGTTACTCGATTTAGAAGGAGAAGTCATAGAGCCTATAGTATTTCACAGCGACGTGATTTCATTGTTAATTCGTCAATGTGAGGGAGTGAGGGATGCAGTAAAGAAGGAATAGTGCACCGGAAAGAAGATAGTCGTATCCCAAAAGAAAATCCTTTTGTTTCCATAGAAACGTTACTCGACATAGAAGGAGATGTCATAGAGCCTATAGTATTTCACATCGACGTAACTTCATTGTTAATTCGTCAATGTGAGGCAGCGAGGGATGCAGTAAAGAAGGAATAGTGCTTCGGAAAGGCGATACTCGTATCCCAAAGGAAAATCCTGTCGTTAGAAGGCGATGTCATTGAACCCATAGTATTTTATAGCGACGCAATTTCAGTGATAAATCGTTAATGTGAGGGAGCGAGGGATGCAGTAAAGAAGGAATAGTGCATCGGAAACGAGATACTCGTATCCCAAAAGAAAATCCTGTCGTTTCCATGGGAACGTTACTCGATTTAGAGGGAGATGGCATAGAACCCACAGTATTTCATAGTGACGCAATTTCTGTGTTAATTTGTCTATGTGAGGGAGCGAGGGATGCAGTCAAGATGGAATAGTGCAACGGAAAGGAGATACTCGTATCCCAAAAGAAAATCCGGTAGTGCCCATAGAAAGGTTACTCGATTTTAGAAGGGAAGTCATAGAACCTATAGTATTTCATAGCGACGTAATTTCTGTGTTAATTCGTCAATGTGAGGGATCGAATGATGCAGTAAAGAAGTAATAGTGCATCGGAAAGGGGATACACGTATCTCAAAAGAAAATCCTATCGTTTCCATAGAAACGTTACTCGATTTAGAAGGAGATGTAATAGAACCCATAGTATTTCATAGCGACGCAATTTCTGTGTTATTTCGTCAACGTGAGGGAGCGAGGGATGCAGTAAATAAGGAACAGTGCATCGGAAAGGAGATACTCGTATCCCAAAAGAAAATCCTGTCGTTTCCATAGAAACGTTACTCGATTTAGAAGGAGTTGTCATGGATCCCATAGTATAACATATGGCTTCAATTTCTGTGATAATTTGTCAATGTGAGGGAGCGAGTGATGCAGTAAACAAGGAATAGTGTAACGGAAAGGAGATACTCGTATCCCAAAAGAAAATCCTGTCGTTTCCATAGAAACGTTACTCGATTTGGAAGGGGAAGTCATAGAACACATAGTATTTCATAGCGACTTAATTTCTGTGTTAATTCGTCAATGTGAGGGATCGAAAGATGCAGTAAAGAAGGAATAGTGCATCGGTAAGAAGATACTCGTATCCCAAAAGAAAATCCTGTCGTTTCCATAGAAACATTACCCGATTTCGAAGGAGAAGTTACAGAACACATAGTATTTCATACCGACGCAACTTCTGTGATAATTCGTCAATGTGAGGGAGCGAGGGATGCAGTAAAGAAGCAATAGTGCATCGGAAAGGAGATACTCGTATCCCAAAGAAAATCTAGTCGTTTCCATAGAAACAATACTCGATTTAGAAGGACATGTCATAGAACCCATAGTATTTCATAGCGACGCAATTTCTGTGTTAATTCGTCAATGTGAGGGATCGAATGTTGCAGTAAAGAAGTAATAGTGCATCGGAAAGGAGATACTCGTATCCCAAAAGAAAATCCTGTCGTTTCAATAGAAACGTTACTCTATTTGGAAGGAGTTGTCATAGAACCCATAGTATTACATAGCGACGCAATTTCTGTGTTAATTTGTCAATGTGATGGATCAAAGGATGCAGTAAAGAAGGAATAGTGCATCGGAAAGGAGATACTCGTATCCCAAAAGAGAATCCTGTCGTTTCCATAGAAACGTTACTCGATTTAGAAGAAGATGTCATGGAACCCACATTGTAACATAGGGTATCAATTTCTGTGATAATTCGTCAATGTGAGGGAGCGAGGGATGCAGTAAACAAGGAATTGTGTATCAGGAAGGAGATACTCGTATCCCAAAAGAAAATCCTGTCGTTTCCATAGAAACGTTACTCGATTTAGAAGGACATGTCATAGAACCCATAGTATTTCATAGCGACGCTATTTCTGTGTTAATTCGTCAATGTGAGGGAGCGAGGGATGCAGTAAAGAAGGAATAGTGCAAAGGAAATTAGATACTCGTATCCCAAAAGAAAATGCTTTCGTTTCCATTGAAACGTTACTCGATTTAGAAGGAGATGTCTTAGAACCCATAGCATTAAATTGTGACGCAATTTCTGTGTTAATTCGTCAATGTGAGGGAGCGAGGGATGCAGTAAAGAAGGAATAGTGCATCGTCAAGGAGAAACTCGTATCCCAAAAGATAATACTGTCGTTTCATTGAAACGTTACCCGATTTAGAAGGAAAAGTCATAGAACCCATAGTATTTTATAGCGACGCAATTTCTGTGTTAATTCGTCAATGTGAGGGATCCAAGGATGCAGTGAAGAAGGAATAGTGCATCGGAAAGGAGATAGTCATATCCCAAAAGAGAATCCTGTCGTTTCCATAGAAACGTTACTCGATTTAGAAGAAGATGTCATGGAACCCATAGTATAACATAGGGCTTCAATTTCTGTGATAATTCGTCAATGTGAGGGAGCGAGGGATGCAGTAAACAAGGAATAGTGTATCAGAAAGGAGATACTCGTGTAAGTAGGCTGTTTAGGTTTTTTTATTGGTAACGCCACCTCTGTATGAAAATCACTGGCTGTGCAGTCTGTGGCTGCTTTGCATTGTTGTAATACTCGCCATTGTAGTGTTAGGCAGCTGGTTGTGAACAGCGCGTAGCGTTGCGCAGTTGGAGGTGAGCCGCCAGCAGTGGTGGATGTGGGGAGAGAGATGGCGGAGTTTTGAAATTTGTCATGTACTGCTATATATATTATGACTATTGAGGTAAATACATTGGTTGTTCTCTATCAAAATCTTTCATTTGCTAACTATGCCTATCAGTAGTTAGTGCCTTCAGTAGTTTGAATCTTTTATTTAGCTGGCAGTAGTGGAGCTCACTGTATTGCAGTAGCTTGAGTAGCGAAGATTTTTGTGAGGTAATTGATTTGTAAAAGGTATAGTTTAATGTTAGTCAGGGCCTTTCTTTCGTAGGGATTTTTTGAAAGTCAGATTGCGTTGCGCTAAGAAAATACTGTGTGTCAGTTTAAGCACAGTCGTGTATAAATGGTTCTAAGGGGAAGTTTCATATGTCGACCCTTAGCCGAGGATACCTCACTGGAATCTTCTGATTTTTTCTTGTAGTTTGTGTAATTAGTGTAGCTTTTGTTTATTGCTAGCGCGTAGTTATAGAGAGAATTTCCTTTGTAGTTGTAGTTTTTCATTGTTGTACAGTAAAACAGTTGTGGCATGCATGTAGATTTGCACCAAGTATTTCGCAGCTGCAATTAACTAGATATTATTTTCAGTGCTATGTTAATGTGTTCTCTTATTTTTGCTCTTCAAATTGTGCCTTTCTGTGTTATCGTGTGAAATATTGTGACAATAATGGCGTGTGAAAAACGTAACACTAGGCTACAAAGTAAACTGAGAAATAATAGTGACGACGAGCGTAGCTTATCAGCACCACTGTGTAATGAATTAACAGACATTCAAAGTAATAATTTGGTAACTGTGCATAGGGAAATGGAGCGAGCATCAAATAATGGTGTAGACAGTGAAACAATTAGAGAACAGGGAAGCATTATCGATCGATCGGTCGGCAACAGCTCGCCTCAGGAATCCGAAATGACAGGAAACAATCTCGCAAATACTGTAGACTCAGGTTTTGGGTTCTCACCGTTTTCTCAAATGAGTCAAGACATATTTTCTGCTTGTCAAAATGTGAATGTTGCCGGTGAAAATGCACTGCAAAAAAGCATAGAGAAACAGATTCCAGACACTAATACATTATTATTGCAATTAATGCAACAAATGGAACAAAATCAGAGACAAATGGGACAAAATCTTCAAAAGTTAGACACAATGGAACAAAATCTTCAAAAGTTAGACACAATGGAACAACACCAGAGACAAACACAGCAACAGTTAGACGCAGTGGAACAAAATCTTAAAAAGTTAGACACAGTGGAACAAAATCTTCAAAAGTTAGACACAGTGGAACAAAATCTTCAAAAGTTAGACACCACACTTGAACAAACACGTGAAGATTTAACTACTGAGTTACATAACATTGAATCGTAATGTCAAAAAGTGTGTAATGACGTAAAAACACAAATTTGTGAGCATTTTCAACCTATTTTTTCGCGGCATGAAAATGCATTACAGAATCACGAAGCAGCCATAAAAGAACTGCAAACCATTGTTCATGAAAATCATGAGACCTTTTGGGCTAAATTTGACTCAGTTGCATCTACCGATTCGGTTACGCAACTTGCAAAAATTCAAGAAAACTTAAAGGACACAGTAGATACTCTGAAACTTGGTTCAGAAAAATACACTGAGGAAATAAGTACACTATCGGAGAAAGTAGCCGAACTTTCGGATCAGTTCACTAATTTATCTACGAAGGTAGATGATAATCTGAATGACACAAAACCGGTAGTCTTTAATGACACAGAAGAGAGCGAACAAATTAGGAAACTGAAACAAAATCTGAATCAACACCAAAGAGAAATCCGGGAAGTACAAGATCAGCTGACACAGGTAATACAAGAATTACATATTTCAGAGGACACTCGCGCCCCAATACGGGAAGAGGGACTTAGAAATACGGAACAGCCACAAAATAAAAACACAGGGCACTTCGGAAATTATGAAAGAAATTGGCAAGGTACACCGAATTTTGAGATGGAACCGCCGACACGACGTAACAATGACCGATATGCTACTCGCCGACACGATGATTTTGACTATAAGCTGTTTATTACTACACGTAAATTCAAAACGTTTAAGAATTCTGCCAACGACATTCATCCACAAGCGTGGCTCCATCAATTCTCTCATTGTTTTCCTCCCAACTGGTCATTGGAGCACAGGTTAGAATTTATGTGTGGCTACTTGGAGAATGAACCAGCTGTAAGAATGCGATCGGTCATTCACGATTGTCACAGTGAAGGAGAATTTTATCATGCCTTCCTCTCAGCATATTGGTCTCAAGCCACACAAGACCGAGTAAAACATGGCATCATAATGATGAAACACTTTGAACAATCTGAATTTTCCAGTCTTGTCAAATATTTTGAAGACATGTTGCATAAGAATCGGTATCTTTCAAACCCATACAGCCCCTCAGAACTCATCCGCATTTGCTTAATAAAATTGCCTGAACATTTACGGCATATTATTTTAGCAGGACGTTGCAAAGAAGACATTGAGGCTTTTCAGGGACTGTTACAAGAACTGGAAATTGACACTGACAATCGCGGAACGCGAAAACAGGAACACAACAATTACAGGTCACATCTGTCACAATTCCGCTATGAAAGAAATAATAACTGGACACGACAAGGCTATTCTTACAACGCAAAGCGTGAACAAAACAGACACCACCCATATGACAACCACTGGCAGAGTAATAGTTACAGGGAAAGATCGCATTTCCGAAGTAATGAATATGACAGAGATAACCATAGAAACAGACAATATGGTAATCAGAACTATTATTATCAAGGGAGACAGAATACTTTCAGACGCAACAGTTCAGCGCGCAGTTACGATTCAGGGAGAAATTCTCCACCACATGACCGACAAACAAGAAACTACGTAAACTACCGACAAAACGACAGACCTGAATTCCATCAGAGCTGGCGAGCTTCAAACAGGGCAGGGGCCTCTCGGCAAGGCGAATTTGTAGAAGTTAGGTCTCCTAATCCCAATAACGACGCGCGCCAACAAAGAGACAGACAATGACTCGCACCGCAGGCAGCCGCTTGCGCCGGCTGGCACAGAGAAAAATAACATAGGCGCTAACCTTGAGAAAAACTCCAGTATTCTTTACTGATGTATACCGCATGATAATTGCATTCAAGTTCAAACTCTGAGTACTATGAAGAGTAAAGAATTGCACCGCATTTCATATGTAAAACCGTTTATTGAAAGATATCTGCTTTTTAACTTTGTCTTTGCCATATAACTTTTCACTTTACATTGCTAGTAAGCTTTGTCAGACTTAGAAACTGTTACCATGCAACAATGTTTGAAGTTAAATATCCAATCAAGAACCAAGAGAACTTATTTAAACAGAAATTACGAATGCATTGTTATTGTGAACAAACGACACAGTGTTATTGTGTGTGTACATTCTTGCTTGTTTGTTGCACGATTACATAACGACTATAAAGCTTACATACTTAGGACATATACTGGTACTGCTAATGAGATTTTAATGCAACATTTTGGTTTACTTGAAAATACATTCTGGATTTAAAGTACTTTCTGTGAAATACCAGATGACACAGTGGTTAGTTTATATGACAGCTACACGATTTTATCACGATGCTACTAATGAGTGACAAGTTACAATGTAGCTTTTGCAGTGTTTCTGTTTTATATCTGCACAGTTTTTCTGCATTATTCTGGAAAGTAAAACATGTTTTAGTAGCAACTTTTGTGGTATAGCTACAATGAGACAGCCTTTTCCGTAGCACAACAATACGTTACAGTACAGTATTTTCTTCATCACAACAATAAGCGTAATAACTAAGATATCTATACGCAAAGCATTTCACTTTCATTTATGATGAGGTAAGTACATTGACTTCAGCAGAACTTTGCTTACAGAGGACGATAACTACGACACTTCCACAGAATTATCTTACAGCAAGACGCACATTTAGCGCTACAGGGCACGCATTTGAGAGATTAATTTTGTACTTAAGCCATTTATTTTTCAAGATTTTTGAATTGCAAAGAAGGTTTTCCATGATACATTTCATTCCATTGCTGTAATCTGTAACACCTGAGGGTATTATTACATTAATCCTCAGGGGGGTACACGCGTAATTTGTGTACCATCTGTTTGGCACACACAAGGAGCCCTAGCAAATATGGTATTTGCTTATACAATTTTACACATCGGTACCATATTTCTCTAACACACAAATTACACAGCTATCTGATTATTTAACGAAGAAAGAAACATTTTTTTTACTACTTCAGTGACAGATATTTACGTAATTACACAGATGGATAACTTCACACTTATGAAATTGTATTTTGTCTGTACTTTGTGAAATGTTCTTATTTTTTCGGAACCATTGTGATATTATAAATGCTTTGAATGATGTATTTGGTATGGGATCATGATTTTTAAAGTACGTTTGAGGTAGATGACACTATTGAAATGAGCAGAGAATTTTTTTTAGGTTTTGAAATTATTGGAGGAAGCTACGACGATTTTGAGAATTGACTGAGATGTTATGATATTATTACGACGACGATGTGTACTATGCTGTTGAGATATGTTTATGATCAATAAGATGACGCTACCGTATATGAGGAATAAGGAGTATGTAGGAAACCAAGAATCGTACTTTAAGAGTTATGAAATGTGTGACTGTATCACAATGCTGACGAATATTTTTTTTGGACACTTATATTTATAGGAATTTGTTTCTACAGATTTGCAACGCTAATTCTTGACCTGTGAAATTTTTTATATGAGACTGTCACTGTAGCGGAAACTGCTGTCGTAAATACTTCTGTAAGAAAGGTAAGTGACCTTGACGTAATGCGTCTTGAGCGGCCACCTGGGCCAGCCGCCTGGAGAAAAAGCCATTAGAAAAAAAAAGGGGGCCATTAACCTCGCTTCTGACATTCCTTTGTAGAAAGCATCGCAAAAACGACACGGTCGAACTTGAAAACATATGATTACACTGGATGCCTAATGAAATGACGAGAAATATTTTTATGTCTATACACCTGATTATGACTACTGTCTCTCTAGATGAGAGATTTTTTTACTAACTTATGAAATGCCTCATGACTACTGAATGATTATTTTATGTTTTACTTTGTACATAGTTGCTTATTTCATTTGATATCTGGTTTCCAGCTGTCTTGCAGCATTGGTTTTATAAAATAAACTTAAATGCATTTGCTAATGTGAAAACTTTCTGTCAACAGATCTATTAAATAATTATTTTATGATCCACATTCTTCGAAAAAAGGAGCTCTTGGAATGGAAAGAACAATAAGAAGGGACTAATAACAGGAACTGCATATATAATTTTCTTTTCAAGTACTTGGTAATTTCTTTTGTAGAATAAATCGTGATGAATCACTCTAGTGTTAAGATGTGACATAGGTATTAGACATGGCCATTTTTAGTGTAATATTTTTTTCTGCTTGAGGTCTAGGTTTAAATTTTATTTGCTGCTGCTGTTTGCCAGGCATAATGTTACTGAATTTGACTTTGTATTACGCTGTTAAGCCAGTTTTACTACTGATTTATTTTTCTTGTTGCTGCACATTGGCTCATATTAGTTGTAACGTTGCATTGCTTGGTAATTTAGATTTCCTGTAGCTTGCTCTGCAATTTTCCATTTTTTTTGTCATTGCTGTTTATGTTAATATGTTATGTGCTGCTGCATTGCCTCGTCCCTTAGTTTAGCATCTGAGCTCAGTAGATTTAAGTTAGCTTAAGAGGGGGTAGACTATATAAGAGACTTAGTTGCGATGAATTGGAAGAAATTCATTGAGAAATTATACAAAAAAAGTACAGAAAGCAGGTATAGATAGGACTTTTTGGGAATAATGATGAACGAAGGGAGATCTCCATGCAAAATACTGCAGTAAAACAAACCCTGTCCTTTCCTTTTGTGTCATCCCTCTATGTGTTTGTGTACCCTTGTGTATTTGTGTTTTTCCTGTCGTTATGTGTTTAGCTGATGAGAGCTATGTTGTAGAATTTTTCTAATACTATGTTATTTACCTTGTAAATATGCTTAGACATTATTTATTCTGTTTTGTTTTAATGCTCATGTGTGAAGTTGATGTTTCAAAATTTATTCTGATCTTTTGTGTATCTACTTATCTCATAATTCCTGTAACACTGATGTATATGTTATTTTGATTCTTTTGTAAAGCCCATATTACTACAAATGTTATCTGTATTATTATGTTTTTAATGATGTATTTTGTACCTTTTTAATTGTATTCTCATGTTATAAAATTGTAATTGACACCAGTTTATCAAACTAAGTAACTTGTAAGCATTCATTTCACTGCACACGTTTCTATTGGTCATAGTATATGGACAATATGTAAGGAGTAGGGACTGTTAGTGTTTGCACGTGTGTTAATAATCCAGCAAGGGACTGGATAACAGCATTGCTGGTTCTAAGGACATATCAAAAAAATTTTCTGTTCTTGCACAAGTGGTGGTTTATGGACTTGCTATATTCTCTGCAAGAATCTTCGATGGTGATTGTGCACCTGCACAGTCGCAACGGATGGCTGCTAGCGATCTCTACAAGGACTACAGTGGGTCTGCATCTTTGATGACCCACCAATACCATTATTTCTACAAGGACTACAGTGGGTCTGCATCTTTGATGGCCCACCAATACCATCATCTCTACAACGACTGCAGTGGGTCTGCACCTCTGTTGGCCCACCAGTACCGTAATCTCTACCAGGACTGCAGTGGGTCTGCTCTGTGATGACCTAACTACCAATATTCTTCAAAACGTCGACTGACTCTGATGTGGGTTTACTCTGTTGTGGCCCATTACCTGTCTGCATGTCGAGTCAGCACTGTCTTTCCGTTGGAAGGACAACACTACTTCTTCAAGACTGCATGGAAATCCACTACGTCTGTGTGCATTGTCTTTTACTGCTCAGACTTTGAGAAAAACACGGCAATTTTAGTGTGATCAACGATCAGGACTGTCTTTATGGACTGTGAGAAAATTTTAGCTTTTGACCAACATTGTATCAGTAAGTGTGTGCATTTGATTTCTTTGTTATTGTAATTACGATTATGAAAAATTTTAACAAATTTGTATTGGCCAGTGCCCAAAAAAAAAATTTGCAAAATTTTTTGTGGGGAGCATGGGGGCTATGTAAGTAGGCTGTTTAGGTTTTTTTATTGGTAACGCCACCTCTGTATGAAAATCACTGGCTGTGCAGTCTGTGGCTGCTTTGCATTGTTGTAATACTCGCCATTGTAGTGTTAGGCAGCTGGTTGTGAACAGCGCGTAGCGTTGCGCAGTTGGAGGTGAGCCGCCAGCAGTGGTGGATGTGGGGAGAGAGATGGCGGAGTTTTGAAATTTGTCATGAACTGCTATATATATTATGACTATTGAGGTAAATACATTGGTTGTTCTCTATCAAAATCTTTCATTTGCTAACTATGCCTATCAGTAGTTAGTGCCTTCAGTAGTTTAAATCCTTTATTTAGCTGGCTGTAGTGGAGCTCACTGTATTGCAGTAGCTTGAGTAGCGAAGATTTTTGTGAGGTAAGTGATTTGTAAAAGGTATAGTTTAATGTTAGTCAGGGCCTTTCTTTCGTAGGGATTTTTTGAAAGTCAGATTGCGTGCGCTAAAAAAAATACTGTGTGTCAGTTTAAGCACAGTCAGGTATAATTTTTCAAAACGGGACGTTTCACTCGTATCCCAAAAGATAATACTGTAGTTTCATTGAAACGTTACTCGATTTAGAAGGAGAAGTCATAGAACCCATAGTATTTCATAGCGACGCAATTTCTGTGTTATTTCGTCAATGTGAGGGATCGAGGGATGCAGTAAAGAAGGAATAGTGCACCGGAAAGAAGATAGTCGTATCCGAAAAGAAAATCCTGTCGTTTCCATAGAAACGTTACTCGATTTAGAAGGAGAAGTCATAGAACCCATAGTATTTCATAGCGCTTCACTTTCTGTGATAATTCGTTAATGTGAGGGAGTGAGGGATGCAGTAAAAAAGGAATAGTGCATCGGAAAGGAGGTAGTCGTATCCCAAAAGAAAATCCTGTCGTTTCCATAGAAACGTTACTCGATTTAGAAGGAGATGTCATAGAGCCTATAGTATTTCACAGCGACGTGATTTCATTGTTAATTCGTCAATGTCAGGGAGCGAGGGATGCAGTAAAGAAGGAACAGTGCACCGGAAAGAAGATAGTCGTATCCGAAAAGAAAATCCTGTCGTTTCCATAGAAACGTTACTCGATTTAGAAGGAGAAGTCATAGAACCCATAGTATTTCATAGCGCTTCACTTTCTGTGATAATTCGTTAATGTGAGGGAGTGAGGGATGCAGTAAAAAAGGAATAGTGCATCGGAAAGGAGATACTCGTATCCCAAAAGAAAATCCTGTCATTTCCGTTGGAACGTTACTCGATTTAGATGGAGAAGTCATAGTACCCATAGTATTTCATCGCGACGCAATTTCTGTGTTATTTCGTCAATGTGAGGGAGCGAGGGATGGAGTAAAGAAGGAATAGTGCATCGGAAAGGAAATATTCGTATCCCAAAAGAAAATCCAGTCGTTTCCATAGAAACGTTACTCGATTTAGAAGGAGAAGTCATAGAACACATAGTATTTCATAGCGACGCAATTTCTGTGTTAATTCGTCAATGTGAGGGATCGAATGATGCAGTAAAGAAGTAATAGTGCATCGGAAAGGAGATACTCGTATCCCAAAAGAAAATCCCGTCGTTTCCATAGAAACGTTACTTGATTTAGAAGGAGATGTCATAGAACCCATAGTATTTCATAGCGACGCAATTTCTGTGTTATTTCGTCAACGTGAGGGAGCGAGGGATGCAGTAAATAACGAACAGTGCATCGGAAAGGAGTTACTCGTATCCCAAAAGAAAATCCTATCGTTTCCATGGGAACGTTACTCGATTTAGGTGGAGAGGTCATGGAACCCATAGTATTTCATCGTGACGAAATTTATCTGTTATTTCGTCAATGTGAGGGATCGAGGGATGCAGTAAAGAAGGAATAGTGCATCGGAAAGCAGATACGCGTATCCCAAAAGAAAATCCTTTTGTTTCCATAGAAACGCTACTCGACTTAGAAGGAGATGTCATAGAGCCTATAGTATTTCACAGCGACGTAACTTCATTGTTAATTCGTCAATGTGAGGCAGCGAGGGATGCAGTAAAGAAGGAATAGTGCATCGGAAAAGCGATACTCGTATCCCAAAGGAAAATCCTGTCGTTTCCATTGAAACGTTACTCGATTTAGAAGGCGATGTCATTGAACCCATAGTATTTCATAGCGACGCAATTTCAGTGATAAATTGTTAATGTGAGGGAGCGAGGGATGCAGCTAAGAAGGAATGGTGCATCGGAAAGGAGATACTCGTATCCCAAAAGAAAATCCTGTCGTTTCCATGGGAACGTTACTCGATTTAGAAGGAGATGTCATAGAACCCACAGTATTTCATAGTGACGCAATTTCTGTGTTAATTTGTCGATGTGAGGGAGCGAGGGATGAAGTAAAGATGGAATAGTGCAACGGAAAGGAGATACTCGTATCCCAAAAGAAAATCCGGTAGTTCCCATAGAAACGTTACTCGATTTTAGAAGGGGAAGTCATAGAAAGCATAGTATTTCATAGCGACGTAATTTCTCTGTTAATTCGTCAATGTGGGCTAGTGAGGGATGCAGTAAAGAAGGAATAGTGCATCGGAAAGGAGATAGTCGTATCCCAAAAGGAAATCCTCTCGTTTCCATAGAAACGTTACTCGATTTAGAAGGAGAAGTCATAGAACCCATAGTATTTCATAGCGACGCAATTTCAGTGATAAATCGTTAATGTGAGGGAGCGAGGGATACAGTAAACAAGGAATAGTGCATCGGAAAGGAGATACTCGTATCCCAAAAGAAAATAATGTCGTTTCCATTGAAACGTTACTCGATTTAGAAGGAGATGTCATAGAACCCACTGTATTTCATAATGACGCAATTTCTGTGTTCATTTGTCTATGTTAGGGAGCGAGGGATGCAGTAAAGAAGGAATAGTGCATCGGAAAGGAGATACTCGTATCCCAAAAGAAAATCCTGTCGTTTCCATGGGAACGTTACTCGATTTAGGTGGAGAAGTCATGGAACCCATAGTATTTCATCGCGACGCAATTTCTATGTTATTTCGTCAATGTGAGGGATCGAGGGATGCAGTAAAGAAGGAATAGTGCATCGGAAAGGAGATACCGGTATCCCAAAAAAAATCCTTTCGTTTCCATAGAAACGTTACTCGATTTAGAAGGAGATGTCATAGAGCCTATAGTATTTCACAGCGACGTGATTTCATTGTTAATTCGTCAATGTGAGGGAGCGAGGGATGCAGTAAAGAAGGAATAGTGCACCGGAAAGAAGATAGTCGTATCCGAAAAGAAAATCCTGTCGTTTCCATAGAAACGTTACTCGATTTAGAAGGAGTTGTCATGGATCCCATAGTATAACATAGGGCTCCAATTTCTGTGATAATTTGTCAATGTGAGGGAGCGAGTGATGCAGTAAACAAGGAATAGTGTAACGGAAAGGAGATACTCGTACCCCAAAAGAAAATCCTGTCGTTTCCATAGAAACGTTATTCGATTTAGAAGGAGAAGTCATAGAACACATAGTATTTCATAGCGGCGCAATTTCTGGGTTAATTCGTCAATGTTAGGGAGCGAGGGATGCAGTAAAGAAGGAATAGTGCATCGGAAAGGAGATAGTCGTAACCCAAAAGAAAATCCTGTCGTTTCCATAGAAACGGTACTCGATTTAGAGGGAGAAGTCATAGAACACATAGTATTTCATAGCGCTTCAATTTCTGTGATAATTCGTTAATGTGAGGGAGTGAGGGATGCAGTAAAGAAGGAATAGTGCATCGGAAAGGAGATAGTCGTATCCCAAAAGAAAATCCTGTCATTTCCATTGGAATGTTATTCGATTTAGATGGAGAAGTCATAGAACCCATAGTATTTCATCGCGTTGGAATTTCTGTGTTATTTCGTAAATGTGAGGGAGCGAGGGATGCAGTGAAGAAAGAATAGTGCATCGGAAAGGAAATATCGTATCCCAAAAGAAAATCCAGTCGTTTCCATACAAACAATACTCGATTTAGAAGGACATGTCATGGAACCCATAGTATTTCATAGCGACGCAATTTCTGTGTTAATTCGTCAATGTGAGGGATCGAATGACGCAGTAAAGAAGTAATAGTGCATCGGAAAGGAGATACTCGTATCCCAAAAGAAAATCCTGTCGTTTCCATAGAAACGTTACTCTATTTGGAAGGATTTGTCATAGAACCCATAGTATTTCATAGCGACGCAATTTCTGTGTTAATTCGTCAATGTGAGGGATCGAAGGATGCAGTAAAGAAGGAATAGTGCATCGGAAAGGAGATACTCGTATCCCAAAAGAGAATCCTGTCGTTTCCATAGAAACGTTACTCGATTTAGAAGAAGATGTCATGGAACCCATATTTTAACATAAGGCATCAATTTCGGTGATATTTCGTCAATGTGAGGGAGCGAGGGATGCAGTAAACAAGGAATAGTGCATCGGAAATTAGATACTCCTATCCCAAAAGAAAATGCTGTCGTTTCCATTGAAACGTTACACGATTTAGAAGGAGATGTCTTAGAACCCATAGCATTAAATTGTGACGCAATTTCTGTGTTAATTCGTCAATGTGAGGGAGCGAGGGATGCAGTAAAGAAGGAATAGTGCATCGTAAAGGAGAAACTCGTATCCCAAAAGATAATACTGTCGTTTCATTGAAACGTTACCCGATTTAGAAGGAAAAGTCATAGAACCCATAGTATTTTATAGCGACGTAATTTCTGTGTTAATTCGTCAATGTGAGGGATCCAAGGATGCAGTGAAGAAGGAATAGTGCATCGGAAAGGAGATAGTCATATCCCAAAAGAGAATCCTGTCGTTTCCATAGAAACGTTACTCGATTTAGAAGAAGATGTCATGGAACCCATAGTATAACATAGGGCTTCAATTTCTGTGATAATTCGTCAATGTGAGGGAGCGACGGATGCAGTAAACAAGGAATAGTGTATCAGAAAGGAGATACTCGTATCCCAAAAGAAAAGCCTGTCGTTTCCATAGAAACGTTACTCTATTTGGAAGGAGTTGTCATAGAACCCATAGTATTTCATAGCGTCGCAATTTCTGTGTTAATTCGTCAATGTGAGGGATCGAAGGATGCAGTAAAGAAGGAATAGTGCATCGGAAAGGAGATAGTCGTCTCCCAAAAGAAAATCCAGTCGTTTCCATAGAAACGTTACTCGATTTAGAAGGAGATGTCATAGAGCCTATAGTATTTCACAGCGACGTGATTTCATTGTTAATTCGACAATTTGAGGGAGCGAGGGATGCAGTAAAGAAGGAATAGTGCATCGGAAAGACGATAGTCATATCCCAAAAGATAAATCTTGTCGTTTCCATAGAAACGTTACTCGATTTAGAAGGAGAAGTCATAGAACCCATAGTATTTCATAGCGCTTCACTTTCTGTGATAATTCGTTAATGTGAGGGAGTGACGGATGCAGTAAAAAAGGAATAGTGCATCGGAAAGGAGATACTCGTATCCCAAAAGAAAATCCTGTCATTTCCGTTGGAACGTTACTCGATTTAGATGGAGAAGTCATAGAACTCATAGTATTTCATAGCGACGCAATTTCTGTGTTAATTCGTCAATGTGAGGGATCGAAAAATGCAGTAAAGAAGGAATAGTGCATCGGTAAGAAGGTACTCGTATCCCAAAAGAAAATCCTGTCGTTTCCATAGAAACATTACCCGATTTCGAAGGAAAAGTTATAGAACACATAGTACTTCATACCGACGCAACTTCTAAGATAATTCGTCAATGTGAGGGAGCGAGGGATGCAGTAAAGAAGCAATAGTGCATCGGAAAGGAGATACTCGTATCCCAAAAGAAAATCCGGTCGTTCCCATAGAAACGTTACTCGATTTTAGAAGGGGAAGTCATAGAACCCATAATATTTCATAGCGACGTAATTTCTTTAATAATTCGTCAATGTGGGCTAGTGAGGGATGCAGTAAAGAAGGAATAGCGCATCGGAATGGAGATAGTGGTATCCCAAAAGGAAATCCTCTCGTTTCCATAGAAACGTTACTCGATTTAGAAGAAGTCATAGAACGCATAGTGTTCTATAGCGACGCAATTTCTGGGTTAATTCGTCATTGTTAGGGAGCGAGGGACGCAGTAAAGAGGGAATAGTGCATCGGAAAGGAGATAGTCATATCCCAAAAGAGAATCCTGTCGTTTCCATAGAAACGTTACTAGATTTAGAAGGAGATGTCATAGAGCCTATAGTATTCCACAGCGACGTGATTTCATTGTTAATTCGTCATTGTGCGGCAGCGAGGGATGCAGTAAAGAAGGAATAGTGCATCGGAAAGGAGATACTTGTATCCCAAAAGAAAACCCTTTCGCTTCCATAGAAACGTTACTCGATTAGAGAAGGAGAAGTCATAGAACACACAGTATTTCATAGAGACGCAATTTCTGTGTTAATTCGTCAATGTGAGGGAGCGAGGGATGCAGTAACGAAGGAATAGTGCATCGGAAAGGAGATAGTCGTATCCCAAAAGAATATCCTGTCGTTTCCATAGAAACGTTACTCGATTTAGAAGAAGTAGTCATAGAACCCACAGTATTTCATAGCGACGCAATTTCTGTGTTAATTCGTCAATGTGAGGGAGCGAGGGATGCAGTAAGGAAGGAATAGTGCATCGGAATGGAGATAGTCGTATCCAAAAGAAAATCCTGTCGTTTCCATAGAAACGTTACTCGATTTAGAAGGAGTTGTCATGGATCCCATAGTATAACATAGGGCTTCAATTTCTGTGATAATTTGTCAATGTGAGGGAGCGAGTGATGCAGTAAACAAGGAATAGTGTAACGGAAAGGAGATACTCGTATCCCAAAAGAAAATCCTGTCGTTTCCATAGAAACGTTACTCGATTTGGAAGGAGAAGCCATAGAACCCAGAGTATTTCATAGCGACGCAATTTCTGTGTTAATTTCTCAATGTGAGGGATCGAAAGATGCAGTAAAGAAGGAATAGTGCATCGGTAAGAAGATACTCGTATCCCAAAAGAAAATCCTGTCGTTTTCATAGAATCATTACCCGATTTCGAAGGAGAAATTATAGAACACATAGTATTTCATACCGACGCAACTTCTGTGATAATTCGTCAATGTGAGGGAGTGAGGGATGCAGTAAAGAAGCAATAGTGCATCGGAAAGGAGATGTATCCCAAAAGAAAATCCGGTCGTTCCCATAGAACCGTTACTCGATTTTAGAAGGGGAAGTCATAGAACCCATAGTACTTCATAGAGACGTAATTTCTTTAATAATTCGTCAATGTGGGCTAGTGATGGATGCAGTAAAGAAGGAATAGTGCATCGGAATGGAGATAGTGGTATCCCAAAAGGAAATCCTCTCGTTTCCATAGAAACGTTACTCGATTTAGAAGAAGTCATAGAACACATAGTATTTTATAGCGACGCAATTTCTGGGTTAATTCGTCAATGTTAGGGAGCGAGGGACGCAGTAAACAGGGAATAGTGCATCAGAAAGGAGATAGTCATATCTCAAAAGAAAATCCTGTCGATTCCATAGAAACAGTACTCGATTTAGGAGGAGATGTCATAGAACACATAGTATTTCATAGCGCTTCAATTTCTGAGTTAATTCGTCAATGTTAGGGGGCGAGGGATTCAGTAAAGAAGGAATAGTGCATCGGAAAAGAGATAGTCGTAGCACAAAAGGAAATCCTCTCGTTTCCATAGAAACGTTACTCAATTTAGAAGGAGAAGTCGTAGAACACATAGTGTTTCATAGCGACGCAATTTCTGGGTTAATTCGTCAATGTTAGGGAGGGAGGGATGCAGTAAAGAAGGAATAGTGCATCGGAAAGGAGATACTCGTATCCCAAAAGAAAATCCTGTCATTTCCGTTGGAACGTTACTCGATTTAGATGGAGAAGTCATAGAACCCATAGTATTTCATCGCGACGGAATTTCTGTGTTATTTCGTAAATGTGAGGTAGCGAGGGATGCAGTAAAGAAGGAATAGTGCATCGGAAAAGAGATAGTCGTATCCCAAAAGAGAATCCTGTCGTTTCCATAGAAACGTTACTCGACTTAGAAGAAGATGTCATGGAGGCCATATTATAACATAGGGCATCAATTTCTGTGATAATTGGTTGATGTGAGGGAGCGAGGGATGCAGTAAACAAGGAATAGTGTATCAGAAACGAGATACTCGTATCCCAAAAGAAAGGCCTGTCGTTTCCATAGAAACGTTACTCTATTTGGAAGGAGATGTCATAAAACCCATAGTATTTCATAGCGTCGCAATTTCTGTGTTAATTCGTCAATGTGAGGGATCGAAGGATGCAGTAAAGAAGGAATAGTGCATCGGAAAGGAGATAGTCATATCCCAAAAGAAAATCCTGTCGATTCCATAGAAACCGTACTCGATTTAGAAGGAGATGTCATAGAACCCATAGCATTTCATAGCGCTTCAATTTCTGAGTTAATTCGTCAATGTTAGGGAGCGAGAGATTAAGTAAAGAAGGAATAGTGCATCGGAAAGGAGATAGTCGTATCCCAAAAGGAAATCCTCTCATTTCCATAGAAACGTCACTCGATTTAGAAGGAGAAGTCATAGAACGCATAGTATTCTATAGCGACGCAATTTCTGGGTTAATTCGTCAATGTTAGGGAGCGAGGGACGCAGTAAGGAGGGAATAGTGCATCGGAAAGGAGATAGTCATTTCCCAAAAGAGAATCCTGTCATTTCCATAGAAACGTTACTAGATTTAGAAGGAGATGTCATAGAGCCTATAGTATTCCACAGCGACGTGATTTCATTGTTAATTCGTCATTGTGAGGCAGCGAGGGATGCAGTAAAGAAGGAATAGTGCATCGGAAAGGAGATACTTGTATCCCAAAAGAAAACCCTTTCGCTTCCATAGAAACGTTACTCGATTTAGAAGGAGAAGTCATAGAACACATAGTATTTCATAGAGACGCAATTTCTGTGTTAATTCGTCAATATGAGGGAGCGAGGGATGCAGTAAGGAAGGAATAGTGCATCGGAAAGGAGATAGTCGTATCCCACAAGAATATCCTGTCGTATCCATAGAAACGTTACTCGATTTAGAAGAAGTAGTCATAGAACCCACAGTATTTCATAGCGACGCAATTTCTGTGTTAATTCGTCAATGTGAGGGAGCGACGGATGCAGTAAGGAAGGAATAGTGCATCGGAATGGAGATAGCCTTATCCCAAAAGAAAATCCTGTCGTTTCCATAGAAACGTTACTCGATTTAGAAGGAGATGTCATAGAGCCTATAGTATTTCACAGCGACGTAATTTCATTGTTAATTCGTCAATGTGAGAGAGCGAGGGATGCATTAAAGAAGGAATAGTGCATCAAAAAGGAGATACTCGTATCCCAAAAGAAAATCCTGTCGTTTCCATAGAAACGTTACTCGATTTAGAAGGAGTTGTCATGGATCCCATAGTATAACATAGGGCTTCGATTTCTGTCATAATTTGTCAATGTGAGGGAGCGAGTCATGCAGTAAACAAGGAATAGTGCAACGGAAAGGAGATACTCGTATCCCAAAAGAAAATCCTGTCGTTTCCATAGAAACGTTACTCGATTTGGAAGGAGAAGTCATAGAACCCATAGTATTTCATAGCGACGCAATTTCTGTGTTAATTCGTCAATGTGAGGGATCGAAAGATGCAGTAAATAAGGAATAGTGCATCGGTAAGAAGATACTCGTATCCCAAAAGAAAATCCTGTCGTTTCCATAGAAACATTACCCGATTTCGAAGGAGAAGTTATAGAACACATAGTATTTCATACCGACACAACTTCTGTGATAATTCGTCAATGTGAGGGAGTGAGGGATGCAGTAAAGAAGCAATAGTGCATCGGAAAGGAGATGTATCCCAAAAGAAAATCCGGTCGTTCCCATAGAAACGTTACTCGATTTTAGAAGGGATGTCATAGAACACATAGTATTTCATCGCGACGGAATTTCTGTGTTAATTCGTCAATGTCAGGGATCGAAGGCTGCAGTAAAGAAGGAATAGTGCATCGGAAAGGAGATACTCGTATCTCAAAAGAAAAGCCTGTCGTTTCCATAGAAACGTTACTCTATTTGGAAGGAGATGTCATAGAACCCATAGCATTTCATAGCGCTTCAATTTCTGAGTTAATTCGTCAATGTTAGGGAGCGAGAGATTAAGTAAAGAAGGAATAGTGCATCGGAAAGGAGATAGTCGTATCCCAAAAGGAAATCCTCTCATTTCCATAGAAACGTTACTCGATTCAGAAGGAGAAGTCATAGAACCCATAGTATTTCATAGCGACGCAATTTCTGTGATAATTCCTTAATGTGAGGGAGCGAGGGATGCAGTAAAGAAGGAATGGTGCATCGGAAAGGAGATAGTCGTATCCCAAAAGAAAATCCTGTCGTTTCCATAGAAATGTTACTCGATTTAGAAGGAGATGTCATAGAGCCTATAGTATTTCACAGCGACGTGATTTCATTGTTAATTCGTCAATGTGAGGGAGCGAGGGATGCAGTAAAGAAGGAATAGTGCATCGGAAAGAAGATAGTCGTATCCCAAAAGAAAATCCTGTCGTTTCCATAGTAACGTTACTCGATTTAGAAGGAGAAGTCATAGAACCCATAGTATTTCATAGCGCTTCAGTTTCTGTGATAATTCGTTAATGCGAGGGAATGAGGGATGCAGTAAAAAAGGAATAGTGCATCGGAAAGGAGATACTCGTATCCCAAAAGAAAATCCTGTCATTTCCGTTGAAACGTTACTCGATTTAGATGAAGAAGTCATAGATCCCATAGTATTTCATCGCGACGCAATTACTGTGTTATATCGTCAATGTGAGGAAGCGAGGGATGCAGTAAAGAAGGAATAGTGAATCGGAAAGGAAATAGTAGTATCCCAAAAGAAAATCCAGTCGTTTCCATTGAAACGTTACTCGATTTAGAAGGAGATGTCTTAGAACCCATAGCATTAAATTGTGACGCAATTTCTGTGTTAATTCGTGATTGTGAGGGAGCGAGGGATGCAGTAAAGAAGGAATAGTGCTTCGTAAAGGAGAAACTCGTATCCCAAAAGATAATACTGTCGTTTCATTGAAACGTTACCCGATTTAGAAGGAAAAGTCACAGAACCCATAGTATTTTATAGCGACGCATTTTCTATGTTAATTCGTCAATGTGAGGGATCCAAGGATGCAGTAAAGAAGGAATAGTGCATCGGAAAGGAGATAGTCATATCCCAAAAGAGAATCCTGTCGTTTCCATAGAAACGTTACTCCATTTACAAGGAGATGTCATAGAGCCTATAGTATTTCACAGCGACGTGATTTCATTGTTAATTCGTCATTGTGAGGCAGCGAGGGACGCAGTAAAGAACGAATAGCGCATCGGAAAGGAGATACTTGTATCCCAAAAGAAAACCCTTTTGCTTCCATAGAAACGTTACTCGATTTAGAAGGAGATGTCATAGAACACATAGTATTTCATAGCGACGCAATTTCTGTGTTAATTCATCAATGTGAGGGAGCGAGGGATGCAGTAAGGAAGGAATAGTGCATCGGAAAGGAGATACTTGTATCCCAAAACAAAATACTGTCGTTTCCATAGAAACATTACCCGACTTAGAAGGAGAAGTCATAGAACACATAATATTTCATAGTGACACAATTTCTGTGTTAATTTGTCAATGTGAGGGGGCGAGCGATTCAGTAAAGGAGGAATAGTGCATCGGAAAGGAGATACTCGAATCCCAAAAGAAAATCCTTTCGTTTCCATATAAACATTACTCGATTTAGAAGGAGAAGTCGTAGAACCCATAGTATTTCATAGCGACGCAATTTCTGTGTCAATTCGTCAATGTGAGTGAGCGACGGATGCAGTAACGAAGGAATAGTGCATAGGAAAGGTGATACTCGTATCCCATATGAAACCCTTGTCGTTTCCATGGAAACGTTATTCGATTTAGAAGGAGATGACAAAGAACACATAGTATTTCATAGCGACCCAATTTCTGTGTTAATTCGTCAATGTGAGGGAGTGAGGGATGCAGTAAAGAAGGAATAGTGCATCGGAAAGGAGATACTCGTATCCCAAAAGAAAATCCTGTCGTTTCAATAGAAACGTTACTCGATTTAGAAGGAGATGTCATAGAACACATTGAATTTCATAGGGCCGCAATTTCTGTGTTAATTCTTCAATGTGAGGGAGCGAGGGATGCATTAAACAAGGAATTGTGCGTCGGAGAGGATTTACTCGTATCCCAAAAGAAAATCCCGTCGTTTCCATAGAAACGTTACTCGATTTAGAAGGAGAGTTCATAGAAACCATAATATTCCCCAGCGATGCAATTTCTGTGTTAATTCGTCACTGTGAGGGAGCGAGGGATGCAGTAAGGAAGGAATAGTGCATTGGAAAGGAGATAGTCGTATCCCACAAGAATATCCTGTCGTTTCCATAGAAACGTTACTCGATTTAGAAAAAGTAGTCATAGAACCCATAGTATTTCCTAGCGACGCAATTTCTGTGTTAATTCGTCAATGTGAGGGATCGAAGGATGCAGTAAAGAAGGAATAGTGCATCGGAAAGGAGATACTCGTATCCCAAAAGAAAATCCTGTCGTTTCCATAGAAACGTTACTCTATTTGCAAGGAGTTGTCATAGAACCCATAGTATTTCATAGCGATGCAATTTCTGTGTTAATTCGTCAATGTGAGGGATCGAAGGATGCAGTAAAGAAGGAATAGTGCATCGGAAAGGAGATACTCGTATCCCAAAAGAAAATACTGTCGTTTCCATAGAAAGATTACCCGATTTAGAAGGAAAAGTCATAGAACACATAATATTTCATACCGACGCAATTTTTGTGTTAATTTGTCAATGTGATGGGGCGAGGGATTCAGTAAAGAAGGAATAGTGCATCGGAAAGGAGATACTCGTATCCCAATAGAAAATCCTTTCGTTTCCATATAAACATTACTCGATTTAGAAGGAGAAGTCGTAAAACCCATAGTATTTCATAGCGACGCAATTTCTGTGTTAATTCGTCAATGTGAGTGAGCGAGGGGTGCAGTAACGAAGGAATAGTGCAAAGGAAAGGAGATACTCGTATCCCAAAAGAAAATCCTGTCGTTTCCATAGAAACGGTACTCGATTTAGAAGGAGATGTCATAGAACCCATAGTATTTCATAGCGCTTCAATTTCTATGATAATTCGTTATGTGAGGGAGCGAGGGATGCAGTAAAGAAGGAATAGTGCATCGGAAAGGAGATACTCCTATCCCAAAAGAATATCCTGTCGTTTGCATATAAACGTTACTAGATTAAGAAGGAGATGTCATAGAACCCACAGTATTTCATAGGGCCGCAATTTCTGTGTTAATTCGTCAATGTGAGGGAGTGAGGGATGCAGTAAAGAAGGAATAGTGCATCGGAAAGGAGATACTCGTATCCCAAAAGAAAATCCCTTCGTTTCCATATAAACATTACTCGATTAAGAAGGAGAAGTCGTAAAACCTATAGTATTTCATAGAGACGCAATTTCTGTGTTAATTCGTCAATGTGAGTGAGCGAGGGATGCAGTAACGAAGGAATAGTGCAAAGGAAAGGAGATACTCGTATCCCAAATGAAAATCCTGTCGTTTCCATAGAAACGTAAATCGATTTAGAAGAAGTAGTCATAGAACCCATAGTATTTCATAGCGACGCAATTTCTGTGTTAATTCGTCAATGTGAGGGAGCGAGGGATGCAGTAAGGAAGGAATAGTGCATCGGAATGGAGATAGTCTTATCCCAAAAGAAAGTCCTGTCGTTTCCATAGAAACGTTACTCGATTTAGAAGGAGATGTCATTGAGCCTATAGTATTTCATAGCGACGTAATTTCATTGTTAATTCGTCAATGTGAGGGAATGAGGGATGCAGTAAAGAAGGAATAGTGCATCAAAAAGGAGATACTCGTATCCCAAAAGAAAATCCTGTCGTTTCCATAGAAACGTTACTCGATTTGGAAGGAGAAGTCATAGAACCCATAGTATTTCATAACGACGCAATTTCTGTGTTAATTCGTCAATGTGAGGGATCGAAAGATGCAGTAAAGAAGGAATAGTGCATCGGTAAGAAGATACTCGTATCCCAAAAGAAAAGCCTGTCGTTTCCATAGAAACGTTACTCTATTTGGAAGGAGTTGTCATAAAACCCGTAGTATTTCATAGCGTCGCAATTTCTGTGTTAATTTGTCAATGTGAGGGATCGAAGGATGCAGTAAAGAAGGAATAGTGCATCGGAAAGGAGATACTCGTATCCCAAAACAAAATCCTCTCGTTTCCATAGAAACGTTACTCGATTTAGAAGGAGATGTCATAGAACCCATAGTATTTCATAGCGACGCTATTTCTGTGTTGATTCGTCAATGTGAGGGAGCGAGGGATGCAGTAAAGAAGGAATAGTGCATCGGAAATTAGATACTCGTATCCCAAAAGAAAATCCTGTCATTTCCATTGAAATGTTACTCGATTTAGAAGGAGATGTCTTAGAACCCATAGCATTAAATTGTGACGAAATTTCTGTGTTAATTCGTCAATGTCAGGGAGCGAGGGATGCAGTAAAGAAGGATTAGTGCTTCGAAAAGGAGAAACTCGTATCGTAAAAGATAATACTGTCGTTTCATTGAAACGTTACCCGATTTAGAAGGAAAAGTCATAGAACCCATAGTATTTTATAGCGACGCAGTTTCTATGTTAATTCGTCAATGTGAGGGATCCAAGTATGCAGTAAAGAAGGAATAGTGCATCGGAAAGGAGATAGTCATATCCCAAAAGAGAATCCTGTCGTTTCCATAGAAACGTTACTCCATTTACAAGGAGATGTCATAGAGCCTATAGTATTTCACAGCGACGTGATTTCATTGTTAATTCGTCATTGTGAGGCAGCCCTGGATGCAGTAAAGAACGAATAGCACATCGGAAAGGAGATACTTGTATCCCAAAAGAAAACCCTTTCGCTTCCATAGAAACGTTACTCGATTTAGAAGGAGAAGTCATAGAACACATAGTATTTCATAGCGACGCAATTTCTGTGTTAATTCGTCAATGTGAGGTAGCGAGGGATAAAGTAAGGAAGAAATAGTGCATCGGAAACGAGATAGTCGTATCCCACAAGAATATCCTGTCGTTTCCATAGAAACGTTCCTCGATTTAGAAGAAGTAGACATAGAACCCATAGTATTTCATAGCGCTTCAATTTCTGTGATAATTCGTTATGTGAGGGATCGAAGGATGCAGTAAAGAAGGAATAGTGCATCGGAAAGGAGATACTCGTATCCCAAAACAAAATACTGTCGTTTCCATACAAACATTACACGATTTAGAAGGAGAAGTCATAGAACACATAATATTTCATACCGACACAATTTCTGTGTTAATTTGTCAATCTGAGGGGGCGAGCTATTCAGGAAAGAAGGAATAGTGCATCGGAAAGGAGATACTCGTATCCCAAAAGAAAATCTTTCGTTTCCATATAAACATAACTCGATTTAGAAGGACAAGTCGTAGAACCCATAGTATTTCATAGCGACGCAATTTCTGTGTTAATTCGTCAATGTGAGTGAGCGAGGGATGCAGTAACGAAGGAATAGTGCAAAGGAAAGGAGATACTCGTATCCCAAAAGAAAATCCTGTCGTTTCCATAGAAACGGTACTCGATTTAGAAGGAAATGTCATAGAAGTCATAGTATTTCATAGCGCTTCAATTTCTTTGACAATTCGTCAATCTCAGGGAGCGAGGGATGCAGTAAAGCAGGAATAGTGCGTCGGAAAGGAGATACTCCTATCCCAAAAGAAAATCCTGTCGTTTCCATAGAAACGTTACTCGATTTAGAAGGAGAAGTCATAGAACCCATAGTATTTCATACCAACGCAATTTCTGTGATAATTCGTTAATGTGAGGGAGCGAGGGATGCAGTAAAAAAGGAATAGTGAATTGGAAAGGAGATACTCGTATCCCAAAAGAAAATCCTGTCGTTTCCGTAGAAACGTTACTCTATTTGGAAGGAGTTGTCATAGAACCCATAGTATTTCATAGCGACGCAATTTCTGTGTCAATTCGTCAATGTGAGGGATCGAAGGATGCAGTAAAGAAGGAATAGTGCATCGGAAAGCAGATACCCGTATCCCAAAAGAAAATACTGTCGTTTCCATAGAAAGATTACCCGATTTAGAAGGAGAAGTCATAGAAGTCATAGTATTTCATAGCGCTTCAATTTCTGTGACAATTCGTCAATCTCGGGGAGCGAGGGATGCAGTAAAGCAGGAATAGTGCGTCGGAAAGGAGATACTCGTATCCCAAAAGAAAATCCTGTCGTTTCCATAGAAACGTTACTCGATTTAGAAGGAGAAGTCATAGAACCCATAGTATTTCATAGCGCTTCAATTTCTATGATAATTCGTTATGTGAAGGAGCGAGGGATGCAGTAAAGAAGGAATTGTGCATCGGAAAGGAGATACTCCTATCCCAAAAGAAAATCCTTTCGTTTCCATATAAACATTAGTCGATTTAGAAGGAGAAGTCGTAGAACCCATAGTATTTCATAGCGACGCAATTTCTGTGTTAATTCGTCAATGTGAGTGAGCGAGGGATGCAGTAACGAATGAATAGTGCAAAGGAAAGGAGATACTCGTATCCCAAAAGAAAATCCTGTCGTTTCCATAGAAACGGTACTCGATTTAGAAGGAAATGTCATAGAAGTCATAGTATTTCATAGCGCTTCAATTTCTGTGACAATTCGTCAATCTCGGGGAGCGAGGGATGCAGTAAAGCAGGAATAGTGCGTCGGAAAGGAGATACTCGTATCCCAAAAGAAAATCCTGTCGTTTCCATAGAAACGTTACTCGATTTAGAAGGAGAAGTCATAGAACCCATAGTATTTCATAGCGCTTCAATTTCTATGATAATTCGTTATGTGAGGGAGCGAGGGATGCAGTAAAGAAGGAATAGTGCATCGGAAAGGAGATACTCCTATCCCAAAAGAATATCCTGTCGTTTGCATATAAATGTTACTAGATTAAGAAGGAGATGTCATAGAACCCACAGTATTACATAGCGACGCAATTTCTGTGTTAATTCGTCAATGTGAGGGAGCGATTGATGCAGTAAAGAAGGAATAGTGCATAGGAAAGGTGATACTCGTATCCCAAATGAAAATCTTGTCGTTTCCATGGGAGCGTTATTCGATTTAGAAGGAGATGTCAAAGAACACATAGTATTTCATAGCGACCCAATTTCTGTGTTAATTCGTCAATGTGAGGGAGTGAGAGATGCAGTAAAGAAGGAATAGTGCATCGGAAAGGAGATACTCGTATCCCAAAAGAAAATCCTGTAGTTTCCATAGAAACGTTACTCGATTTGGAAGGAGTTGTCATAGAACCCATAGTATTTCATAGCGACGCAATTTCTGTGTTAATTCGTCGATGTGAGGGATCGAAGGATGCAGTAAAGAAGGAATAGTGCATCGGAAAGGAGATACTCGTATCCCAAAAGAAAATACTGTCGTTTCCATAGAAACATTACCCGATTTAGAAGGAGAAGTCATAGAACATATAATATTTCATACCGACGCAATTTTTGTGTTAATTTGTCAATGTGACGGGGCGAGGGATTCAGTAAAGAAGGAATAGTGCATCGGAAAGGAGATACTCGTATCCCAAAAGAAAATCCTTTCGTTGCCATATAAACGTTACTCGATTTAGAAGGAGAAGTCGTAGAACCCATAGTATTTCATAGCGACGCAATTTCTGTGTTAATTTGTCTATGTGAAGGAGCGAGGGATGCAGTAAAGATGGAATAGTGCATCAGAATGGAGATACTCGTATCCCAAAAGAAAATCCGTTAGTTCAGATAGAAACGTTACTCGATTTTAGAAGGGAAGTCATAGTACACATAGTATTTCATACCGACGCAATTTCTGTGTTGATTCGTTAATGTGAGGGAGCGAGGGATGCAGTAACGAAGGAATAGTGCATAGGAAAGGAGATACTCGTATCCCAAAAGAAAATCCTGTCGTTTCCATGGAAATGTTATTCGATTTAGAAGGAGATGTCATAGATCCCATAGCGACCCAATTTCTGTGTTAATTCGTCAATGTGAGGGAGCGAGGGATGCAGTCAAGAAGGAATAGTGCATCGGAAAGGAGACACTCGTATCCCAAAAGAAAATCCTGTCGTTTCCATAGAAACATTACTCGGTTTGGAAAGAGAAGTCATAGAACCCATAGTATTTCATAGCGACGCAATTTCTGTGATATTTCGTCAATGTGAGGGAGCGAGGGATGCAGTAAAGGAGGAATAGTGCATCGGAAAGGAGATACTCGTATCCCAAAAGAAAATCCTGTCGTTTCCAAAGAAACGTTACTCGTTTTGGAAGGAGAAGTCATAGAACACATAGTATTTCATAGCGAAGCAATTTCTGTGTTATATCGTCAATGTGAGGGAGCGTGGGATGCAGTAAAGAAGGAATAGTGCATCGGAAAGGAGATACTCGTATCCCAAAAGAAAATCCTGTCGTTTCCATAGAAACGTTACTCGATTTTGAGGGAGATGTCATAGAACCCATTGTATTTCAGAGCGACGCAATTTCTGTGATAATTCGTCAATGTGAGGGAGCGAGGGATGCAGTAAACAAGGAATATGCATCGGAAAGCAGATACTCGTATGCCAAAAGATAATCCTGTCGTTTCCATAACAACGTTACTCGATTTAAAAGGAGATGTCATAGATCCCATAGTATTTCGTAGCGACGCAATTTCTGTGTTAATTCGTAAATGTGAGGGAGCGAGGGATGCAGTAAAGAAGGAATAGTGCATCGGAAAGGAGATATTCGTATCCCAAAAGAAAATCGTGTCGTTTCCATAGAAACGTCTCTCGATTTGGAAGGAGAGGTCATAGAACCCATAGTATTTCATAGCGATGCAATTTCTGTGTTAATTCGTTAATGTAAGGGAGTGACGGATGCAGTAAAGAAGGAATAGTGCATCGGAAAGGAGATACTCGTATCCCAAAAGAAAATCTTGTCGTTTCCATAGAAACGTTACTCGATTGAGAAGGAGATGTCATTGAACCCATAGTATTTCAGAGCGACGCAATTTCTGTGTTAATTCGTCAATGTAAGGGAGCGAGGGATGCAGTAAAGAAGGAATAGTGCATCAGAAAGGATATACTCGTATCCCAAAAGAAAATCCTGTCGTTTCCATAGAAACGTTACTCGATTTAGAAAGAGAAGTCATAGAAATCATAATATTCCCCAGCGACGCAATTTCTGTGTTAATTCGTCACTGTGAGGGAGCGAGGGATGCAGTAAGGAACGAATAGTGCATCGGAAAGGAGATAGTCGTATCCCACAAGATAATACTGTCGTTTCCATATAAACGTTACTCGATTTAGAAGAAGTAGTCATAGAACCCATAGTATTTCATAGCAACGCAATTTCTGTGTTAATTCGTCAATGTGAGGGAGCGAGGAATGCAGTAAGGAAGGAATAGTGCATCGGAATGGAGATAGTTTTATCCCAAAAGAAAATCCTGTCATTTCCCTAGAAACGTTACTCGATTTAGAAGGAGATGTCATTGAGCCTATAGTATTTCATAGCGACGTAATTTCATTGCTAATTCGTCAATGTGAGGGAATGAGGGATGCAGTAAAGAAGGAATAGTGCATCGGAAAGGAGATAGTCGTATCCCAAAACAAAATTCTGTCGGTTCCATAGATACGTTCCTCGATTTAGAAGGAGAAGTCATAGAACCCATAGTATTTCATAGCGACGCAATTTCTGTGATAATTCGTTAATGTGAGGGAGCGAGGGATGCAGTAAAGAAGGAATAGTGAATCGGAAAGGAGATACTCGTATCCCAAAAGAAAATCCTGTCGTTTCCATAGAAATGTTACTCTATTTGGAAGGAGTTGTCATAGAACCCATAGTATTTCATAGCGACGCAATTTCTGTGTTCATGCGTCAATGTGAGTGAGCGAGGGATGCAGTAAAGAAGGAATAGTGCATAGGACAGGAGATACTCGTATCCCAAATGAAAATCTTGCGTTTCCATGGGAGCGTTATTCGATTTAGAAGACGATGTCAAAGAACACATAGTATTTCATAGCGACCCAATTTCTGTGTTAATTCGTCAATGTGAGGGAGTGAGGGATGCAGTAAAGAAGGAATAGTGCATCGGAAAGGAGATACTCGTATCCCAAAAGAAAATCCTTACGTTTCCATAGAAACGTTACTCGATTTAGAAGGAGATGTCATAAAACCCATAGAATTTCATAGGGCCGCAATTTCCGTGTTAATTCTTCAATGTGAGGGAGCGACGGATGCAGTAAAGAAGGAGTTTTGCATCCGAAAGGAGATAGTGATATCCCAAAAGAAAATCCTGTCGTTTCCATGGAAACGTTATTCGATTTAGAAGGAGATGTCAAAGAACACATAGTATTTCATAGCGACCCAATTTCTGTGTTAATTCGTCAATGTGAGGGAGTGAGGGATGCAGTAAAGAAGGAATAGTGCATCGGAAAGGAGATACTCGTATCCCAAAGGAAAATCCTTTCGTTTCCATATAAAAGTTAATCGATTTAGAAGGAGATGTCATAGAACCCACAGTATTTCATAGTGACGCAATTTCTGTGTTAATTTGTCTATGTGAAGGAGCGAGGGATGCAGTAAAGATGGAATAGTGCATCGGAAAGGAGATACTCGTATCCCAAAAGAAAATCCGGTAGTTCCCATAGAAACGTTACTCGATTTTAGAAGGGGAAGTCATAGTACCCATAGCATTTCATAGCGACGAAATTTCTGTGTTAATTCGTCAATGTAAGGGAGCGAGGGATGCAGTAACGAAGGAATAGTGCATAGGAAAGGAGATACTCGTATCCCAAAAGAAAATCCTGTCGTTTCCATGGAAACGTTATTCGATTTAGAAGGAGATGTCATAGAACCCATAGCGACAAAATTTCTGTGTTAATTCGTCAATGTGAGGGAGCGAGGGATGCAGTCAAGAAGGAATAGTGCATCGGAAAGGAGATACTCGTATCCCAAAAGAAAATCCTGTCGTTTCCATAGAAACGTTACTCGGTTTGGAAAGAGAAGTCATAGAACCCATAGTATTTCATAGCGACGCAATTTCTGTGTTAATTCGTCAATGCGAGGGAGCGAGGGATGCAGTAAAGAAGGAATAGTGCATCGGAAACGAGATACTCGTATCCCAAAAGAAAATCCTGTCGTTTCCATAGAAACGTTACTCGATTTTGAGGGAGATGTCATAGAACCCATTGTATTTCAGAGCGACGCAATTTCTGTGTTAATCCGTCATTGTGAGGGAGCGAGGGATGCAGTAAACAAGGAATATGCATCGGAAAGGAGATACTCGTATCCCAAAAGAAAATCCTGTCGTTTCCATAGAAACGCCTCTCGATTTGGAAGGAGAAGTCTTAGAACCCATAGTATTTCATAGCGACGCAATTTCTGTGTTAATTCGTCAATGTGAGGGAGTGAGGGATGCAGTAAAGAAGGAATAGTGCATCGGAAAGGAGATACTCGTATGCCAAAAGAAAATCTTGTCGTTTCCATAGAAACGTTACTCGATTGAGAAGGAGATGTCATTGAATCCATAGTATATCAGAGCGACGCAATTTCTGTGTTAATTCGTCGATGTGAGGGAGCGAGGGATGCAGTAAAGAAGGAATAGTGCATCGGAAAGGATATACTCGTATCCCAAAATAAAATCGTGTCATTTCCATAGAAACGTTACTCGATTTAGAAGGAGATGTCATAGAAACCATAATATTCCACAGCGACGCAATTTCTGTGTTAATTCGTCGATGTGAGGGAGCGATGGATGCAGTAAAGAAGGAATAGTGCATCGGAAAGGAGATAGCCGTGTCCCAAAAGAAAATCCTTTCGATTCCATAGAAACGTTACTCGATTTAGAAGGAGAAGTCATAGAAACCATAATATTCCACAGCGACGCAATTTCTGTGTTAATTCGTCGATGTGAGGGAGCGAGGGATGCAGTAAAGAAGGAATAGTGCATCGGAAAGTAGATACCCGTATCCCTAAAGAAAATCCTTTGTTTTCCATAGAAACGTTACTAGATTTAGAAGGAGATGACATAGAGTCCATAATATTTCATAGCGACAAAATTTCTGTGTTAATTCGTCAATGTGAGGGAGCGAGGGATGTAGTAAAGAAGGAATAGTGCATCGGAAAGGATATACTAGTATCCCAAAAGAAAATCCTGTCGTTTCCATAGAAACGTTACTCGATTTAGAAGGAGAAGTCATAGAAACCATAATATTCCACAGCGACGCAATTTCTGTGTTAATTCGTCGATGTGAGGGAGCGAGGCACGCAGTAACGAAGGAATAGTGCATCAGAAAGGAGATACTCGTATCCCAAAAGAAAATACTGTGTTTTCCATAGAAACGTTACTCGATTTAGAAGGAGATGTCATAGAATCCATAGTATTTCATAGCGACGCAATTTCTGTGTTAATTCGTCAATGTGAGGGAGCGAGGGATGCAGTAAAGAAGGAATAGTACATCAGAAAGGAGATACTCGTATCCCAAAAGAAAATCCTGTCGATTCCATAGAAACGTTACTCGATTTAGAAGGAGAAGTCATAGAACCCATAGTATTTCATAACGACGCAATTTCTGTGTTAATTCGTCAATGTGAGAGAGTGAGGGATGCAGTAAAGAAGGAATAGTGCATCGGAAAGGAGATACTCGTATCCCAAAAGAAAATCCTTTCGTTTCTATAGAAACGTTACTCGATTTAGAAGGAGAAGTCATAGAAACCATAATATTCCACAGCGACGCAATTTCTGTGTTAATTCGTCGATGTGAGGGAGCGAGGGATGCAGTAAAGAAGGAATAGTCCATCGGAAAGGAGATACTCGTATCCCAAAAGAAAATCCTGTGTTTTCCATAGAAACGTCACTCGATTTAGAGGGAGATGTCATAGAATCCATAGTATTTCATAGCGACGCAATTTCTGTGTTAATTCGTCAATGTGAGGGAGCGAGGGATGTAGTAAAGAAGGAATAGTGCATCGGAAAGGATATACTAGTATCCCAAAAGAAAATCCTGTCGTTTCCATAGAAACGTTACTCGATTTAGAAGGAGAAGTCATAGAAACCATAATATTCCACAGCGACGCAATTTCTGTGTTAATTCGTCGATGTGAGGGAGCGAGGCATGCAGTAACGAAGGAATAGTGCATCAGAAAGGAGATACTCGTATCCCAAAAGAAAATACTGTGTTTTCCATAGAAACGTTACTCGATTTAGAAGGAGATGTCATAGAATCCATAGTATTTCATAGCGACGCAATTTCTGTGTTAATTCGTCAATGTGAGGGAGCGAGGGATGCAGTAAAGAAGGAATAGTACATCAGAAAGGAGATACTCGTATCCCAAAAGAAAATCCTGTCGATTCCATAGAAACGTTACTCGATTTAGAAGGAGAAGTCATAGAACCCATAGTATTTCATAACGACGCAATTTCTGTGTTAATTCGTCAATGTGAGAGAGTGAGGGATGCAGTAAAGAAGGAATAGTGCATCGGAAAGGAGATACTCGTATCCCAAAAGAAAATCCTTCCGTTTCCATAGAAACGTTACTCGATTTAGAAGGAGAAGTCATAGAAACCATAATATTCCACAGCGACGCAATTTCTGTGTTAATTCGTCGATGTGAGGGAGCGAGGGATGCAGTAAAGAAGGAATAGTCCATCGGAAAGGAGATACTCGTATCCCTAAAGAAAATCCTGTGTTTTCCATAGAAACGTCACTCGATTTAGAGGGAGATGTCATAGAATCCATAGTATTTCATAGCGACGCTATTTCTGTGTTAATTCGTCAATGTGAGGGACCGAGGGATGCAGTAAAGAAGGAATAGTGCATCAGAAAGGAGATACTCGTATCCCAAAAGAAAATCCTATCGATTCCATAGAAATGTTACTCGATTTAGAAGGAGATGTCATAGAACCCACAGTATTTCATAGCGACGCATTTTCTGTGTTAATTCGTCAATGTGAGGGAGCGAGGGATGCAGTAAAGATGGAATAGTGCATCGGAAAGGAGATACTCGTATCCCAAAAGAAAATCCGGTAGTTCCCATAGAACGTTACTCGATTTTAGAAGGGGAAATCATAGTACCCATAGTATTTCATACCGACGCAATTTCTGTGTTAATTCGTCAATGTGAGGGAGCGCGGTTTACAGTAAAGAAGGAAAAGTGCATCAGAAAGGATATACTCGTATCCCAAATGAAAATCCTGTCGTTTCCATAGAAACGTTACTCGATTTAGAAGGAGAAGTCATAGAAACCATAATATTCCACAGCGCCGCAATTTCTGTGTTAATTCGTCGATGTGAGGGAGCGAGGGATGCAGTAAAGAAGGAATAGTGCATCGGAAAGGAGATACCCGTATCCCAAAAGAAAATCTTGTCGTTTCCATAGAAACGTTACTCGATTTAGAAGGAGATGTCATAGAATCCATAGTATTTCATAGCGACGCAATTTCTGTGTTAATTCATCAATGTGAGGGAGCGAGGGATGCACTAAAGAAGGAATAGTGCATCGGAAAGGATATACTCGTATCCCAAAAGAAAATCCTGTCGTTTCCATAGAAACGTTACTCGATTTAGAAGGAGATGTCATGGAACCCATAGTATTTCATAGCGACGCAATTTCTGTATTAATTCGTCAATGTGAGGGAGCGAGGGATGCAGTAAAGAAGGAATAGTGCATCGGAAAGGAGATAGTCGTATCCCAAAAGAAAATCCTTTTGTTTCCATAGAAACGTTACTTGATTTAGAAGGAGAAGTCATAGAACACATAGTATTTCATACCGACGCAATTTCTGTATTAATTCGTAAATGTGAGGGAGCGAGGGATGCAGTAAAGAAGGAATAGTGCATCGGAAAGGATATACTCGTATCCCAAAAGAAAATACTGTGTTTTCCATAGAAACGTTACTCGATTTAGAAGGAGATGTCATAGAATCCATAGTATTTCATAGCGACGCAGTTTATGTGTTTATTCGTCAATGTGAGGGAGCGAGGGATGCAGTAAAGAAGGAATAGTGCATCACAAAGGAGATACTCGTATCCCAAAAGAAAATCCTGTCGATTCCATAGAAACGTTACTCGATTTAGAAGGAGAAGTCGTAGAACCCACAGTATTTCATAACGACGCAATTTCTGTGTTAATTCGTCAATGTGAGGGAGTGAGGGATGCAGTAAAGAGGGAATAGTGCATCGGAAAGGAGATACTCGTATCCCAAAAGAAAATCCTTTCGTTTCCATAGAAACGTTACTCGATTTAGAAGGAGAAGTCATAGAAACCATAATATTCCACAGCGACGCAATTTCTGTGTTAATTCGTCGATGTGAGGGAGCGAGGGATGCAGTAAAGAAGGAATAGTGCATCGGAAAGGAGATAGACGTATCCCAAAAGAAAATCCTTTCGTTTCCATAGAAAGGTCACTCGATTTAGAAGACGAAGTCATAAAACCAACAGTATTTCATAACGACGCAATTTCTGTGTTAATTCGTCAATGTTAGGGAGCGAGGGATGCAGTAAAAAAGGAATAGTGCATCGGAAAGGATATGCTCGTATCCCAAAAGAAAATCCTGTCTTTTCCATACAAACGTTACTCGATTTAGAAGGAGAAGTCATAGAAACCATAATATTCCACAGCGACGCAATTTCTGTGTTAATTCGTCGATGTGAGGGAGCGAGGGATGCAGTAAACAAGGAATAGTGCATCGGAAAGGAGATACCCGTATCCCAAAAGAAAATCCTTTCGTTTCCATAGAAACGTTACTCGATTTAGATGAAGTAGCCATAGAACACATAGTATTTCATAGCGACGCAATTTCTGTGTTAATTCGTCAATGTGAGGGAGCGAGGGATGCAGTAAAGAAGGAATAGTGCATCGGAAAGGATATACTCGCATCCAAAAAGAAAATCCAGTCTTTTCCATAGAAACGTTACTCGATTTAGAAGAAGTCATAGAAACCATAATATTCCACAGCGACGCAATTTCTGTGTTAATTCGTCGATGTGAGGGAGCGAGGGATGCAGTAAAGAAGGAATAGTGCATCAGAAAGGAGATACTCGTATCCCAAAAGAAAAAACTGTGTTTTCCATAGCTACGTTACTCGATTTAGAAGGAGATGACATAGAATCCATAGTATTTCATAGCGACGCAATTTCTGTGTTAATTCGTCAATGTGAGGGAGCGAGCGATGCAGTAAAGAAGGAATAGTGCATCAGAAAGGAGATACTCGTATCCCAAAAGAAAATCCTGTCGATTCCATAGAAACGTTACTCGATTTAGAAGGAGAAGTCATAGAACCCATAGGCCGGCCGGAGTAGCCGTGCGGTTCTAGGCGCTACAGTCTGGAACCGAGCGACCGCTACGGTCACAGGTTCGAATCCTGCCTTGGGCATGGATGTGTGTGATGTCCTTAGGTTAGTTAGGTTTAATAAGTTCTAAGTTCTAGGCGACTGATGACCTCAGAAGTTAAGTCGCATAGTGCTCAGAGCCATTTGAGCCATAGAACCCATAGTATTTCATAACGACGCAATTTCTGTGTTAATTCGTCAATGTGAGGGAGCGAGGGATGCAGTAAAGAAGGAAGAGTGCATCGGAAAGGAGATACTCGTATCCCAAAAGAAAATCCTTTCGTTTCCATAGAAACGGTACTCGATTTAGAAGGAGAAGTCATAGAAACCATAATACTCCACAGCGACGCAATTTCTGTGTTAATTCGTCGATGTGAGGGAGCGAGGGTTGCAGTAAAGAAGGAATAGTCCATCGGAAAGGAGATACCCGTATCCCAAAAGAAAATCCTGTCGATTCCATAGAAACGCTACTCGATTTAGAAGGAGAAGTCATCGAAATCATAATACTCCACAGCGACGCAATTTCTGTGTTAATTCGTCGATGTGAGGGAGCGAGGGATGCAGTAAAGAAGGAATAGTCCATCGGAAAGGAGATACCCGTATCCCAAAAGAAAATCCTGTCGATTCCATAGAAACGCTACTCGATTTAGAAGGAGAAGTCATAGAACCCATAGTATTTCATAACGACGCAATTTCTGCGTTAATTCGTCAATGTGAGGGAGCGGGGGATGCAGCAAAGAAGGAATAGTGCATCGGAAAGGAGATAGTCGTATCCCAAAAGAAAATCCTTTCGTTTCCATAGAAACGTTACTTGATTTAGAAGGAGAAGTCATAGAACACATAGTATTTCATAGCGCCGCTATTTCTGTGTTAATTCGTCACTGTGAGGGAGCGAGGGATGCAGTAAAGAAGGAATAGTGCATCGGAAAGGAGATACTCGTATCCCAAAAGAAAATCCTGTCGTTTCCATAGAAACGTTACTCGATTTTAGAAGGGGAAGCCATAGTACCCATAGTATTTCATAGCGACGTAATTTCTTTGTTAATTCGTCAATGTGGGCGAGCGAGGGATTCAGAAAAGAAGGAATAGTGAATCGGAAAGGAGATACTCGTATCCCAAAGGAAAATCCTTTCGTTTCCATATAAAAGTTAATCGATTTAGAAGGAGATGTCATAGAACCCACAGTATTTCATAGCGACGCAATTTCTGTGTTAATTTGTCTATGTGAAGAAGCGAGGGATGCAGTAAAGATGGAATAGTGCATCGGAAAGGAGATACTCGTATCCCAAAAGAAAATCCGGTAGTTCCCATAGAAACGTTACTCGATTTTAGAAGGGGAAGTCATAGTACCCATAGTATTTCATACCAACGCAATTACTGTGTTAATTCGTCAATGTGAGGGAGCGAGGGATGCAGTAACGAAGGAATAGTGCATAGGAAAGGAGATACTCGTATCCCAAAAGAAAATCCTGTCGTTTCCATGGAAACGTTATTCGATTTAGAAGGAGATGTCATAGAACCCATAGCGACCCAATTTCTGTGTTAATTCGTCAATGTGAAAGAGCGAGGGATGCAGTCAAGAAGGAATAGTGCATCGGAAAGGAGATACTCGTATCCCAAAAGAAAATCCTGTCGTTTCCATAGAAACGTTACTCGGTTTGGAAGGAGAAGTCATAGAACCCATAGTATTTCATAGCGACGCAATTTCTGTTATAATTCGTCAATGTGAGGGAGCGAGGGATGCAGTAAAGGAGGAATAGTGCATCGGAAAGGAGATACTCGTATCCCAAAAGAAAATCCTGTCGTTTCCAAAGAAACGTTACTCGATTTGGAAGGAGAAGTCATAGACCACATAGTATTTCATAGCGAAGCAATTTCTGTGTTAATTCGTCAATGTGAGGGAGCGAGGGATGCAGTAAAGAAGGAATAGTGCATCGGAAAGAATATACTCGTATCCCAAAAGAAAATCCCGTCGTTTCCATAGATACGTTACTCGATTTAGAAGGAGAAGACATAGAAACCATAATATTCCACAGCGACGCAATTTCCGTGTTAATTCGTCGATGTGAGGGAGCGAGGGATGCGGTAAAGAAGGAATACTGCATCGGAAAGGAGATACCCGTATCCCAAAAGAAAATCCTTTCGTTTCCATAGATACGTTACTCGATTTAGAAGGAGAAGTCATAGAACACATAGTATTTCATAGCGAAGCAATTTCTGTGTTAATTCGTCAATGTGAGGGAGCGAGGGATGCAGTAAAGAAGGAATAGTGCATCGGAAAGGATATAGTCGTATCACAAAAGAAAATCCTGTCGTTTCCATAGAAACGTTACTCGATTTAGAAGGAGAAGTCATAGAACACATAGTATTTCATACCGACGCAATTTCTGTGCTAATTCGTCAATGTGAGGGAGCGAGGGATGCAGTAAAGAAGGAATAGTGCATCGGAAAGGAGATAGACGTATCCCAAAAGAAAATCCTTTCGTTTCCATAGAAACGTCACTCGATTTAGAAGACGAAGTCATAAAACCCATAGTATTTGATAACGACGCAATTTCTGTGTTAATTCGTCAATGTGAGGGAGAGAGGGATGCAGTAAAGAAGGAATAGTGCATCGGAAAGGATATGCTCGTATCCCAAAAGAAAATCTTGTCGTTTCCATAGAAACGTTATTCGATTAAAAGGAGAAGTCATAGAACACATAGTATTTCATAGCGACGCAATTTCTGTGTTAATTCGTCAATGTGAGGGAGCGAGGGATCCAGTAAACAAGGAATATGCATCGGAAAGCAGATACTCGTATCCCAAAAGAAAATACTGTCGTTTCCATAGAAAGATTACCCGTTTTAGAAGGAGAAGTCATAGAACACATAATATTTCATACCGACGCAATTTTTGTGTTAATTTCTCAATGTGACGGGGCGAGGGATTCAGTAAAGAAGGAATAGTGCATCGGAAAGGAGATACTCGTATCCCAAAAGAAAATCCTGTCGTTTCCAAAGAAACGTTACTCGATTTGGAAGGAGAAGTCATAGACCACATAGTATTTCATAGCGAAGCAATTTCTGTGTTAATTCGTCAATGTGAGGGAGCGAGGGATGCAGTAAAGAAGGAATAGTGCATCGGAAAGGATATACTCGTATCCCAAAAGAAAATCCTGTCGTTTCCATAGATACGTTACTCACTTTAGAAGGAGAAGTCATAGAAACCATAATATTCCACAGCGACGCAATTTCCGTGTTAATTCGTCGATGTGAGGGAGCGAGGGATGCAGTAAAGAAGGAATAGTGCATCGGAAAGGAGATACCTGTATCCCCAAAGAAAATCCTTTCGTTTCCATAGAAACGTTACTCGATTTAGAAAGAGAAGTCATAGAACACATAGTATTTCATAGCGAAGCAATTTCTGTGTTAATTCGTCAATGTGAGGGAGCGAGGGATGCAGTAAAGAAGGAATAGTGCATCGGAAAGGATATAGTCGTTTCACAAAAGAAAATCCTGTCGTTTCCATAGAAACGTTACTCGATTTAGAAGGAGAAGTCATAGAACACATAGTATTTCATACCGACGCAATTTCTGTGCTAATTCGTCAATGTGAGGGAGCGAGGGATGCAGTAAAGAAGGAATAGTGCATCGGAAAGGAGATACTCGTATCCCAAAAGAAAATCCTGACGTTTCCATAGAAACGTTACTCGATTTTGAGGGAGATGTCATAGAACCCATTGTATTTCAGAGCGACGCAATTTCTGTGTTAATTCGTCAATGTGAGGGAGCGAGGGATGCAGTAAACAAGGAATATGCATCGGAAAGCAGATACTCGTATGCCAAAAGATAATCCTGTCGTTTCCAAAGCAACGTTACTCGATTTAGAAGGAGATGTCATAGAACCCATAGTATTTCGTAGCGACGCAATTTCTGTGTTAATTCGTAAATGTGAGGGAGCGAGGGATGCAGTAAAGAAGGAATAGTGCATCGGAAAGGAGATACTCGTATCCCAAAAGAAAATCCTGTCGTTTCCGTAGAAACGTTACTCTATTTGGAAGGAGTTGTCATAGAACCCATAGTATTTCATAGCGACGCAATTTCTGTGTTAATTCGTCAATGTGAGGGATCGAAGGATGCAGTAAAGAAGGAATAGTGCATCGGAAAGGAGATACTCGTATCCCAAAAGAAAATACTGTCGTTTCCATAGAAAGATTACCCGTTTTAGAAGGAGAAGTCATAGAACACATAATATTTCATACCGACGCAATTTTTGTGTTAATTTCTCAATGTGACGGGGCGAGGGATTCAGTAAAGAAGGAATAGTGCATCGGAAAGGAGATACTCGTATCCCAAAAGAAAATCCTGTCGTTTCCAAAGAAACGTTACTCGATTTGGAAGGAGAAGTCATAGACCACATAGTATTTCATAGCGAAGCAATTTCTGTGTTAATTCGTCAATGTGAGGGAGCGAGGGATGCAGTAAAGAAGGAATAGTGCATCGGAAAGGATATACTCGTATCCCAAAAGAAAATCCTGTCGTTTCCATAGATACGTTACTCACTTTAGAAGGAGAAGTCATAGAAACCATAATATTCCACAACGACGCAATTTCCGTGTTAATTCGTCGATGTGAGGGAGCGAGGGATGCAGTAAAGAAGGAATAGTGCATCGGAAAGGAGATACCTGTATCCCCAAAGAAAATCCTTTCGTTTCCATAGAAACGTTACTCGATTTAGAAAGAGAAGTCATAGAACACATAGTATTTCATAGCGAAGCAATTTCTGTGTTAATTCGTCAATGTGAGGGAGCGAGGGATGCAGTAAAGAAGGAATAGTGCATCGGAAAGGATATAGTCGTTTCACAAAAGAAAATCCTGTCGTTTCCATAGAAACGTTACTCGATTTAGAAGGAGAAGTCATAGAACACATAGTATTTCATACCGACGCAATTTCTGTGCTAATTCGTCAATGTGAGGGAGCGAGGGATGCAGTAAAGAAGGAATAGTGCATCGGAAAGGAGATACTCGTATCCCAAAAGAAAATCCTGACGTTTCCATAGAAACGTTACTCGATTTTGAGGGAGATGTCATAGAACCCATTGTATTTCAGAGCGACGCAATTTCTGTGTTAATTCGTCAATGTGAGGGAGCGAGGGATGCAGTAAACAAGGAATATGCATCGGAAAGCAGATACTCGTATGCCAAAAGATAATCCTGTCGTTTCCAAAGCAACGTTACTCGATTTAGAAGGAGATGTCATAGAACCCATAGTATTTCGTAGCGACGCAATTTCTGTGTTAATTCGTAAATGTGAGGGAGCGAGGGATGCAGTAAAGAAGGAATAGTGCATCGGAAAGGAGATACTCGTATCCCAAAAGAAAATCCTGTCGTTTCCGTAGAAACGTTACTCTATTTGGAAGGAGTTGTCATAGAACCCATAGTATTTCATAGCGACGCAATTTCTGTGTTAATTCGTCAATGTGAGGGATCGAAGGATGCAGTAAAGAAGGAATAGTGCATCGGAAAGGAGATACTCGTATCCCAAAAGAAAATACTGTCGTTTCCATAGAAAGATTACCCGATTTAGAAGGAGAAGTCATAGAACACATAATATTTCATACCGACGCAATTTTTGTGTTAATTTGTCAATGTGACGGGGCGAGGGATTCAGTAAAGAAGGAATAGTGCATCGGAAAGGATATACTCGTATCCCAAAAGAAAATCCTGTCGTTTCCAAAGAAACGTTACTCGATTTAGAAGGAGAAGTCATAGAAACCATAATATTCCACAGCGACGCAATTTCCGTGTTAATTCGTCGATGTGAGGGAGCGAGGGATGCAGTAAAGAAGGAATAGTGCATCGGAAAGGAGATACTCGTATCCCAAAAGAAAATCCTGTCGTTTCCATAGAAACGTTACTCGATTTTAGAAGGAGAAGTCATAGTACACATAGTATTTCATAGCGACGTAATTTCTTTGTTATTTCGTCAATGTGGGCGAGCGAGGGATTCAGTAAAGAAGGAATAGTGAATCGGAAAGGAGATACTCGTATCCCAAAGGAATATCCTTTCGTTTCCATATAAAAGTTAATCGATTTAGAAGGAGATGTCATAGAACCCACAGTATTTCATAGCGACGCATTTTCTGTGTTAATTCGTCAATGTGAGGGAGCGAGGGATGCAGTAAAGATGGAATAGTGCATCGGAAAGGAGATACTCGTATCCCAAAAGAAAATCCGGTAGTTCCCATAGAACGTTACTCGATTTTAGAAGGGGAAGTCATAGTACCCATAGTATTTCATACCGACGCAATTTCTGTGTTAATTCGTCAATGTGAGGGAGCGAGGGATGCAGTAACGAAGGAATAGTGCATAGGAAAGGAGAAACTCGTATCCCAAAAGAAAATCCTGTCGTTTCCATGGAAACGTTATTCGATTTAGAAGGAGATGTCATAGAACCCATAGCGACCCAATTTCTGTGTTAATTCGTCTATGTGAGGGAGCGAGGGATGCAGTCAAGAAGGAATAGTGCATCGGAAAGGAGATACTCGTATCCCAAAAGAAAATCTTGTCGTTTCCATAGAAACGTTACTCGATTGAGAAGGAGATGTCATTGAACCCATAGTATATCAGAGCGACGCAATTTCTGAGTTAATTCGTCAATGTGAGGGAGCGCGGGTTACAGTAAAGAAGGAAAAGTGCATCAGAAAGGATATACTCGTATCCCAAATGAAAATCCTGTCGTTTCCATAGAAACGTTACTCGATTTAGAAGGAGAAATCATAGAAACCATAATATTCCACAGCGCCGCAATTTCTGTGTTAATTCGTCGATGTGAGGGAGCGAGGGATGCAGTAAAGAAGGAATAGTGCATCGGAAAGGAGATACCCGTATCCCAAAAGAAAATCTTGTCGTTTCCATAGAAACGTTACTCGATTTAGAAGGAGATGTCATAGAATCCATAGTATTTCATAGCGACGCAATTTCTGTGTTAATTCATCAATGTGAGGGAGCGAGGGATGCACTAAAGAAGGAATAGTGCATCGGAAAGGATATACTCGTATCCCAAAAGAAAATCCTGTCGTTTCCATAGAAACGTTACTCGATTTAGAAGGAGATGTCATGGAACCCATAGTATTTCATAGCGACGCAATTTCTGTATTAATTCGTCAATGTGAGGGAGCGAGGGATGCAGTAAAGAAGGAATAGTGCATCGGAAAGGAGATAGTCGTATCCCAAAAGAAAATCCTTTCGTTTCCATAGAAACGTTACTCGATTTAGAAGGAGAAGTCATAGAACACATAATATTTCATACCGACGCAATTTCTGTATTAATTCGTAAATGTGAGGGAGCGAGGGATGCAGTAAAGAAGGAATAGTGCATCGGAAAGGATATACTCGTATCCCAAAAGAAAATACTGTGTTTTCCATGGAAACGTTACTCGATTTAGAAGGAGATGTCATAGAATCCATAGTATTTCATAGCGACGCAATTTATGTGTTTATTCGTCAATGTGAGGGAGCGAGGGATGCAGTAAAGAAGGAATAGTGCATCAGAAAGGAGATACTCGTATCCCAAAAGAAAATCCTGTCGATTCCATAGAAACGTTACTCGATTTAGAAGGAGAAGTCGTAGAACCCATAGTATTTCATAACGACGCAATTTCTGTGTTAATTCGTCAATGTGAGGGAGTGAGGGATGCAGTAAAGAGGGAATAGTGCATCGGAAAAGAGATACCCGTATCCCAAAAGAAAATCCTGTCGATTCCATAGAAACGCTACTCGATTTAGAAGGAGAAGTCATAGAACCCATAGTATTTCATAACGACGCAATTTCTGCGTTAATTCGTCAATGTGAGGGAGCGGGGGAAGCAGCAAAGAAGGAATAGTGCATCGGAAAGGAGATAGTCGTATCCCAAAAGAAAATCCTTTCGTTTCCATAGAAACGTTACTTGATTTAGAAGGAGAAGTCATAGAACACATAGTATTTCATAGCGCCGCTATTTCTGTGTTAATTCGTCACTGTGAGGGAGCGAGGGATGCAGTAAAGAAGGAATAGTGCATCGGAAAGGAGATACTCGTATCCCAAAAGAAAATCCTGTCGTTTCCATAGAAACGTTACTCGATTTTAGAAGGGGAAGCCATAGTACCCATAGTATTTCATAGCGACGTAATTTCTTTGTTAATTCGTCAATGTGGGCGAGCGAGGGATTCAGAAAAGAAGGAATAGTGAATCGGAAAGGAGATACTCGTATCCCAAAGGAAAATCCTTTCGTTTCCATATAAAAGTTAATCGATTTAGAAGGAGATGTCATAGAACCCACAGTATTTTATAGCGACGCAATTTCTGTGTTAATTTGTCTATGTGAAGAAGCGAGGGATGCAGTAAAGATGGAATAGTGCATCGGAAAGGAGATACTCGTATCCCAAAAGAAAATCCGGTAGTTCCCATAGAAACGTTACTCGACTTTAGAAGGGGAAGTCATAGTACCCATAGTATTTCATACCAACGCAATTACTGTGTTAATTCGTCAATGTGAGGGAGCGAGGCATGCAGTAACGAAGGAATAGTGCATAGGAAAGGAGATACTCGTATCCCAAAAGAAAATCCTGTCGTTTCCATGGAAACGTTATTCGATTTAGAAGGAGATGTCATAGAACCCATAGCGACCCAATATCTGTGTTAATTCGTCAATGTGAAAGAGTGAGGGATGCAGTCAAGAAGGAATAGTGCATCGGAAAGGAGATACTCGTATCCCAAAAGAAAATCCTGTCGTTTCCATAGAAACGTTACTCGGTTTGGAAGGAGAAGTCATAGAACCCATAGTATTTCATAGCGACGCAATTTCTGTGATAATTCGTCAATGTGAGGGAGCGAGGGATGCAGTAAAGGAGGAATAGTGCATCGGAAAGGAGATACTCGTATCCCAAAAGAAAATCCTGTCGTTTCCAAAGAAACGTTACTCGATTTGGAAGGAGAAGTCATAGACCACATAGTATTTCATAGCGAAGCAATTTCTGTGTTAATTCGTCAATGTGAGGGAGCGAGGGATGCAGTAAAGAAGGAATAGTGCATCGGAAAGAATATACTCGTATCCCAAAAGAAAATCCCGTCGTTTCCATAAATACGTTACTCGATTTAGAAGGAGAAGACATAGAAACCATAATATTCCACAGCGACGCAATTTCCGTGTTAATTCGTCGATGTGAGGGAGCGAGGGATGCGGTAAAGAAGGAATAGTGCATCGGAAAGGAGATACCCGTATCCCAAAAGAAAATCCTGTCGATTCCATAGAAACGTTACTCGATTTAGAAGGAGAAGTCGTAGAACCCATAGTATTTCATAACGACGCAATTTCTGTGTTAATTCGTCAATGTGAGGGAGTGAGGGATGCAGTAAAGAGGGAATAGTGCATCGGAAAGGAGATACTCGTATCCCAAAAGAAAATCCTTTCGTTTCCATAGAAACGTTACTCGATTTAGAAGGAGAAGTCATAGAAACCATAATATTCCACAGCGACGCAATTTCTGTGTTAATTCGTCGATGTGAGGGAGCGAGGGATGCAGTAAAGAAAGAATAGTCCATCGGAAAGGAGATACCCGTATCCCAAAAGAAAATCCTGTGTTTTCCATAGAAACGTTACTCGACTTAGAAGGAGATGTCATAGAATCCATAGTATTTCATAGCGACGCAATTTCTGTGTTAATTCGTCAATGTGAGGGACCGAGGGATGCAGTAAAGAAGGAATAGTGCATCAGAAGAAGATACTTGTATCCCAAAAGAAAATCCTGTCGATTCCATAGAAACGTTACTCGATTTAGAAGGAGAAGTCATAGAACACATAGTATTTCATAGCGACGCTATTTCTGTGTTTATTCGTCACTGTGAGGGAGCGAGGGATGCAGTAAAGAAGGAAAAGTGCATCGGAAAGGATATAGTCGTATCACAAAAGAAAATCCTCTCGTTTCCATAGAAACGTTACTCGATTTAGAAGGAGAAGTCATAGAACACATAGTATTTCATACTGACGCAATTTCTGTGTTAATTCGTCAATGTGAGGGAGCGAGGGATGCAGTAAAGAAGGAATAGTGCATCGGAAAGGAGATAGACGTATCCCAAAAGAAAATCCTTTCGTTTCCATAGAAAGGTCACTCGATTTAGAAGACGAAGTCATAAAACCAACAGTATTTCATAACGACGCAGTTTCTGTGTTAATTCGTCAATGTTAGGGAGCGAGGGATGCAGTAAAAAAGGAATAGTGCATCGGAAAGGATATGCTCGTATCCCAAAAGAAAATCCTGTCTTTTCCATACAAACGTTACTCGATTTAGAAGGAGAAGTCATAGAAACCATAATATTCCACAGCGACGCAATTTCTGTGTTAATTCGTCGATGTGAGGGAGCGAGGGATGCAGTAAACAAGGAATAGTGCATCGGAAAGGAGATACCCGTATCCCAAAAGAAAATCCTTTCGTTTCCATAGAAACGTTACTCGATTTAGATGAAGTAGTCATAGAACACATAGTATTTCATAGCGACGCAATTTCTGTGTTAATTCGTCAATGTGAGGGAGCGAGGGATGCAGTAAAGAAGGAATAGTGCATCGGAAAGGATATACTCGCATCCAAAAAGAAAATCCAGTCTTTTCCATAGAAACGTTACTCGATTTAGAAGAAGTCATAGAAACCATAATATTCCACAGCGACGCAATTTCTGTGTTAATTCGTCGATGTGAGGGAGCGAGGGTTGCAGTAAAGAAGGAATAGTGCATCAGAAAGGAGATACTCGTATCCCAAAAGAAAATCCTGTCGATTCCATAGAAACGTTACTCGATTTAGAAGGAGAAGTCATAGAACCCATAGGCCGGCCGGAGTAGCCGTGCGGTTCTAGGCGCTACAGTCTGGAACCGAGCGACCGCTACGGTCACAGGTTCGAATCCTGCCTTGGGCATGGATGTGTGTGATGTCCTTAGGTTAGTTAGGTTTAATAAGTTCTAAGTTCTAGGCGACTGATGATCTCAGAAGTTAAGTCGCATAGTGCTCAGAGCCATTTGAGCCATAGAACCCATAGTATTTCATAACGACGCAATTTCTGTGTTAATTCGTCAATGTGAGGGAGCGAGGGATGCAGTAAAGAAGGAAGAGTGCATCGGAAAGGAGATACTCGTATCCCAATAGAAAATCCTCTCGTTTCCATAGAAACGGTACTCGATTTAGAAGGAGAAGTCATAGAAACCATAATACTCCACAGCGACGCAATTTCTGTGTTAATTCGTCGATGTGAGGGAGCGAGGGTTGCAGTAAAGAAGGAATAGTCCATCGGAAAGGAGATACCCGTATCCCAAAAGAAAATCCTGTCGATTCCATAGAAACGCTACTCGATTTAGAAGGAGAAGTCATCGAAATCATAATACTCCACAGCGACGCAATTTCTGTGTTAATTCGTCGATGTGAGGGAGCGAGGGATGCAGTAAAGAAGGAATAGTCCATCGGAAAGGAGATACCCGTATCCCAAAAGAAAATCCTGTCGATTCCATAGAAACGCTACTCGATTTAGAAGGAGAAGTCATAGAACCCATAGTATTTAATAACGACGCAATTTCTGCGTTAATTCGTCAATGTGAGGGAGCGGGGGATGCAGCAAAGAAGGAATAGTGCATCGGAAAGGAGATAGTCGTATCCCAAAAGAAAATCCTTTCGTTTCCATAGAAACGTTACTTGATTTAGAAGGAGAAGTCATAGAACACATAGTATTTCATAGCGCCGCTATTTCTGTGTTAATTCGTCACTGTGAGGGAGCGAGGGATGCAGTAAAGAAGGAATAGTGCATCGGAAAGGAGATACTCGTATCCCAAAAGAAAATCCTGTCGTTTCCATAGAAACGTTACTCGATTTTAGAAGGGGAAGCCATAGTACCCATAGTATTTCATAGCGACGTAATTTCTTTGTTAATTCGTCAATGTGGGCGAGCGAGGGATTCAGAAAGGAAGGAATAGTGAATCGGAAAGGAGATACTCGTATCCCAAAGGAAAATCCTTTCGTTTCCATATAAAAGTTAATCGATTTAGAAGGAGATGTCATAGAACCCACAGTATTTCATAGCGACGCAATTTCTGTGTTAATTTGTCTATGTGAAGAAGCGAGGGATGCAGTAAAGATGGAATAGTGCATCGGAAAGGAGATACTCGTATCCCAAAAGAAAATCCGGTAGTTCCCATAGAAACGTTACTCGATTTTAGAAGGGGAAGTCATAGTACCCATAGTATTTCATACCAACGCAATTACTGTGTTAATTCGTCAATGTGAGGGAGCGAGGGATGCAGTAACGAAGGAATAGTGCATAGGAAAGGAGATACTCGTATCCCAAAAGAAAATCCTGTCGTTTCCATGGAAACGTTATTCGATTTAGAAGGAGATGTCATAGAACCCATAGCCACCCAATTTCTGTGTTAATTCGTCAATGTGAAAGAGCGAGGGATGCAGTCAAGAAGGAATAGTGCATCGGAAAGGAGATACTCGTATCCCAAAAGAAAATCCTGTCGTTTCCATAGAAACGTTACTCGGTTTGGAAGGAGAAGTCATAGAACCCATAGTATTTCATAGCGACGCAATTTCTGTGATAATTCGTCAATGTGAGGGAGCGAGGGATGCAGTAAAGGAGGAATAGTGCATCGGAAAGGAGATACTCGTATCCCAAAAGAAAATCCTGTCGTTTCCAAAGAAACGTTACTCGATTTGGAAGGCGAAGTCATAGACCACATAGTATTTCATAGCGAAGCAATTTCTGTGTTAATTCGTCAATGTGAGGGAGCGAGGGATGCAGTAAAGAAGGAATAGTGCATCGGAAAGAATATACTCGTATCCCAAAAGAAAATCCCGTCGTTTCCATAAATACGTTACTCGATTTAGAAGGAGAAGACATAGAAACCATAATATTCCACAGCGACGCAATTTCCGTGTTAATTCGTCGATGTGAGGGAGCGAGGGATGCGGTAAAGACGGAATAGTGCATCGGAAAGGAGATACCCGTATCCCAAAAGAAAATCCTTTCGTTTTTATAGAAACGTTACTCGATTTAGAAGGAGAAGTCATAGAACACATAGTATTTCATAGCGAAGCAATTTCTGTGTTAATTCGTCAATGTGAGGGAGCGAGGGATGCAGTAAAGAAGGAATAGTGCATCGGAAAGGATATAGTCGTATCACAAAAGAAAATCCTGTCGTTTCCATATAAACGTTACTCGATTTAGAAGGAGAAGTCATAGAACACATAGTATTTCGTACCGACGCAATTTCTGTGCTAATTCGTCAATGTGAGGGAGCGAGGGATGCAGTAAAGAAGGAATAGTGCATCGGAAAGGAGATAGACGTATCCCAAAAGAAAATCCTTTCGTTTCCATAGAAACGTCACTCGATTTAGAAGACGAAGTCATAAAACCCATAGTATTTGATAACGACGCAATTTCTGTGTTAATTCGTCAATGTGAGGGAGCGAGGGATGCAGTAAAGAAGGAATAGTGCATCGGAAAGGATATGCTCGTATCCCAAAAGAAAATCCTGTCGTTTCCATAGAAACGTTATTCGATTAAAAGGAGAAGTCATAGAACACATAGTATTTCATAGCGACGCAATTTCTGTGTTAATTCGTCAATGTGAGGGAGCGAGGGATCCAGTAAACAAGGAATATGCATCGGAAAGCAGATACTCGTATGCCAAAAGATAATCCTGTCGTTTCCAAAGCAACGTTACTCGATTTAGAAGGAGATGTCATAGAACCCATAGTATTTCGTAGCGACGCAATTTCTGTGTTAATTCGTAAATGTGAGGGAGCGAGGGATGCAGTAAAGAAGGAATAGTGCATCGGAAAGGAGATACTCGTATCCCAAAAGAAAATCCTGTCGTTTCCGTAGAAACGTTACTCTATTTGGAAGGAGTTGTCATAGAACCCATAGTATTTCATAGCGACGCAATTTCTGTGTTAATTCGTCAATGTGAGGGATCGAAGGATGCAGTATAGAAGGAATAGTGCATCGGAAAGGAGATACTCGTATCCCAAAAGAAAATACTGTCGTTTCCATAGAAAGATTACCCGATTTAGAAGGAGAAGTCATAGAACACATAATATTTCATACCGACGCAATTTTTGTGTTAATTTGTCAATGTGACGGGGCGAGGGATTCAGTAAAGAAGGAATAGTGCATCGGAAAGGAGATACTCGTATCCCAAAAGAAAATCCTGTCGTTTCCAAAGAAACGTTACTCGATTTAGAAGGAGAAGTCATAGAAACCATAATATTCCACAGCGACGCAATTTCCGTGTTAATTCGTCGATGTGAGGGAGCGAGGGATGCAGTAAAGAAGGAATAGTGCATCGGAAAGGAGATACCTGTATCCCCAAAGAAAATCCTTTCGTTTCCATAGAAACGTTACTCGATTTAGAAGGAGAAGTCATAGAACACATAGTATTTCATAGCGAAGCAATTTCTGTGTTAATTCGTCAATGTGAGGGAGCGAGGGATGCAGTAAAGAAGGAATAGTGCATCGGAAAGGATATAGTCGTATCCCAAAAGAAAATCCTTTCGTTTCCATAGAAACGTCACTCGATTTAGAAGACGAAGTCATAAAACCCATAGTATTTGATAACGACGCAATTTCTGTGTTAATTCGTCAATGTGAGGGAGCGAGGGATGCAGTAAAGAAGGAATAGTGCATCGGAAAGGATATGCTCGTATCCCAAAAGAAAATCCTGTCGTTTCCATAGAAACGTTACTACGTTACTCGATTAAAAGGAGAAGTCATAGAACACATAGTATTTCATACCGACGCATTTTCTGTGTAAATTCGTCAATGTGAGGGAGCGAGGGATGCAGTAAAGAAGGAATAGTGCATCGGAAAAGAGATACTCGTATCCCAAAAGAAAATCCTGACGTTTCCATAGAAACGTTACTCGATTTTGAGGGAGATGTCATAGAACCCATTGTATTTCAGAGCGACGCAATTTCTGTGTTAATTCGTCAATGTAAGGGAGCGAGGGATGCAGAAAACAAGGAATATGCATCGGAAAGCAGATACTCGTATGCCAAAAGATAATCCTGTCGTTTCCAAAGCAACGTTACTCGATTTAGAAGGAGATGTCATAGAACCCATAGTATTTCGTAGCGACGCAATTTCTGTGTTAATTCGTAAATGTGAGGGAGCTAGGGATGCAGTAAAGAAGGAATAGTGCATCGGAAAGAAGATACTCGTATCCCAAAAGAAAATCCTGTCGTTTCCATAGAAACGTTACTCTATTTGGAAGGAGAAGTCATAGAACCCATAGTATTTCATAGCGACGCAATTTCTATGATAATTCGTCAATGTGAGGGATCGAAGGATGCAGTAAAGACGGAATAGTGCATCGGAAAGGAGATACTCGTATCCCAAAAGAAAATCCTTTCGTTTCCATATAAACATTACTCGATTTAGAAGGAGAAGTCGTAGAACCCATAGTATTTCATAGCGACGCAATTTCTGTGTTAATTCGTCAATGTGAGTGAGCGAGGGATGCAGTAACGAAGGAATAGTGCAAAGGAAAGGAGATACTCGTATCCCAAAAGAAAATCCTGTCGTTTCCATAGAAACGGTACTCGATTTGGAAGTAAATGTCATAGAAGTCATAGTATTTAATAGCGCTTCAAATTCTGTGACAATTCGTCAATCTCAGGGAGCGAGGGATGCAGTAAAGCAGGAATAGTGCGTCGGAAAGGAGATACTCGTATCCCAAAAGAAAATCCTGTCGTTTCCATAGAAACGTTACTCGATTTAGAAGGAGAAGTCATAGAACCCATAGTATTCCACAGCGACGCAATTTCTGTGTTAATTCGTCGATGTGAGGGAGCGAGGGATGCAGTAAAGAAGAAATAGTGCATCTCAAAGGAGATACCCGTATCTCAAATGAAAATCTTGTCGTTTCCATAGAAACGTTACTCGATTTAGAAGGAGATGTCATAGAATCCATAGTATTTCATAGCGACGCAATTTCTGACTTAATTCGTCAATGTGAGGGAGCGAGGGATGCAGTAAAGAAGGAATAGTGCATCGGAAAGGATATACTCGTATCCCAAAAGAAAATCCTGTCGTTTCCATATAAACGTTACTCGATTTAGAAGGAAAAGTCATAGAACACATAGTATTTCATAGCGACCCAATTTCTGAGTTAATTCGTCAATGTGAGGGAGCGAGGAATGCAGTAAAGCAGGAATAGTGCGTCGGAAAGGAGATAATCGTATCCCAAAAGAAAATCCTGTCGTTTCCATAGAAATGTTACTCGATTTAAAGGACATGTCATAGAACTATAGTATTTCATAGTGATGCAATTTCTGAGTTAATTCGTCAATGTGAGGGAGCGAGGGATGCAGTAAAGAAGGAATAGTGCATCGGAAAGGAGATACTTGTATCCCAAAAGAAAATCCTGTCGTTTCCATAGAAACGTCACTCTATTTGGAAGGAGTTGTCATAGAACCCATAGTATTTCATAGCGACGCAATTTCTGTGTTAATTCGTCAATGTGAGGGATCGAAGGATGCAGTAAAGAAGGAATAGTGCATCGGAAAGGCGATACTCGTATCCCAAAACAAAATACTGTCGTTTCCATAGAAACATTACCCGATTTAGAAGGAGAAGTCATCGATCACATAATATTTCATACCGACACAATTTCTGTGTTAATTTGTCAATGTGAGGGGGCGAGCGATTCAGTAAAGAAGGAATAGTGCATCGGAAAGGAGATAGTCGTATCCCAAAAGAAAATCCTTTCGTTTCCATATAAACATTACTCGATTTAGAAGGAGAAGTCGTAGAACACATAGTATTTCATAGCGACGCAATTTCTGTGTTAATTCGTCAATGTGAGTGAGCGAGGGATGCAGTAACGAAGGAATAGTGCATAGGAAAGGAGATACTCGTATCCCAAAAGAAAATCCTGTCGTTTGCATATAAACGTTACTAGATTAAGAAGGAGATGTCATAGAACCCACAGTATTTCATAGCGACGCAATTTCTGTGTTAATTCGTCAATGTAAGGGAGCCTGGGATGCAGTAGAGAAGGAATAGTGCATCGGAAAGGAGATACTCGTATCCCAAAAGAAAATCCTGTCGTTTCCATAGAAACGTTACTCGATTTTGAGGGAGATGTCATAGAACCCATTCTATTTCAGAGCGACGCAGTTTCTGTGTTAATTCGTCAATGTGAGGGAGCGAGGGATGCAGTAAACAAGGAATATGCATCGGAAAGCAGATACTCGTATGCCAAAAGATAATTATGTCGTTTCCATAGCAACGTTACTCGATTTAGAAGGAGATGTCATAGTACCCATAGTATTTCATACCGACGCAATTTCTGTGTTAATTCGTCAATGTGAGGGAGCGAGGGATGCAGTAACGAAGGAATAGTGCATAGGAAAGGAGATAATCGTATCCCAAAAGAAAATCCTGTCGTTTCCATGGAAACGTTATTCGATTTAGAAGGAGATGTCATAGAACCCATAGCGACCCAATTTCTGTGTTAATTCGTCAATGTGAGGGAGCGAGGGATGCAGTCAAGAAGGAATAGTGCATCGGAAAGGAGATACTCGTATCCCAAAAGAAAATACTGTCGTTTCCATAGAAACGTTACTCGGTTTGAAAAGAGAAGTCATAGAACCCATAGTATTTCATAGCGACGCAATTTCTGTGATAATTCGTCAATGTGAGGGTGCGAGGGATGCAGTAAAGGAGGAATAGTGCATCGGAAAGGAGATACTCGTATCCCAAAAGAAAATCCTGTCGTTTCCAAAGAAACGTTACTCGATTTAGAAGGAGAAGTCATAGAACACATAGTATTTCATAGCGAAGCAATTTCTGTGTTAATTCGTCAATGTGAGGGTGCCTGGGATGCAGTAAAGAAGGAATAGTGCATCGGAAAGGAGATAGTCGTATCCCAAAAGAAAATCCTTTCGTTTCCATAGAAACGTTACTCGATTTAGAAGGAGAAGTCATAGAACACATAATATTTCATACCGACGCAATTTCTGTATTAATTCGTAAATGTGAGGGAGCGAGGGATGCAGTAAAGAAGGAATAGTGCATCGGAAAGGATATACTCGTATCCCAAAAGAAAATACTGTGTTTTCCATAGAAACGTTACTCGATTTAGAAGGAGATGTCATAGAATCCATAGTATTTCATAGCGACGCAATTTATGTGTTTATTCGTCAATGTGAGGGAGCGAGGGATGCAGTAAAGAAGGAATAGTGCATCAGAAAGGAGATACTCGTATCCCAAAAGAAAATCCTGTCGATTCCATAGAAACGTTACTCGATTTAGAAGGAGAAGTCGTAGAACCCATAGTATTTCATAACGACGCAATTTCTGTGTTAATTCGTCAATGTGAGGGAGTGAGGGATGCAGTAAAGAGGGAATAGTGCATCGGAAAGGAGATACCCGTATCCCAAAAGAAAATCCTGTCGATTCCATAGAAACGCTACTCGATTTAGAAGGAGAAGTCATAGAACCCATAGTATTTCATAACGACGCAATTTCTGCGTTAATTCGTCAATGTGAGGGAGCGGGGGATGCAGCAAAGAAGGAATAGTGCATCGGAAAGGAGATAGTCGTATCCCAAAAGAAAATCCTTTCGTTTCCATAGAAACGTTACTTGATTTAGAAGGAGAAGTCATAGAACACATAGTATTTCATAGCGCCGCTATTTCTGTGTTAATTCGTCACTGTGAGGGAGCGAGGGATGCAGTAAAGAAGGAACAGTGCATCGGAAAGGAGATACTCGTATCCCAAAAGAAAATCCTGTCGTTTCCATAGAAACGTTACTCGATTTTAGAAGGGGAAGCCATAGTACCCATAGTATTTCATAGCGACGTAATTTCTTTGTTAATTCGTCAATGTGGGCGAGCGAGGGATTCAGAAAAGAAGGAATAGTGAATCGGAAAGGAGATACTCGTATCCCAAAGGAAAATCCTTTCGTTTCCATATAAAAGTTAATCGATTTAGAAGGAGATGTCATAGAACCCACAGTATTTCATAGCGACGCAATTTCTGTGTAAATTTGTCTATGTGAAGAAGCGAGGGATGCAGTAAAGATGGAATAGTGCATCGGAAAGGAGATACTCGTATCCCAAAAGAAAATCCGGTAGTTCCCATAGAAACGTTACTCGACTTTAGAAGGGGAAGTCATAGTACCCATAGTATTTCATACCAACGCAATTACTGTGTTAATTCGTCAATGTGAGGGAGCGAGGCATGCAGTAACGAAGGAATAGTGCATAGGAAAGGAGATACTCGTATCCCAAAAGAAAATCCTGTCGTTTCCATGGAAACGTTATTCGATTTAGAAGGAGATGTCATAGAACCCATAGCGACCCAATTTCTGTGTTAATTCGTCAATGTGAAAGAGTGAGGGATGCAGTCAAGAAGGAATAGTGCATCGGAAAGGAGATACTCGTATCCCAAAAGAAAATCCTGTCGTTTCCATAGAAACGTTACTCGGTTTGGAAGGAGAAGTCATAGAACCCATAGTATTTCATAGCGACGCAATTTCTGTGATAATTCGTCAATGTGAGGGAGCGAGGGATGCAGTAAAGGAGGAATAGTGCATCGGAAAGGAGATACTCGTATCCCAAAAGAAAATCCTGTCGTTTCCAAAGAAACGTTACTCGATTTGGAAGGAGAAGTCATAGACCACATAGTATTTCATAGCGAAGCAATTTCTGTGTTAATTCGTCAATGTGAGGGAGCGAGGGATGCAGTAAAGAAGGAATAGTGCATCGGAAAGAATATACTCGTATCCCAAAAGAAAATCCCGTCGTTTCCATAAATACGTTACTCGATTTAGAAGGAGAAGACATAGAAACCATAATATTCCACAGCGACGCAATTTCCGTGTTAATTCGTCAATGTGAGGGAGCGAGGGATGCGGTAAAGAAGGAATAGTGCATCGGAAAGGAGATACCCGTATCCCAAAAGAAAATCCTGTCGATTCCATAGAAACGTTACTCGATTTAGAAGGAGAAGTCGTAGAACCCATAGTATTTCATAACGACGCAATTTCTGTGTTAATTCGTCAATGTGAGGGAGTGAGGGATGCAGTAAAGAGGGAATAGTGCATCGGAAAGGAGATACTCGTATCCCAAAAGAAAATCCTTTCGTTTCCATAGAAACGTTACTCGATTTAGAAGGAGAAGTCATAGAAACCATAATATTCCACAGCGACGCAATTTCTGTGTTAATTCGTCGATGTGAGGGAGCGAGGGATGCAGTAAAGAAAGAATAGTCCATCGGAAAGGAGATACCCGTATCCCAAAAGAAAATCCTGTGTTTTCCATAGAAACGTTACTCGACTTAGAAGGAGATGTCATAGAATCCATAGTATTTCATAGCGACGCAATTTCTGTGTTAATTCGTCAATGTGAGGGACCGAGGGATGCAGTAAAGAAGGAATAGTGCATCAGAAGAAGATACTTGTATCCCAAAAGAAAATCCTGTCGATTCCATAGAAACGTTACTCGATTTAGAAGGAGAAGTCATAGAACACATAGTATTTCATAGCGACGCTATTTCTGTGTTTATTCGTCACTGTGAGGGAGCGAGGGATGCAGTAAAGAAGGAAAAGTGCATCGGAAAGGATATAGTCGTATCACAAAAGAAAATCCTCTCGTTTCCATAGAAACGTTACTCGATTTAGAAGGAGAAGTCATAGAACACATAGTATTTCATACTGACGCAATTTCTGTGTTAATTCGTCAATGTGAGGGAGCGAGGGATGCAGTAAAGAAGGAATAGTGCATCGGAAAGGAGATAGACGTATCCCAAAAGAAAATCCTTTCGTTTCCATAGAAAGGTCACTCGATTTAGAAGACGAAGTCATAAAACCAACAGTATTTCATAACGACGCAGTTTCTGTGTTAATTCGTCAATGTTAGGGAGCGAGGGATGCAGTAAAAAAGGAATAGGGCATCGGAAAGGATATGCTCGTATCCCAAAAGAAAATCCTGTCTTTTCCATACAAACGTTACTCGATTTAGAAGGAGAAGTCATAGAAACCATAATATTCCACAGCGACGCAATTTCTGTGTTAATTCGTCGATGTGAGGGAGCGAGGGATGCAGTAAACAAGGAATAGTGCATCGGAAAGGAGATACCCGTATCCCAAAAGAAAATCCTTTCGTTTCCATAGAAACGTTACTTGATTTAGATGAAGTAGTCATAGAACACATAGTATTTCATAGCGACGCAATTTCTGTGTTAATTCGTCAATGTGAGGGAGCGAGGGATGCAGTAAAGAAGGAATAGTGCATCGGAAAGGATATACTCGCATCCAAAAAGAAAATCCAGTCTTTTCCATAGAAACGTTACTCGATTTAGAAGAAGTCATAGAAACCATAATATTCCACAGCGACGCAATTTCTGTGTTAATTCGTCGATGTGAGGGAGCGAGGGATGCAGTAAAGAAGGAATAGTGCATCAGAAAGGAGATACTCGTATCCCAAAAGAAAAAACTGTGTTTTCCATAGCTACGTTACTCGATTTAGAAGGAGATGACATAGAATCCATAGTATTTCATAGCGACGCAATTTCTGTGTTAATTCGTCAATGTGAGGGAGCGAGGGATGCAGTAAAGAAGGAATAGTGCATCAGAAAGGAGATACTCGTATCCCAAAAGAAAATCCTGTCGATTCCATAGAAACGTTACTCGATTTAGAAGGAGAAGTCATAGAACCCATAGGCCGGCCGGAGTAGCCGTGCGGTTCTAGGCGCTACAGTCTGGAACCGAGCGACCGCTACGGTCACAGGTTCGAATCCTGCCTTGGGCATGGATGTGTGTGATGTCCTTAGGTTAGTTAGGTTTAATAAGTTCTAAGTTCTAGGCGACTGATGACCTCAGAAGTTAAGTCGCATAGTGCTCAGAGCCATTTGAGCCATAGAACCCATAGTATTTCATAACGACGCAATTTCTGTGTTAATTCGTCAATGTGAGGGAGCGAGGGATGCAGTAAAGAAGGAAGAGTGCATCGGAAAGGAGATACTCGTATCCCAATAGAAAATCCTTTCGTTTCCATAGAAACGGTACTCGATTTAGAAGGAGAAGTCATAGAAACCATAATACTCCACAGCGACGCAATTTCTGTGTTAATTCGTCGATGTGAGGGAGCGAGGGTTGCAGTAAAGAAGGAATAGTCCATCGGAAAGGAGATACCCGTATCCCAAAAGAAAATCCTGTCGATTCCATAGAAACGCTACTCGATTTAGAAGGAGAAGTCATCGAAATCATAATACTCCACAGCGACACAATTTCTGTGTTAATTCGTCGATGTGAGGGAGCGAGGGATGCAGTAAAGAAGGAATAGTCCATCGGAAAGGAGATACCCGTATCCCAAAAGAAAATCCTGTCGATTCCATAGAAACGCTATTCGATTTAGAAGGAGAAGTCATAGAACCCATAGTATTTCATAACGACGCAATTTCTGCGTTAATTCGTCAATGTGAGGGAGCGGGGGATGCAGCAAAGAAGGAATAGTGCATCGGAAAGGAGATAGTCGTATCCCAAAAGAAAATCCTTTCGTTTCCATAGAAACGTTACTTGATTTAGAAGGAGAAGTCATAGAACACATAGTATTTCATAGCGCCGCTATTTCTGTGTTAATTCGTCACTGTGAGGGAGCGAGGGATGCAGTAAAGAAGGAATAGTGCATCGGAAAGGAGATACTCGTATCCCAAAAGAAAATCCTGTCGTTTCCATAGAAACGTTACTCGATTTTAGAAGGGGAAGCCATAGTACCCATAGTATTTCATAGCGACGTAATTTCTTTGTTAATTCGTCAATGTGGGCGAGCGAGGGATTCAGAAAAGAAGGAATAGTGAATCGGAAAGGAGATACTCGTATCCCAAAGGAAAATCCTTTCGTTTCCATATAAAAGTTAATCGATTTAGAAGGAGATGTCATAGAACCCACAGTATTTCATAGCGACGCAATTTCTGTGTTAATTTGTCTATGTGAAGAAGCGAGGGATGCAGTAAAGATGGAATAGTGCATCGGAAAGGAGATACTCGTATCCCAAAAGAAAATCCGGTAGTTCCCATAGAAACGTTACTCGATTTTAGAAGGGGAAGTCATAGTACCCATAGTATTTCATACCAACGCAATTACTGTGTTAATTCGTCAATGTGAGGGAGCGAGGGATGCAGTAACGAAGGAATAGTGCATAGGAAAGGAGATACTCGTATCCCAAAAGAAAATCCTGTCGTTTCCATGGAAACGTTATTCGATTTAGAAGGAGATGTCATAGAACCCATAGCCACCCAATTTCTGTGTTAATTCGTCAATGTGAAAGAGCGAGGGATGCAGTCAAGAAGGAATAGTGCATCGGAAAGGAGATACTCGTATCCCAAAAGAAAATCCTGTCGTTTCCATAGAAACGTTACTCGGTTTGGAAGGAGAAGTCATAGAACCCATAGTATTTCATAGCGACGCAATTTCTGTGATAATTCGTCAATGTGAGGGAGCGAGGGATGCAGTAAAGGAGGAATAGTGCATCGGAAAGGAGATACTCGTATCCCAAAAGAAAATCCTGTCGTTTCCAAAGAAACGTTACTCGATTTGGAAGGAAATGTCATAGACCACATAGTATTTCATAGCGAAGCAATTTCTGTGTTAATTCGTCAATGTGAGGGAGCGAGGGATGCAGTAAAGAAGGAATAGTGCATCGGAAAGAATATACTCGTATCCCAAAAGAAAATCCCGTCGTTTCCATAAATACGTTACTCGATTTAGAAGGAGAAGACATAGAAACCATAATATTCCACAGCGACGCAATTTCCGTGTTAATTCGTCGATGTGAGGGAGCGAGGGATGCGGTAAAGAAGGAATAGTGCATCGGAAAGGAGATACCCGTATGCCAAAAGAAAATCCTTTCGTTTTTATAGAAACGTTACTCGATTTAGAAGGAGAAGTCATAGAACACATAGTATTTCATAGCGAAGCAATTTCTGTGTTAATTCGTCAATGTGAGGGAGCGAGGGATGCAGTAAAGAAGGAATAGTGCATCGGAAAGGATATAGTCGTATCACAAAAGAAAATCCTGTCGTTTCCATAGAAACGTTACTCGATTTAGAAGGAGAAGTCATAGAACACATAGTATTTCGTACCGACGCAATTTCTGTGCTAATTCGTCAATGTGAGGGAGCGAGGGATGCAGTAAAGAAGGAATAGTGCATCGGAAAGGAGATAGACGTATCCCAAAAGAAAATCCTTTCGTTTCCATAGAAACGTCACTCGATTTAGAAGACGAAGTCATAAAACCCATAGTATATGATAACGACGCAATTTCTGTGTTAATTCGTCAATGTGAGGGAGCGAGGGATGCAGTAAAGAAGGAATAGTGCATCGGAAAGGATATGCTCGTATCCCAAAAGAAAATCCTGTCGTTTCCATAGAAACGTTATTCGATTAAAAGGAGAAGTCATAGAACACATAGTATTTCATAGCGACGCAATTTCTGTGTTAATTCGTCAATGTGAGGGAGCGAGGGATCCAGTAAACAAGGAATATGCATCGGAAAGCAGATACTCGTATGCCAAAAGATAATCCTGTCGTTTCCAAAGCAACGTTACTCGATTTAGAAGGAGATGTCATAGAACCCATAGTATTTCGTAGCGACGCAATTTCTGTGTTAATTCGTAAATGTGAGGGAGCGAGGGATGCAGTAAAGAAGGAATAGTGCATCGGAAAGGAGATACTCGTATCCCAAAAGAAAATCCTGTAGTTTCCGTAGAAACGTTACTCTATTTGGAAGGAGTTGTCATAGAACCCATAGTATTTCATAGCGACGCAATTTCTGTGTTAATTCGTCAATGTGAGGGATCGAAGGATGCAGTAAAGAAGGAATAGTGCATCGGAAAGGAGATACTCGTATCCCAAAAGAAAATACTGTCGTTTCCATAGAAAGATTACCCGATTTAGAAGGAGAAGTCATAGAACACATAATATTTCATACCGACGCAATTTTTGTGTTAATTTGTCAATGTGACGGGGCGAGGGATTCAGTAAAGAAGGAATAGTGCATCGGAAAGGAGATACTCGTATCCCAAAAGAAAATCCTGTCGTTTCCAAAGAAACGTTACTCGATTTAGAAGGAGAAGTCATAGAAAACATAATATTCCACAGCGACGCAATTTCCGTGTTAATTCGTCGATGTGAGGGAGCGAGGGATGCAGTAAAGAAGGAATAGTGCATCGGAAAGGAGATACCTGTATCCCCAAAGAAAATCCTTTCGTTTCCATAGAAACGTTACTCGATTTAGAAGGAGAAGTCATAGAACACATAGTATTTCATAGCGAAGCAATTTCTGTGTTAATTCGTCAATGTGAGGGAGCGAGGGATGCAGTAAAGAAGGAATAGTGCATCGGAAAGGATATAGTCGTATCCCAAAAGAAAATCCTTTCGTTTCCATAGAAACGTCACTCGATTTAGAAGACGAAGTCATAAAACCCATAGTATTTGATAACGACGCAATTTCTGTGTTAATTCGTCAATGTGAGGGAGCGAGGGATGCAGTAAAGAAGGAATAGTGCATCGGAAAGGATATGCTCGTATCCCAAAAGAAAATCCTGTCGTTTCCATAGAAACGTTACTACGTTACTCGATTAAAAGGAGAAGTCATAGAACACATAGTATTTCATACCGACGCATTTTCTGTGTAAATTCGTCAATGTGAGGGAGCGAGGGATGCAGTAAAGAAGGAATAGTGCATCGGAAAAGAGATACTCGTATCCCAAAAGAAAATCCTGACGTTTCCATAGAAACGTTACTCGATTTTGAGGGAGATGTCATAGAACCCATTGTATTTCAGAGCGACGCAATTTCTGTGTTAATTCGTCAATGTAAGGGAGCGAGGGATGCAGAAAACAAGGAATATGCATCGGAAAGCAGATACTCGTATGCCAAAAGATAATCCTGTCGTTTCCAAAGCAACGTTACTCGATTTAGAAGGAGATGTCATAGAACCCATAGTATTTCGTAGCGACGCAATTTCTGTGTTAATTCGTAAATGTGAGGGAGCTAGGGATGCAGTAAAGAAGGAATAGTGCATCGGAAAGAAGATACTCGTATCCCAAAAGAAAATCCTGTCGTTTCCATAGAAACGTTACTCTATTTGGAAGGAGAAGTCATAGAACCCATAGTATTTCATAGCGACGCAATTTCTATGATAATTCGTCAATGTGAGGGATCGAAGGATGCAGTAAAGAAGGAATAGTGCATCGGAAAGGAGATACTCGTATCCCAAAAGAAAATACTGTCGTTTCCATAGAAAGATTACCCGATTTAGAAGGAGAAGTCATAGAACACATATTATTTCATACCGACGCAATTTTTGTGTTAATTTGTCAATGTGACGGGGCGAGGGAATCAGTAAAGAAGGAATAGTGCATCGGAAATGAGATACTCGTATCCCAAAAGAAAATCCTTTCGTTTCCATAGAAACGTTACTCGATTTAGAAGGAGAAGTCATAGAACCCATAGTATTTCATAGCGCTTCAATTTCTATGATAATTCGTTATGTGAGGCAGCGAGGGATGCAGTAAAGAAGGAATAGTGAATCGGAAAGGAGATAAAAAATGGTTCAAATGGCTCTGAGTACTATGGGACTCAACTGCTGCGGTCATTAGTCCACTAGAACTTAGAACTAGTTAAACCTAACTAACCTAAGGACATCACAAACATCCATGCCCGAGGCAGGATTCGAACCTGCGACCGTAGCGGTCTTGCGGTTCCAGACTGCAGCGCCTTTAACCGCACGGCCACTTCGGCCGCGGAAAGGAGATACTCGTATCCCAAAACAAAATCCTGTCGTTTCCATAGAAACGTTACTCTATTTGGAATGAGTTTTCATAGAACCCATAGTATTTCATAGCGACGCAATTTCTGTGTTAATTCGTCGATGTGAGGGATCGAAGGATGCAGTAAAGAAGGAATAGTGCATCGGAAAGGAGATACTCGTATCCCAAAAGAAAATACTGTCGTTTCCATAGAAACATTACCCGATTTAGAAGGAGAAGTCACAGAACACATACTATTTCATAACGACGCAATTTTTGTGTTAATTTGTCAATGTGACGGGTCGAGGGATTCAGTAAAGAAGGAATAGTGCATCGGAAAGGAGATACTCGTATCCCAAAAGAAAATCCTTTCGTTTCCATATAAACATTACTCGATTTAGAAGGAGAAGTCGTAGAACCCATAGTATTTCATAGCGACGCAATTTCTGTGTTAATTCGTCAATGTGAGTGAGCGAGGGATGCAGTAACGAAGGAATAGTGCAAAGGAAAGGAGATACTCGTATCCCAAAAGAAAATCCTGTCGTTTCCATAGAAACGGTACTCGATTTGGAAGTAAATGTCATAGAAGTCATAGTATTTAATAGCGCTTCAAATTCTGTGACAATTCGTCAATCTCAGGGAGCGAGGGATGCAGTAAAGCAGGAATAGTGCGTCGGAAAGGAGATACTCGTATCCCAAAAGAAAATCCTGTCGTTTCCATAGAAACGTTACTCGATTTAGAAGGAGAAGTCATAGAACCCATAGTATTCCACAGCGACGCAATTTCTGTGTTAATTCGTCGATGTGAGGGAGCGAGGGATGCAGTAAAGAAGAAATAGTGCATCTCAAAGGAGATACCCGTATCCCAAATGAAAATCTTGTCGTTTCCATAGAAACGTTACTCGATTTAGAAGGAGATGTCATAGAATCCATAGTATTTCATAGCGACGCAATTTCTGACTTAATTCGTCAATGTGAGGGAGCGAGGGATGCAGTAAAGAAGGAATAGTGCATCGGAAAGGATATACTCGTATCCCAAAAGAAAATCCTGTCGTTTCCATATAAACGTTACTCGATTTAGAAGGAAAAGTCATAGAACACATAGTATTTCATAGCGACCCAATTTCTGAGTTAATTCGTCAATGTGAGGGAGCGAGGAATGCAGTAAAGCAGGAATAGTGCGTCGGAAAGGAGATAATCGTATCCCAAAAGAAAATCCTGTCGTTTCCATAGAAATGTTACTCGATTTAAAGGACATGTCATAGAACTATAGTATTTCATAGTGACGCAATTTCTGAGTTAATTCGTCAATGTGAGGGAGCGAGGGATGCAGTAAAGAAGGAATAGTGCATCGGAAAGGAGATACTTGTATCCCAAAAGAAAATCCTGTCGTTTCCATAGAAACGTCACTCTATTTGGAAGGAGTTGTCATAGAACCCATAGTATTTCATAGCGACGCAATTTCTGTGTTAATTCGTCAATGTGAGGGATCGAAGGATGCAGTAAAGAAGGAATAGTGCATCGGAAAGGCGATACTCGTATCCCAAAACAAAATACTGTCGTTTCCATAGAAACATTACCCGATTTAGAAGGAGAAGTCATCGATCACATAATATTTCATACCGACACAATTTCTGTGTTAATTTGTCAATGTGAGGGGGCGAGCGATTCAGTAAAGAAGGAATAGTGCATCGGAAAGGAGATAGTCGTATCCCAAAAGAAAATCCTTTCGTTTCCATATAAACATTACTCGATTTAGAAGGAGAAGTCGTAGAACACATAGTATTTCATAGCGACGCAATTTCTGTGTTAATTCGTCAATGTGAGTGAGCGAAGGATGCAGTAACGAAGGAATAGTGCATAGGAAAGGAGATACTCGTATCCCAAAAGAAAATCCTGTCGTTTGCATATAAACGTTACTAGATTAAGAAGGAGATGTCATAGAACCCACAGTATTTCATAGCGACGCAATTTCTGTGTTAATTCGTCAATGTGAGGGAGCCTGGGATGCAGTAAAGAAGGAATAGTGCATCGGAAAGGAGATACTCGTATCCCAAAAGAAAATCCTGTCGTTTCCATAGAAACGTTACTCGATTTTGAGGGAGATGTAATAGAACCCATTCTATTTCAGAGCGACGCAGTTTCTGTGTTAATTCGTCAATGTGAGGGAGCGAGGGATGCAGTAAACAAGGAATATGCATCGGAAAGCAGATACTCGTATGCCAAAAGATAATCATGTCGTTTCCATAGCAACGTTACTCGATTTAGAAGGAGATGTCATAGAACCCATAGTATTCCACAGCGACGCTATTTCTGTGTTAATTCGTCGATGTGAGGGAGCGAGGGATGCAGTAAAGAAGAAATAGTGCATCTCAAAGGAGATACCCGTATCCCAAATGAAAATCTTGTCGTTTCCATAGAAACGTTACTCGATTTAGAAGGAGATGTCATAGAATCCATAGTATTTCATAGCGACGCAATTTCTGACTTAATTCGTCAATGTGAGGGAGCGAGGGATGCAGTAAAGAAGGAATAGTGCATCGGAAAGGATATACTCGTATCCCAAAAGAAAATCCTGTCGTTTCCATATAAACGTTACTCGATTTAGAAGGAAAAGTCTTAGAACACATAGTATTTCATAGCGACCCAATTTCTGAGTTAATTCGTCAATGTGAGGGAGCGAGGAATGCAGTAAAGCAGGAATAGTGCGTCGGAAAGGAGATAATCGTATCCCAAAAGAACATCCTCTCGTTTCCATAGAAATGTTACTCGATTTAAAGGACATATCATAGAACTATAGTATTTCATAGTGACGCAATTTCTGAGTTAATTCGTCAATGTGAGGGAGCGAGGGATGCAGTAAAGAAGGAATAGTGCATCGGAAAGGAGATACTTGTATCCCAAAAGAAAATCCTGCCGTTTCCATAGAAACGTCACTCTATTTGGAAGGAGTTGTCATAGAACTCATAGTATTTCATAGCGACGCAATTTCTGTGTTAATTCGTCAATGTGAGGGATCGAAGGATGCAGTAAAGAAGGAATAGTGCATCGGAAAGCCGATACTCGTATCCCAAAACAAAATACTGTCGTTTCCATAGAAACATTACCCGATTTAGAAGGAGAAGTCATCGATCACATAATATTTCATACCGACACAATTTCTGTGTTAATTTGTCAATGTGAGGGGGCGGGCGATTCAGTAAAGAAGGAATAGTGCATCGGAAAGGAGATAGTCGTATCCCAAAAGAAAATCCTGTCGTTTCCATAGAAACGGTACTCGATTTAGAAGGAAATGTCATAGAAGTCATAGTATTTCATAGCGATTCAATTTCTGTGACAATTCGTTAATCTCAGGGAGCGAGGGATGCAGTAAAGCAGGAATAGTGCGTCGGAAAGGAGATGCTCGTATCCCAAAAGAAAATCCTGTCGTTTCCATAGAAACTTTATTCGATTTAGAAGGAGAAGTCATAGAACCCATAGTATTTCATAGCGCTTCAATTTCTGTGATAATTCGTTATGTGAGGGAGCTAGGGATGCAGTAAAGAAGGAACAGTGCATCGGAAAGGAGATACTCCTATCCCAAAAGAATATCCTGTCGTTTGCATAGAAACGTTACTCGATTAAGAAGGAGATGTCATAGAACCCACAGTATTTCATAGCGACGCAATTTCTGTGTTAATTCGTCAATGTGAGGGAGCGATTGAAGCAGTAAAGAAGGAATAGAGCATAGGAAAGGTGATACTCGTATCCCAAAAGAAAGTCTTGTCGTTTCCATGGAAACGTTATTCGATTTAGAAGGAGATGTCAAAGAACACATAGTATTTCATAGCGACCCAATTTCTGTGTTAATTCGTCAATGTGAGGGAGTGAGGGATGCAGTAAAGAAGGAATAGTGCATCGGAAAGGAGATACTCGTATCCCAAAAGAAAATCCTGTCGTTTCCATAGAAACGTTACACGATTTAGAATGAGATGTCATAGAACCCATAGAATTTCATAGGGCCGCAATTTCTGTGTTAATTCTACAATGTGAGGAAGCGAGGGATGCAGTAACCAAGGAGTTGTGCATCGGAAAGGAGATAGTGGTATCCCAAAAGAAAATCCTGTCGTTTCCATGGAAACGTTATTCGATTTAGAAGTAGATGTCAAAGAACACATAGTATTTCATAGCGACCCAATTTCTGTGTTAATTCGTCAATGTGAGGGAGTGAGGGATGCAGTAAAGAAGGAATAGTGCATCGGAAAGGAGATACTCGTATCCCAAAAGAAAATCCTGTCGTTTCCATAGAATCGTTACTCGATTTAGAAGGAGATGTCATAGAACCCATAGAATTTCAGAGGGCGGCAATTTCTGTGATAATTCTTCAATGTGAGGGAGCGAGGGATGCAGTAAACAAGGAATTGTGCATCGGAAAGGATATACTCGTGTCCCAAAAGAAAATCCTGTCGTTTCCATAGAATCGTTACTCGATTTAGAAGGAGAAGTCATAGAAACCATAATATTCCACAGCGACGCAATTTCTGTGTTAATTCATCACTGTGAGGGAGCGAGGAATGCAGTAAAGCAGGAATAGTGCGTCGGAAAGGAGATAATCGTATCCCAAAAGAAAATCCCGTCGTTTCCATAGAACCGTTACTCGATTTAAAGCAGATGTCATAGAACTATAGTATTTCATAGTGACGCAATTTCTGAGTTAATTCGTCAATGTGAGGGAGCGAGGGATGCAGTAAAGAAGGAATAGTGCATCGGAAAGGAGATGCTTGTATCCCAAAAGACAATCCTGTCGTTTCCATAGAAACGTTACTCTATTTGGAAGGAGTTGTCATAGAACACATAGTATTTCATAGCGACGCAATTTCTGTGTTAATTCGTCAATGTGAGGGATCGAAGGATGCAGTAAAGAAGGAATAGTGCATCGGAAAGGAGATACTCGTATCCCAAAACAAAATACTGTCGTTTCCATATAAACATTACTCGATTTAGAAGGAGAAGTCGTAGAACCCATAGTATTTCATAGCGACGCAATTTCTGTGTTAATTCGTCAATGTGAGTGAGCGAGGGATGCAGTAACGAAGGAATAGTGCATAGGAAAGGAGATACTCGTATCCCAAAAGAAAATCCTGTCGTTTCCATAGAAACGTTACTCGATTTAGAAGGAGAAGTCATAGAAACCATAATATTCCACAGCGACGCAATTTCTGTGTTAATTCGTCACTGTGAGGGAGCGAGGGATGCAGTAAGGAAGGAATAGTGCATCGGAAAGGAGATAGTCGTATCCCACAAGATAATACTGTCGTTTCCATATAAACGTTACTCGATTTAGAAGAAGTAGTCATAGAACCCATAGTATTTCATAGCGACGCAATTTCTGTGTTTATTCGTCAATGTGAGGGAGCGAGGGATGCAGTAAGGAAGGAATAGTGCATCGGAATGGAGATAGTCTTATCCCAAAAGAAAATCCAGTCATTTCCCTAGAAACGTTACTCGATTTAGAAGGAGATGTCATTGAGCCTATAGTATTTCATAGCGACGTAATTTCATTGTTAATTCGTCAATGTGAGGGAATGAGGGATGCAGTAAAGAAGGAATAGTGCATCGGAAAGGAGATAGTCGTATCCCAAAAGAAAATCCTGTCGGTTCCATAGATACGTTACTCGATTTAGAAGGAGAAGTCATAGAACCCATAGTATTTCATAGCGACGCAATTTCTGTGATAATTCGATAATGTGAGGGTGCGAGGGATGCAGTAAAGAAGGAATAGTGAATCGGAAAGGAGATACTCGTATCCCAAAAGCAAATCCTGTCGTTTCCATAGAAACGTTACTCTATTTGGAAGGAGTTGTCATAGAACCCATAGTATTTCATAGCGACGCAATTTCTGTGTTAATGCGTCAATGTGAGTGAGCGAGGGATGCAGTAACGAAGGAATAGTGCATAGGAAATAGATACTCGTTTCCGAAAAGAAAATACTGTCGTTTCCAGAGAAACGGTACTCGATTTAGAAGGAAATGTCATAGAAGTCAAAGTATTTCATAGCGCTTCAATTTCTGTGACTATTCGTCAATCTGAGGGAGCGAGGGCTGCAGTAAAGCAGGAATAGTGCGTCGGAAAGGAGATACTCGTATCCCAAAAGAAAATCCTGTGTTCCCATAGAAACATTACTCGATTTAGAAGGGGAAGTCATAGAACCCATACTATTTCATAGCGCTTCAATTTCTATGATAATTCGTTATGTGAGGGAGCGAGGGATGCAGTAAAGAAGGAATAGTGCATCGGAAAGGAGATACTCCTATCCCAAAAGAATATCCTGTCGTTTGCATAGAAACGTTACTCGATTAAGAAGGAGATGTCATAGAACCCACAGTATTTCATAGCGACGCAATTTCTGTATTAATTCGTCAATGTGAGGGAGCGATTGATGCAGTAAAGAAGGAATAGTGCATAGGAAAGGTGATACTCGTATCCCAAATGAAAATCTTGTCGTTTCCATGGGAGCGTTATTCGATTTAGAAGGAGATGTCAAAGAACACATAGTATTTCATAGCGACCCAATTTCTGTGTTAATTCGTCAAAGTGAGGGAGTGAGGGATGCAGTAAAGAAGGAATAGTGCATCGGAAAGGAGATACTCGTATCCCAAAAGAAAATCCTGTCGTTTCCATAGAAACGTTACTCGATTTAGAAGGAGATGTCATAAAACCCATAGAATTTCATAGGGCCGCAATTTCCGTGTTAATTCTTCAATGTGAGGGAGCGAGGGATGCAGTAAAGAAGGAGTTGTGCATCGGAAAGGAGATAGTGGTATCCCAAAAGAAAATCCTGTCGTTTCCATGGAAACGTTATTCGATTTAGATGGAGATGTCAAAGAACACATAGTATTTCATAGCGACCCAATTTCTGTGTTAATTCGTCAATGTGAGGGAATGAGGGATGCAGTAAAGAAGGAATAGTGCATCGGAAAGGAGCCACTCGTATCCCAAAAGAAAATCCTGTCGTTTCCATAGAAACGTTACTCGATTTTAGAAGGGGAAGCCATAGTACCCATAGTATTTCATAGCGACGTAATTTCTTTGTTAATTCGTCAATGTGGGCGAGCGAGGAATTCAGTAAAGAAGGAATAGTGCATCGGAAAGCAGATACTCGTATCCCAAAAGAAAATCCTGTCGTTTCCATAGAAACGTTACTCGATTGAGAAGGAGATGTCATTGAACCCATAGTATATCAGAGCGACGCAATTTCTGAGTTAATTCGTCAATATGAGGGAGCGAGGGATGCAGTAAAGAAGGAATAGTGCATCGGAAAGGCGATACTCGTATCCCAAAACAAAATACTGTCGTTTCCATAGAAACATTACCCGATTTAGAAGGAGAAGTCATCGATCACATAATATTTCATACCGACACAATTTCTGTGTTAATTCGTCGATGTGAGGGAGCGAGGGATGCAGTAAAGAAGGAATAGTGCATCGGAAAGGAGATACCCGTATCCCAAAAGAAAATCTTGTCGTTTCCATAGAAATATTACTCGATTTAGAAGGAGATGTCATAGAACCCACAGTATTTCATAGCGACGCAATTTCTGTGTTAATTCGTCAATGTGAGGGAGCGATTGATGCAGTAAAGAAGGAATAGTGCATAGGAAAGGTGATTCTCGTATCCCAAATGAAAATCTTGTCGTTTCCATGGGAGCGTTATTCGATTTAGAAGGAGATGTCATGGAACCCATAGTATTTCATAGCGACGCAATTTCTGTGATAATTCGTTATGTGAGGGAGTTAGGGATGCAGTAAAGAAGGAACAGTGCATCGGAACGGAGATACTCCTATCCCAAAAGAATATCCTGTCGTTTGCATAGAAACGTTACTCGATTAAGAAGGAGATGTCATAGAACCCACAGTATTTCATAGCGACGCAATTTCTGTGTTAATTCGTCAATGTGAGGGAGCGATTGAAGCAGTAAAGAAGGAATAGAGCATAGGAAAGGTGATACTCGTATCCCAAAAGAAAGTCTTGTCGTTTCCATGGAAACGTTATTCGATTTAGAAGGAGATGTCAAAGAACACATAGTATTTCATAGCGACCCAATTTCTGTGTTTATTCGTCAATGTGAGGGAGTGAGGGATGCAGTAAAGAAGGAATAGTGCATCGAAAAGGAGATACTCGTATCCCAAAAGAAAATCCTGTCGTTTCCATAGAATCGTTACTCGATTTAGAAGGAGATGTCATAGACCCCATAGAATTTCAGAGGGCGGCAATTTCTGTGATAATTCTTCAATGTGAGGGAGCGAGGGATGCAGTAAACAAGGAATTGTGCATCGGAAAGAATATACTCGTGTCCCAAAAGAAAATCCTGTCGTTTCCATAGAATCGTTACTCGATTTAGAAGGAGAAGTCATAGAAACCATAATATTCCACAGCGACGCAATTTCTGTGTTAATTCATCACTGTGAGGGAGCGAGGAATGCAGTAAACAGGAATAGTGCGTCGGAAAGGAGATAATCGTATCCCAAAAGAAAATCCTGTCGTTTCCATAGAACCGTTACTCGATTGAAAGCAGTTGTCATAGAACTATAGTATTTCATAGTGACGCAATTTCTGAGTTAATTCGTCAATGTGAGGGAGCGAGGGATGCAGTAAAGAAGGAATAGTGCATCGGAAAGGAGATGCTTGTATCCCAAAAGACAATCCTGTCGTTTCCATAGAAACGTTACTCTATTTGGAAGGAGTTGTCATAGAACACATAGTATTTCATAGCGACGCAATTTCTGTGTTAATTCGTCAATGTGAGGGATCGAAGGATGCAGTAAAGAAGGAATAGTGCATCGGAAAGGAGATACTCGTATCCCAAAACAAAATACTGTCGTTTCCATATAAACATTACTCGATTTAGAAGGAGAAGTCGTAGAACCCATAGTATTTCATAGCGACGCAATTTCTGTGTTAATTCGTCAATGTGAGTGAGCGAGGGATGCAGTAACGAAGGAATAGTGCATAGGAAAGGAGATACTCGTATCCCAAAAGAAAATCCTGTCGTTTCCATAGAAACGTTACTCGATTTAGAAGGAGAAGTCATAGAAACCATAATATTCCACAGCGACGCAATTTCTGTGTTAATTCGTCACTGTGAGGGAGCGAGGGATGCAGTAAGGAAGGAATAGTGCATCGGAAAGGAGATAGTCGTATCCCACAAGATAATACTGTCGTTTCCATATAAACGTTACTCGATTTAGAAGAAGTAGTCATAGAACCCATAGTATTTCATAGCGACGCAATTTCTGTGTTTATTCGTCAATGTGAGGGAGCGAGGGATGCAGTAAGAAAGGAATAGTGCATCGGAATGGAGATAGTCTTATCCCAAAAGAAAATCCAGTCATTTCCCTAGAAACGTTACTCGATTTAGAAGGAGATGTCATTGAGCCTATAGTATTTCATAGCGACGTAATTTCATTGTTAATTCGTCAATGTGAGGGAATGAGGGATGCAGTAAAGAAGGAATAGTGCATCGGAAAGGAGATAGTCGTATCCCAAAAGAAAATCCTGTCGGTTCCATAGATACGTTACTCGATTTAGAAGGAGAAGTCATAGAACCCATAGTATTTCATAGCGACGCAATTTCTGTGATAATTCGATAATGTGAGGGTGCGAGGGATGAAGTAAAGAAGGAATAGTGAATCGGAAAGGAGATACTCGTATCCCAAAAGCAAATCCTGTCGTTTCCATAGAAACGTTACTCTATTTGGAAGGAGTTGTCATAGAACCCATAGTATTTCATAGCGACGCAATTTCTGTGTTAATGCGTCAATGTGAGTGAGCGAGGGATGCAGTAACGAAGGAATAGTGCATAGGAAATAGATACTCGTTTCCGAAAAGAAAATCCTGTCGTTTCCAGAGAAACGGTACTCGATTTAGAAGGAAATGTCATAGAAGTCAAAGTATTTCATAGCGCTTCAATTTCTGTGACTATTCGTCAATCTGAGGGAGCGAGGGCTGCAGTAAAGCAGGAATAGTGCGTCGGAAAGGAGATACTCGTATCCCAAAAGAAAATCCTGTGTTCCCATAGAAACATTACTCGATTTAGAAGGGGAAGTCATAGAACCCATACTATTTCATAGCGCTTCAATTTCTATGATAATTCGTTATGTGAGGGAGCGAGGGATGCAGTAAAGAAGGAATAGTGCATCGGAAAGGAGATACTCCTATTCCAAAAGAATATCCTGTCGTTTGCATAGAAACGTTACTCGATTAAGAAGGAGATGTCATAGAACCCACAGTATTTCATAGCGACGCAATTTCTGTATTAATTCGTCAATGTGAGGGAGCGATTGATGCAGTAAAGAAGGAATAGTGCATAGGAAAGGTGATACTCGTATCCCAAATGAAAATCTTGTCGTTTCCATGGGAGCGTTATTCGATTTAGAAGGAGATGTCAAAGAACACATAGTATTTCATAGCGACCCAATTTCTGTGTTAATTCGTCAAAGTGAGGGAGTGAGGGATGCAGTAAAGAAGGAATAGTGCATCGGAAAGGAGATACTCGTATCCCAAAAGAAAATCCTGTCGTTTCCATAGAAACGTTACTCGATTTAGAAGGAGATGTCATAAAACCCATAGAATTTCATAGGGCCGCAATTTCCGTGTTAATTCTTCAATGTTAGGGAGCGAGGGATGCAGTAAAGAAGGAGTTGTGCATCGGAAAGGAGATAGTGGTATCCCAAAAGAAAATCCTGTCGTTTCCATGGAAACGTTATTCGATTTAGATGGAGATGTCAAAGAACACATAGTATTTCATAGCGACCCAATTTCTGTGTTAATTCGTCAATGTGAGGGAATGAGGGATGCAGTAAAGAAGGAATAGTGCATCGGAAAGGAGCCACTCGTATCCCAAAAGAAAATCCTGTCGTTTCCATAGAAACGTTACTCGATTTTAGAAGGGGAAGCCATAGTACCCATAGTATTTCATAGCGACGTAATTTCTTTGTTAATTCGTCAATGTGGGCGAGCGAGGAATTCAGTAAAGAAGGAATAGTGCATCGGAAAGCAGATACTCGTATCCCAAAAGAAAATCTTGTCGTTTCCATAGAAACGTTACTCGATTGAGAAGGAGATGTCATTGAACACATAGTATATCAGAGCGACGCAATTTCTGAGTTAATTCGTCAATATGAGGGAGCGAGGGATGCAGTAAAGAAGGAATAGTGCATCAGAAAGAATATACTCGTATCCCAAATGAAAATCCTGTCTTTTCCATAGAAACGTTACTCGATTTAGAAGGAGAAGTCATAGAAGCCATAATATTCCACAGCGACGCAATTTCTGTGTTAATTCGTCGATGTGAGGGAGCGAGGGATGCAGTAAAGTAGGAATAGTGCATCGGAAAGGAGATACCCGTATCCCAAAAGAAAATCTTGTCGTTTCCATAGAAATATTACTCGATTTAGAAGGAGATGTCATAGAACCCACAGTATTTCATAGCGACGCAATTTCTGTGTTAATTCGTCAATGTGAAGGAGCGATTGATGCAGTAAAGAAGGAATAGTGCATAGGAAAGGTGATACTCGTATCCCAAATGAAAATCTTGTCGTTTCCAAGGGAGCGTTATTCGATTTAGAAGGAGATGTCAAAGAACACATACTATTTCATAGCGACCCAATTTCTGTGTTAATTCGTCAATGGTAGGGAGTGAGGGATGCAGTAAAGAAGGAATAGTGCATCGGAAAGGAGATACTCGTATCCCAAAAGAAAATCCTGTCGTTTCCATAGAAACGTTACTCGATTTAGAAGGAGATGTCATAAAACCCACAGTATTTCATAGCGACGTAATTTCTTCGCTAATTCGTCAATGTGGGCGAGCGAGGAATTCAGTAAATAAAGAATAGTGCTTCGGAAAAGAGATACTCGTATCCCAAAAGAAAATCTTGTCGTTTCCATAGAAACGTTACTCGATTGAGAAGAAGATGTCATTGAACCCATAGTAAATCAGAGCGACGCAATTTCTGAGTTAATTCGTCAATATGAGGGAGCGAGGGATGCAGTAAAGAAGGAATTGTGCATCAGAAAGTATATACTCGTATCCCAATTGAAAATCCTGTCTTTTCCATAGAAACGTTACTCGATTTAGAAGGAGAAGTCATAGAAACCATAATATTCCACAGCGACGCAATTGCTGTGTTAATTCGTCGATGTGAGGGAGCGAGGGATGCAGTAAAGAAGGAATAGTGCATCGGAAAGGAGATACCCGTATCCCAAAAGAAAATCTTGTCGTTTCCATAGAAACGTTACTCGATTTAGAATGAGATGTCATAGAATACATAGTATTTCATAGCGACGCAATTTCTGTGTTAATTCGTCAATGTGAGGGAGCGAGGGATGCAGTAAAGAAGGAATAGTGCATCGGAAAGGATATACTCGTATCCCAAAAGAAAATCCTGTCGTTTCCATAGAAACGTTACTCGATTTAGAAGGAGATGTCATGGAACCCATAGTATTTCATAGCGACGCAATTTCTGTATTAATTCGTCAATGTGAGGGAGCGAGGGATGCAGTAAAGAAGGAATAGTGCATCGGAAAGGAGATAGTCGTATCCCAAAAGAAAATCCTTTCGTTTCCATAGAAACATTACTCGATTTAGATGGAGAAGTCATAGAACACATAGTATTTCATACCGACGCAATTTCTGTATTAATTCGTAAAGGTGAGGGAGCGACGGATGCAGTAAAGAAGGAATAGTGCATCGGAAAGGATATACTCGTATCCCAAAATAAAATCGTGTCGTTTCCATAGAAACGTTACTCGATTTAGAAGGAGAAGTCATAGAAACCATAATATTCCACAGCGACGCAATTTCTGTGTTAATTCGTCTATGTGAGGGAGCGATGGATGCAGTAAAGAAGGAATAGTGCATCGGAAAGGAGATAGCCGTATCCCAAAAGAAAATCCTGTCGATTCCATAGAAACGTTACTCGACTTAGAAGGAGAAGTCATAGAAACCATAATATTCCACAGCGACGCAATTTCTGTGTTAATTCGTCGATGTGAGGGAGCGAGGGATGCAGTAAAGAAGAAATAGTGCATCGGAAAGGAGATACCCGTATCCCTAAGGAAAATCCTGTGTTTTCCATAGAAACGTTACTCGATTTCGAAGGAGATGTCATAGAATCCATAGTATTTCATAGCGACAAAATTTCTGTGTTAATTCGTCAATGTGAGGGAGCGAGGGATGCAGTAAAGAAGGAATAGTGCATCGGAAAGGATATACAAGAATCCCAAAAGAAAATCCTATCGTTTCCATAGAGACGTTACTCGATTTAGAAGGAGAAGTCATAGAAACCATAATATTCCACAGCGACGCAATTTCTGTGTTAATTCGTTATGTGAGGGAGCGAGGGATGCAGTAAAGAAGGAATAGTGCATCGGAAAGGAGATACTCCTATCGCAAAAGAATATCCTGTCGTTTGCAGAGAAACGTTACTCGATTAAGAAGGAGATGTCATAGAACCCACAGTATTTCATAGCGACGCAATTTCTGTGTTAATTCGTCAATGTGAGGGAGCGAGGGATGCAGTAAAGAAGGAGTTGTGCATCGGAAAGGAGATAGTGGTATCCCAAAAGAAAATCCTGTCGTTTCCATGGAAACGTTATTCGATTTAGAAAGAGATGTCAAAGAACACATAGTATTTCATAGCGACCCAATTTCTGTGTTAATTCGTCAATGTGAGGGAGTGAGGGATGCAGTAAAGAAGGAATAGTGCATCGGAAAGGAGACACTCGTATCCCAAAAGAAAATCCTGTCGTTTCCATAGAAACGTTACTCGATTTTAGAAGGGGAAGCCATAGTACCCATAGTATTTCATAGTGACGTAATTTCTTTGTTAATTCGTCAATGTGGGCGAGCGAGGAATTCAGTAGAGAAGGAATAGTGCATCGGAAAGGAGATACTCGTATCCCAAAAGAAAATCCTGTCGATTCCATAGAAACGTTACTCGATTTAGAAGGAGAAGTCATAGAACCCATAGTATTTCATAACGACGCAATTTCTGTGTTAATTCGTCAAAGTGAGGGAGTGAGGGATGCAGTAAAGAAGGAATAGTGCATCGGAAAGGAGATACTCGTATCCCAAAAGAAAATCCTTTCGTTTCCATAGAAACGTTACTCGATTTAGAAGGAGAAGTCATAGAAGCCATAATATTCCACAGCGACGCAATATCTGTGTTAATTCGTCGATGTGAGGGAGCGAGGGATGCAGTAAAGAAGGAATAGTCCATCGGAAAGGAGATACCCGTATCCCAAAAGAAAATCCTGTGTTTTCCATAGAAACGTTACTCGATTTAGAAGGAGAAGTCATAGAATCCATAGTATTTCATAGCGACACAATTTCTATGTTAATTCGTCAATGTGAGGGACCGAGGGATGCAGTAAAGAAGGAATAGTGCATCAGAAAGGAGATACTCGTATCCCAAAAGAAAATCCTGTCGATTCCATAGAAACGTTACTCGATTTAGAAGGAGAAGTCATAGAACACATAGTATTTCATAGCGCCGCTATTTCTGTGCTAATTCGTCACTGTGAAGGAGCGAGGGATCCAGTAAAGAAGGAATAGTGCATCGCAAAGGAGATACTCGTGTCCCAAAAGAAAATCCTGTCGATTCCATAGAAACATTACTCGATTTAGAAGGAGAAGTCATAGAACACATAGTATTTCATACCGACGCAATTTATGTGTTAATTCGTCAATGTGAGGGAGCGAGGGATGCAGTTAAGAAGGAATAGTGCATCGGAAAGGATATAGTCGTATCACAAAAGAAAATCCTCTCATTTCCATAGAAACGTTACTCGATTTAGAAGGAGAAGTCATAGAACACATAGTATTTCATACCGACGCAATTTCTGTGTTAATTCGTCAATGTGAGGGAGCGAGGGATGCAGTAAAGAAGGAATAGTGCATCGGAAAGGAGCTAGACGTATCCCAAAAGAAAATCCTTTCGTTTCCATAGAAACGTCACTCGATTAAGAAGACGAAGTCATAAAACCCATAGTATTTCATAACGACGCAATTTCTGTGTCAATTCGTCAATGTGAGGGAGCGAGGGATGCAGTAAAGAAGGAATAGTGCATCGGAAAGGATATGCTCGTATCCCAAAAGAAAATCCTGTCTTTTCCATAGAAACGTTACTCGATTTAGAAGGAGAAGTCATAGAAACCATAATATTCCACAGCGACGCAATTTCTGTGTTAATTCGTCGATGTGAGGGAGCGAGGGATGCATTAAACAAGGAATAGTGCATCGGAAAGGAGATACCCGTTTCCCAAAAGAAAATCCTTTCGTTTCCATAGAAATGTTACTCGATTTAGATGAAGTAGTCATAGAACACATAGTATTTCATAGCGACGCAATTTCTGTGTTCATTCGTCAATGTGAGGGAGCGAGGGATGCAGTAAAGAAGGAATAGTGCATCGGAAAGGATATATTCGTATCCCAAAAGAAAATCCTGTCTTTTCCATAGAAACGATGCTCGATTTACAAGGAGATGACATAGAATCCATAGTATTTCATAGCGACGCAATTTCTGTGTTAATTCGTCAATGTGAGGGAGCGAGGGATGCAGTAAAGAAGGAATAGTGCATCAGAAAGGAGATACTCGTATCCCAAAAGAAATTCCTGTCGATTCCATAGAAACGTTAACGATTTAGAAGGAGAAGTCATAGAACCCATAGGCCAGCCGGAGTAGCCGTGCGGTTCTAGGCGCTACAGTCTGGAACCGAGCGATCGCTACGGTCACAGGTTCGAATCCTGCCTTGGGCATGGATGTGTGTGATGTCCTTAGGTTAGTTAGGTTTAATTAGTTCTAAGTTCTAGGCGACTGATGACTTCAGAAGTTAAGTCGCATAGTGCTCAGAGCCATTTGAGCCATAGAACCCATAGTATTTCATAACGACGCAATTTCTGTGTTAATTCGTCAATGTGAGGGAGCGAGGGATGCAGTAAAGAAGGAATAGTGCATCGGAAAGGAGATACTCGTATCCCAAAAGAAAATCCTTTCGTTTCCATAGAAACGTTACTCGATTTAGAAGGAGAAGTCATAGAAACCATAATACTCCACAGCGACGCAATTTCTGTGTTAATTCGTCGATGTGAGGGAGCGAGGGATCCAGTAAAGGAGGAATAGTGCATCGGAAAAGAGATAGACGTATCCCAAAAGAAAATCCTTTCGTTTCCATAGAAACGTCACTCGATTTAGAAGACGAAGTCATAAAACACATAGTATATCATAACGACGCAATTTCTGTGTTAATTCGTCAATGTGAGGGAGCGAGGGATGCAGTAAACAAGGAATAGTGCATCAGAAAGGAGATACCCGTATCCCAAAAGAAAATCCTGTCGATTCCATAGAAACGTTACTCGATTTAGAAGGAGAAGTCATAGAACACATAGTATTTCATAGCGCCGCTATTTCTGTGCTAATTCGTCACTGTGAAGGAGCGAGGGATCCAGCAAAGAAGGAATAGTGCATCGCAAAGGAGATACTCCTGTCCCAAAAGAAAATCCTGTCGATTCCATAGAAACATTACCCGATTTAGAAGGAGAAGTCATAGAACACATAGTATTTCATACCGACGCAATTTATGTGTTAATTCGTCAATGTGAGGGAGCGAGGGATGCAAAAAGAAGGAATAGTGCATCGGAAAGGATATAGTCGTATCACAAAAGAAAATCCTCTCGTTTCCATAGAAACGTTACTCGATTTAGAAGGAGAAGTCATAGAACACATAGTATTTCATACCGACGCAATTTCTGTGTTAATTCGTCAATGTGAGGGAGCGAGGGATGCAGTAAAGAAGGAATAGTGCATCGGAAAGGAGATAGACGTATCCCAAAAGAAAATCCTTTCGTTTCCATAGAAACGTCACTCGATTAAGAAGACGAAGTCATAAAACCCATAGTATTTCATAACGACGCAATTTCTGTGTCAATTCGTCAATGTGAGGGAGCGAGGGATGCAGTAAAGAAGGAATAGTGCATCGGAAAGGATATGCTCGTATCCCAAAAGAAAATCCTGTCTTTTCCATAGAAACGTTACTCGATTTAGAAGGAGAAGTCATAGAAACCATAATATTCCACAGCGACGCAATTTCTGTGTTAATTCGTCGATGTGAGGGAGCGAGGGATGCAGTAAACAAGGAATAGTGCATCGGAAAGGAGATACCCGTTTCCCAAAAGAAAATCCTTTCGTTTCCATAGAAATGTTACTCGATTTAGATGAAGTAGTCATAGAACACATAGTATTTCATAGCGACGCAATTTCTGTGTTAATTCGTCAATGTGAGGGAGCGAGGGATGCAGTAAAGAAGGAATAGTGCATCGGAAAGGATATACTCGTATCCCAAAAGAAAATCCTGTCTTTTCCATAGAAACGTTACTCGATTTAGAAGGAGATGACATAGAATCCATAGTATTTCATAGCGACGCAATTTCTGTGTTAATTCGTCAATGTGAGGGAGCGAGGGATGCAGTAAAGAAGGAATAGTGCATCAGAAAGGAGATACTCGTATCCCAAAAGAAATTCCTGTCGATTCCATAGAAACGTTACCGATTTAGAAGGAGAAGTCATAGAACCCATAGGCCGGCCGGAGTAGCCGTGCGGTTCTAGGCGCTACAGTCTGGAACCGAGCGACCGCTACGGTCACAGGTTCGAATCCTGCCTTGGGCATGGATGTGTGTGATGTCCTTAGGTTAGTTAGGTTTAATTAGTTCTAAGTTCTAGGCGACTGATGACCTCAGAAGTTAAGTCGCATAGTGCTCAGAGCCATTTGAGCCATAGAACCCATAGTATTTCATAACGACGCAATTTCTGTGTTAATTCGTCAATGTGAGGGAGCGAGGGATGCAGTAAAGAAGGAATAGTGCATCGGAAAGGAGATACTCGTATCCCAAAAGAAAATCCTTTCGTTTCCATAGAAACGTTACTCGATTTAGAAGGAGAAGTCATAGAAACCATAATACTCCACAGCGACGCAATTTCTGTGTTAATTCGTCGATGTGAGGGAGCGAGGGATCCAGTAAAGGAGGAATAGTGCATCGGAAAAGAGATAGACGTATCCCAAAAGAAAATCCTTTCGTTTCCATAGAAACGTCACTCGATTTAGAAGACGAAGTCATAAAACCCATAGTATTTCATAACGACGCAATTTCTGTGTTAATTCGTCAATGTGAGGGAGCGAGGGATGCAGTAAACAAGGAATAGTGCATCGGAAAGGAGATACCCGTATCCCAAAAGAAAATCCTGTCGTTTCCATAGAAACGTTACTCGATTTAGAAGGAGAAGTCATAGAACACATAGTATTTCATAGCGACGCAATTTCTGTGATAATTCGTCAATGTGAGGGAGCGAGGGATGCAGTAAAGGAGGAATAGTGCATCGGAAAGGAGATACTCGCATCCCAAAAGAGAATCCTGTCGTTTCCAAAGAAACGTTACTCGATTTGGAAGGAGAAGTCATAGACCACATAGTATTTCATAGCGAAGCAATTTCTGTGTTAATTCGTCAATGTGAGGGAGCGAGGGATGCAGTAAACAAGGAATAGTGCATCGGAAAGGAGATACCCGTATCCCAAAAGAAAATCCTGTCGTTTCCATAGAAACGTTACTCGATTTAGAAGGAGAAGTCATAGAACACATAGTATTTCATAGCGCCTCTATTTCTGTGTTAATTCGTCAATGTGAGGGAGCGAGGGATGCAGTAAAGAAGGAATAGTGCATCGGAAAGGAGATACTCGTATCCCAAAAGAAAATCCTTTCGTTTCCATAGAAACGTTACTCGATTTAGAAGGAGAAGTCATAGAAGCCATAATATTCCACAGCGACGCAATTTCTGTGTTAATTCGTCGATGTGAGGGAGCGAGGGATGCAGTAAAGAAGGAATAGTCCATCGGAAAGGAGATACCCGTATCCCAAAAGAAAATCCTGTGTTTTCCATAGAAACGTTACTCGATTTAGAAGGAGAAGTCATAGAATCCATAGTATTTCATAGCGACACAATTTCTATGTTAATTCGTCAATGTGAGGGACCGAGGGATGCAGTAAAGAAGGAATAGTGCATCAGAAAGGAGATACTCGTATCCCAAAAGAATATCCTGTCGATTCCATAGAAACGTTACTCGATTTAGAAGGAGAAGTCATAGAACACATAGTATTTCATAGCGCCGCTATTTCTGTGCTAATTCGTCACTGTGAAGGAGCGAGGGATCCAGTAAAGAAGGAATAGTGCATCGCAAAGGAGATACTCGTGTCCCAAAAGAAAATCCTGTCGATTCCATAGAAACATTACTCGATTTAGAAGGAGAAGTCATAGAACACATAGTATTTCATACCGACGCAATTTATGTGTTAATTCGTCAATGTGAGGGAGCGAGGGATGCAGTAAAGAAGGAATAGTGCATCGGAAAGGATATAGTCTTATCACAAAAGAAAATCCTCTCGTTTCCATAGAAACGTTACTCGATTTAGAAGGAGAAGTCATAGAACACATAGTATTTCATACCGACGCAATTTCTGTGTTAATTCGTCAATGTGAGGGAGCGAGGGATGCAGTAAAGAAGGAATAGTGCATCGGAAAGGAGATAGACGTATCCCAAAAGAAAATCCTTTCGTTTCCATAGAAACGTCACTCGATTAAGAAGACGAAGTCATAAAACCCATAGTATTTCATAACGACGCAATTTCTCTGTCAATTCGTCAATGTGAGGGAGCGAGGGATGCAGTAAAGAAGGAATAGTGCATCGGAAAGGATATACTCGTATCCTAAAAGAAAATCCTGTCGTTTCCATAGAAACGTTACTCGATTTAGAAGGAAAAGTCATAGAACACATAGTATTTCATAGCGACCCAATTTCTGTGTTAATTCGTCAATGTGAGGGAGTGAGGGATGCAGTAAAGATGAAATAGTGCATCGGAAAGGAGGTACTCGTATCCCAAAAGAAAATCCGGTAGTTCCCATAAAAACGTTACTCGATTTTAGAAGGGGAAGTCATAGTACCCATAGTATTTCATACCGACGCAATTTCTGTGTTAATTCGTCAATGTGAGGGAGCGAGGGATGCAGTAACGAAGGAATAGTGCATAGGAAAGGAGATAATCGTATCCCAAGAGAAAATCCTGTCGTTTCCATGGAAACGTTATTCGATTTAGAAGGAGATGTCATAGAACCCATAGCGACCCAATTTCTGTGTTAATTCGTCAATGTGAGGGAGCGAGGGATGCAGTCAAGAAGGAATAGTGCATCGGAAAGGAGATACTCGTATCCCAAAAGAAAATACTGTCGTTTCCATAGAAACGTTACTCGGTTTGAAAAGAGAAGTCATAGAACCCATAGTATTTCATAGCGACGCAATTTCTGTGATAATTCGTCAATGTGAGGGAGCGAGGGATGCAGTAAAGGAGGAATAGTGCATCGGAAAGGAGATACTCGTATCCCAAAAGAATATCCTGTCGTTTCCAAACAAACGTTACTCGATTTGGAAGGAGAAGTCATAGAACACATAGTATTTCATAGCGAAGCAATTTCTGTGTTAATTCGTCAATGTGAGGGAGCCTGGGATGCAGTAAAGAAGGAATAGTGCTTCGGAAAGGAGATACTCGTATCCCAAAAGAAAATCCTGTCGTTTCCATAGAAACGTTACTCGATTTTGAGGGAGATGTCATAGAACCCATTCTATTTCAGAGCGACGCAGTTTCTGTGTTAATTCGTCAATGTGAGGGAGCGAGGGATGCAGTAAACAAGGAATATGCATCGGAAAGCAGATACTCGTATGCCAAAACATAATCATGTCGTTTCCATAGCAACGTTACTCGATTTAGAAGGAGATGTCATAGAACCCATAGTATTCCACAGCGACGCAATTTCTGTGTTAATTCGTCGATGTGAGGGAGCGAGGGATGCAGTAAAGAAGAAATAGTGCATCTCAAAGGAGATACCCGTATCCCAAATGAAAATCTTGTCGTTTCCATAGAAACGTTACTCGATTTAGAAGGAGATGTCATAGAATCCATAGTATTTCATAGCGACGCAATTTCTGTGATAATTCGTCAATGTGAGGGAGCGAGGGATGCAGTAAAGAAGGAATAGTGCATCGGAAAGGATATACTCGTATCCCAAAAGAAAATCCTGTCGTTTCCATATAAACGTTACTCGATTTAGAAGGAAAAGTCATAGAACACATAGTATTTTATAGCGACCCAATTTCTGAGTTAATTCGTCAATGTGAGGGAGCGAGGAATGCAGTAAAGCAGGAATAGTGCGTCGGAAAGGAGATAATCGTATCCCAAAAGAAAATCCTCTCGTTTCCATAGAAATGTTACTCGATTTAAAGGACATGTCATAGAACTATAGTATTTCATAGTGACGCAATTTCTGAGTTAATTCGTCAATGTGAGGGAGCGAGGGATGCAGTAAAGAAGGAATAGTGCATCGGAAAGGAGATACTTGTATCCCAAAAGAAAATCCTGTCGTTTCCATAGAAACGTCACTCTATTTGGGAGGAGTTGTCATAGAACCCATAGTATTTCATAGCGACGCAATTTCTGTGTTAATTCGTCAATGTGAGGGATCGAAGGATGCAGTAAAGAAGGAATAGTGCATCGGAAAGGCGATACTCGTATCCCAAAACAAAATACTGTCGTTTCCATAGAAACATTACCCGATTTAGAAGGAGAAGTCATCGATCACATAATATTTCATACCGACACAATTTCTGTGTTAATTTGTCAATGTGAGGGGGCGAGCGATTCAGTAAAGAAGGAATAGTGCATCGGAAAGGAGATAGTCGTATCCCAAAAGAAAATCCTGTCGTTTCCATAGAAACGGTACTCGATTTAGAAGGAAATGTCATAGAAGTCATAGTATTTCATAGCGATTCAATTTCTGTGACAATTCGTCAATCTGAGGGAGCGAGGGATGCAGTAAAGCAGGAAAAGTGCGTCGGAAAGGAGATGCTCGTATCCCAAAAGAAAATCCTGTCGTTTCCATAGAAACTTTATTCGATTTAGAAGGAGAAGTCATAGAACCCATAGTATTTCATAGCGCTTCAATTTCTGTGATAATTCGTTATGTGAGGGAGCTAGGGATGCAGTAAAGAAGGAACAGTGCATCGGAAAGGAGATACTCCTATCCCAAAAGAATATCCTGTCGTTTGCATAGAAACGTTACTCGATTAAGAAGGAGATGTCATAGAACCCACAGTATTTCATAGCGACGCAATTTCTGTGTTAATTCGTCAATGTGAGGGAGCGATTGAAGCAGTAAAGAAGGAATAGAGCATAGGAAAGGTGATACTCGTATCCCAAAAGAAAGTCTTGTCGTTTCCATGGAAACGTTATTCGATTTAGAAGGAGATGTCAAAGAACACATAGTATTTCATAGCGACCCAATTTCTGTGTTAATTCGTCAATGTGAGGGAGTGAGGGATGCAGTAAAGAAGGAATAGTGCATCGGAAAGGAGATACTAGTATCCCAAAAGAAAATCCTGTCGTTTCCATAGAAACGTCTCTCGATTTAGAATGAGATGTCATAGAACCCATAGAATTTCATAGGGCCGAAATTTCTGTGTTAATTCTTCAATGTGAGGAAGCGAGGGATGCAGTAACCAAGGAGTTGTGCATCGGAAAGGAGATAGTGGTATCCCAAAAGAAAATCCTGTCGTTTCCATGGAAACGTTATTCGATTTAGAAGTAGATGTCAAAGAACACATAGTATTTCATAGCGACCCAATTTCTGTGTTAATTCGTCAATGTGAGGGAGTGAGGGATGCAGTAAAGAAGGAATAGTGCATCGGAAAGGAGATACTCGTATCCCAAAAGAAAATCCTGTCGTTTCCATAGAATCGTTACTCGATTTAGAAGGAGATGTCATAGAACCCATAGAATTTCAGAGGGCGGCAATTTCTGTGATAATTCTTCAATGTGAGGGAGCGAGGGATGCAGTAAACAAGGAATTGTGCATCGGAAAGGATATACTCGTGTCCCAAAAGAAAATCCTGTCGTTTCCATAGAATCGTTACTCGATTTAGAAGGAGAAGTCATAGAAACCATAATATTCCACAGCGACGCAATTTCTGTGTTAATTCATCACTGTGAGGGAGCGAGGAATGCAGTAAAGCAGGAATAGTGCGTCGGAAAGGAGATAATCGTATCCCAAAAGAAAATCCTGTCGTTTCCATAGAACCGTTACTCGATTTAAAGCAGATGTCATAGAACTATAGTATTTCATAGTGACGCAATTTCTGAGTTAATTCGTCAATGTGAGGGAGCGAGGGATGCAGTAAAGAAGGAATAGTGCATCGGAAAGGAGATGCTTGTATCCCAAAAGACAATCCTGTCGTTTCCATAGAAACGTTACTCTATTTGGAAGGAGTTGTCATAGAACACATAGTATTTCATAGCGACGCAATTTCTGTGTTAATTCGTCAATGTGAGGGATCGAAGGATGCAGTAAAGAAGGAATAGTGCATCGGAAAGGAGATACTCGTATCCCAAAACAAAATACTGTCGTTTCCATATAAACATTACTCGATTTAGAAGGAGAAGTCGTAGAACCCATAGTATTTCATAGCGACGCAATTTCTGTGTTAATTCGTCAATGTGAGTGAGCGAGGGATGCAGTAACGAAGGAATAGTGCATAGGAAAGGAGATACTCGTATCCCAAAAGAAAATCCTGTCGTTTCCATAGAAACGTTACTCGATTTAGAAGGAGAAGTCATAGAAACCATAATATTCCACAGCGACGCAATTTCTATGTTAATTCGTCACTGTGAGGGAGCGAGGGATGCAGTAAGGAAGGAATAGTGCATCGGAAAGGAGATAGTCGTATCCCACAAGATAATACTGTCGTTTCCATATAAACGTTACTCGATTTAGAAGAAGTAGTCATAGAACCCATAGTATTTCATAGCGACGCAATTTCTGTGTTTATTCGTCAATGTGAGGGAGCGAGGGATGCAGTAAGGAAGGAATAGTGCATCGGAATGGAGATAGTCTTATCCCAAAAGAAAATCCAGTCATTTCCCTAGAAACGTTACTCGATTTAGAAGGAGATGTCATTGAGCCTATAGTATTTCATAGCGACGTAATTTCATTGTTAATTAGTCAATGTGAGGGAATGAGGGATGCAGTAAAGAAGGAATAGTGCATCGGAAAGGAGATAGTCGTATCCCAAAAGAAAATCCTGTCGGTTCCATAGATACGTTACTCGATTTAGAAGGAGAAGTCATAGAACCCATAGTATTTCATAGCGACGCAATTTCTGTGATAATTCGATAATGTGAGGGTGCGAGGGATGCAGTAAAGAAGGAATAGTGAATCGGAAAGGAGATACTCGTATCCCAAAAGCAAATCCTGTCGTTTCCATAGAAACGTTACTCTATTTGGAAGGAGTTGTCATAGAACCCATAGTATTTCATAGCGACGCAATTTCTGTGTTAATGCGTCAATGTGAGTGAGCGAGGGATGCAGTAACGAAGGAATAGTGCATAGGAAATAGATACTCGTTTCCGAAAAGAAAATCCTGTCGTTTCCAGAGAAACGGTACTCGATTTAGAAGGAAATGTCATAGAAGTCAAAGTATTTCATAGCGCTTCAATTTCTGTGACTATTCGTCAATCTGAGGGAGCGAGGGCTGCAGTAAAGCAGGAATAGTGCGTCGGAAAGGAGATACTCGTATCCCAAAAGAAAATCCTGTGTTCCCATAGAAACATTACTCGATTTAGAAGGGGAAGTCATAGAACCCATACTATTTCATAGCGCTTCAATTTCTATGATAATTCGTTATGTGAGGGAGCGAGGGATGCAGTAAAGAAGGAATAGTGCATCGGAAAGGAGATACTCCTATCCCAAAAGAATATCCTGTCGTTTGCATAGAAACGTTACTCGATTAAGAAGGAGATGTCATAGAACCCACAGTATTTCATAGCGACGCAATTTCTGTATTAATTCGTCAATGTGAGGGAGCGATTGATGCAGTAAAGAAGGAATAGTGCATAGGAAAGGTGATACTCGTATCCCAAATGAAAATCTTGTCGTTTCCATGGGAGCGTTATTCGATTTAGAAGGAGATGTCAAAGAACACATAGTATTTCATAGCGACCCAATTTCTGTGTTAATTCGTCAAAGTGAGGGAGTGAGGGATGCAGTAAAGAAGGAATAGTGCATCGGAAAGGAGATACTCGTATCCCAAAAGAAAATCCTGTCGTTTCCATAGAAACGTTACTCGATTTGGAAGGAGATGTCATAAAACCCATAGAATTTCATAGGGCCGCAATTTCCGTGTTAATTCTTCAATGTGAGGGAGCGAGGGATGCAGTAAAGAAGGAGTTGTGCATCGGAAAGGTGATAGTGGTATCCCAAAAGAAAATCCTGTCGTTTCCATGGAAACGTTATTCGATTTAGATGGAGATGTCAAAGAACACATAGTATTTCATAGCGACCCAATTTCTGTGTTAATTCGTCAATGTGAGGGAATGAGGGATGCAGTAAAGAAGGAATAGTGCATCGGAAAGGAGCCACTCGTATCCCAAAAGAAAATCCTGTCGTTTCCATAGAAACGTTACTCGATTTTAGAAGGGGAAGCCATAGTACCCATAGTATTTCATAGCGACGTAATTTCTTTGTTAATTCGTCAATTTGGGCGAGCGAGGAATTCAGTAAAGAAGGAATAGTGCATCGGAAAGCAGATACTCGTATCCCAAAAGAAAATCTTGTCGTTTCCATAGAAACGTTACTCGATTGAGAAGGAGATGTCATTGAACCCATAGTATATCAGAGCGACGCAATTTCTGAGTTAATTCGTCAATATGAGGGAGCGAGGGATGCAGTAAAGAAGGAATAGTGCATCAGAAAGAATATACTCGTATCCCAAATGAAAATCCTGTCTTTTCCATAGAAACGTTACTCGATTTAGAAGGAGAAGTCATAGAAACCATAATATTCCACAGCGACGCAATTTCTGTGTTAATTCGTCGATGTGAGGGAGCGAGGGATGCAGTAAAGAAGGAATAGTGCATCGGAAAGGAGATACCCGTATCCCAAAAGAAAATCTTGTCGTTTCCATAGAAATATTACTCGATTTAGAAGGAGATGTCATAGAACCCACAGTATTTCATAGCGACGCAATTTCTGTGTTAATTCGTCAATGTGAGGGAGCGATTGATGCAGTAAAGAAGGAATAGTGCATAGGAAAGGTGATACTCGTATCCCAAATGAAAATCTTGTCGTTTCCATGGGAGCGTTATTCGATTTAGAAGGAGATGTCATGGAACCCATAGTATTTCATAGCGACGCAATTTCTGTGATAATTCGTTATGTGAGGGAGCTAGGGATGCAGTAAAGAAGGAACAGTGCATCGGAAAGGAGATACTCCTATCCCAAAAGAATATCCTGTCGTTTGCATAGAAACGTTACTCGATTAAGAAGGAGATGTCATAGAACCCACAGTATTTCATAGCGACGCAATTTCTGTGTTAATTCGTCAATGTGAGGGAGCGATTGAAGCAGTAAAGAAGGAATAGAGCATAGGAAAGGTGATACTCGTATCCCAAAAGAAAGTCTTGTCGTTTCCATGGAAACGTTATTCGATTTAGAAGGAGATGTCAAAGAACACATAGTATTTCATAGCGACCCAATTTCTGTGTTAATTCGTCAATGTGAGGGAGTGAGGGATGCAGTAAAGAAGGAATAGTGCATCGGAAAGGAGATACTCGTATCCCAAAAGAAAATCCTGTCGTTTCCATAGAAACGTTACACGATTTAGAATGAGATGTCATAGAACCCATAGAATTTCATAGGGCCGCAATTTCTGTGTTAATTCTTCAATGTGAGGAAGCGAGGGACGCAGTAACCAAGGAGTTGTGCATCGGAAAGGAGATAGTGGTATCCCAAAAGAAAATCCTGTCGTTTCCATGGAAACGTTATTCGATTTAGAAGTAGATGTCAAAGTACACATAGTATTTCATAGCGACCCAATTTCTGTGTTAATTCGTCAATGTGAGGGAGTGAGGGATGCAGTAAAGAAGGAATAGTGCATCGAAAAGGAGATACTCGTATCCCAAAAGAAAATCCTGTCGTTTCCATAGAATCGTTACTCGATTTAGAAGGAGATGTCATAGAACCCATAGAATTTCAGAGGGCGGCAATTTCTGTGATAATTCTTCAATGTGAGGGAGCGAGGGATGCAGTAAACAAGGAATTGTGCATCGGAAAGGATATACTCGTGTCCCAAAAGAAAATCCTGTCGTTTCCATAGAATCGTTACTCGATTTAGAAGGAGAAGTCATAGAAACCATAATATTCCACAGCGACGCAATTTCTGTGTTAATTCATCACTGTGAGGGAGCGAGGAATGCAGTAAAGCAGGAATAGTGCGTCGGAAAGGAGATAATCGTATCCCAAAAGAAAATCCTCTCGTTTCCATAGAACCGTTACTCGATTTAAAGCAGATGTCATAGAACTATAGTATTTCATAGTGACGCAATTTCTGAGTTAATTCGTCAATGTGAGGGAGCGAGGGATGCAGTAAAGAAGGAATAGTGCATCGGAAAGGAGATGCTTGTATCCCAAAAGACAATCCTGTCGTTTCCATAGAAACGTTACTCTATTTGGAAGGAGTTGTCATAGAACACATAGTATTTCATAGCGACGCAATTTCTGTGTTAATTCGTCAATGTGAGGGATCGAAGGATGCAGTAAAGAAGGAATAGTGCATCGGAAAGGAGATACTCGTATCCCAAAACAAAATACTGTCGTTTCCATATAAACATTACTCGATTTAGAAGGAGAAGTCGTAGAACCCATAGTATTTCATAGCGACGCAATTTCTGTGTTAATTCGTCAATGTGAGGGAGCGAGGGATGCAGTAAGGAAGGAATAGTGCATCGGAAAGGAGATAGTCGTATCCCACAAGATAATACTGTCGTTTCCATATAAACGTTACTCGATTTAGAAGAAGTAGTCATAGAACCCATAGTATTTCATAGCGACGCAATTTCTGTGTTTATTCGTCAATGTGAGGGAGCGAGGGATGCAGTAAGGAAGGAATAGTGCATCGGAATGGAGATAGTCTTATCCCAAAAGAAAATCCAGTCATTTCCCTAGAAACGTTACTCGATTTAGAAGGAGATGTCATTGAGCCTATAGTATTTCATAGCGACGTAATTTCATTGTTAATTCGTCAATGTGAGGGAATGAGGGATGCAGTAAAGAAGGAATAGTGCATCGGAAAGGAGATAGTCGTATCCCAAAAGAAAATCCTGTCGGTTCCATAGATACGTTACTCGATTTAGAAGGAGAAGTCATAGAACCCATAGTACTTCATAGCGACGCAATTTCTGTGATAATTCGATAATGTGAGGGTGCGAGGGATGCAGTAAAGAAGGAATAGTGAATCGGAAAGGAGATACTCGTATCCCAAAAGCAAATCCTGTCGTTTCCATAGAAACGTTACTCTATTTGGAAGGAGTTGTCATAGAACCCATAGTATTTCATAGCGACGCAATTTCTGTGTTAATGCGTCAATGTGAGTGAGCGAGGGATGCAGTAACGAAGGAATAGTGCATAGGAAATAGATACTCGTTTCCGAAAAGAAAATCCTGTCGTTTCCAGAGAAACGGTACTCGATTTAGAAGGAAATGTCATAGAAGTCAAAGTATTTCATAGCGCTTCAATTTCTGTGACTATTCGTCAATCTGAGGGAGCGAGGGCTGCAGTAAAGCAGGAATAGTGCGTCGGAAAGGAGATACTCGTATCCCAAAAGAAAATCCTGTGTTCCCATAGAAACATTACTCGATTTAGAAGGGGAAGTCATAGAACCCATACTATTTCATAGCGCTTCAATTTCTATGATAATTCGTTATGTGAGGGAGCGAGGGATGCAGTAAAGAAGGAATAGTGCATCGGAAAGGAGATACTCCTATCCCAAAAGAATATCCTGTCGTTTGCATAGAAACGTTACTCGATTAAGAAGGAGATGTCATAGAACCCACAGTATTTCATAGCGACGCAATTTCTGTATTAATTCGTCAATGTGAGGGAGCGATTGATGCAGTAAAGAAGGAATAGTGCATAGGAAAGGTGATACTCGTATCCCAAATGAAAATCTTGTCGTTTCCATGGGAGCGTTATTCGATTTAGAAGGAGATGTCAAAGAACACATAGTATTTCATAGCGACCCAACTTCTGTGTTAATTCGTCAAAGTGAGGGAGTGAGGGATGCAGTAAAGAAGGAATAGTGCATCGGAAAGGAGATACTCGTATCCCAAAAGAAAATCCTGTCGTTTCCATAGAAACGTTACTCGATTTAGAAGGAGATGTCATAAAACCCATAGAATTTCATAGGGCCGTAATTTCCGTGTTAATTCTTCAATGTGAGGGAGCGAGGGATGCAGTAAAGAAGGAGTTGTGCATCGGAAAGGAGATAGTGGTATCCCAAAAGAAAATCCTGTCGTTTCCATGGAAACGTTATTCGATTTAGATGGAGATGTCAAAGAACACATAGTATTTCATAGCGACCCAATTTCTGTGTTAATTCGTCAATGTGAGGGAATGAGGGATGCAGTAAAGAAGGAATAGTGCATCGGAAAGGAGCCACTCGTATCCCAAAAGAAAATCCTGTCGTTTCCATAGAAACGTTACTCGATTTTAGAAGGGGAAGCCATAGTACCCATAGTATTTCATAGCGACGTAATTTCTTTGTTAATTCGTCAATGTGGGCGAGCGAGGAATTCAGTAAAGAAGGAATAGTGCATCGGAAAGCAGATACTCGTATCCCAACAGAAAATCTTGTCGTTTCCATAGAAACGTTACTCGATTGAGAAGGAGATGTCATTGAACCCATAGTATATCAGAGCGACGCAATTTCTGAGTTAATTCGTCAATATGAGGGAGCGAGGGATGCAGTAAAGAAGGAATAGTGCATCAGAAAGAAAATACTCGTATCCCAAATGAAAATCCTGTCTTTTCCATAGAAACGTTACTCGATTTAGAAGGAGAAGTCATAGAAACCATAATATTCCACAGCGACGCAATTTCTGTGTTAATTCGTCGATGTGAGGGAGCGAGGGATGCAGTAAAGAAGGAATAGTGCATCGGAAAGGAGATACCCGTATCCCAAAAGAAAATCTTGTCGTTTCCATAGAAATATTACTCGATTTAGAAGGAGATGTCATAGAACCCACAGTATTTCATAGCGACGCAATTTCTGTGTTAATTCGTCAATGTGAGGGAGCGATTGATGCAGTAAAGAAGGAATAGTGCATAGGAAAGGTGATACTCGTATCCCAAATGAAAATCTTGTCGTTTCCATGGGAGCGTTATTCGATTTAGAAGGAGATGTCAAAGAACACATACTATTTCATAGCGACCCAATTTCTGTGTTAATTCGTCAATGGTAGGGAGTGAGGGATGCAGTAAAGAAGGAATAGTGCATCGGAAAGGAGATACTCGTATCCCAAAAGAAAATCCTGTCGTTTCCATAGAAACGTTACTCGATTTAGAAGGAGATGTCATAAAACCCATAGTATTTCATAACGACGTAATTTCTTCGTTAATTCGTCAATGTGGGCGAGCGAGGAATTCAGTAAATAAAGAATAGTGCTTCGGAAAAGAGATACTCGTATCCCAAAAGAAAATCTTGTCGTTTCCATAGAAACGTTACTCAATTGAGAAGAAGATGTCATTGAACCCATAGTATATCAGAGCGACGCAATTTCTGAGTTAATTCGTCAATATGAGGGAGCGAGGGATGCAGTAAAGAAGGAATAGTGCATCAGAAAGTATATACTCGTATCCCAAATGAAAATCCTCTCTTTTCCATAGAAACGTTACTCGATTTAGAAGGAGAAGTCATAGAAACCATAATATTCCACAGCGACGCAATTTCTGTGTTAATTCGTCGATGTGAGGGAGCGAGGGATGCAGTAAAGAAGGAATAGTGCATCGGAAAGGAGATACCCGTATCCCAAAAGAAAATCTTGTCGTTTCCATAGAAACGTTACTCGATTTAGAATGAGATGTCATAGAATACATAGTATTTCATAGCGACGCAATTTCTGTGTTAATTCGTCAATGTGAGGGAGCGAGGGATGCAGTAAAGAAGGAATAGTGCATCGGAAAGGATATACTCGTATCCCAAAAGAAAATCCTGTCGTTTCCATAGAAACGTTACTCGATTTATAAGGAGATGTCATGGAACCCATAGTATTTCATAGCGACGCAATTTCTGTATTGATTCGTCAATGTGAGGGAGCGAGGGATGCAGTAAAGAAGGAATAGTGCATCGGAAAGGAGATAGTCGTATCCCAAAAGAAAATCCTTTCGTTTCCATAGAAACATTACTCGATTTAGATGGAGAAGTCATAGAACACATAGTATTTCATACCGACGCAATTTCTGTATTAATTCGTAAAGGTGAGGGAGCGACGGATGCAGTAAAGAAGGAATAGTGCATCGGAAAGGATATACTCGTATCCCAAAATAAAATCGTGTCGTTTCCATAGAAACGTTACTCGATTTAGAAGGAGAAGTCATAGAAACCATAATATTCCACAGCGACGCAATTTCTGTGTTAATTCGTCGATGTGAGGGAGCGATGGATGCAGTAAAGAAGGAATAGTGCATCGGAAAGGAGATAGCCGTATCCCAAAAGAAAATCCTGTCGATTCCATAGAAACGTTACTCGATTTAGAAGGAGAAGTCATAGAAACCATAATATTCCACAGCGACGCAATTTCTGTGTTAATTCGTCGATGTGAGGGAGCGAGGGATGCAGTAAAGAAGAAATAGTGCATCGGAAAGGAGATACCCGTATCCCTAAGGAAAATCCTGTGTTTTCCATAGAAACGTTACTCGATTTCGAAGGAGATGTCATAGAATCCATAGTATTTCATAGCGACCAAATTTCTGTGTTAATTCGTCAATGTGAGGGAGCGAGGGATGCAGTAAAGAAGGAATAGTGCATCGGAAAGAATATACAAGAATCCCAAAAGAAAATCCTATCGTTTCCATAGAGACGTTACTCGATTTGGAAGGAGAAGTCATAGAAACCATAATATTCCACAGCGACGCAATTTCTGTGTTAATTCGTTATGTGAGGGAGCGAGGGATGCAGTAAAGAAGGAATAGTGCATCGGAAAGGAGATACTCCTATCCCAAAAGAATATCCTGTCGTTTGCAGAGAAACGTTACTCGATTAAGAAGGAGATGTCATAGAACCCACAGTATTTCATAGCGACGCAATTTCTGTGTTAATTCGTCAATGTGAGGGAGCGAGGGATGCAGTAAAGAAGGAGTTGTGCATCGGAAAGGAGATAGTGGTATCCCAAAAGAAAATCCTGTCGTTTCCATGGAAACGTTATTCGATTTAGAAAGAGATGTCAAAGAACACATAGTATTTCATAGCGACCCAATTTCTGTGTTAATTCGTCAATGTGAGGGAGTGAGGGATGCAGTAAAGAAGGAATAGTGCATCGGAAAGGAGACACTCGTATCCCAAAAGAAAATCCTGTCGTTTCCATAGAAACGTTACTCGATTTTAGAAGGGGAAGCCATAGTACCCATAGTATTTCATAGTGACGTAATTTCTTTGTTAATTCGTCAATGTGGGCGAGCGAGGAATTCAGTAAAGAAGGAATAGTGCATCGGAAAGGAGATACTCGTATCCCAAAAGAAAATCCTGTCGATTCCATAGAAACGTTACTCGATTTAGAAGGAGAAGTCATAGAACCCATAGTATTTCATAACGACGCAATTTCTGTGTTAATTCGTCAAAGTGAGGGAGTGAGGGATGCAGTAAAGAAGGAATAGTGCATCGGAAAGGAGATACTCGTATCCCAAAAGAAAATCCTTTCGTTTCCATAGAAACGTTACTCGATTTAGAAGGAGAAGTCATAGAAGCCATAATATTCCACAGCGACGCAATATCTGTGTTAATTCGTCGATGTGAGGGAGCGAGGGATGCAGTAAAGAAGGAATAGTCCATCGGAAAGGAGATACCCGTATCCCAAAAGAAAATCCTGTGTTTTCCATAGAAACGTTACTCGATTTAGAAGGAGAAGTCATAGAATCCATAGTATTTCATAGCGACACAATTTCTATGTTAATTCGTCAATGTGAGGGACCGAGGGATGCAGTAAAGAAGGAATAGTGCATCAGAAAGGAGATACTCGTATCCCAAAAGAAAATACTGTCGATTCCATAGAAACGTCACTCGATTTAGAAGGAGAAGTCATAGAACACATAGTATTTCATAGCGCCGCTATTTCTGTGCTAATTCGTCACTGTGAAGGAGCGAGGGATCCAGTAAAGAAGGAATAGTGCATCGCAAAGGAGATACTCGTGTCCCAAAAGAAAATCCTGTCGATTCCATAGAAACGTTAACGATTTAGAAGGAGAAGTCATAGAACCCATAGGCCGGCCGGAGTAGCCGTGCGGTTCTAGGCGCTACAGTCTGGAACCGAGCGACCGCTACGGTCACAGGTTCGAATCCTGCCTTGGGCATGGATGTGTGTGATATCCTTAGGTTAGTTAGGTTTAATTAGTTCTAAGTTCTAGGCGACTGATGACCTCAGAAGTTAAGTCGCATAGTGCTCAGAGCCATTTGAGCCATAGAACCCATAGTATTTCATAACGACGCAATTTCTGTGTTAATTCGTCAATGTGAGGGAGCGAGGGATGCAGTAAAGAAGGAATAGTGCATCGGAAAGGAGATACTCGTATCCCAAAAGAAAATCCTTTCGTTTCCATAGAAACGTTACTCGATTTAGAAGGAGAAGTCATAGAAATCATAATACTCCACAGCGACGCAATTTCTGTGTTAATTCGTCGATGTGAGGGAGCGAGGGATCCAGTAAAGGAGGAATAGTGCATCGGAAAAGAGATAGACGTATCCCAAAAGAAAATCCTTTCGTTTCCATAGAAACGTCACTCGATTTAGAAGACGAAGTCATAAAACCCATAGTATATCATAACGACGCAATTTCTGTGTTAATTCGTCAATGTGAGGGAGCGAGGGATGCAGTAAACAAGGAATAGTGCATCGGAAAGGAGATACCCGTATCCCAAAAGAAAATCCTTTCGATTCCATAGAAACGTTACTCGATTTAGAAGGAGAAGTCATAGAACACATAGTATTTCATAGCGCCGCTATTTCTGTGCTAATTCGTCACTGTGAAGGAGCGAGGGATCCAGTAAAGAAGGAATAGTGCATCGCAAAGGAGATACTCGTGTCCCAAAAGAAAATCCTGTCGATTCCATAGAAACATTACCCGATTTAGAAGGAGAAGTCATAGAACACATAGTATTTCATACCGACGCAATTTATGTGTTAATTCGTCAATGTGAGGGAGCGAGGGATGCAAAAAGAAGGAATAGTGCATCGGAAAGGATATAGTCGTATCACAAAAGAAAATCCTCTCGTTTCCATAGAAACGTTACTCGATTTAGAAGGAGAAGTCATAGATCACATAGTATTTCATACCGACGCAATTTCTGTGTTAATTCGTCAATGTGAGGGAGCGAGGGATGCAGTAAAGAAGGAATAGTGCATCGGAAAGGAGATAGACGTATCCCAAAAGAAAATCCTTTCGTTTCCATAGAAACGTCACTCGATTAAGAAGCCGAAGTCATAAAACCCATAGTATTTCATAACGACGCAATTTCTGTGTCAATTCGTCAATGTGAGGGAGCGAGGGATGCAGTAAAGAAGGAATGGTGCATCGGAAAGGAAATGCTCGTATCCCAAAAGAAAATCCTGTCTTTTCCATAGAAACCTTACTCGATTTAGAAGGAGAAGTCATAGAAACCATAATATTCCACAGCGACGCAATTTCTGTGTTAATTCGTCGATGTGAGGGAGCGAGGGATGCAGTAAACAAGGAATAGTGCATCGGAAAGGAGATACCCGTTTCCCAAAAGAAAATCCTTTCGTTTCCATAGAAATGTTACTCGATTTAGATGAAGTAGTCATAGAACACATAGTATTTCATAGCGACGGAATTTCTGTGTTAATTCGTCAATGTGAGGGAGCGAGGGATGCAGTAAAGAAGGAATAGTGCATCGGAAAGGATATACTCGTATCCCAAAAGAAAATCCTGTCTCTTCCATAGAAACGTTACTCGATTTAGAAGGAGATGACATAGAATCCATAGTATTTCATAGCGACGCAATTTCTGTGTTAATTCGTCAATGTGAGGGAGCGAGGGATGCAGTAAAGAAGGAATAGTGCATCAGAAAGGAGATACTCGTATCCCAAAAGAAATTCCTGTCGATTCCATAGAAACGTTAACGATTTAGAAGGAGAAGTCATAGAACCCATAGGCCGGCCGGAGTAGCCGTGCGGTTCTAGGCGCTACAGTCTGGAACCGAGCGACCGCTACGGTCACAGGTTCGAATCCTGCCTTGGGCATGGATGTGTGTGATGTCCTTAGGTTAGTTAGGTTTAATTAGTTCTAAGTTCTAGGCGACTGATGACCTCAGAAGTTAAGTCGCATAGTGCTCAGAGCCATTTGAGCCATAGAACCCATAGTATTTCATAACGACGCAATTTCTGTGTTAATTCGTCAATGTGAGGGAGCGAGGGATGCAGTAAAGAAGGAATAGTGCATCGGAAAGGAGATACTCGTATCCCAAAAGAAAATCCTTTCGTTTCCATAGAAACGTTACTCGATTTAGAAGGAGAAGTCATAGAAACCATAATACTCCACAGCGACGCAATTTCTGTGTTAATTCGTCGATGTGAGGGAGCGAGGGATCCAGTAAAGGAGGAATAGTGCATCGGAAAAGAGATAGACGTATCCCAAAAGAAAATCCTTTCGTTTCCATAGAAACGTCACTCGATTTAGAAGACGAAGTCATAAAACCCATAGTATTTCATAACGACGCAATATCTGTGTTAATTCGTCAATGTGAGGGAGCGAGGGATGCAGTAAACAAGGAATAGTGCATCGGAAAGGAGATACCCGTATCCCAAAAGAAAATCCTGTCGTTTCCATAGAAACGTTACTCGATTTAGAAGGAGAAGTCATAGAACACATAGTATTTCATAGCGACGCAATTTCTGTGATAATTCGTCAATGTGAGGGAGCGAGGGATGCAGTAAAGGAGGAATAGTGCATCGGAAAGGAGATACTCGCATCCCAAAAGAGAATCCTGTCGTTTCCAAAGAAACGTTACTCGATTTGGAAGGAGAAGTCATAGACCACATAGTATTTCATAGCGAAGCAATTTCTGTGTTAATTCGTCAATGTGAGGGAGCGAGGGATGCAGTAAACAAGGAATAGTGCATCGGAAAGGAGATACCCGTATCCCAAAAGAAAATCCTGTCGTTTCCATAGAAACGTTACTCGATTTAGAAGGAGAAGTCATAGAACACATAGTATTTCATAGCGCCTCTATTTCTGTGTTAATTCGTCAATGTGAGGGAGCGAGGGATGCAGTAAAGAAGGAATAGTGCATCGGAAAGGAGATACTCGTATCCCAAAAGAAAATCCTTTCGTTTCCATAGAAACGTTACTCGATTTAGAAGGAGAAGTCATAGAAGCCATAATATTCCACAGCGACGCAATTTCTGTGTTAATTCGTCGATGTGAGGGAGCGAGGGATGCAGTAAAGAAGGAATAGTCCATCGGAAAGGAGATACCCGTATCCCAAAAGAAAATCCTGTGTTTTCCATAGAAACGTTACTCGATTTAGAAGGAGAAGTCATAGAATCCATAGTATTTCATAGCGACACAATTTCTATGTTAATTCGTCAATGTGAGGGACCGAGGGATGCAGTAAAGAAGGAATAGTGCATCAGAAAGGAGATACTCGTATCCCAAAAGAAAATCCTGTCGATTCCATAGAAACGTTACTCGATTTAGAAGGAGAAGTCATAGAACACATAGTATTTCATAGCGCCGCTATTTCTGTGCTAATTCGTCACTGTGAAGGAGGGAGGGATCCAGTAAAGAAGGAATAGTGCATCGCAAAGGAGATACTCGTGTCCCAAAAGAAAATCCTGTCGATTCCATAGAAACATTACTCGATTTAGAAGGAGAAGTCATAGAACACATAGTATTTCATACCGACGCAATTTATGTGTTAATTCGTCAATGTGAGGGAGCGAGGGATGCAGTAAAGAAGGAATAGTGCATCGGAAAGGATATAGTCGTATCACAAAAGAAAATCCTCTCGTTTCCATAGAAACGTTACTCGATTTAGAAGGAGAAGTCATAGAACACATAGTATTTCATACCGACGCAATTTCTGTGTTAATTCGTCAATGTGAGGGAGCGAGGGATGCAGTAAAGAAGGAATAGTGCATCGGAAACGAGATAGACGTATCCCAAAAGAAAATCCTTTCGTTTCCATAGAAACGTCACTCGATTAAGAAGACGAAGTCATAAAACCCATAGTATTTCATAACGACGCAATTTCTGTGTCAATTCGTCAATGTGAGGGAGCGAGGGATGCAGTAAAGAAGGAATAGTGCATCGGAATGGATATGCTCGTATCCCAAAAGAAAATCCTGTCTTTTCCATAGAAACGTTACTCGATTTAGAAGGAGAAGTCATAGAAACCATAATATTCCACAGCGACGCAATTTCTGTGTTAATTCGTCGATGTGAGGGAGCGAGGGATGCAGTAAACAAGGAATAGTGCATCGGAAAGGAGATACCCGTTTCCCAAAAGAAAATCCTTTCGTTTCCATAGAAATATTACTCGATTTAGATGAAGTAGTCATAGAACACATAGTATTTCATAGCGACGCAATTTCTGTGTTAATTCGTCAATGTGAGGGAGCGAGGGATGCAGTAAAGAAGGAATAGTGCATCGGAAAGGATATACTCGTATCCCAAAAGAAAATCCTGTCTTTTCCATAGAAACGTTACTCGATTTAGAAGGAGATGACATAGAATCCATAGTATTTCATAGCGACACAATTTCTGTGTTAATTCGTCAATGTGAGGGAGCGAGGGATGCAGTAAAGAAGGAATAGTGCATCAGAAAGGAGATACTCGTATCCCAAAAGAAATTCCTGTCGATTCCATAGAAACGTTAACGATTTAGAAGGAGAAGTCATAGAACCCATAGGCCGGCCGGAGTAGCCGTGCGGTTCTAGGCGCTACAGTCTGGAACCGAGCGACCGCTACGGTCACAGGTTCGAATCCTGCCTTGGGCATGGATGTGTGTGATGTCCTTAGGTTAGTTAGGTTTAATTAGTTCTAAGTTCTAGGCGACTGATGACCTCAGAAGTTAAGTCGCATAGTGCTCAGAGCCATTTGAGCCATAGAACCCATAGTATTTCATAACGACGCAATTTCTGTGTTAATTCGTCAATGTGAGGGAGCGAGGGATGCAGTAAAGAAGGAATAGTGCATCGGAAAGGAGATACTCGTATCCCAAAAGAAAATCCTTTCGTTTCCATAGAAACGTTACTCGATTTAGAAGGAGAAGTCATAGAAACCATAATACTCCACAGCGACGCAATTTCTGTGTTAATTCGTCGATGTGAGGGAGCGAGGGATCCAGTAAAGGAGGAATAGTGCATCGGAAAAGAGATAGACGTATCCCAAAAGAAAATCCTTTCGTTTCCATAGAAACGTCACTCGATTTAGAAGACGAAGTCATAAAACCCATAGTATTTCATAACGACGCAATTTCCGTGTTAATTCGTCAATGTGAGGGAGGGAGAGATGCAGTAAACAAGGAATAGTGCATCGGAAAGGAGATACCCGTATCCCAAAAGAAAATCCTGTCGTTTCCATAGAAACGTTACTCGATTTAGAAGGAGAAGTCATAGAACACATAGTATTTCATAGCGACGCAATTTCTGTGATAATTCGTCAATGTGAGGGAGCGAGGGATGCAGTAAAGGAGGAATAGTGCATCGGAAAGGAGATACTCCCATCCCAAAAGAAAATCCTGCCGTTTCCAAAGAAACGTTACTCGATTTGGAAGGAGAAGTCATAGACCACATAGTATTTCATAGCGAAGCAATTTCTGTGTTAATTCGTCAATGTGAGGGAGCGAGGGATGCAGTAAACAAGGAATAGTGCATCGGAAAGGAGATACCCGAATCCCAAAAGAAAATCCTGTCGTTTCCATAGAAACGTTACTCGATTTAGAAGGAGAAGTCATAGAACACATAGTATTTCATAGCGCCTCTATTTCTGTGTTAATTCGTCAATGTGAGGGAGCGAGGGATGCAGTAAAGAAGGAATAGTGCATCGGAAAGGATATAGTCGTGTCCCAAAAGAAAATCCTGTCATTTCCATAGAAACAATACTCGATTTAGAAGGGGAAGTCATAGAACACATAGTATTTCATACCGACGCAATTTATGTGTTAATTCGTCAATGTGAGGGAGCGAGGGATGCAGTAAAGAAGGAATAGTGCATCGGAAAGGATATAGTCGTATCACAAAAGAAAATCCTCTCGTTTCCATAGAAACGTTACTCGATTTAGAAGGAGAAGTCATAGAACACATAGTATTTCATACCGACGCAATTTCTGTGTTAATCCGTCAATGTGAGGGAGCGAGGGATGCAGTAAAGAAGGAATAGTGCATCGGAAAGGACACACTCGTATCCCAAAAGAAAATCCTTTCGTTTCCATAGAAACGTCACTCGATTAAGAAGACGAAGTCATAAAACCCATAGTATTTCATAACGACGCAATTTCTGTGTCAATTCGTCAATGTGAGGGAGCGAGGGATGCAGTAAAGAAGGAATAGTGCATCGGAAAGGATATGCTCGTATCCCAAAAGAAAATCCTGTCTTTTCCATAGAAACGTTACTCGATTTAGAAGGAGAAGTCATAGAAACCATAATACTCCACAGTGACGCAATTTCTGTGTTAATTCGTCGATGTGAGGGAGCGAGGGATCCAGTAAAGGAGGAATAGGGCATCGGAAAAGAGATAGACGTATCCCAAAAGAAAATCCTTTCGTTTCCATAGAAACGTCACTCGATTTAGAAGACGAAGTCATAAAACCCATAGTATTTCATAACGACGCAATTTCTGTGTTAATTCGTCAATGTGAGGGAGCGAGGGATGCAGTAAACAAGGAATAGTGCATCGGAAAGGAGATACCCGTATCCCAAAAGAAAATCCTGTCGATTCCATAGAAACGTTACTCGATTTAGAAGGAGAAGTCATAGAACACATAGTATTTCATAGCGCCGCTATTTCTGTGCTAATTCGTCACTGTGAAGGAGCGAGGGATCCAGTAAAGAAGGAATAGTGCATCGCAAAGGAGATACTCGTGTCCCAAAAGAAAATCCTGTCGATTCCATAGAAACATTACTCGATTTAGAAGGAGAAGTCATAGAACACATAGTATTTCATACCGACGCAATTTATGTGTTAATTCGTCAATGTGAGGGAGCGAGGGATGCAGTAAAGAAGGAATAGTGCATCGGAAAGGATATAGTCGTATCACAAAAGAAAATCCTCTCGTTTCCATAGAAACGTTACTCGATTTAGAAGGAGAAGTCATAGAACACATAGTATTTCATACCGACGCAATTTCTGTGTTAATTCGTCAATGTGAGGGAGCGAGGGATGCAGTAAAGAAGGAATAGTGCATCGGAAAGGAGATAGACGTATCCCAAAAGAAAATCCTTTCGTTTACATAGAAACGTCACTCGATTAAGAAGACGAAGTCATAAAACCCATAGTATTTCATAACGACGCAATTTCTGTGTTAATTCGTCAATGTGAGGGAGCGAGGGATGCAGTAAAGAAGGAATAGTGCATCGGAAAGGATATGCTCGTATCCCAAAAGAAAATCCTCTCTTTTCCATAGAAACGTTACTCGATTTAGAAGGAGAAGTCATAGAAACCATAATATTCCACAGCGACGCAATTTCTGTGTTAATTCGTCGATGTGAGGGAGCGAGGGATGCAGTAAACAAGGAATAGTGCATCGGAAAGGAGATACCCGTTTCCCAAAAGAAAATCCTTTCATTTCCATAGAAATGTTACTCGATTTAGATGAAGTAGTCATAGAACACATAGTATTTCATAGCGACGCAATTTCTGTGTTAATTCGTCAATGTGAGGGAGCGAGGGATGCAGTAAAGAAGGAATAGTGCATCGGAAAGGATATACTCGTATCCCAAAAGAAAATCCTGTCTTTTCCATAGAAACGTTACTCGATTTAGAAGGAGATGACATAGAATCCATAGTATTTCATAGCGACGCAATTTCTGTGTTAATTCGTCAATGTGAGGGAGCGAGGGATGCAATAAAGAAGGAATAGTGCATCAGAAAGGAGATACTCGTATCCCAAAAGAAATTCCTGTCGATTCCATAGAAACGTTAACGATTTAGAAGGAGAAGTCAAAGAACCCATAGGCCGGCCGGAGTAGCCGTGCGGTTCTAGGCGCTACAGTCTGGAACCGAGCGACCGCTACGGTCACAGATTCGAATCCTGCCTTGGGCATGGATGTGTGTGATGTCCTTAGGTTAGTTAGGTTCAATTAGTTCTAAGTTCTAGGCGACTGATGACCTCAGAAGTTAAGTCGCATAGTGCTCAGAGCCATTTGAGCCATAGAACCCATAGTATTTCATAAGGACGCAATTTCTGTGTTAATTCGTCAATGTGAGGGAGCGAGGGATGCAGTAAAGAAGGAATAGTGCATCGGAAAGGAGATACTCGTATCCCAAAAGAAAATCCTTTCGTTTCCATAGAAACGTTACTCGATTTAGAAGGAGAAGTCATAGAAACCATAATACTCCACAGCGACGCAATTTCTGTGTTAATTCGTCGATGTGAGGGAGCGAGGGATCCAGTAAAGGAGGAATAGGGCATCGGAAAAGAGATAGACGTATCCCAAAAGAAAATCCTTTCGTTTCCATAGAAACGTCACTCGATTTAGAAGACGAAGTCATAAAACCCATAGTATTTCATAACGACGCAATTTCTGTGTTAATTCGTCAATGTGAGGGAGCGAGGGATGCAGTAAAGGAGGAATAGTGCATCGGAAAGGAGATACTCGCATCCCAAAAGAAAATCCTGTCGTTTCCAAAGAAACGTTACTCGATTTGGAAGGAGAAGTCATAGACCACATAGTATTTCATAGCGAAGCAATTTCTGTGTTAATTCGTCAATGTGAGGGAGCGAGGGATGCAGTAAACAAGGAATAGTGCATCGGAAAGGAGATACCCGTATCCCAAAAGAAAATCCTGTCGTTTCCATAGAAACGTTACTCGATTTAGAAGGAGAAGTCATAGAACACATAGTATTTCATAGCGCCTCTATTTCTGTGTTAATTCGTCAATGTGAGGGAGCGAGGGATGCAGTAAAGAAGGAATAGTGCATCGGAAAGGATATAGTCGTATCACAAAAGAAAATCCTGTCGTTTCCATAGAAACGTTACTCGATTTAGAAGGAGAAGTCATAGAACACATAGTATTTCATACCGACGCAATTTCTGTGTTAATTCTTCAATGTGAGGGAGCGAGGGATGCAGTAAAAAAGGAATAGGGCATCGGAAAGGAGATAGACGTATCCCAAAAGAAAATCCATTCGTTTCCATAGAAACGTCACTCGATTTAGAAGACGAAGTCATAAAACCCATAGTATTTCATAACGACGCAATTTCTGTGTTAATTCGTCAATGTGAGGGAGCGAGGGATGCAGTAAAGAAGGAATAGTGCATCGGAAGGGATATGCTCGTATCCCAAAAGAAAATCCTGTCGTTTCCATAGAAACGTTACTCGATTAAAAGGAGAAGTCATAGAACACATTGTATTTCATACCGACGGATTTTCTGTGTTAATTCGTCAATGTGAGGGAGCGAGGGATGCAGTAAAGAAGGAATAGTGCATTGGAAAGGAGATACTCGTATCCCAAAAGAAAATCCCGACGTTTCCATAGAAACGTTACTCGATTTTGAGGGAGATGTCATAGAACCCATTGTATTTCAGAGCGACGCAATTTCTGTGTTAATTCGTCAATGTGAGGGAGCGAGGGATGCAGTAAACAAGGAATATGCATCGGAAAGGATATAGTCGTATCACAAAAGAAAATCCTGTCGTTTCCATAGAAACGTTACTCGATTTAGAAGGAGAAGTCATAGAACCCATAGTATTTCATACCGACGCAATTTCTGTGTTAATTCGTCAATGTGAGGGAGCGAGGGATGCAGTAAAAAAGGAATAGTGCATCGGAAAGGAGATACTCGTATCCCAAAAGAAAATCCTGTCGTTTCCATAGAAACGTCTCTCGATTTGGAAGGAGAAGTCATAGAACCCATAGTATTTCATAGCGATGCAATTTCTGTGTTAATTCGTCAATGTGAGGGAGTGACGGATGCAGTAAAGAAGGAATAGTGCATCGGAAAGGAGATACTCGTATCCCAAAAGAAAATCTTGTCGTTTCCATAGAAACGTTACTCGATTGAGAAGGAGATTTCATTGAACCCATAGTATTTCAGAGCGACGCAATTTCTCTGTTAATTCGTCAATGTAAGGGAGCGAGGGATGCAGTAAAGAAGGAATAGTGCATCAGAAAGGATATACTCGTATCTCAAAAGAAAATCCTGTCGTTTCCATAGAAACGTTTCTCGATTTAGAAGGAGAAGTCATAGAAACCATAATATTCCACAGCGACGCAATTTCTGTGTTAATTCGTCGATGTGAGGGAGCGAGGGATGCAGTAAAGAAGCAATAGTGCATCTCAAAGGAGATACCCGTATCCCAAATGAAAATCTTGTCGTTTCCATAGAAACGTTACTCTATTTAGAAGGAGATGTTATAGAATCCATAGTATTTCATAGCGACGCAATTTCTGACTTAATTCGTCAATGTGAGGGAGCGAGGGATGCAGTAAAGAAGGAATAGTGCATCGGAAAGGATATACTCGTATCCCAAAAGAAAATCCTGTCGTTTCCATGGAAACGTTATTCGCTTTAGAAGGAGATGTCAAAGAACACATAGTATTTCATAGTTACCCAATTTCTGTGTTTATTCGTCAATGTGAGGGAGTGAGGGATGCAGTAAAGAAGGAATAGTGCATCGGAAAGGAGACACTCGTATCCCAAAAGAAAATCCTGTCGTTTCCATAGAAACGTTACTCGATTTTAGAAGGGGAAGCCATAGTCCCCATAGTATTTCATAGCGACGTAATTTCTTTGTTAATTCGTCAATGTGGGCGAGCGAGGAATTCAGTAAAGAAGGAATAGTGCATCGGAAAGGAGATACTCGTATCCCAAAGGAAAATCCTTTCGTTTCCATATAAAAGTTAATCGATTTAGAAGGAGATGTCATAGAACCCACAGTATATCATAGTGACGAAATTTCTGTGTTAATTTGTCTATGTGAAGGAGCGAGGGATGCAGTAAAGATGGAATAGTGCATCGGAAAGGAGATACTCGTATCCCAAAAGAAAATCCGGTAGTTCCCATCGAAACGTTACTCGATTTTAGAAGGGGAAGTCATAGTACCCATAGTATTTCATACCGACGCAATTTCTGTGTTAATTCGTCAATGTGAGGGAGCGAGGGATGCAGTAACGAAGGAATAGTGCATAGGAAAGGAGATACTCGTATCCCAAAAGAAAATCCTGTCGTTTCCATGGAAACGTTATTCGATTTAGAAGGAGATGTCATAGAACACATAGCGACACATTTCTGTGTTAATTCGTCAATGTGAGGGAGCGAGGGATGCAGTAAAGAAGGAATAGTGCATCGGAAAGGAGATACTCGTATCCCAAAAGAAAATCCTGTCGTTTCCATAGAAACGCCTCTCGATTTGGAAGGAGAAGTCTTAGAACCCATGGTATTGCATAGCGACGCAATTTCTGTGTTAATTCGTCAATGTGAGGGAGTGTTGGATGCAGTAAAGAAGGAATAGTGCATCCGAAAGGAGATACTCGTATCCCAAAAGAAAATCCTGTCGTTTCCATAGAAACGTTACTCGATTTTGAGGGAAATGTCATAGAACCCATTGTATTTCAGAGCGACCCAATTTCTGTGTTAATTCGTCATTGTGAGGGAGCGAGGGATGCAGTAAACAAGGAATATGCATCGGAAAGGAGATACTCGTATGCCAAAAGATAATACTGTCGTTTCCATAGCAACGTTACTCGATTTAGAAGGAGATGTCATAGAACCCATAGTATTTCGAAGCGACGCAATTTCTATGTTAATTGGTATATGTGAGGGAGCGAGGGATGCAGTAAAGAAGGAATACTGCATCGGAAAGGAGATACTCGTATCCCAAAAGAAAATCCTGTCGTTTCCATAGAAACGCCTCTCGATTTGGAAGGAGAAGACTTAGAACCCATAGTATTTCATAGCGACGCAATTTCTGTGTTAATTCGTCAATGTGAGGGAGTGAGGGATGCAGTAAAGAAGGAATAGTGCATCGCAAAGGAGATACTCGTATCCCAAAAGAAAAACTTGTCGTTTCCATAGAAACGTTACTCGATTGAGAAGGAGATGTCATTGAACCCATAGTATATCAGAGCGACGCAATTTCTGTGTTAATTCGTCAATGTGAGAGAGCGAGGGATGCAGTAAAGAAGGAATAGTGCATCAGAAAGGATATACTCGTATCCCAAAAGAAAATCCTGTCGTTTCCATAGAAACGTTACTCGATTTAGAAGGAGAAGTCATAGAAACCATAATATTCCACAGCGACGCAATTTCTGTGTTAATTCGTCGATGTAACGGAGCGAGGGATGCAGTAAAGAAGGAATAGTGCATCGGAAAGGATATACTCGTATCCCAAAAGAAAATCCTGTCGTTTCCATAGAAACGTTACTCGATTTAGAAGGAGATGTCATGGAAACCATAGTATTTCATAGTGACGCAATTTCTGTATTAATTCGTCAATGTGAGGGAGCGAGGGATGCAGTAAAGAAGGAATAGTGCATCGGAAAGGAGATAGTCGTATCCCAAAAGAAAATCCTTTCGTTCCGATAGAAACGTTACTCGATTTAGAAGGAGAAGTGATAGAACACATAGTATTTCATAGGGCGGCAATATCTGTGTTAATTCTTCAATGTGAGGGAGCGAGGGATGCAGTAAACAATGAATTGTGCATCGGAAAGGATATACTCGTATCCCAAAAGAAAATCCTGTCGTTTCCATAGAAACGATACTCGATTTAGAAGGAGAAGTCATAGAAACCATAATATTCCCCAGCGACGCAATTTCTGTGTTAATTCGTCACTGTGAGGGAGCGAGGGATGCAGTAAGGAAGGAATAGTGCATCGGAAAGGAGATAGTCGTATCCCACAAGAATATACTGTCGTTTCCATTGAAACGTTACTCGATTTAGGAGAAGTAGTCATAGAGCCCATAGTATTTCATAGCGACGCAATTTCTGTGTTAATTCGTCAATGTGAGGGAATGAGGGATGCAGTAAAGAAGGAATAGTGAATCGGAAAGGAGATACTCGTATCCCAAAAGAAAATCCTGTCGTTTCCATAGAAACGTTACTCTATTTGGAAGGAGTTGTCATAGAACCCATAGTATTTCATAGCGACGCAATTTCTGTGTTAATGCGTCAATGTGAGTGAGCGTGAGATGCAGTAACGAAGGAATAGTGCATAGGAAAGGAGATACTCGTATCCCAAAACAAAATCCTGTCGTTTCCATAGAAACGGTACTCGATTTAGAAGGAAATGTCATAGAAGTCAAAGTATTTCATAGCGCTTCAATTTCTGTGACTATTCGTCAATCTGAGGGAGCGAGGGATGCAGTAAAGCAGGAATAGTGCGTCGGAAAGGAGATACTCGTATCCCAAAAGAAAATCCTTTCGTTTCCATAGAAACATTACTCGATTTAGAATGAGAAGTCATAGAACCCATAGTATTTCATAGCGCTTCAATTTCTATCATAATTCGTTATGTGAGGGAGCGAGGGAAGCAGTAAAGAAGGAATAGTGCATCGGAAAGGAGATACTCCTATCCCAAAAGAGTATCCTGTCGTTTGCATAGAAACGTTACTCGATTAAGAAGGAGATGTCATAGAACCCACAGTATTTAATAGCGACGCAATTTCTGTGTTTATTCGTCAATGTGAGGGAGCGATTGATGCAGTAAAGAAGGAATAGTGCATAGGAAAGGTGATACTCGTATCCCAAATGAAAATCTTGTCGTTTCCATGGGAGCGTTATTCTATTTAGAAGGAGATGTCAAAGAACACATAGTATTTCATAGCGACCCAATTTCTGTGTTAATTCGTCAATGTGAGGGAGTGAGGGATGCAGTAAAGAAGGAATAGTGCATCGGAAAGGAGATACTCGTATCCCAAAAGAAAATCCTGTCGTTTCCATAGAAACGTTACTCGATTTAGAAGGAGACGTCATAAAACCCATAGAATTTTATAGGGCCGCTATTTCCGTGTTAATTCTTCAATGTGAGGGAGCGAGGGATGCAGTAAAGAAGGAGTTGTGCATCGGAAAGGAGATAGTGGTATCCCAAAAGAAAATCCTGTCGCTTCCATGGAAACGTTATTCGATTTAGAAGGAAATGTCAAAGAACACATAGTATTTCATAGCGACCCAATTTCTGTGTTAATTCGTCAATGTGAGGGAGTGAGGGATGCAGTAAAGAAGGAATAGTGCATCGGAAAGGAGACACTCGTATCCCAAAAGAAAATCCTGTCGTTTCCATAGAAACGTTACTCGATTTTAGAAGGGGAAGCCACAGTACCCATAGTGTTTCATAGCGACGTAATTTCTGCGTTAATTCGTCAATGTGGGCGAGCGAGGAATTCAGTAAAGAAGGAATAGTGCATCGGAAAGGAGATACTCGTATTCCAAAGGAAAATCCTTTCGTTTCCATATAAAAGTTAATCGATTTAGAAGGAGATGTCATAGAACCGAACAGTATTTCATAGTGACGCAATTTCTGTGTTAATTTGTCTATGTGAAGGAGCGAGGGATGCAGTAAAGATGGAATAGTGCATCGGAAAGGAGATACTCGTATCCCAAAAGAAAATCCGGTAGTTCCCATTGAAACGTTACTCGATTTTAGAAGGGGAAGTCATTGTACCCATAGTATTTCATACCGACGCAATTTCTGTGTTAATTCGTCAATGTGAGTGAGCGAGGGATGCAGTAACGAAGGAATAGTGCATAGGAAAGGAGATACTCGTATCCCAAAAGAAAATCCTGTCGTTTCCATAGAAACGGTACTCGATTTAGAAGGAGATGTCATAGAACCCATAGCGACACAATTTCTGTGTTAATTCGTCAATGTGAGGGAGCGAGGGATGCAGTCAAGAAGGAATAGTGCATCGGAAAGGAGATACTCGTATCCCAAAAGAAAATCCTGTCGTTTCCATAGAAACGTTACTCGGTTTGGAAAGAGAAGTCATAGAACCCATAGTATTTCATAGCGACGCAATTTCAGTGATAATTCGTCAATGTGAGGGAGCGAGGGATGCAGTAAAGGAGGAATAGTGCATCGGAAAGGAGATACACGTATCCCAAAAGAAAATCTTGTCGTATCCATAGAAACGTTACTCGATTTGGAAGCAGAAGTCATAGAACACATAGTATTTCATAGCGAAGCAATTTCTGTGTTAATTCGTCAATGCGAGGGAGCGAGGGATGCAGTAAAGAAGGAATAGTGCATCGGAAAGGAGATACTCGTATCCCAAAAGAAAATCCTTTCGTTTCCATAGAAACGTTACTCGATTTAGAAGGAGAAGTCATAGAACACATAGTATTTCATAGCGCCGCTATTTCTGTGTTAATTCGGCACTGTGAGGGAGCGAGGGATGCAGTAAAGAAGGAATAGTGCATCGGAAAGGAGATACTCGTATCCCAAAAGAAAATCCTGTCGATTCCATAGAAACGTTACTCGATTTAGAAGGAGAAGTCATAGAACACATAGTATTTCATACCGACGCAATTTCTGTGTTAATTCGTCAATGTGAGGGAGCAAGGGATAAAGTAAAGAGGGAATAGTGCATCGGAAAGGAGATAGTCGTATCCCAAAAGAAAATCCTTTCGTTTCCATAGAAAGGTTACTCGATTTAGAAGGAGAAGTCATAGAAACCATAATATTCCACAGCGACGCAATTTCTGTGTTAATTCGTCGATGTGAGGGAGCGAGGGATGCAGTAAAGAAGGAATAGTGCATCGGAAAGGATATACTCGTATCCCAAAAGAAAATCCTGTCGTTTCCATAGAAACGTTACTCGATTTAGAAGGAGAAGTCATAGAACACATAGTATTTCATACCGACGCAATTTCTGTGTTAATTCGTCAAGGTGAGGGAGCGAGGGATGCAGTAAAGAAGGAATAGTGCATCGGAAAGGATATACTCGAATCCCAAAAGAAAATCCTGTCTTTTCTATAGAAACGTTACTCGATTTAGAAGGAGAAGTCATAGAAACCATAATATTCCACAGCGACGCAATTTCTGTGTTAATTCGTCGATGTGAGGGAGCGAGCGATGCAGTAAAGAAGGAATAGTGCATAAGAAAGGAGATACTCGTATCCCAAAAGAAAATACTGTATTTTCCATAGAAACGTTACTCGATTTAGAAGGAGATGACATAGAATCCATAGTATTTCATAGCGACGCAATTTCTGTGTTAATTCGTCGATGTGAGGGAGCGAGGGATGCAGTAAAGAAGGAATAGTGCATCAGAAAGGAGATACTCGTATCCCAAAAGAAAATCCTGTCGATTCCATAGAAACGTTACTCGATTTAGAAGGAGAAGTCATAGAACCCATAGGCCGGCCGGAGTAGCCGTGCGGTTCTAGGCGCTACAGTCTGGAACCGAGCGACCGCAACGGTCACAGGTTCGAATCCTGCCTTGGGCATGGATGTGTGTGATGTCCTTAGGTTAGTTAGGTTTAATTAGTTCTAAGTTCTAGGCGACTCATGACCTCAGAAGTTAAGTCGCATAGTGCTCAGAGCCATTTGAGCCATAAAACCCATAGTATTTCATAACGACGCAATTTCTGTGTTAATTCGTCAATGTGAGGGAGCGAGGGATGCAGTAGAAAAGGTATAGTGCATCGGAAAGGAGATACTCGTATCCCAAAAGAAAATCCTTTCGTTTCCATAGAAACGTTACTCGATTTAGAAGGAGAAGTCATAGAAACCATAATATTCCACAGCGACGCAATTTCTGCGTTAATTCGTCAATGTCAGGGAGCGGGGGATGCAGCAAAGAAGGAATAGTGCATCGGAAAGGAGACAGTCGTATCCCAAAAGAAAATCCTTTCGTTTCCATAGAAACGTTACTCGATTTAGAAGGAGAAGTCATAGAACACATAGTATTTCATAGCGCCGCTATTTCTGTGTTAATTCGTCACTGTGAGGGAGCGAGGGATGCAGTAAAGAAGGAATAGTGCATCGGAAAGGAGATACTCGTATCCCAAAAGAAAATCCTGTCGTCTCCATAGAAACGTTACTCGATTTTAGAAGGGGAAGCCATAGTACCCATAGTATTTCATAGCGACGTAATTTCTTTGTTAATTCGTCAATGTGGGCGAGCGAGGGATTCAGTAAAGAAGGAATAGTGCATCGGAAAGGAGACACTCGTATCCCAAAGGAAAATCCTTTCGTTTCCATATAAAAGTTAATCGATTTAGAAGGAGATGTCATAGAACCCACAGTATTTCATAGCGACGCAATTTCTGTGTTAATTTGTCTATGTGAAGGAGCGAGGGATGCAGTAAAGATGGAATAGTGCATCGGAAAGGAGATACTCGTATCCCAAAAGAAAATCCGGTAGTTCCCATAGAAACGTTACTCGATTTTAGAAGGGGAAGTCATAGTACCCATAGTATTTCATACCGACGCAATTTCTGTGTTAATTCGTCAATGTGAGGGACCGAGGGATCCAGTAACGAAGGAATAGTGCATAGGAAAGGAGATACTCGTATCCCAAAAGAAAATCCTGTCGTTTCCAAAGAAACGTTACTCGATTTGGAAGGAGAAGTCATAGAACACATAGTATTTCATAGCGAAGCAATTTCTGTGTTAATTCGTCAATGTGAGGGAGCGAGGGATGCAGTAAAGAAGGAATAGTGCATCGGAAAGGAGATACTCGTATCCCAAAAGAAAATCCTGTCGTTTCCATAGAAACGTTACTCGATTTTGTGGGAGATGTCATAGAACCCATTGTATTTCAGAGCGACGCAATTTCTGTGTTAATTCGTCAATGTGAGGGAGCGAGGGATGCAGTAAAGAAGGAATAGTGCATCAGAAAGGATATACTCGTATCCCAAAAGAAAAACCTGTAGTTTCCATAGAAACGTTACTCGATTTAGAAGGAGAAGTCATAGAAATCATAATATTCCACAGCGACGCAATTTCTGTGTTCATTCGTCGATGTGAGGGAGCGATGGATGCAGTAAAGAAGGAATAGTGCATCGGAAAGGAGATAGCCGTATCCCAAAAGAAAATCCTGTCGATTCCATAGAAACGCTACTCGATTTAGAAGGAGAAGTCATAGAAACCATAATATGCCACCGCGACGCAATTTCTGTGTTAATTCGCCGATGTGAGGGAGCGAAGGATGCAGTAAAGAAGGAATAGTCCATTGGAAAGGAGATACCCGCATCCCAAAAGAAAGTCCTGTGTTTTCCATAGAAACGTTACTCGATTTAGAAGGAGATGTCATAGAATCCATAGTATTTCATAGCGACAAAATTTCTGTGTTAATTCGTCAATGTGAGGGAGCGAGGGATGCAGTAAAGAAGGAATAGTGCATCGGAAAGGATATACTAGTATCCCAAAAGAAAATCCTGTCGTTTCCATAGAAACGTTACTCGATTTAGAAGGAGAAGTCATAGAAACCATAATATTCCACAGCGACGCAATTTCTGTGTTAATTCGTCGATGTGAGGGAGCGAGGGATGCAGTAAAGAAGGAATAGTGCATCAGAAAGGAGATACTCGTATCCCAAAAGAAAATACTGTGTTTTCCATAGAAACGTTACTCGATTTAGAAGGAGATGTCACAGAATCCATAGTATTTCATAGCGACGCAATTTCTGTGTTAATTCGTCAATGTGAGGGAGCGAGGGATGCAGTAAAGAAGGAATAGTGCATCAGAAAGGAGATACTCGTATCCCAAAAGAAAATGCTGTCGATTCCGTAGAAACGTTACTCGATTTAGAAGGAGAAGTCATGGAATCCATAGTATTTCATAACGACGCAATTTCTGTGTTAATTCGTCAATGTGAGGGAGTGAGGGATGCAGTAAAGAAGGAATAGTGCACCGGAAAGGAGATACTCGTATCCCAAAAGGAAATCCTTTCGTTTCCATAGAAACGTTACTCGATTTAGAAGTAGAAGTCATAGAAACCATAATATTCCACAGCGACGCAATTTCTGTGTTAATTCGTCGATGTGAGGGAGCGAGGGATGCAGTAAAGAAGGTATAGTCCATCGGAAAGGAGATACCCGTATCCCAAAAGAAAGTCCTGTGTTTTCAATAGAAACGTTACTCGATTTAGAAGGAGATGTCATAGAATCCATAGTATTTCATAGCGACGCAATTTCTGTGTTAATTCGTCAATGTGAGGGACCGAGGGATGCAGTAAAGAAGGAATAGTGCATCAGAAAGGAGATACTCGTATCCCAAAAGAAAATCCTGTCGATTCCATAGAAACGCTACTCGATTCAGAAGGAGAAGTCATAGAACCCATAGTACTTCATAACGACGCAATTTCTGTGTTAATTCGTCGATGTGAGGGAGCGAGGGATGCAGCAGAGAAGGAATAGTGCATCGCAAAGGCGATAGTCGTATCCCAAAAGAAAATCCTTTCGTTTCCATAGAAACGTTACTCGATTTAGAAGGAGAAGTCATAGAACACATAGTATTTCATAGCGCCGCTATTTCTGTGTTAATTCGTCACTGTGAGGGAGCGAGGGATGCAGTAAAGAAGGAATAGTGCATCGGAAAGGAGATACTCGTATCCCAAAAGAAAATCCTGTCGATTCCATAGAAACGTTACTCGTTTTAGAAGGAGAAGTCATAGAACACATAGTATTTCATACCGACGCAATTTCTGTGTTAATTCGTCAATGTGAGGGAGCAAGGGATAAAGTAAAGAAGGAATAGTGCATCGGAAAGGAGATAGTCGTATCCCAAAAGAAAATCCTTTCGTTTCCATAGAAACGTTACTCGATTTAGAAGGAGAAGTCATAGAAGCCATAATATTCCACAGCGACGCAATTTCTGTGTTAATTCGTCGATGTGAGGGAGCGAGGGATGCAGTAAACAAGAAATAGTGCATCGGAAAGGAGATACCCGTATCCCAAAAGAAAATCCTTTCGTTTCCATAGAAACGTTACTCGATTTAGATGAAGTAGTCATAGAACACATAGTATTTAATAGCGACGCAATTTCTGTGTTAAATCGTCAATGTGAGGGAGCGAGGGATGCAGTAAAGAAGGAATAGTGCATCAGAAAGGATATACTCGTATTCCAAAAGAAATTCCTGTCGTTTCCATAGAAACGTTACTCGATTTAGAAGGAGAAGTCATAGAACACATAGTATTTCATACCGACGCAATTTCTGTGTTAATTCGTCAATGTGAGGGAGCGAGGAATGCAGTAAAGAAGGAATAGTGCATCGGAAAGGATATAATCGTATCCCAAAAGAAAATCCTGTCGTTTCCATAGATACGTTACTTGATTTAGAAGGAGAAGTCATAGAAACCATAATATTCCACAGCGACGCAATTTCTGTGTTAATTCGTCGATGTGAGGGAGCGAGGGATGCAGTAAAGAAGGAATAGTGCATCTGAAAGGAGATACCCGTATCCCAAAAGAAAATCCTGTCGTTTACATGGAAACGTTACTCGATTTAGAAGGAGAAGTCATAGAACACATAGTATTTCATAGCGCCGCTATTTCTGTGTTAATTCGTCAATGTGAGGGAGTGAGGGATGCAGTAAAGAAGGAATAGTGCATCGGAAAGGATATAGTCGCATCACAAAAGAAAATCCGGTCGTTTCCGTAGAAACGTTACTCGACTTGGAAGGAGAAGTCATTGAACACATAGTATTTCATACCGACGCAATTTCTGTGTTAATTCGTCAATGTGAGGGAGCGAGGGATGCAGTAAAGAAGGAATAGTGCATCGGAAAGGAGATAGACGTATCCCAAAAGAAAATCCTTTTGTTTCCATAGAAACGTCACACGATTTAGAAGACGAAGTCATAAAACCCATAGTATTTCATAACGACGCAATTTCTGTGTTAATTCGTCAATATGAGGGAGCGACGGATGCAGTAAAGAAGGAATGGTGCAGCGGAAAGGATATGCTCGTATCCCAAAAGAAAATCCTGTCGTTTCCATAGAAACGTCACTCGATTTAGAAGACGAAGTCATAAAACCCATAGTATTTCATAACGACGCAATTTCTGTGTTAATTCGTCAATATGAGGGAGCGACGGATGCAGTAAAGAAGGAATAGTGCATCGGAAAGGATATGCTCGTATCCCAAAAGAAAATCCTGCCGTTTCCATAGAAACGTTACTCGATTTAGAAGGAGAAGTCATAGAACACATAGTATTTCATAGCGCCGCAATTTCTGTGTTAATTCGTCACTGTGAGGGAGCGAGGGATGCAGTAAAGAAGGAATAGTGAATCGGAAAGTATATACTCGTATCCCAAAAGAAAATCCTGTCGTTTCCAATGAAACGTTACCCGATTTAGAAGGAGAAGTCATAGAAACCATAATATTCCACAGCGACGCAATTTCTGTGTTAATTCGTCGATGTGAGGGAGCGAGGGATGCAGTAAAGAAGGAATAGTGCATCAGAAAGGAGATACCCGTATCCCAAAAGAAAATCCTGTCGTTTCCATAGAAACGTTACTCGATTTAGAAGGAGAAGTCATAGAAAACATAGTATTTCATACCGACGCAATTTCTGTGTTAATTCGTCAATGTGAGGGAGCGAGGGATGGAGTAAAGAAGGAATAGTGCATCAGAAAGGAGATACTCGTATCCCAAAAGAAAATCCTGTCGATTCCATAGAAACGCTACTCGATATAGAAGGAGAAGTCATAGAACCCATAGTATTTCATAACGATGCAATTTCTGCGTTAATTCGTCAATGTGAGGGAGCGTGGGATGCAGCAAAGAAGGAATAGTGCATCGGAAAGGAGATAGTCGTATCCCAAAAGAAAATCCTTTCGTTTCCATAGAAACGTTACTCGATTTAGAAGGAGAAGTCATAGAACACATAGTATTTCATAGCGCCGCTATTTCTGTGTTAATTCGTCACTGTGAGGGAGCGAGGGATGCAGTAAAGAAGGAATAGTGCATCGGAAAGGAGATACTCGTATCCCAAAAGAAAATCCTGTCGTTTCCATAGAAACGTTATTCGATTTTAGAAGGGGAAGCCATAGTACCCATAGTATTTCATAGCGACGTAATTTCTTTGTTAATTCGTCAATGTGGGCGAGCGAGGGATTCAGTAAAGAAGGAATAGTGCATCGGAAAGGAGATACTCGTATCCCAAAGGAAAATCCTTTCGTTTCCATATAAAAGTTAATCGATTTAGAAGGAGATGTCATAGAACCCACAGTATTTCATAGCGACGCAATTTCTGTGTTAATATGTCTATGTGAAAGAGCGAGGGATGCAGTAAAGATGGAATAGTGCATCGGAAAGGAGATACTCGTATCCCAAAAGAAAATCCGGTAGTTCCCATAGAAACGTTACTCGATTTTAGAAGGGGAAGTCATAGTACCCATAGTATTTCATACCGACGCAATTTCTGTGTTAATTCGTCAATGTGAGGGAGCGAGGGATGCAGTAACGAAGGCATAGTGCATAGGAAAGGAGATACTCGTATCCCAAAAGAAAATCCTGTCGTTTCCATGGAAACGTTATTCGATTTAGACGGAGATGTCATAGAACCCATAGCGACCAAATTTCTGTGTTAATTCGTCAATGTGAGGGAGCGAGGGATGCAGTAAAGGAGCAATAGTGCATCGGAAAGGAGATACTCGTATGGCAAAAGAAAATCCTGTCGTTTCCAAAGAAACGTTACTCGATTTGGAAGGAGAAGTCATAGAACACATAGTATTTCATAGCGAAGCAATTTCTGTGTTAATTCGTCAATGTGAGGGAGCGAGGGATGCGTGTAAAGAAGGAATAGTGCATCCGAAAGGAGATACTCGTATCCCAAAAGAAAATCCTGTCGTTTCCATAGAAACGTTATTCGATTTTGTGGGAGATGTCATAGAACCCATTGTATTTCAGAGCTACGCAATTTCTGTGTTAATTCGTCAACGTGAGGGGGCAAGGGATGCAGTAAACAAGGAATATGCATCGGAAAGCAGATACTCGTATGCCAAAAGATAATCCTGTCGTTTCCATAGCAACGTTACTCGATTTAGAAGGAGATGTCATAGAACCCATAGTATTTCGTAGCGACGCAATTTCTGTGTTAATTCGTAAATGTGAGGGAGCGAGGGATGCAGTAAAGAAGCAATAGTGCATCGGAAAGGAGATACTCGTATCCCAAAAGAAAATCCTGTCGTTTCCATAGAAACGTCTCTCGATTTGGAAGGAGAAGTCATAGAACCCATAGTATTTCATAGCGATGCAATTTCTGTGTTAATTCGTCAATGTGAGGGAGTGACGGATGCAGTAAACAAGGAATAGTGCATCGGAAAGGAGATACTCGTATCCCAAAAGAAAATCTTGTCGTTTCCATAGAAACGTTACTCGATTGAGAAGGAGATGTCATTGATCACATAGTATTTCAGAGCGACGCAAATTCTGTGTTAATTCGTCAATGTAAGGGAACGAGGGATGCAGTAAAGAAGGAATAGTGCATCAGAAAGGGTATACTCGTATCCCAAAAGAAAATCCTGTCGTTTCCATATAAACGTTACACCATTTAGAAGGAAAAGTCATAGAACCCATAGTATTTCATAGCGACCCAATTTCTGACTTAATTCGTCAATGTGAGGGAGCGAGGGATGCAGTAAAGAAGGAATAGTGCATCGGAAAGGAGATACTTGTATCCCAAAAGAAAATCCTGTCGTTTCCATAGAAACGTTACTCTATTTGGAAGGAGTTGTCATAGAACCCATAGTATTTCATAGCGACGCAATTTCTGTGTTGATTCGTAAATGTGAGGGATCGAAGGATGCAGTAAAGAAGGAATAGTGCATCGGAAAGGAGATACTCGTATTCCAAAACAAAATACAGTCGTTTCCATAGAAACATTACCCGATTTAGAAGGAGAAGTCATAGAACACATAATATTTCATACCGACACAATTTCTGTGTAAATTTGTCAATGTGAGGGGGCGAGCGATTCAGTAAAGAAGGAATAGTGCATCGGAAAGGAGATACTCGTATCCCAAAAGAAAATCCTGTCATTTCCATAGAAACGTTACTCGATTTAGAAGGAGATGTCATAGAAACCATAATATTCCCCAGCGACGCAATTTCTGTGTTAATTCGTCACTGTGAGGGAGCGAGGGATGCAGTAAGGAAGGAATAGTGCATCGGAAAGGAGATAGTCGTATCCCACAAGAATATACTGTCGTTTCCATAGAAACGTTACTCGATTTAGAAGAAGTAGTCATAGAACCCATAGTATTTCATAGCGACGCAATTTCTGTGTTAATTCGTCAATGTGAGGGAGCGAGGGATGCAGTAAGGAAGGAATAGTGCATCGGAATGGAGATAGTCTTATCCCAAAAGAAAATCCTGTCATTTCCATAGAAACGTTACTCGATTTAGAAGGAGATGTCATTGAGCCTATAGTATTTCATAGCGAAGTAATTTCATTGTTAATTCGTCAATGTGAGGGAATGAGGGATGCAGTAAAGAAGGAATAGTGCATCGGAAAGGAGATAGTCGTATCCCAAAAGAAAATCCTGTCGGTTCCATAGGTACGTTACTCGATTTAGAAGGAGAAGTCATAGAACCCACAGTATTTCATAGCGACGCAATTTCTGTGATAATTCGTTAATGTGAGAGAGCGAGGGATGCAGTAAAGAAGGAATAGTGAATCGGAAAGGAGATACTCGAATCCCAAAAGAAAATCCTGTCGTTTCCATAGAAACGTATCTCTATTTGGAAGGAGTTGTCATAGAACCCACAGTATTTCATAGCGACGCAATTTCTGTGTCAATGCGTCAATGTGAGTGAGTGAGGGATGCAGTAACGAAGGAATAGTGCATAGGAAAGGAGATACTCGTATCCCAAAAGAAAATCCTGTCGTTTCCATAGAAACGGTACTCGATTTAGAAGGAAATGTCATAGAAGTCATAGTATTTCATAGCGCTTCAATTTCTGTGACTATTCGTCAATCTGAGGGAGCGAGGGATGCAGTAAAGCAGGAATAGTGCGTCGGAAAAGAGATACTCGTATCCCAAAAGAAAATCCTGCCGTTTCCATAGAAACATTACTCGATTTAGAAGGAGAAGTCATAGAACCCATAGTATTTCATAGCGCTTCAATTTCTATGATAATTCGTTATGTGAGGGAGCGAGGGATGCAGTAAAGAAGGAATAGTGCATCGGAAAGGAGATAGTCCTATCCCAAAAGAATATCGAGTCGTTTGTATAGAAACGTTACTCGATTAAGAAGGAGATGTCATAGAACCCACAGTATTCCATAGCGACGCAATTTGTGTGTTAATTCGTCAATGTGAGGGAGCGATTGATGCAGTAAAGAAGGAATAGTGCATAGCAAAGGTGATACTCGTATCCCAAAAGAAAATCCTGTCGTTTCCATAGAAACGTTACTCGATTTTGTGGGAGATGTCATAGAACCCATTGTATTTCAGAGCGACGCAATTTCTGTGTTAATTCGTCAATGTGAGGGAGCGAGGGATGCAGTAAACAAGGAATATGCATCGGAGAGCAGATACTCGTATGCCAAAAGATAATCCTGTCGCTTCCATAGCAACGTTACTCGATTTAGAAGGAGATGTCATAGAACCCATAGTATATCGTAGCGACGCAATTTCTGTGTTAATTCGTAAATGTGAGGGAGCGAGGGATGCAGTAAAGAAGGAATAGTGCATCGGAAAGGAGATACTCGTATCCCAAAAGAAAATCCTGTCGTTTCCATAGAAACGTCTCTCGATTTGGAAGGAGAGGTCATAGAACCCATAGTATTTCATAGCGATGCAATTTCTGTGTTAATTCGTCAATGTGAGGGAGTTACGGATGCAGTAAAGAAGGAATAGTGCATCGGAAAGGAGACACTCGTATCCCAAAAGAAAATCTTTTCGTTTCCATAGAAACGTTACTCGATTGAGAAGGAGATGTCATTGAACCCATAGTATTTCAGAGCGACGCAATTTCTGTGTTAATTCGTCAATGTAAGGGAGCGAGGGATGCAGTAAAGAAGGAATAGTGCATCAGAAAGGATATACTCGTATCCCAAAAGAAAATCCTGTCGTTTCCATAGAAACGTTACTCGATTTAGAAGGAGACGTCATAGAAACCATAATATTCCACAGCGACGGAATTTCTGTGTTAATTCGTCGATGTGAGGGAGCGAGGGATGCAGTAAAGAAGGAATAGTGCATCTCAAAGGAGATACCCGTATCCCAAATGAAAATCTTGTCGTTTCCATAGAAACTTTACTCGATTTAGAAGGAGATGTCATACAATCCATAGTATTTCATAGCGACGCAATTTCTGACTTAATTCGTCAGTGTGAGGGAGCGAGGGATGCAGTAAAGAAGGAATAGTGCATCGGAAAGGAGATACTCGTATTCCAAAACAAAATACTGTCGTTTCGATAGAAACATTACCCGATTTAGAAGGAGAAGTCATAGAACACATAATATTTCATACCGACACAATTTCTGTGTAAATTTGTCAATGTGAGGGGGCGAGCGATTCAGTAAAGAAGTAATAGTGCATCGGAAAGGAGATACTCGTATCCCAAAAGAAAATCCTGTCATTTCCATAGAAACGTTACTCGATTTAGAAGGAGAAGTCATAGAAACCATGATATTCCACAGCGACGCAATTTCTGTGTTAATTCGTCGATGTGAGGGGGCGAGGGATGCAGTAAAGAAGGAATAGTGCATCGGAAAGGAGATACCCGTATCCCTAAAGAAAATCCTGTGTTTTCCATAGAAACGTTACTCGATTTAGAAGGAGATGTCATAGAATCCTTAGTAATTCATAGCGACAAAATTTCTGTGTTAATTCGTCAATGTGATGGAGCGAGGGATGCAGTAAAGAAGGAATAGTGCATCGGAAAGGATATACTAGTATCCCAATAGAAAATCCTGTCGTTTCCATAGAAACGTTACTCGATTTAGAAGGAGAAGTCATAGAAACCATAATATACCACAGCGACGCAATTTCTGTGTTAATTCGTCGATGTGAGGGAGCGAGGGATGCAGTAAAGAAGGAATAGTGCATCAGAATGGAGATACTCGTATCCCAAAAAAAATACTGTGTCTTCCATAGAAACGTTACTCGATTTAGAAGGAGACGTCATAGAATCCATAGTATTTCATAGCGACGCCATTTCTGTGTTAATTCGTCAATGTGAGAGAGCGAGGGATGCAGTAAAGAAGGAATAGTGCATCAGAAAGGAGATACTCGTATCCCAAAAGAAAATCCTGTCGACTCCATAGAAACGTTACTCGATTTAGAAGGAGAAGTCATAGAACCCATAGTATTTCATAACGACGCATATTCTGTGTTAATTCGTCAATGTGAGGGAGTGAGGGATGCAGTAAAGAAGGAATAGTGCATCGGAAAGGAGATACTCGTATCCCAAAAGAAAATCCTGTCGTTTCCATAGAAACGTTACTCGATTTAGAAGGAGAAGTCATAGAAACCATAATATTCCACAGCGACGCAATTTCTGTGTTAATTCGTCGATGTGAGGGAGCGAGGGATGCAGTAAAGAAGGAATAGTCCATCGGAAAGGAGCTACCCGTATCCCAAAAGAAAATCCTTTCGTTTCCATAAAAACGTTACTCGATATAGAAGGAGAAGTCATAGAACACATAGTATTTCATAGCGCCGCTATTTCTGTGTTAATTCGTCACTGTGAGGGAGCGAGGGATGCAGTAAAGAAGGAATAGTGGATCGGAAAGGAGATACTCGTATCCCAAAAGAAAATCTTGTCGATTCCATAGAAACGTTACTCGATTTAGAAGGAGAAGTCATAGAACACATTGTATTTCATACCGACGCAATTTCTGTGTTAATTCGTCAATGTGAGGGAGCAAGGGATAAAGTAAGGAAGGAATAGTGCATCGGAAAGGAGATAGTCGTATCCCAAAAGAAAATCCTTTCGTTTCCATAGAAACGTTACTCGATTTAGAAGGATAAGTCATAGAAACCATAATATTCCACAGCGACGCAATTTCTGTGTTAATTCGTCGATGCGCGGGAGCGAGGGATGCAGTAAACAAGGAATAGTGCATCGGAAAGAAGATACCCGTATCCCAAAAGAAAATCCTTTCGTTTCCATAGAAACGTTACTCGATTTAGATGAAGTAGTCATAGAACACATAGTATTTCATAGCGTCGCAATTTCTGTGTTAATTCGTCAATGTGAGGGAGCGAGGGATGCAGTAAAGAAGGAATAGTGCATCGGAAAGGATATACTCGTATTCCCAAAGAAAATCCTGTCGTTTCCATAGAAACGTTACTCGATTTAGAAGGAGAAGTCATAGAACACATAGTGTTTCATACCGACGCAATTTCTGTGTTAATTCGTCAATGTGAGGGAGCGAGGGATGCAGTAAAGAAGGAATAGTGCATCGGAAAGGATATACTCGTATCCCAAAAGAAAGTCCTGTCGTTTCCTTAGATACGTTACTCGATTTAGAAGGAGAAGTCATAGAAACCATAATATTTCACAGCGACGCAATTTCTGTGTTAATTCGTCGATGTGAGGGAGCGAGGGATGCAGTAAAGAAGGAACAGTCATCGGAAAGGAGATACCCGTATCCCAAAAGAAAATCCTGTCAATTTCCATAGAAACATTACTCGATTTAGAAGGAGAAGTCATAGAACACATAGTATTTCATAGCGCCGCTATTTCTGTGTTAATTCGTCAACGTGAGGGAGCGAGGGATGCAGTAAAGAAGGAATAGTGCATCGGAAAGGATATAGTCCAATCACAAAAGAAAATCCTGTCGTTTCCATAGAAACGTTGCTCGATTTAGAAGGAGAAGTCATAGAACACATAGTATTTCATACCGACGCAATTTCTGTGTTAATTCGTCAATGTGAGGGAGCGAGGGATGCAGTAAAGAAGGAATAGTGCATCGGAAAGGAGATAGACGTATCCCAAAAGAAAATCCTTTCGTTTCCATAGAAACGTCACTCGATTTAGAAGACGAAGTCATAAAACACATAGTATTTCATAACGACGCAATTTCTGTGTTAATTCGTCAATGTGAGGGAGCGAGGGATGCAGTAAAGAAGGAATAGTGCATCGGAAAGGATATGCTCGTATCCCAAAAGAAAATCCTGTCGTTTCCATAGAAACGTTACTCGATTAAAAGGAGAAGTCATAGAACACATAGTATTTCATACCGACGCATTTTCTGTGTTAATTCGTCAATGTGAGGGAGCGAGGGATGCAGTAAAGAAGGAATAGTGCATCGGAAAGGATATACTCGTATCCCAAAAGAAAATCCTGTCGTTTGCATAGAAACGTTACCCGATTTAGAAGGAGAAGTCATAGAAACCATAGTATTCCACAGCGACGCAATTTCTGTGTTAATTCGTCGATGTGAGGGAGCGAGGATGCAGTAAAGAAGGAATAGTGCATCAGAAAGGAGATACCCGTATCCCAAAAGAAAATCCTGTCGTTTCCATAGAAACGTTACTCGATTTAGAAGGAGATGACATAGAATCCATAGTATTTCATAGCGACGCAATTTCTGTGTTAATTCGTCAATGTGAGGGAGCGAGGGATGCAGTAAGGAAGGAACAGTGCATCGGAATGGAGATAGTCTTATCCCAAAAGAAAATCCTGTCATTTCCATAGAAACGTTACTCGATTTAGAAGGAGATGTCATTGAGCCTATAGTATTTCATAGCGACGTAATTTCATTGTTAATTCGTCAATGTGAGGGAATGAGGGATGCAGTAAAGAAGGAATAGTGCATCGGAAAGGAGATAGTCGTATCCCAAAAGAAAATCCTGTCGGTTCCATAGGTACGTTACTCGATTTAGAAGGAGAAGTCATAGAACCCACAGTATTTCATAGCGACGCAATTTCTGTGATAATTCGTTAATGTGAGATAGCGAGGGATGCAGTAAAGAAGGAATAGTGAATCGGAAAGGAGATACTCGAATCCCAAAAGAAAATCCTGTCGTTTCCATAGAAACGTATCTCTATTTGGAAGGAGTTGTCATAGAACCCACAGTATTTCATAGCGACGCAATTTCTGTGTCAATGCGTCAATGTGAGTGAGTGAGGGATGCAGTAACGAAGGAATAGTGCATAGGAAAGGAGATACTCGTATCCCAAAAGAAAATCCTGTCGTTTCCATAGAAACGGTACTCGATTTAGAAGGAAATGTCATAGAAGTCATAGTATTTCATAGCGCTTCAATTTCTGTGACTATTCGTCAATCTGAGGGAGCGAGGGATGCAGTAAAGCAGGAATAGTGCGTCGGAAAAGAGATACTCGTATCCCAAAAGAAAATCCTGCCGTTTCCATAGAAACATTACTCGATTTAGAAGGAGAAGTCATAGAACCCATAGTATTTCATAGCGCTTCAATTTCTATGATAATTCGTTATGTGAGGGAGCGAGGGATGCAGTAAAGAAGGAATAGTGCATCGGAAAGGAGATAGTCCTATCCCAAAAGAATATCGAGTCGTTTGTATAGAAACGTTACTCGATTTAGAAGGAGATGTCATAGAATCCATAGTATTTCATAGCGACGCAATTTCTGACTTAATTCGTCAGTGTGAGGGAGCGAGGGATGCAGTAAAGAAGGAATAGTGCATCGGAAAGGAGATACTCGTATTCCAAAACAAAATACTGTCGTTTCGATAGAAACATTACCCGATTTAGAAGGAGAAGTCATAGAACACATAATATTTCATACCGACACAATTTCTGTGTAAATTTGTCAATGTGAGGGGGCGAGCGATTCAGTAAAGAAGTACTAGTGCATCGGAAAGGAGATACTCGTATCCCAAAAGAAAATCCTGTCATTTCCATAGAAACGTTACTCGATTTAGAAGGAGAAGTCATAGAAACCATGATATTCCACAGCGACGCAATTTCTGTGTTAATTCGTCGATGTGAGGGGGCGAGGGATGCAGTAAAGAAGGAATAGTGCATCGGAAAGGAGATACCCGTATCCCTAAAGAAAATCCTGTGTTTTCCATAGAAACGTTACTCGATTTAGAAGGAGATGTCATAGAATCCATAGTAATTCATAGCGACAAAATTTCTGTGTTAATTCGTCAATGTGATGGAGCGAGGGATGCAGTAAAGAAGGAATAGTGCATCGGAAAGGATATACTAGTATCCCAAAAGAAAATCCTGTCGTTTCCATAGAAACGTTACTCGATTTAGAAGGAGAAGTCATAGAAACCATAATATACCACAGCGACGCAATTTCTGTGTTAATTCGTCGATGTGAGGGAGCGAGGGATGCAGTAAAGAAGGAATAGTGCATCAGAAAGGAGATACTCGTATCCCAAAAAAAATACTGTGTCTTCCATAGAAACGTTACTCGATTTAGAAGGAGATGACATAGAATCCATAGTATTTCATAGCGACGCCATTTCTGTGTTAATTCATCAATGTGAGAGAGCGAGGGATGCAGTAAAGAAGGAATAGTGCATCAGAAAGGAGATACTCGTATCCCAAAAGAAAATCCTGTCGATTCCATAGAAACGTTACTCGATTTAGAAGGAGAAGTCATAGAACCCATAGTATTTCATAACGACGCAATTTCTGTGTTAATTCGTCAATGTGAGGGAGTGAGGGATGCAGTAAAGAAGGAATAGTGCATCGGAAAGGAGATACTCGTATCCCAAAAGAAAATCCTGTCGTTTCCATAGAAACGTTACTCGATTTAGAAGGATAAGTCATAGAAACCATAATATTCCACAGCGACGGAATTTCTGTGTTAATTCGTCGATGTGAGGGAGCGAGGGATGCAGTAAAGAAGGAATAGTGCATCTCAAAGGAGATACCCGTATCCCAAATGAAAATCTTGTCGTTTCCATAGAAACGTTACTCGATTTAGAAGGAGATGTCATAGAATCCATAGTATTTCATAGCGACGCAATTTCTGACTTAATTCGTCAGTGTGAGGGAGCGAGGGATGCAGTAAAGAAGGAATAGTGCATCGGAAAGGAGATACTCGTATTCCAAAACAAAATACTGTCGTTTCGATAGAAACATTACCCGATTTAGAAGGAGAAGTCATAGAACACATAATATTTCATACCGACACAATTTCTGTGTAAATTTGTCAATGTGAGGGGGCGAGCGATTCAGTAAAGAAGTAATAGTGCATCGGAAAGGAGATACTCGTATCCCAAAAGAAAATCCTGTCATTTCCATAGAAACGTTACTCGATTTAGAAGGAGAAGTCATAGAAACCATGATATTCCACAGCGACGCAATTTCTGTGTTAATTCGTCGATGTGAGGGGGCGAGGGATGCAGTAAAGAAGGAATAGTGCATCGAAATGGAGATACCCGTATCCCTAAAGAAAATCCTGTGTTTTCCATAGAAACGTTACTCGATTTAGAAGGAGATGTCATAGAATCCATAGTAATTCATAGCGACAAAATTTCTGTGTTAATTCGTCAATGTGATGGAGCGAGGGATGCAGTAAAGAAGGAATAGTGCATCGGAAAGGATATACTAGTATCCCAAAAGAAAATCCTGTCGTTTCCATAGAAACGTTACTCGATTTAGAAGGAGAAGTCATAGAAACCATAATATACCACAGCGACGCAATTTCTGTGTTAATTCGTCGATGTGAGGGAGCGAGGGATGCAGTAAAGAAGGAATAGTGCATCAGAAAGGAGATACTCGTATCCCAAAAAAAATACTGTGTCTTCCATAGAAACGTTACTCGATTTAGAAGGAGATGACATAGAATCCATAGTATTTCATAGCGACGCCATTTCTGTGTTAATTCGTCAATGTGAGAGAGCGAGGGATGCAGTAAAGAATGAATAGTGCATCAGAAAGGAGATACTCGTATCCCAAAAGAAAATCCTGTCGATTCCATAGAAACGTTACTCGATTTAGAAGGAGAAGTCATAGAACCCATAGTATTTCATAACGACGCAATTTCTGTGTTAATTCGTCAATGTGAGGGAGTGAGGGATGCAGTAAAGAAGGAATAGTGCATCGGAAAGGAGATACTCGTATCCCAAAAGAAAATCCTGTCGTTTCCATAGAAACGTTACTCGATTTAGAAGGAGAAGTCATAGAAACCATAATATTCCACAGCGACGCAATTTCTGTGTTAATTCATCGATGTGAGGGAGCGAGGGATGCAGTAAAGAAGGAATAGTCCATCGGAAAGGAGATACCCGTATCCCAAAAGAAAATCCTTTCGTTTCCATAAAAACGTTACTCGATTTAGAAGGAGAAGTCATAGAACACATAGTATTTCATAGCGCCGCTATTTCTGTGTTAATTCGTCACTGTGAGGGAGCGAGGGATGCAGTAAAGAAGGAATAGTGGATCGGAAAGGAGATACTCGTATCCCAAAAGAAAATCTTGTCGATTCCATAGATACGTTACTCGATTTAGAAGGAGAAGTCATAGAACACATTGTATTTCATACCGACGCAATTTCTGTGTTAATTCGTCAATGTGAGGGAGCAAGGGATAAAGTAAGGAAGGAATAGTGCATCGGAAAGGAGATAGTCGTATCCCAAAAGAAAATCCTTTCGTTTCCATAGAAACGTTACTCGATTTAGAAGGATAAGTCATAGAAACCATAATATTCCACAGCGACGCAATTTCTGTGTTAATTCGTCGATGCGAGGGAGCGAGGGATGCAGTAAACAAGGAATAGTGCATCGGAAAGAAGATACCCGTATCCCAAAAGAAAATCCTTTCGTTTCCATAGAAACGTTACTCGATTTAGATGAAGTAGTCATAGAACGCATAGTATTTCATAGCGTCGCAATTTCTGTGTTAATTCGTCAATGTGAAGGAGCGAGGGATGCAGTAAAGAAGGAATAGTGCATCGGAAAGGATATACTCGTATTCCCAAAGAAAATCCTGTCGTTTCCATAGAAACGTTACTCGATTTAGAAGGAGAAGTCATAGAACACATAGTGTTTCATACCGACGCAATTTCTGTGTTAATTCGTCAATGTGAGGGAGCGAGGGATGCAGTAAAGAAGGAATAGTGCATCGGAAAGGATATACTCGTATCCCAAAAGAAAGTCCTGTCGTTTCCTTAGATACGTTACTCGATTTAGAAGGAGAAGTCATAGAAACCATAATATTTCACAGCGACGCAATTTCTGTGTTAATTCGTCGATGTGAGGGAGCGAGGGATGCAGTAAAGAAGGAACAGTGCATCGGAAAGGAGATACCCGTATCCCAAAAGAAAATCCTGTCAATTTCCATAGAAACATTACTCGATTTAGAAGGAGAAGTCATAGAACACATAGTATTTCATAGCGCCGCTATTTCTGTGTTAATTCGTCAACGTGAGTGAGCGAGGGATGCAGTAAAGAAGGAATAGTGCATCGGAAAGGATATAGTCCAATCACAAAAGAAAATCCTGTCGTTTCCATAGAAACGTTGCTCGATTTAGAAGGAGAAGTCATAGAACACATAGTATTTCATACCGACGCAATTTCTGTGTTAATTCGTCAATGTGAGGGAGCGAGGGATGCAGTAAAGAAGGAATAGTGCATCGGAAAGGAGATAGACGTATCCCAAAAGAAAATCCTTTCGTTTCCATAGAAACGTCACTCGATTTAGAAGACGAAGTCATAAAACACATAGTATTTCATAACGACGCAATTTCTGTGTTAATTCGTCAATGTGAGGGAGCGAGGGATGCAGTAAGGAAGGAATAGTGCATCGGAAAGGATATGCTCGTATCCCAAAAGAAAATCCTGTCGTTTCCATAGAAACGTTACTCGATTAAAAGGAGAAGTCATAGAACACATAGTATTTCATACCAACGCATTTTCTGTGTTAATTCGTCAATGTGAGGGAGCGAGGGATGCAGTAAAGAAGGAATAGTGCATCGGAAAGGATATACTCGTATCCCAAAAGAAAATCCTGTCGTTTGCATAGAAACGTTACCCGATTTAGAAGGAGAAGTCATAGAAACCATAATATTCCACAGCGACGCAATTTCTGTGTTAATTCGTCGATGTGAGGGAGCGAGGGATGCAGTAAAGAAGGAATAGTGCATCAGAAAGGAGATACCCGTATCCCAAAAGAAAATCCTGTCGTTTCCATAGAAACGTTACTCGATTTAGAAGGAGATGACATAGAATCCATAGTATTTCATAGCGACGCAATTTCTGTGTTAATTCGTCAATGTGAGGGAGCGAGGGATGCAGTAAAGAAGGAATAGTGCATCGGAAAGGAGATACTCGTATCCCAAAAGAAAATCCTTTCGTTTCCATAGAAACGTTACTCGATTTAGAAGGAGAAGTCATAGAAACCATAATACTCCACAGCGACGCAATTTCTGTGTTAATTCGTCTATGTGAGTGAGCGAGGGATGCAGTAAAGAAGGAATAGTCCATCGGAAAGGAGTTACCCGTATCCCAAAAGAAAATCCTGTGTTTTCCATAGAAACGTTACTCGATTTAGAAGGAGATGTCATAGAATCCATAGTTTTTCATAGCGACGCAATTTCTGTGTTAATTCGTCAATGTGAGGGAGCGAGGGATGCAGTAAAGAAGGAATAGTGCATCAGAAAGGAGATACTAGTATCCCAAATGAAAATCCTGTCGATTCCATAGAAACGCTACTCGATTTAGAAGGAGAAGTCATAGAACCCATAGTATTTCATAACGACGCAATTTCTGCGTTAGTTCGTCAATGTGAGGGAGCGGGGGATGCAGCAAAGAAGGAATAGTGCATCGGAAAGGAGATAGTCGTAACCCAAAAGAAAATCCTTTCGCTTCCATAGAAAAGTTACTCAATTTAGAAGGAGAAGTCATAGAACACATAGTATTTCATAGCGCCGCTATTTCTGTGTTAATTCTTCACTGTGAGGGAGCGAGGGATGCAGTAAAGAATGAATAGTGCATCGGAAAAGAGATACTCGTATCCCAAAAGAAAATCCTGTCCATTCCACAGAAACGTTACTCGATTTAGAAGGAGAAGTCATAGAACACATAGTATTTCGTACCGACGCAATTTCTGTGTTAATTCGTCAATGTGAGGGAGCAAGGGATAAAGTAAAGAAGGAATAGTGCATCGGAAAGGATACACTCGTATACCAAAAGAAAATCCTGTCGTTTCCATAGAAACGTTACTCGATTTAGAAGGAGAAGTCATAGAACACATAGTATTTCATAACGACGTAATTTCTGTGTTAATTCGTCAATGTGAGGGAGCGAGGGATGCAGTAAAGAAGGAATTGTGCATCGGAAAGGATATACTCGTATCCCAAAAGAAAATCCTGTCGTTTCCATAGAAACATTAATCGATTTAAAAGGAGAAGTCATAGAACCCATAGTATTTCATACCGACGCAATTTCTGTGTTAATTCGTCAATGTGCGGGAGCGACGGATGCAGTATAGAAGGAATAGTGCATCGGAAAGGAGATAGTCGTATCCCAAAAGAAAATCCTTTCGTTTCCATAGAAACGTTACTCGATTTAGAAGGCGAAGTCATAGAACCCATAGTATTTCATAACGACGTAATTTCTGTGTTAATACGTCAATGTGAGGGAGCGAGGGATGCAGTAAAGAAGGAATAGTGCATCGGAAAGGATATACTCGTATCCCAAAAGACAATCCTGTCGATTCCACAGAAACGTTACTCGATTTAGAAGGAGAAGTCATAGAACACATAGTATTTCGTACCGACGCAATTTCTGTGTTAATTCGTCAATGTGAGGGAGCGAGGGATGCAGTAAAGAAGGAGTAGTGCATCGGAAAGGAGATAGTCGTATCGCAAAAGAAAATCCTTTCGTTTCCATAGAAACGTTACTCGATTTAGAAGGAGATGTCATAGAATCCATAGTATTTCATAGCGACAAAGTTTCTGTGTTAATTCGTCAATGTGAGGGAGCGAGGGATGCAGTAAAGAAGGAATAGTGCATCTGAAAGGATATACTAGTATCCCAAAAGAAAATCCTGTCGTTTCCATAGAAACATTAATCGATTTAGAAGGAGAAGTCATAGAACCCATAGTATTTCATACCGACGCAATTTCTGTGTTAATTCGTCAATGTGAGGGAGCGAGGGATGCAGTAAAGAAGGAATAGTGCATCGGAAAGGAGTTACCCGTATCCCAAAAGAAAATCTTGTCGTTTCCATAGAAACGTTACTCGATTCAGAAGGAGATGTCATAGAATCCACAGTATTTCATAGCGACGCAATTTCTGTGTTAATTCGTCAATGTGAGGGAGCGAGGGATGCAGTAAAGAAGGAATAGTGCATCGGAAAGGATATACTCGTATCCCAAAGGAAAATCCTGTCGTTTCCATAGAAACGTTACTCGATTTAGAAGGAGATGTCATGGAACCCATAGTATTTCATAGCGACGCAATTTCTGTACTAATTCGTCAATGTGAGGGAGCGAGGGATGCATTAAAGAAGGAATAGTGCATCGGAAAGGAGATAGTCGTATCGCAAAAGAAAATCCTATCGTTTCCATAGAAACGTTACTCGATTTAGAAGGAAATGTCATAGAATCCATAGTATTTCATAGCGACAAAATTTCTGTGTTAATTCGTCAGTGGGAGGGAGCGAGGGATGCAGTAAAGAAGGAATAGTGCATCGGAAAGGATATACTAGTATCCCAAAAGAAAATCCTGTCGTTTCCACAGAAACGTTACTCGATTTAGAAGGAGAAGTCATAGAAACCATAATATTCCACAGCGACGCAATTTCTGTGTTAATTCGTCGATATGAGGGAGCGAGGGATGCAGTAAAGAAGGAATAGTGCATCAGAAAGGAGATACTCGTATCCCAAAAGAAAGTACTGTGTTTTCCATAGAAACGTTACTCGATTTAGAAGGAGATGTCATAGAATCCCTAGTATTTCATAGCGACGCAATTTCTGTGTTAATTCGCCAATGTGAGGGAGCGAGGGATGCAGTAAAGAAGGAATAGTGCATCAGAAAGGAGATAGACGTATCCCAAAAGAAAATCCTGACGATTCCATAGAAATTTACTCGATTTAGAAGGAGAAGTCATAGAACCTATAGTATTTCATAACGACGCAATTTCTGTGTTAATTCGTCAATGTGAGGGAGTGAGGGATGCAGTAAAGAAGGAATAGTGCATCGGAAAGGAGATACTCGTATCCCAAAAGATAATCCTTTCGTTTCCATAGAAACGTTACTCGATTTAGAAGGAGAAGTCATAGAAACCATAATATTCCACAGCGACGCAATTTCTGTGTTAATTCGTCGATGTGAGGAAGCGAGGGATGCAGTAAACAACGAATAGTGCATCGGAAAGGAGATACCCGTATCCCAAAAGAAAATCCTTTCGTTTAAATAAAAACGTTACTCGATTTAGATGAAGTAGTCATAGAACACATAGTATGTCATAGCGACCCAATTTCTGTGTTAATTCGTCAATGTGAGGGAGCGAGGGATGCAGTAAAGAAGGAATAGTGCATCGGAAAGAATATGCTCGTATCCCAAAAGAAAATCCTGTCGTTTCCATAGAAACGTTACTCGATTAAAAGGAGAAGTCATAGAACACATAGTATTTCATACCGACGCATTTTCTGTGTTAATTCGTCAATGTGAGGGAGCGAGGGATGCAGTAAAGAAGGAATAGTGCATCGGAAAGGATATACTCGTATCCCAAAAGAAAATCCTGTCGTTTGCATAGAAACGTTACCCGATTTAGAAGGAGAAGTCATAGAAACCATAATATTCCACAGCGACGCAATTTCTGTGTTAATTCGTCGATGTGAGGGAGCGAGGGATGCAGTAAAGAAGGAATAGTGCATCAGAAAGGAGATACCCGTATCCCAAAAGAAAATCCTGTCGTTTCCATAGAAACGTTACTCGATTTAGAAGGAGATGACATAGAATCCATAGTATTTCATAGCGACGCAATTTCTGTGTTAATTCGTCAATGTGAGGGAGCGAGGGATGCAGTAAAGAAGGAATAGTGCATCGGAAAGGAGATACTCGTATCCCAAAAGAAAATCCTTTCGTTTCCATAGAAACGTTACTCGATTTAGAAGGAGAAGTCATAGAAACCATAATACTCCACAGCGACGCAATTTCTGTGTTAATTCGTCTACGTGAGTGAGCGAGGGATGCAGTAAAGAAGGAATAGTCCATCGGAAAGGAGTTACCCGTATCCCAAAAGAAAATCCTGTGTTTTCCATAGAAACGTTACTCGATTTAGAAGGAGATGTCATAGAATCCATAGTTTTTCATAGCGACGCAATTTTTCTGTTAATTCGTCAATGTGAGGGAGCGAGGGATGCAGTAAAGAAGGATAGTGCATCAGAAAGGAGATACTAGTATCCCAAAAGAAAATCCTGTCGATTCCATAGAAACGCTACTCGATTTAGAAGGAGAAGTCATAGAACCCATAGTATTTCATAACGACGCAATTTCTGCGTTAGTTCGTCAATGTGAGGGAGCGGGGGATGCAGCAAAGAAGGAATAGTGCATCGGAAAGGAGATAGTCGTAACCCAAAAGAAAATCCTCTCCATTCCACAGAAACGTTACTCGATTTAGAAGGAGAAGTCATAGAACACATAGTATTTCGTACCGACGCAATTTCTGTGTTAATTCGTCAATGTGAGGGAGCAAGGGATAAAGTAAAGAAGGAATAGTGCATCGGAAAGGATACACTCGTATACCAAAAGAAAATCCTGTCGTTTCCATAGAAACGTTACTCGATTTAGAAGGAGAAGTCATAGAACACATAGTATTTCATAACGACGTAATTTCTGTGTTAATTCGTCAATGTGAGGGAGCGAGGGATGCAGTAAAGAAGGAATAGTGCATCGGAAAGGATATACTCGTATCCCAAAAGAAAATTCTGTCGTTTCCATAGAAACATTAATCGATTTAAAAGGAGAAGTCATAGAACCCATAGTATTTCATACCGACGCAATTTCTGTGTAAATTCGTCAATGTGCGGGAGCGAGGGATGCAGTAAAGAAGGAATAGTGCATCGGAAAGGAGATAGTCGTATCCCAAAAGAAAATCCTTTCGTTTCCATAGAAACGTTACTCGATTTAGAAGGCGAAGTCATAGAACCCATAGTATTTCATAACGACGTAATTTCTCTGTTAATACGTCAATGTGAGGGAGCGAGGGATGCAGTAAAGAAGGAATAGTGCATCGGAAAGGATATACTCGTATCCCAAAAGACAATCCTGTCGATTCCACAGAAACGTTACTCGATTTAGAAGGAGAAGTCATAGAACACATAGTATTTCGTACCGACGCAATTTCTGTGTTAATTCGTCAATGTGAGGGAGCGAGGGATGCAGTAAAGAAGGAGTAGTGCATCGGAAAGGAGTTACCCGTATCCCAAAAGAAAATCTTGTCGTTTCCATAGAAACGTTACTCGATTCAGAAGGAGATGTCATAGAATCCACAGTATTTCATAGCGACGCAATTTCTGTGTTAATTCGTCAATGTGAGGGAGCGAGGGATGCAGTAAAGAAGGAATAGTGCATCGGAAAGGATATACTCGTATCCCAAAGGAAAATCCTGTCGTTTCCATAGAAACGTTACTCGATTTAGAAGGAGATGTCATGGAACCCATAGTATTTCATAGCGACGCAATTTCTGTACTAATTCGTCAATGTGAGGGAGCGAGGGATGCATTAAAGAAGGAATAGTGCATCGGAAAGGAGATAGTCGTATCGCAAAAGAAAATCCTTTCGTTTCCATAGAAACGTTACTCGATTTAGAAGGAAATGTCATAGAATCCATAGTATTTCATAGCGACAAAATTTCTGTGTTAATTCGTCAATGTGAGGGAGCGAGGGATGCAGTAAAGAAGGAATAGTGCATCGGAAAGGATATACTAGTATCCCAAAAGAAAATCCTGTCGTTTCCACAGAAACGTTACTCGATTTAGAAGGAGAAGTCATAGAAACCATAATATTCCACAGCGACGCAATTTCTGTGTTAATTCGTCGATGTGAGGAAGCGAGGGATGCAGTAAACAACGAATAGTGCATCGGAAAGGAGATACCCGTATCCCAAAAGAAAATCCTTTCGTTTAAATAAAAACGTTACTCGATTTAGATGAAGTAGTCATAGAACACATAGTATGTCATAGCGACCCAATTTCTGTGTTAATTCGTCAATGTGAGGGAGCGAGGGATGCAGTAAAGAAGGAATAGTGCATCGGAAAGGATATACTCGTATCCCAAAAGAAAATCCTGTCGTTTCCATAGAAACGTTACTCGATTTAGAAGGAGAAGTCATAGAACCCATAGGCCGGCCGGAGTAGCCGTGCGGTTCTAGGCGCTACAGTTTGGAACCGAGCAACCGCTACGGTCACAGGTTCGAATCCTGCCTTGGGCATGGATATGTGTGATGTCCTTAGGTTAGTTAGGTTTAATTAGTTCTAAGTTCTAGGCGACTCATGACCTCAGAAGTTGAGTCGCATAGTGCTCAGAACCATTTGAGACATAGAACCCATAGTATTTCATAACGACGCAATTTCTGTGTTAATTCGTCGATCTGAGGGAGCGAGGGATGCAGTAAAGAAGGAATAGTCCATCGGAAAGGAGATATCCGTATCCCAAAAGAAAGTCCTGTGTTTTCCATAGAAACGTTACTCGATTTAGAAGGAGATGTCATAGAATCCATAGTATTTCATAGCGACGCAATTTCTGTGTTAATTCGTCAATGTGAGGGAGCGAGGGATGCAGTAAAGAAGGAATAGTGAATCAGAAAGGAGATACTCGTATCCCAAAAGAAAATCCTGTCGATTCCATAGAAACGCAACTCGATTTAGAAGGAGAAGTCATAGAACCCATAGTATTTCATAACGACGCAATTTCTGCGTTAATTCGTCAATGTGAGGGAGCGGGGGATGCAGCAAAGAAGGAATAGTGCATCGGAAAGGAGATAGTCGTATCCCAAAGGAAAATCCTTTCGTTTCCATATAAAAGTTATTCGATTTAGAAGGAGATGTCATAGAACCCACAGTATTTCATAGCGACGCAATTTCTGTGCTAATTTGTCTATGTGAAGGAGCGAGGGATGCAGTAAAGGTGGAATAGTGCATCGGAAAGGAGATACTCGTATCCCAAAAGAAAATCCGGTAGTTCCCATAGAAACGTTACTCGATTTTAGAAGGGGAAGTCATAGTACCCATAGTATTTCATACCGACGCAATTTCTGTGTTAATTCGTCAATGTGAGGGAGCGAGGGATGCAGTAACGAAGGCATAGTGCATAGGAAAGGAGATACTCGTATCCCAAAAGAAAATCCTGTCGTTTCCATGGAAACGTTATTCGATTTAGACGGAGATGTCATAGAACCCATAGCGACCCAATTTCTGTGTTAATTCGTCAATGTGAGGCAGCGAGGGATGCAGTAAAGGAGGAATAGTGCATCGGAAAGGAGATACTCGTATCCCAAAAGAAAATCCTGACGTTTCCATAGAAACGTTACTCGATTTAGAAGTAGAAGTCATAGAAACCATAATATTCCACAGCGACGCAATTTCTGTGTTAATTCGTCGATGTGAGGGAGCGAGGGATGCAGTAAAGAAGGAATAGTGCATCGGAAAGGAGTTACCCGTATCCCAAAAGAAAATCTTGTCGTTTCCCTAGAAACGTTACTCGATTTAGAAAGAGATGTCATAGAATCCATAGTATTTCATAGCGACAAAATTTCTGTGTTAATTCGTCAATGTGAGGGAGCGAGGGATGCAGTAAAGAAGGAATAGTGCATCAGAAAGGAGATCCTCGTATCCCAAAAGAAAATCCTGTCGATTCCATAGAAATTTACTCGATTTAGAAGGAGAAATCATAGAACCTAGAGTATTTCATAACGACGCAATTTCTGTGTTAATTCGTCAATGTGAGGGAGTGAGGGATGCAGTAAAGATGGAATAGTGCATCGGAAAGGAGATACTCGTATCCCAAAAGATAATCCTTTCGTTTCCATAGAAACGTTACTCGATTTAGAAGGAGAAGTCATAGAAACCATAATATTCCACAGCGACGCAATTTCTGTGTTAATTCGTCGATGTGAGGGAGCGAGGGATGCAGTAAAGAAGGAATAGTCCATCGGAAAGGAGATACCCGTATCCCAAAAGAAAATCCTGTCGTTTCCATAGAAACGTTACTCGATTTAGAAGGAGATGTCATAGATTCCATAGTATTTCATAGCGACGCAATTTCTGTGTTAATTCGTCAATGTGAGGGAGCGAGGGATGCAGTAAAGAAGGAATAGTGCATCGGAAAGGATATACTCGTATCCCAAAAGAAAATCCTGTCGTTTCCATAGAAACGTTACTCGATTGAGAAGGAGAAGTCATAGAAACCATAATATTCCACAGCGACGCAATTTCTGTGTTAATTCGTCGATGTGAGGGAGCGAGGGATGCAGTAAACAACGAATAGTGCATCGGAAAGGAGATACCCGTATCCCAAAAGAAAATCCTTTCGTTTAAATAAAAACGTTACTCGATTTAGATGAAGTAGTCATAGAACACATAGTATGTCATAGCGACCCAATTTCTGTGTTAATTCGCCAATGTGAGGGAGCGAGGGATGCAGTAAAGAAGTAATAGTGCATCGGAAAGGATATACTCGTATCCCAAAAGAAAATCCTGTCGTTTCCATAGAAACGTTACTCGATTTAGAAGGAGAAGTCATCGAACCCATAGGCCGGCCGGAGTAGCAGTGCGGTTCTAGGCGCTACAGTCTGGAACCGAGCAACCGCTACGGTCACAGGTTCGAATCCTGCCTTGGGCATGGATGTGTGTGATGTCCTTAGGTTAGTTAGGTTTAATTAGTTCTAAGTTCTAGGCGACTCATGACCTCAGAAGTTAAGTCGCATAGTGCTCAGAACCATTTGAGACATAGAACCCATAGTATTTCATAACGACGCAATTTCTGTGTTAATTCGTCGATGTGAGGGAGCGAGGGATGCAGTAAAGAAGGAATAGTCCATCGGAAAGGAGATATCCGTATCCCAAAAGAAAATCCTGTGTTTTCCATAGAAACGTTACTCGATTTAGAAGGAGATGTCATAGAATCCATAGTATTTCATAGCGACGCAATTTCTGTGTTAATTCGTCAATGTGAGGGAGCGAGGGATGCAGTAAAGAAGGAATAGTGCATCAGAAAGGAGATACTCGTATCCCAAAAGAAAATCCTGTCGATTCCACAGAAATGCTACTCGATTTAGAAGGAGAAGTCATAGAACCCATAGTATTTCATAACGACGCAATTTCTGCGTTAATTCGTCAATGTGAGGGAGCGGGGGATGCAGCAAAGAAGGAATAGTGCATCGGAAAGGAGATAGTCGTATCCCAAAGGAAAATCCTTTCGTTTCCATATAAAAGTTAATCGATTTAGAAGGAGATGTCATAGAACCCACAGTATTTCATAGCGACGCAATTTCTGTGCTAATTTGTCTATGTGAAGGAGCGAGGGATGCAGTAAAGATGGAATAGTGCATCGGAAAGGAGATACTCGTATCCCAAAAGAAAATCCGGTAGTTCCCATAGAAACGTTACTCGATTTTAGAAGGGGAAGTCATAGTACACATAGTATTTCATACCGACGCAATTTCTGTGTTAATTCGTCAATGTGAGGGAGCGAGGGATGCAGTAACGAAGGCATAGTGCATAGGAAAGGAGATACTCGTATCCCAAAAGAAAATCCTGTCGTTTCCATTGAAACGTTATTCGATTTAGACGGAGATGTCATAGAACCCATACCGACCCAATTTCTGTGTTAATTCGTCATTGTGAGGGAGCGAGGGATGCAGTAACGAAGGCATAGTGCATAGGAAAGGAGATACTCGTATCCCAAAAGAAAATCCTGTCGTTTCCACAGAAACGTTACTCGATTTAGAAGGAGAAGTCATAGAAACCATAATATTCCACAGCGACGCAATTTCTGTGTTAATTCGTCGATGTGAGGGAGCGAGGGATGCAGTAAAGAAGGAATAGTGCATCAGAAAGGAGATACTCGTATCCCAAAAGAAAATACTGTGTTTTCCATAGAAACGTTACTCGATTTAGAAGGAGATGTCATAGAATCCATAGTATTTCATAGCGACGCAATTTCTGTGTTAATTCGTCAATGTGAGGGAGCGAGGGATGCAGTAAAGAAGGAATAGTGCATCAGAAAGGAGATACTCCTATCCCAAAAGAAAATCCTGTCGATTCCATAGAAACGTTACTCGATTTAGAAGGAGAAGTCATAGAACCCATAGTATTTCATAACGACGCAATTTCTGTGTTAATTCGTCAATGTGAGGGAGTGAGGGATGCAGTAAAGAAGGAATAGTGCATCGGAAAGGAGATACTCGTATCCCAAAAGATAATCCTTTCGTTTCCATAGAAACGTTACTCGATTTAGAAGGAGAAGTCATAGAAACCATAATATTCCACAGCGACGCAATTTCTGTGTTAATTCGTCGATGTGAGGGAGCGAGGGATGCAGTAAAGAAGGAATAGTCCATCGGAAAGGAGATACCCGTATCCCCAAAGAAAATCCTGTCGTTTCCATAGAAACGTTACTCGATTTAGAAGGAGATGTCATAGAATCCATAGTATTTCATAGCGACGCAATTTCTATGTTAATTGGTCAATGTGAGGGACCGAGGGATGCAGTAAAGAAGGAATAGTGCATCAGAAAGGAGATACTCGTATCCCAAAAGAAAATCCCGTCGATTCCATAGAAACGCTACTCGATTTAGAAGGAGAAGTCAAAGAACATATAGTATTTCATAACGACGCAATTTCTGTGTTAATTCGTCAATGTGAGGGAGCGAGGGATGCAGCAAAGAAGGAATAGTGCATCGGAAAGGCGATAGTCGTATCCCAAAAGAAAATCCTTTCGTTTCCATAGAAACGTTACTCGATTTAGAAGGAGAAGTCATAGAACACATAGTATTTCATAGCGCCGCTGTTTCTGTGTTAATTCGTCACTGTGAGGGAGCGAGGGATGCAGTAAAGAAGGAATAGTGCATCGGAATGGAGATACTGGTATCCCAAAAGAAAATCCTGTCGATTCCATAGAAACGTTACTCGATTTAGAAGGAGAAGTCATAGAACACATAGTATTTCATACCGACGCAATTTCTGTGTTAATTCGTCAATGTGAGGGAGCAAGGGATAAAGTAAAGAAGGAATAGTGCATCGGAAAGGAGATAGTCGTATCCCAAAAGAAAATCCGGTAGTTCCCATAGAAACGTTACTCGATTTAGAAGGAGAAGTCATAGAAACCATAATATTCCACAGCGACGCAATTTCTGTGTTAATTCGTCGATGTGAGGGAGCGACGGATGCAGTAAACAAGGAATAGTGCATCGGAAAGGAGATACCCGTATCCCAAACGAAAATCCTTTCGTTTCCATAGAAACGTTACTCGATTTAGGTGAAGTAGTCATAGAACACATAGTATTTAATAGCGACGCAATTTCTGTGTTAAATCGTCAATGTGAGGGAGCGAGGGATGCAGTAAAGAAGGAATAGTGCATCAGAAAGGATATACTCGTATTCCAAAAGAAAATCCTTTCGTTTCCATAGAAACGTTACTCGATTTAGAAGGAGAAGTCATAGAACACATAGTATTTCATACCGACGCAATTTCTGTGTTAATTCGTCAATGTGAGGGAGCGAGGGATGCAGTAAAGAAGGAATAGTGCATCGGAAAGGATATACTCGTATCCCAAAAAAAAATCCTGTCGTTTCCATAGATATGTTACTCGATTTAGAGGGAGAAGTCATAGAAACCATAATATTCCACAGCCTCGCAATTTCTGTGTTAATTCGTCGATGTGAGGGAGCGAGGGATGCAGTAAAGAAGGAATAGTGCATCGGAAAGGATATAGTCGTATCACAAAAGAAAATCCGGTCGTTTCCATAGAAACGTTACTCGATTTAGAAGGAGAAGTCATAGAACACATAGTATTTCATACCGACGCAATTTCTGTGTTAATTCGTCAATGTGAGGGAGCGAGGGATGCAGTAAAGAAGGAATAGTGCATCGGAAAGGATATACTCGTATCCCAAAAGAAAATCCTGTCGTTTCCATAGAAACGTTACTCGATTCAGAAGGAGAAGTCATAGAAACCATAATATTCCACAGCCTCGCAATTTCTGTGTTAATTCGTCGATGTGAGGGAGCGAGGGATGCAGTAAAGAAGGAATAGTGAATCAGAAAGGAGATACTCGTATCCCAAAAGAAAATCCTGTCTTTTCCATAGAAACGTTACTCGATTTAGAAGGAGAAGTCATAGAAACCATAATATTCCACAGCGACGCAATTTCTGTGTTAATTCGTCGGTGTGAGGGAACGAGGGATGCAGTAAAGAAGGAATAGTGCGTCAGAAAGGAGATACTCGTATCCCAAAAGAAAATACTGTGTTTTCCATAGAAACGTTACTCGATTTAGAAGGAGATGACATAGAATCCATAGTATTTCATAGCGACGCAATTTCTGTGTTAATTCGTCAATGTGAGGGAGCGAGGGATGCAGTAAAGAAGGAATAGTGCATCAGAAAGGAGATACTCGTATCCCAAAAGAAAATCCTGTGTTTTCCATAGAAACGTTACTCAATTTAGAAGGAGATGTCATAGAATCCATAGTATTTCATAGCGACGCAATTTCTGTGTTAATTCGTCAATGTAAGGGAGCGAGGGATGCAGTAAAGAAGGAATAGTGCATCGGAAAGGAGATACTCGTATCTAAAAAGAAAATCCTGTCGTTTCCATAGAAACGTTAATCGATTTAGAAGGAGAAGTCATAGAAACCATAATATTCCACAGCGACGGAATTTCTGTGTTAATTCGTCGATGTGAGGGAGCGAGGGATGCAGTAAAGAAGGAATAGTGCATCGGAAAGGAGTTACCCGTATCCCAAAAGAAAATCCTGTGTTTTCCATAGAAACGTCTCTAGATTTGGAAGGAGAAGTCATAGAACCCATAGTATTTCATAGCGATGCAATTTCTGTGTTAATTCGTCAATGTAAGGGAGCGAGGGATGCAGTAAAGAAGGAATAGTGCATCGGAAAGGAGATACTCATATCCCAAAAGAAAATCCTGTCGTTTCCATAGAAACGTTACTCGATTTTGTTAGAGATGTCATAGAACCCATTGTATTTCAGAGCGACGCAATTTCTGTGTTAATTCGTCAATGTGAGGGAGCGAGGGATGCAGTAAACAAGGAATATGCATCGGAAAGCAGATACTCGTATGCCAAAAGATAATCCTGTCGTTTCCATAGCAACGTTACTTGATTTAGAAGGAGATGTCATAGAACCCATAGTATTTCGTAGCGACGCAATTTCTGTGTTAATTCGTAAATGTGAGGGAGCGAGGGATGCAGTAAAGAAGGAATAGTGCATCGGAAAGGAGATACTCGTATCCCAAAAGAAAATCCTGTCGTTTCCATAGAAACGTCTCTAGATTTGGAAGGAGAAGTCATAGAACCCATAGTATTTCATAGCGATGCAATTTCTGTGTTAATTCGTCAATGTGAGGGAGTGACGGATGCAGTAAAGAAGGAATAGCGCATCGGAAAGGAGATACTCGTATCCCAAAAGAAAATCTTGTCGTTTCCATAGAAACGTTACTCGATTGAGAAGGAGATGTCATTGAACCCATAGTATTTCAGAGCGACGCAATTTCTGTGTTAATTCGTCAATGTAAGGGAGCGAGGGATGCAGTAAAGAAGGAATAGTGCATCAGAAATGATATACTCGTATCCCAAAAGAAAATCCTGTCGTTTCCATAGAAACGTTACTCGATTTAGAAGGAGAAGTCATAGAAACCATAATATTCCACAGCGACGGAATTTCTGTGTTAATTCGTCGATGTGAGGGAGCGAGGGATGCAGTAAAGAAGGAATAATGCATCTCAAAGGAGATACCCGTATCCCAAATAAAAATCTTGTCGTTTCCATAGAAACGTTACTCGATTTAGAAGGAGATGTCATAGAATCCGTAGTATTTCATAGCGACGCAATTTCTGACTTAATTCGTCAATGTGAGGGAGCGAGGGATGCAGTAAAGAAGGAATAGTGCATCGGAAAGGATATACTCGTATCCCAAAAGAAAATCCTGTCGTTTCCATATAAACGTCACCCCATTTAGAAGAAGAAGTCATAGAACCCATCGTATTTCATAGCACCGCTATTTCTGTGTTAATTCGTCAATGTGAGGGATCGAAGGATGCAGTAAAGAAGGAATAGTGAATTGGAAAGGAAATACTCGTATTCCAAAACAAAATACTGTCGTTTCCATAGAAACATTACCAGATGTAGAAGGAGAAGTCATAGAACACATAATATTTCATACCGACACAATTTCTGTGTGAATTTGTCAATGTGAGGGGGCGAGCGATTCAGTAAAGAAGGAATAGTGCATCGGAAAGGAGATAGTCGTATCCCAAAAGAAAATCCTTTCGTTTCCATAGAAACGTTACTCGATTTAGAAGGAGAAGTCATAGAACACATAGTATTTCATAGCACCGCTATTTCTGTGTTAATTCGTCACTGTGAGGGAGCGAGGGTTGCAGTAAAGGAGGAATAGTGCATCGGAAAGGAGATACTCGTATCCCAAAAGAAAATCCTGTCGTTTCCATAGAAACGTTACTCGATTTTAGAAGGGGAAGCCATAGTACCCATAGTATTTCATAGCGACGTAATTTCTTTTTTAATTCGTCAATGTGGGCGAGCGAGGGATTCAGTAAACAAGGAATAGTGCATCGGAAAGGAGATACTCGTGTCCCAAGGCAAAATCCTTTCGTTTCCATATAAAAGTTAATCGATTTAGAAGGAGATGTCATAGAACCCACTGTATTTCATAGCGACGCAATTTCTGTGTTAATTTGTCTATGTGAAGGAGCGAGGGATGCAGTAAAGATGGAATAGTGCATCGGAAAGGAGATACTCGTATCCCAAAAGAAAATCCGGTAGTTCCCACACAAACGTTACTCGATTTTAGAAGGGGAAGTCATAGTACACATAGTATTTCATACCGACGCAATTTCTGTGTTAATTCGTCAATGTGAGGGAGCGAGGGATGCAGTAACGAAGGAATAGTGCATAGGAAAGGAGATACTCGTATCCCAAAAGAAAATCCTTTCGTTTCCATGGAAACGTTATTCGATTTAGAAGGAGATGTCATAGAACCCATAGCGACCCAATTTTTGTGTTAATTCGTCAATGTGAGGGAGCGAGGGATGCAGTAAAGGAGGAATAGTGCATCGGAAAGGAGATACTCGTATCCCAAAAGATAATCCTGTCGTTTCCAAAGAAACGTTACTCGATTTGGAAGGAGAAGTCATAGAACACATAGTATTTCATACCGAAGCAATTTCTGTGTTAATTCGTCAATGTGAGGGAGCGAGGGATGCAGTAAAGAAGGAATAGTGCATCGGAAAGGAGATACTCATATCCCAAAAGAAAATCCTGTCGTTTCCATAGAAACGTTACTCGATTTTGTTAGAGATGTCATAGAACCCATTGTATTTCAGAGCGACGCAATTTCTGTGTTAATTCGTCAATGTGAGGGAGCGAGGGATGCAGTAAACAAGGAATATGCATCGGAAAGCAGATACTCGTATGCCAAAAGATAATCCTGTCGTTTCCATAGCAACGTTACTTGATTTAGAAGGAGATGTCATAGAACCCATAGTATTTCGTAGCGACGCAATTTCTGTGTTAATTCGTAAATGTGAGGGAGCGAGGGATGCAGTAAAGAAGGAATAGTGCATCGGAAAGGAGATAGTCGTATCCCAAAAGAAAATCTTGTCGTTTCCATAGAAACGTTACTCGATTGAGAAGGAGATGTCATTGAACCCATAGTATTTCAGAGCGACGCAATATCTGTGTTAATTCTTCAATGTGAGGGAGCAAGGGATAAAGTAAAGAGGGAATAGTGCATCGGAAAGGAGATAGTCGTATCCCAAAAGAAAATCCTGTCGTTTCCATAGAAACGTTACTCGATTTACAAGGAGAAGTCATAGAAACCATAATATTCCACAGCGACGGAATTTCTGTGTTAATTCGTCGATGTGAGGGAGCGAGGGATGCAGTAAAGAAGGAATAGTGCATTTCAAAGGAGATACCCGTATCCCAAATGAAAATCTTGTCGTTTCCATAGAAACGTTACTCGATTTAGAAGGAGATGTCATAGAATCCATAGTATTTCATAGCGACGCAATTTCTGACTTAATTCGTCAGTGTGAGGGAGCGAGGGATGCAGTAAAGAAGGAATAGTGCATCGGAAAGGATATACTCGAATCCCAAAAGAAAATCCTGTCGTTTCCATATAAACGTCACCCCATTTAGAAAAAGAAGTCATAGAACCCATAGTATTTCATAGCGACGCAATATCTGTGTTAATTCTTCAATGTGAGGGATCGAAGGATGCAGTAAAGAAGGAATAGTGCATCGGAAAGGAGATACTCGTATTCCAAAACAAAATGCTGTCGTTTCCATAGAAACATTACCAGATTTTGAAGGAGAAGTCATAGAACACATAATATTTCATACCGACACAATTTCTGTGTGAATTTGTCAATGTGAGGGGGTGAGCGATTTAGTAAAGAAGGAATAGTGCATCGGAAACGAGATACTCGTATCCCAAAAGAAAATCTTGTCGTTTCCATAGAAACGTTACTCGATTTAGAAGAAGTAGTCATAGAACCCATAGTATTTCATAGCGACGCCATTTCTGTGTTGATGCGTCAATGTGAGTGAGCGAGGGATGCAGTAACGAAGGAATAGTGCATAGGAAAGGAGATACTCGTATCCCAAAAGAAAAGCCTGTCGTTTCCATAGAAACGGTACTCGATTTAGAAGGAAATGTCATAGAAGTCATAGTATTTCATAGCGCTTCAATTTCTGTGACTATTCGTCAATCTGAGGGAGCGAGGGATGCAGTAAAGCAGCAATAGTGCGTCGGAAAGGAGATACTCGTATCCCAAAAGAAAATCCTGTCGTTTCCATAGAAACATTACTCGATTTAGAAGGAGAAGTCATAGAACCCATAGTATTTCATAGCGCTTCAATTTCTATGATAATTCATTATGTGAGGGAGCGAGGGATGTAGTAAAGAAGGAATGGTGCACCGGAAAGGAGATACTCCTATCCCACAAGAATATCCTGTCGTTTGCATAGAAACGTTACTCGATTAAGAAGGAGATGTCATAGAACCCACAGTATTTCATAGCGACGCAATTTCTGTGTTAATTCGTCAATGTGAGGGAGCGATTGATGCAGTAAAGAAGGAATAGTGCATAGGAAAGATGATACTTGTATCCCAAATGAAAATCTTGTCGTTTCCATGGGAGCGTTATTCGATTTAGAAGGAGATGTCAAAGAACACATAGTATTTCATAGCGACCCAATTTCTGTGTTAATTCGTCAATGTGAGGGAGTGAGGGATGCAGTAAAGAAGGAATAGTGCATCGGAAAGGAGATACTCGTATCCCAAAAGAACATCCTGTTGTTTCCATAGAAACGTTACTCGATTTAGAAGGAGATGTCATAAAACCCATAGAATTTCATAGGGCCGCAATTTCCGTGTTAATTCTTGAATGTGAGGGAGCGAGGGATGCAGTAAAGAAGGAGTTGTGCATCGGAAAGAAGATAGTGGTATCCCAAAAGAAAATCCTGTCGTTTCCATAGAAACGTTATTCGATTTAGAAGGAGATGTCAAAGAACACATAGTATTTCATAGCGACCCAATTTCTGTGTTAATTCGTCAATGTGACGGAGTGAGGGATGCAGTAAAGAAGGAATAGTGCATCGGAAAGGAGACACTCGTAACCCAAAAGAAAATCCTGTGGTTTCCATAGAAACGTTACTCGATTTTAGAAGGGGAAGCCATAGTACCCATAGTATTTCATATCGACGTAATTTCTTTGTTAATTCGTCAATGTGGGCGAGCGAGGAATTCAGTAAAGAAGGAATAGTGCATCGCAAAGGAGATACTCGTATCCCAAAGGAAAATCCTTTCGTTTCCATATAAAAGTTAATCGATTTAGAAGGAGATGTCATAGAACCCACAGTATTTCATAGTGACGCAATTTCTGTGTTAATTTGTCTATGTGAAGGAGCGAGGGATGCAGTAAAGATGGAATAGTGCATCGGAAAGGAGATACTCGTATCAGAAAAGAAAATCCGGTAGTTCCCATAGAAACGTTACTCGATTTAGAAGGAGAAGTCATAGAAACCATAATACTCCACAGCGACGCAATTTCTGTGTTAATTCGTCGATGTGAGGGAGCGAGGGATGCAGTAAAGAAGGAATAGTCCATCGGAAAGGAGATACCCGTATCCCAAAAGAAAATCCTGTGTTTTCCATAGAAACGTTACTCGATTTAGAAGGAGATGTCATAGAATCCATAGTATTTCATAGCGCCGCTATTTCTGTGTTAATTCGTAACTGTGATGGAGCGAGGGATGCAGTAAAGAAGGAATAGTGCATCAGAAAGGAGATACTCGTATCCCAAAAGAAAATCCTGTCGATTCCATAGAAACGTTACTCGATTTAGAAGGAGAAGTCATAGAACACATAGTATTTCATATCGACGCAATTTCTGCGTTAATTCGTCAATGTGAGGGAGCAAGGGATAAAGTAAAGAAGGAATAGTGCATCGGAAAGGAGATAGTCTTATCCCAAAAGAAAATCCTTTCGTTTCCATAGAAACGTTACTCGATTTAGAAGGCGAAGTCATAGAACACATAGTACTTCATAACGACACAATTTCTGTGTTAATTCGTCAATGTGAGGGAGCGAGGGATGCAGTAAAGAAGGAATAGTGCATCGGAAAGGATATACTCGTATCCCAAAAGAAAATCCTGTCGTTTCCATAGAAACGTTACTCGATTTAGAAGGAGAAGTCATAGAACACATAGTATTTCATACCGACGCAATTTCTGTGTTAATTCGTCAATGTGAGGGAGCGAGGGATGCAGTAAAGAGGGAATAGTGCATCGAAAGGAGATAGTCGTATCCCAAAAGAAAATCCTTTCGTTTCCATAGAAACGTTACTCGATTTAGAAGGAGATGTCATAGAACACATAGTATTTCATAGCGCCGCTATTTCTGTGTTAATTCGGCACTGTGGGGGAGCGATTGATACAGTAAAGAAGGAATAGTGCATCAGAAAGGAGATACTCGTATCCCAAAAGAAAATCCTGTCGATTCCATAGAAACATTAATCGATTTAGAAGGAGAAGTCATAGAACCCATAGTATTTCATACCGACGCAATTTCTGTGTTAATTCGTCAATGTGAGGGAGCGAGGGATGCAGTAAAGAAGGAATAGTGCATCGGAAAGGAGATAGTCGTATCCCAAAAGAAAATCCTTTCGTTTCCATAGAAACGTTACTTGTTTTAGAAGGCGAAGTCATAGAACCCATAGTATTTCATAGCGACGCAATTTCTGTGTTAATTCGTCAATGTGAGGGAGCGAGGGATGCAGTAAAGAAGGAATAGTGCATCGGAAAAATATACTCGTATCCCAAAAGAAAATCCAGTCGTTTCCATAGATAGGTTACTCGATTTAGAAGGAGAAGTCATTGAAACCATTATATTCCACAGCGACGCAATTTCTGTGTTAATTCGTCGATGTGAGGGAGCGAGGGACGCAGTAAAAAAGGAATAGTGCATCGGAAAGGAGATACCCGTATCCCAAAAGAAAATCCTTTCGTTTCCATAGAAACGTTACTCGATTTAGATGAAGTAGTCATAGAACACATAGTATTTCATAGCGACGCAATTTCTGTGTTAATTCGTCAATGTGAGGGAGCGAGGGATGTAGTAAGGAAGGAATAGTGCATCGGAAAGGATATACTCGAATCCCAAAAGAAAATCCTGTCGTTTCCATAGAAACGTTACTCGATTTAGAAGGAGAAGTCATAGAACACATAGTATTTCATACCGACGCAATTTCTGTGTTAATTCGTCAATGTGAGGGAGCGAGGGATGCAGTAAAGAAGGAATAGTGCATCGGAAAGGAGATAGTCGTATCCGAAAAGAAAATCCTTTCGTTTCCATAGAAACGTTACTTGTTTTAAAAGTCGAAGTCATAGAACCCATAGTATTTCATAGCGACGCAATTTCTGTGTTAATTCGTCAATGTGAGGGAGCGAGGGATGCAGTAAAGAAGGAATAGTGCATCGGAAAAAAATACTCGTATCCCAAAAGAAAATCCTGTCGTTTCCATAGATAGGTTACTCGATTTTGAAGGAGAAATCATAGAAACCATAATATTCCACAGCGACGCAATTTCTGTGTTAATTCGTCGATGTGAGGGAGCGAGGGATGCAGTAAACAACGAATAGTGTATCGGAAAGGAGATACCCGTATCCCAAAAGAAAATCCTTTCGTTTCCATAGAAACGTTACTCGATTTAGATGAAGTAGTCATAGAACACATAGTATTTCATAGCGACGCAATTTCTGTGTTAATTCGTCAATGTGAGGGAGCGAGGGAAGTAGTAAGGAAGGAATAGTGCATCGGAAAGGATATACTCGAATACCAAAAGAAAATCCTGTCGTTTCCATAGAAACGTTACTCGATTTAGAAGGAGAAGTCATAGAACACATAGTATTTCATACCGACGCAATTTCTGTGTTAATTCGTCAATGTGAGGGAGCGAGGGTTGCAGTAAAGAAGGAATAGTGCATCGGAAAGGATATACTCGTATCCCAAAAGAAAATCCTGTCGTTTCCATAGAAACGTTACTCGATTTAGAAGGAGATGTCATAGAACCCATAGTATTTCATAGCGCCGCTATTTCTGTGTTAATTCGTCACTGTGAGGGAGCGATTGATGCAGTAAAGAAGGAATAGTGCATCAGAAAGGAGATACTCGTATCCCAAAAGAAAATCCTGTCGATTCCATGGAAACATTAATCGATTTAGAAGGAGAGGTCATAGAACCCATGGTATTTCATACCGACGCAATTTCTGTGTTAATTCGTCAATGTGAGGGAGCGAGGGATGCAGTAAAGAAGGAATAGTGCATCGGAAAGGATATACTCGTATCCCAAAAGAAAATCCTGTCGTTTCCATAGAAACGTTACTCGATTTAGAAGGAGAAGTCATAGAAACCATAATATTCCACAGCGACGCAATTTCTGTGTTAATTCGTCGATGTGAGGGAGCGAGGGATGCAGTAAAGAAGGAATAGTGCATCGGAAAGGAGATACCCGTATCCCAAAAGAAAATCCTGTCGTTTCCATAGAAACGTTACTCGATTTAGAAGGAGAAGTCATAGAACACATAGTATTTCATTACACCGCTATTTTTGTGTTAATTCGTCACTGTGAGGGAGCGAGGGATGCAGTAAAGAAGGAATAGTGCATCGGAAAGGATATAGTCGTATCACAAAAGAAAATCCTGTCGTTTCCATAGAAACGTTGCTCGATTTAGAAGGAGAAGTCATAGAAACCATAGTATTTCATAGCGCCGCTATTTCTGTGTTAATTCGTCAATGTGAGGGAGCGAGGGATGCAGTAAAGAAGGAATAGTGCATCGGAAAGGATATAGTCGTATCACAAAAGAAAATCCTGTCGTTTCCATAGAAACGTTGCTCGATTTAGACGGAGAAGTCATAGAACACATAGTATTTCATACCGACGCAATTTCTGTGTTAATTCGTCAATGTGAGGGAGCGAGGGATGCAGTAAAGAAGGAATAGTGCATCGGAAAGGAGATAGACGTATCCCAAAAGAAAATTCCGTCGTTTCCATAGAAACGTTACTCGATTAAAAGGAGAAGTCATAGAACACATAGTATTTCATACCGACGCATTTTCTGTGTTAATTCGTCAATGTGAGGGAGCGAGGGATGCAGTAAAGAAGGAATAGTGCATCGGAAAGGATATACTCGTATACCAAAAGAAAATCCTGTCGTTTCCATAGAAACGTTTCTCGATTTAGAAGGAGAAGTCATAGAAACCATAATATTCCACAGCGACGCAATTTCTGTGTTAATTCTTCGATGTGAGGGAGCGAGGGATGCAGTAAAGAAGGAATAGTGCATCAGAAAGGAGATACTCGTATCCCAAAAGAAAATACTGTGTTTTCCATAGAAACGTTACTCGATTTAGAAGGAGATGACATAGAATCCATAGTATTTCATAGAGACGCAATTTCTGTGTTAATTCGTCAATGTGAGGGAGCGAGGGATGCAGTAAAGAAGGAATAGTGCATCAGAAAGGAGATACTCGTATCCCAAAACAAAATCCTGTCGATTCCATAGGAACGTTACTCGATTTAGAAGGAGAAGTCATAGAACCCGTAGGCGCTACAGTGTGGAACCGAGCGACCGCTACGTTCACAGATTCGAATCCTGCCTTGGGCATGGATGTGTGTGATGTCCTTAGGTTAGTTAGGCTTAATTAGTTCTAAATTCTAGGCGACTGATGACCTCAGAAGTTAAGTCGCATAGTGCTCAGAGCCATTTGAGCCATAGAACCCATAGTATTTCATAACGACGCAATTTCTGTGTTAATTCGTCAATGTGAGGGAGCGAGGGATGCAGTAAAGAAGGAATAGTGCATCGCAAAGGAGATACTCGTATCCCAAAAGAAAATCCTTTCGTTTCCATAGAAACGTTACTCGATTTAGAAGGAGAAGTCATAGAAACCATAATACTCCACAGCGACGCAATTTCTGTGTTAATACGTCGATGTGAGGGAGCGAGGGATGCAGTAAAGAAGGAATAGTCCATCGGAAAGGAGATACCCGTATCCCAAAAGAAAATCCTGTGTTTTCCATTGAAACGTTACTCGATTTAGAAGGAGATGTCATAGAATCCATAGTATTTCATAGCGCCGCTATTTCTGTGTTAATTCGTCACTGTGAGGGAGCGAGGGATGCAGTAAAGAAGGAATAGTGCATCAGAAAGGAGATACTCGTATCCCAAAAGAAAATCCTGTCGATTCCATAGAAACGTTACTCGATGTAGAAGGAGAAGTCATAGAACACATAGTATTTCATACCGACGCAATTTCTGCGTTAATTCGTCAATGTGAGTGAGCAAGGGATAAAGTAAAGAAGGAATAGTGCATCGGAAAGGAGATAGTCGTATCCCAAAAGAAAATCCTTTCGTTTCCATAGAAACGTTACTCGATTTAGAAGGCGAAGTCATAGAACACATAGTACTTCATAACGACGCAATTTCTGTGTTAATTCGTCAATGTGAGGGAGCGAGGGATGCAGTAAAGAAGGAATAGTGCATCGGAAAGGATATACTCGTATCCCAAAAGAATATCCCGTCGATTCCATAGAAACGCTACTCGAATTAGAAGGAGAAGTCATAGAACACATAGTATTTTATACCGACGCAATTTCTGTGTTAATTCGTCAATGTGAGGGAGCGAGGGATGCAGTAAAGAGGGAATAGTGCATCGAAAGGAGATAGTCGTATCCCAAAAGAAAATCCTTTCGTTTCCATAGAAACGTTACTCGATTTAGAAGGAGATGTCATAGAACACATAGTATTTCATAGCGCCGCTATTTCTGTGTTAATTCGTCACTGTGGGGGAGCGATTGATGCAGTAAAGAAGGAATAGTGCATCAGAAAGGAGATACTCGTATCCCAAAAGAAAATCCTGTCGATTCCATAGAAACATTAATCGATTTAGAAGGAGAAGACATAGAACCCATAGTATTTCATACCGACGCAATTTCTGTGTTAATTCGTCAATGTGAGGGAGCGAGGGATGCAGTAAAGAAGGAATAGTGCATCGGAAAGGAGATAGTCGTATCCCAAAAGAAAATCCTTTCGTTTCCATAGAAACGTTACTTGTTTTAGAAGGCGAAGTCATAGAACCCATAGTATTTCATAGCGACGCAATTTCTGTGTTAATTCGTCAATGTGAGGGAGCGAGGGATGCAGTAAAGAAGGAATAGTGCATCGGAAAAATATACTCGTATCCCAAAAGAAAATCCTGTCGTTTCCATAGATAGGTTACTCGATTTTGAAGGAGAAATCATAGAAACCATAATATTCCACAGCGACGCAATTTCTGTGTTAATTCGTCGATGTGAGGGAGCGAGGGATGCAGTAAACAACGAATAGTGCATCGGAAAGGAGATACCCGTATCCCAAAAGAAAATCCTTTCGATTCCATAGAAACGTTACTCGATTTAGATGAAGTAGTCATAGAACACATAGTATTTCATAGCGACGCAATTTCTGTGTTAATTCGTCAATGTGAGGGAGCGAGGGATGTAGTAAGGAAGGAATAGTGCATCGGAAAGGATATACTCGAATACCAAAAGAAAATCCTGTCGTTTCCATAGAAACGTTACTCGATTTAGAAGGAGAAGTCATAGAACACATAGTATTTCATACCGACGCAATTTCTGTGTTAATTCGTCAATGTGAGGGAGCGAGGGTTGCAGTAAAGAAGGAATAGTGCATCGGAAAGGATATACTCGTATCCCAAAAGAAAATCCTGTCGTTTCCATAGAAACGTTACTCGATTTAGAAGGAGATGTCATAGAACCCATAGTATTTCATAGCGCCGCTATTTCTGTGTTAATTCGTCACTGTGAGGGAGCGATTGATGCAGTAAAGGAGGAATAGTGCATCAGAAAGGAGATACTCGTATCCCAAAAGAAAATCCTGTCGATTCCATAGAAACATTAATCGATATAGAAGGAGAGGTCATAGAACCCATGGTATTTCATACCGACGCAATTTCTGTGTTAATTCGTCAATGTGAGGGAGCGAGGGATGCAGTAAAGAAGGAATAGTGCATCGGAAAGGATATACTCGTATCCCAAAAGAAAATCCTGTCGTTTCCATAGAAACGTTACTCGATTTAGAAGGAGAAGTCATAGAAACCATAATATTCCACAGCGACGCAATTTCTGTGTTAATTCGTCGATGTGAGGGAGCGAGGGATGCAGTAAAGAAGGAATAGTGCATCGGAAAGGAGATACCCGTATCCCAAAAGAAAATCCTGTCGTTTCCATAGAAACGTTACTCGATTTAGAAGGAGAAGTCATAGAACACATAGTATTTCATTACACCGCTATTTTTGTGTTAATTCGTCACTGTGAGGGAGCGAGGGATGCAGTAAAGAAGGAATAGTGCAACGGAAAGGAGATACTCGTATCCCAAAAGAAAATCCTGTCGATTCCATAGAAACGTTACTCGATTTAGAAGGAGAAGTCATAGAACACATAGTATTTCATACCGACGCAATTTCTGTGTTAATTCGTCAATGTGAGTGAGCGAGGGATGCAGTAAAGAAGGAATAGTGCATCGGAAAGGATATACTCGTATCCCAAAAGAAAATCCTGTCTTTTCCATAGAAACGTTTCTCGATTTAGAAGATGAAGACATAGAAACCAAAATTTTCCACAGCGACGCAATTTCTGTGTTAATTCGTCGATGTGAGGGAGCGAGGGATGCAGTAAAGAAGGAATAGTGCATCGGAAAGGATATACTCGTATCCCAAAAGAAAATCCTGTCGTTTCCATAGAAACGTTACTCGATTTAGAAGGAGAAGTCATAGAACACATAGTATTTCATACCGACGCAATTTCTGTGTTAATTCGACAATGTGATGGAGCGAGGGATGCAGTAAAGAAGGAATAGTGCATCGGAAAGGAGATAGTCGTATCCCAAAAGAAAATACTTTCGTTTCCATAGAAACGTTACTTGTTTTAGAACGCGCAGTCATAGAACCCATAGTATTTCATAGCGACGCAATTTCTGTGTTAATTCGTCAATGTGAAGGAGCGAGGGATGCAGTAAAGAAGGAATAGTGCATCGGAAAGATGTATCCCAAAAGAAAATCCTGTCGTTTATATAGATACGTTACTCGATTTAGAAGGAGAAGCCATAGAAACCATAATATTCCACAGCGACGCAATTTCTGTGTTAATTCGTCGATGTGAGGGAGCGAGGGATGCAGTAAAGAAGGAATAGTGCATCGAAAAGGAGATACCCGTATCCCAAAAGAAAATCCTTTCGTTTCCATAGAAACGTTACTCGATTTAGAAGGAGAAGTCATAGAACACATAGTATTTCATAGCGCCGCTATTTCTGTGTTAATTCGTCACTGTGAGGGAGCGAGGGATGCAGTAAAGAGGGAATAGTGCATCGAAAAGAGATAGTCGTATCCCAAAAGAAAATCCTGTCGATTCCATAGAAACATTAATCGATTTGGAAGGAGAAGTCATAGAACCCATAGTATTTCATACCGACCCAATTTCTGTGTTAATTCGTCAATGTGAGGGAGCGAGGGATGCAGTAAAGAAGGAATAGTGCCTCGGAAAGGAGATAGTCGTATACCAAAAGAAAATCCTTTCGTTTCCATAGAAACGTTACTTGTTTTAGAAGGCGAAGTCATAGAACCCATAGTATTTCATAGCGACGCAATTTCTGTGTTAATTCGTCAATGTGAGGGAGCGAGGGATGCAGTAAAGAAGGAATAGTGCATCGGAAAAATATACTCGTATCCCAAAAGAAAATTCTGTCGTTTCCGTAGATAGGTTACTCGATTTAGAAGGAGAAGTCATAGAAACCATTATATTCCACAGCGACGCAATTTCTGTGTTAATTCGTCGATGTGAGGGAGCGAGGGACGCAGTAAACAAGGAATAGTGCATCGGAAAGGAGATACCCGTATCCCAAAAGAAAATCCTTTCGTTTCCATAGAAACGTTACTCGATTTAGATGAAGTAGTCATAGAACACATAGTATTTCATAGCGACGCAATTTCTGTCTTAATTCGTCAATGTGAGGAAGCGAGGGATGTAGTAAGGAAGGAATAGTGCATCGGAAAGGATATACTCGAATACCAAAAGAAAATCCTGTCGTTTCCATAGAAACGTTACTCGATTTAGAAGGAGAAGTCATAGAACACATAGTATTTCATACCGACGCAATTTCTGTGTTAATTCGTCAATGTGAGGGAGCGAGGGTTGCAGTAAAGAAGGAATAGTGCATCGGAAAGGATATAGTCATATCCCAAAAGAAAATCCTGTCGTTTCCATAGAAACGTTACTCGATTTAGAAGGAGAAGCCATAGAACACATAGTATTTCATACCGACGCAATTTCTGTGTTAATTCGTCAATGTGAGGGAGCGAGGGAAGCAGTAAAGAAGGAATAGTGCATCGGAAAGGAGATAGTCGTATCCCAAAAGAAAATCCTTTCGTTTCCATAGAAACTTTACTTGTTTTAGAAGGCGAAGTCATAGAACCCATAGTATTTCATAGCGACGCAATTTCTGTGTTAATTCGTCGATGTGAGGGAGCGAGGGATGCAGTAAAGAAGGAATAGTGCATCGGAAAGGAGATACCCGTATCCCAAAAGAAAATCCTGTCGTTTCCATAGAAACGTTACTCGATTTGGAAGGAGATGTCATAGAACACATAGTATTTTATAGCGCCGCTATTTCTGTGTTAATTCGTCACTGTGAGGGAGCGAGGGATGCAGTAAAGAAGGAATAGTGCATCGGAAAGGATATACTCGTATCCCAAAAGAAAATCCTTTCGTTTCCATAGAAACGTTACTCGATTTAGAAGGAGAAGTCATAGAACACATAGTATTTCATACCGACGCAATTTCTGTGTTAATTCGTCAATGTGTGGGAGCAAGGGATAAAGTAAAGAAGAAATAGTGCATCGAAAGGAGATAGTCGTATCCCAAAAGAAAATCCTTTCGTTTCCATAGAAACGTTACTCGATTTAGAAGGAGATATCATAGAACCCATAGTATTTCATAGCGCCGCTATTTCTGTGTTAATTCGTCACTGTGAGGGAGCGATTGATGCAGTAAAGAAGGAATAGTGCATCAGAAAGGAGATACTCGTATCCCAAAAGAAAATCCTGTCGATTCCATAGAAACATTAATCGATTTAGGAGGAGAGGTCATAGAACCCATGGTATTTCATACCGACGCAATTTCTGTGTTAATTCGTCAATGTGAGGGAGCGAGGGATGCAGTAAAGAAGGAATAGTGCATCGGAAAGGATATACTCGTATCCCAAAAGAAAATCCTGTCGTTTCCATAGAAACGTTACTCGATTTAGAAGGAGAAGTCATAGAAACCATAATATTCCACAGCGACGCAATTTCTGTGTTAATTCGTCGATGTGAGGGAGCGAGGGATGCAGTAAAGAAGGAATAGTGCATCGAAATGGAGATACCCGTATCCCAAAAGAAAATCCTTTCGTTTCTATAGAAACGTTACTCGATTTAGAAGGAGAAGTCATAGAACACATAGTATTTCATAGCGCCGCTATTTCTTTGTTAATTCGTCACTGTGAGGGAGCGAGGGATGCAGTAAAGAAGGAATAGTGCATCGGAAAGGATATACTCGTATCCCAAAAGAAAATCCTGTCGTTTCCATAGAAACGTTACTCGATTTAGAAGGAGAAGTCATAGAAACCATAATATTCCACAGCGACGCAATTTCTATGTTAATTCGTCGATGTGAGGGAGCGAGGGATGCAGTAAAGCAGGAATAGTGCATCGGAAAGGAGATAGTCGTATCCCAAAAGAAAATCCTTTCCTTTCCATAGAAACGTTACTCGATTTAGAAGGCGAAGTCATAGAACCCATAGTAATTCATAACGACGCAATTTCTGTGTTAATTCGTCAATGCGAGGGAGCGAGGGATGCAGTAAAGAAGGAATAGTGCATCTGAAAGGAGATAGTCGTATCCCAAAAGAAAATCCTGTCGTTTCCATAGAAACGTTACTCGATTAAAAGGAGAAGTCATAGAACACATAGTATTTCATACCGACGCATTTTCTGTGTTAATTCGTCAATGTGAGGGAGCGAGGGATGCAGTAAAGAAGGAATAGTGCATCGGAAAGGAGATAGTCGTATCCCAAAAGAAAATCCTTTCGTTTCCATAGAAACGTTACTCGATTTAGAAGGAGAAGTCAGAGAACACATTGTATTTCATAGCGCCGCTATTTTTGTGTTAATTCATCACTGTGATGGAGCGAGGGATGTAGTAAAGAAGGAATAGTGCATCGGAAACGATATACTCGTATCCCAAAAGAAAATCCTGTCGTTTCCATAGATACGTTACTCGATTTAGAAGGAGAAGTCATAGAAACCATAATATTCCACAGCGACGCAATTTCTGTGTTAATTCGTCGATGTGAGGGAGCGAGGGATGCAGTAAAGAAGGAATAGTGCATCGGAAAGGAGATACCCGTATCCCATAGGAAAATCCTGTCGTTTCCATAGAAACGTTACTCGATTTAGAAGGAGAAGTCATAGACCACATAGTATTTCATAGCGCCGCTATTTCTGTTTTAATTCGTCACTGTGAGGGAGCGAGGGATGCAGTAAAGAAGGAATAGTGCATCGGAAAGGAGATACTCGTATCCCAAAAGAATATCCTGTCGTTTTCATAGAAACGTTACTCGATTTAGAAGCAGAAGTCATAGGACACATAGTATTTCATAGCGCCGCTATTTCTGTGTTAATTCGTCACTGTGAGGGAGCGAGGGATGCAGTAAAGAAGGAATAGTGCATCGGAAAGGAGATACTCGTATCCCAAAAGAAAATCCTGTCGATTCCATAGAAACGTTGCTCGATTTAGAAGGAGAAGTCATAGAACACATAGTATTTCATACCGACGCAATTTCTGTGTTAATTCGTCAATGTGAGGGAGCAAGGGATAAAGTAAAGAAGGAATAGTGCATCGGAAAGGATATACTCGTATCCCAAAAGAAAATCCTGTCGTTTCCATAGAAACGTTACTCGATTTAGAAGGAGAAGTCATAGAACACATAGTATTTCATACCGACGCAATTTCTGTGTTAATTCGTCAATGTGAGGGAGCGAGGGATGCATTAAAGAGGGAATAGTGCATCGAAAGGAGATAGTCGTATCCCAAAAGGAAATCCGTTCATTTCCGTAGAAACGACACTCGATTTAGAAGGAGATGTCATAGAACACATAGTATTTCATAGCGCCGCTATTTCTGTGTTAATTCGTCACTGTGAGGGAGCGATTGATGCAGTAAAGAAGGAATAGTGCATCGGAAAGGATATACTCGTATCCCAAAAGAAAATCCTGTCGTTTCCATAGAAACATTAATCGATTTAGAAGGAGAAGTCATAGAACCCATAGTATTTCATACCGACGCAATTTCTGTGTTAATTTGTCAATGTGAGGGAGCGAGGGATGCAGTAAAGGAGGAATAGTGCATCGGAAAGGATATAGTCATATCCCAAAAGAAAATCCTGTCGTTTCCATAGAAACGTTACTCGATTTAGAAGGAGAAGTCATAGAACACATAGTATTTCATAGCGCCGCTATTTCTGTGTTAATTCGTCACTGTGAGGGAGCGAGGGATGCAGTAAAGATGGAATAGTGCCTCGGAAAGGATATACTCGTATCCCAAAAGAACATCCTGTCGTTTCCATAGAAACGTTACTCGATTTAGAAGGAGAATTCATAGAACACATAGTATTTCATACCGACGCAATTTCTGTGTTAATTCGTCAATGTGAGGGAGCGAGGGATGCAGTAAAGAAGGAATAGTGCATCGGAAAGGAGATACTCGTATCCCAAAAGAAAATCCTGTCGTTTCCATAGAAACGTTACTCGATTAAAAGGAGAAGTCATAGAACACATAGTATTTCATAGCGCCGCTATTTCTGTGTTAATTCGTCACTGTGAGGGAGCGAGGGATGCAGTAAAGAAGGAATAGTGCATCGGAAAGGATATACTCGTATCCCAAAAGAAAATCCTGTCGTTTCGATAGAAACGTTACTCGATTTAGAAGGAGAAGTCATAGAAACCATAATATTCCACTGCGACGCAATTTCTGTGTTATTTCGTCGATGTGAGGGAGCGAGGGATGCAGTAAAGAAGGAATAGTGCATCGGAAAGGAGATAGTCGTATCCCAAAAGAAAATCCTTTCGTTTCCATAGAAACGTTACTCGATTTAGAAGGCGAAGTCATAGAACCCATAGTAATTCATAACGACGCAATTTCTGTGTTAATTCGTCAATGTGAGGGAGCGAGGGATGCAGTAAAGAAGGAATAGTGCATCGGAAAGGATATACTCGTATTCCAAAAGAAAATCCTGTCGTTTCCATAGAAACGTTACTCGATTTAGAAGGAGAAGTCATAGAACACATAGTATTTCATAGCGACGCAATTTCTGTGTTAATTCGTCAATGTGAGGGAGCGAGGGATGCAGTAAAGAAGGAATAGTGCATCGGAAAGGAGATAGTCGTATCCCAATAGAAAATCCTTTCGTTTCCAAAGAAACGATACTCGATTTAGAAGACGAAGTCATAGAACCCATAATATTTCATAATGACGCAATTTCTGTGTTAATTCGTCAATGTGAGGGAGCGATGGATGCAGTAAAGAAGGAATAGTTCATCGGAAAGGATATACTCGTATCCCAAAAGAAAATCCTGTCGTTTCCATAGAAACGTTACTCGATTTAGAAGGAGAAGTCATAGAAACCATAATATTCCACAGCGACGCAATTTCTATGTTAATTCGTCGATGTGAGGGAGCGAGGGATGCAGTAAAGCAGGAATAGTGCATCGGAAAGGAGATAGTCGTATCCCAAAAGAAAATCCTTTCGTTTCCATAGAAACGTTACTCGATTTAGAAGGAGAAGGCATAGAACACATAGTATTTCATAGCGCCGCTATTTCTGTGTTAATTCGTCACTGTGATGGAGCGAGGGATGTAGTAAAGAAGGAATAGTGCATCGGAAAGGATATACTCGTATCCCAAAAGAAAATCCTGTCGTTTCCATAGATACGTTATCGATTTAGAAGGAGAAGTCATAGAAAACATAATATTCCACAGCGACGCAATTTCTGTGTTAATTCGTCGATGTGAGGGAGCGAGGGATGCAGTAAAGAAGGAATAGTGCATCGGAAAGGAGATACCCGTATCCCAAAAGAAAATCCTGTCGTTTCCATAGAAACGTTACTCGATTTAGAAGGAGAAGTCATAAAACACATAGTATTTCATAGCGCCGCTATTTCTGTGTTAATTCGTCACTGTGAGGGAGCGAGGGATGCAGTAAAGAAGGAATAGTGCATCGGAAAGGATATACTCGTATCCCAAAAGAAAATCCTGTCGTTTCCATAGAAACGTTACTCGATTTAGAAGGAGAAGTCATAGAACTCATAGTATTTCATACCGACGATATTTCTGTGCTAATTCGTCAATGTGAGGGAGCGAGGTATGCAGTAAAGAAGGAATAGTGCATCGGAAAGGATATACTCGTATCCCAAAAGAAAATCCTGTCTTTTCATAGAAACTTTACTCGATTTAGAAGGAGAAGTCATAGAAACCATAATATTCCACAGTGACGCAATTTCTGTGTTAATTCGTCGATGTGAGGGAGCGAGGGATGCAGTAAAGAAGGAATAGTGCATCAGAAAGGAGATACCCCTTTCCCAAAAGAAAATCCTGTGTTTTCCATAGAAACGTTACTCGATTTAGAAGGAGATGTCATAGAATCCATAGTATTTCATACCGACGCAATTTCTGTGTTAAGTTGTCAATGTGAGGGAGCGAGGGATGCAGTAAAGAAGGAATAGTGCATCAGAAAGGAGATACTCGTATCCCAAAAGAAAATCCTGTCGATTCCATAGAAACGTTACTCGATTTAGAAGGAGCAGTCATAGAAACCATGATATTCCACAGCGACGCAATTTCTGTGTTAATTCGTCGATGTGAGGGAGCGAGGGATGTAGTAAAGAAGGAGTAGTGGATCCGAAGGGAGATAGTCGTATCCCAAAAGAAAATCCTTTCGTTTCCATAGAAACGTTACTCGATTTAGAAGGCGAAGTCATAGAACCAATAGTATTTCATAACGACGCAATTTCTGTGTTAATTCATCAATGTGAGGGAGCGAGGGATGCAGTAAAGAAGGAATAGTGCATCAGAAAAGAGATACTCGTATCCCAAAAGAAAATCCTGTCGATTCCATAGAAACGTTACTCGATTTAAAAGGAGAAGTCATATAACACATAGTATTTCATACCGACGTAATTTCTGTGTTAATTCGTCATTGTGAGGGAGCGAGGGATGCAGTAAAGAAGGAATAGTGCATCGGAAAGGAGATACCCGTATCCCAAAAGAAAATCCTGTCGTTTCCATAGAAACGTTACTCGATTTAGAAGGAGAAGTCATAGACCACATAGTATTTCATAGCGCCGCTATTTCTGTGTTAATTCGTCACTGTGAGGGAGCGAGGGATGCAGTAAAGAAGGAATAGTGCATCGGAAAGGATATACTCGTATCCCAAAAGAAAATCCTGTCGTTTCCATAGAAACGTTACTCGATTTAGAAGGAGAAGTCATAGAACACATAGTATTTCATACCGACGCAATTTCCGTGTTGATTCGTCAATGTGAGGGAGCGAGGGATCCAGTAAAGAATGAATAGTGCATCGGAAAGGAGATAGTCGTATCCCAAAAGAAAATCCTTTCGTTTCCATAGAAACGTTACTCGATTTAGAAGACGAAGTCATAGAACCCAAAGTATTTCATAATGACGCAATTTCTGTGTTAATTCGTCAATGTGAGGGAGCGAGGGATGCAGTAAAGAAGGAATAGTGCATCGGAAAGGAGATACCCGTATCCCAAAAGAAAATCCTGTCGTTTCCATAGAAACGTTACTCGATTAAAAGGAGAAGTCATAGAACACATAGTATTTCATAGCGCCGCTATTTCTGTGTTAATTCGTCACTGTGAGGGAGCGAGGGATGCAGTAAAGAAGGAATAGTGCATCGGAAAGGATATACTCGTATCCCAAAAGAAAATCCTGTCGTTTCGATAGAAACGTTACTCGATTTAGAAGGAGAAGTCATAGAAACCATAATATTCCACTGCGACGCAATTTCTGTGTTATTTCGTCGATGTGAGGGAGCGAGGGATGCAGTAAAGAAGGAATAGTGCATCGGAAAGGAGATAGTCGTATCCCAAAAGAAAATCCTTTCGTTTCCATAGAAACGTTACTCGATTTAGAAGGCGAAGTCATAGAACCCATAGTAATTCATAACGACGCAATTTCTGTGTTAATTCGTCAATGTGAGGGAGCGAGGGATGCAGTAAAGAAGGAATAGTGCATCGGAAAGGAGAAAGTCGTATTCCAAAAGAAAATCCTGTCGTTTCCATAGAAACGTTACTCGATTTAGAAGGAGAAGTCATAGAACACATAGTATTTCATACCGACGCAATTTCTGTGTTAATTCGTCAATGTGAGGGAGCGAGGGATGCAGTAAAGAAGGAATAGTGCATCGGAAAGGAGATAGTCGTATCCCAATAGAAAATCCTTTCGTTTCCAAAGAAACGATACTCGATTTAGAAGACGAAGTCATAGAACCCATAATATTTCATAATGACGCAATTTCTGTGTTAATTCGTCAATGTGAGGGAGCGATGGATGCAGTAAAGAAGGAATAGTTCATCGGAAAGGATATACTCGTATCCCAAAAGAAAATCCTGTCGTTTCCATAGAAACGTTACTCGATTTAGAAGGAGAAGTCATAGAAACCATAATATTCCACAGCGACGCAATTTCTATGTTAATTCGTCGATGTGAGGGAGCGAGGGATGCAGTAAAGGAGGAATAGTGCATCGGAAAGGAGATAGTCGTATCCCAAAAGAAAATCCTTTCGTTTCCATAGAAACGTTACTCGATTTAGAAGGAGAAGGCATAGAACACATAGTATTTCATAGCGCCGCTATTTCTGTGTTAATTCGTCACTGTGATGGAGCGAGGGATGTAGTAAAGAAGGAATAGTGCATCGGAAAGGATATACTCGTATCCCAAAAGAAAATCCTGTCGTTTCCATAGATACGTTATCGATTTAGAAGGAGAAGTCATAGAAAACATAATATTCCACAGCGACGCAATTTCTGTGTTAATTCGTCGATGTGAGGGAGCGAGGGATGCAGTAAAGAAGGAATAGTGCATCGGAAAGGAGATACCCGTATCCCAAAAGAAAATCCTGTCGTTTCCATAGAAACGTTACTCGATTTAGAAGGAGAAGTCATAAAACACATAGTATTTCATACCGACGATATTTCTGTGCTAATTCGTCAATGTGAGGGAGCGAGGTATGCAGTAAAGAAGGAATAGTGCATCGGAAAGGATATACTCGTATCCCAAAAGAAAATCCTGTCTTTTCATAGAAACTTTACTCGATTTAGAAGGAGAAGTCATAGAAACCATAATATTCCACAGTGACGCAATTTCTGTGTTAATTCGTCGATGTGAGGGAGCGAGGGATGCAGTAAAGAAGGAATAGTGCATCAGAAAGGAGATACCCCTTTCCCAAAAGAAAATCCTGTGTTTTCCATAGAAACGTTACTCGATTTAGAAGGAGATGTCATAGAATCCATAGTATTTCATAGCGACGCAATTTCTGTGTTAAGTTGTCAATGTGAGGGAGCGAGGGATGCAGTAAAGAAGGAATAGTGCATCAGAAAGGAGATACTCGTATCCCAAAAGAAAATCCTGACGATCCCATAGAAACGTTACTCGATTTAGAAGGAGAAGTCATAGAAACCATGATATTCCACAGCGACGCAATTTCTGTGTTAATTCGTCGATGTGAGGGAGCGAGGGATGTAGTAAAGAAGGAGTAGTGGATCCGAAGGGAGATAGTCGTATCCCAAAAGAAAATCCTTTCGTTTCCATAGAAACGTTACTCGATTTAGAAGGCGAAGTCATAGAACCAATAGTATTTCATAACGACGCAATTTCTGTGTTAATTCATCAATGTGAGGGAGCGAGGGATGCAGTAAAGAAGGAATAGTGCATCAGAAAAGAGATACTCGTATCCCAAAAGAAAATCCTGTCGATTCCATAGAAACGTTACTCGATTTAAAAGGAGAAGTCATATAACACATAGTATTTCATACCGACGTAATTTCTGTGTTAATTCGTCATTGTGAGGGAGCGAGGGATGCAGTAAAGAAGGAATAGTGCATCGGAAAGGAGATACCCGTATCCCAAAAGAAAATCCTGTCGTTTCCATAGAAACGTTACTCGATTTAGAAGGAGAAGTCATAGACCACATAGTATTTCATAGCGCCGCTATTTCTGTGTTAATTCGTCACTGTGAGGGAGCGAGGGATGCAGTAAAGAAGGAATAGTGCATCGGAAAGGATATACTCGTATCCCAAAAGAAAATCCTGTCGTTTCCATAGAAACGTTACTCGATTTAGAAGGAGAAGTCATAGAACACATAGTATTTCATACCGACGCAATTTCCGTGTTGATTCGTCAATGTGAGGGAGCGAGGGATCCAGTAAAGAATGAATAGTGCATCGGAAAGGAGATAGTCGTATCCCAAAAGAAAATCCTTTCGTTTCCATAGAAACGTTACTCGATTTAGAAGACGAAGTCATAGAACCCAAAGTATTTCATAATGACGCAATTTCTGTGTTAATTCGTCAATGTGAGGGAGCGAGGGATGCAGTAAAGAAGGAATAGTGCATCGGAAAGGAGATACCCGTATCCCAAAAGAAAATCCTGTCGTTTCCATAGAAACGTTACTCGATTTAGAAGGAGAAGTCATAGAACACATAGTGTTTCATACCGACGCAATTTCTGTGCTAATTCGTCAATGTGAGGGAGCGAGGTATGCAGTAAAGAAGGAATAGTGCATCGGAAAGGATATACTCGTATCCCAAAAGAAAATCCTGTCTTTTCATAGAAACTTTACTCGATTTAGAAGGAGAGGTCATAGAAACCATAATATTCCACAGTGACGCAATTTCTGTGTTAATTCGTCGATGTGAGGGAGCGAGGGATGCAGTAAAGAAGGAATAGTGCATCGGAAAGGATATACTCGTATCCCAAACGAAAATCCTGTCGTTTCCATAGAAACGTTACTCGATTAAAAGGAGAAGTCATAGAACCCATAGTATTTCATACCGACGCATTTTCTGTGTTAATTCGTCAATGTGAGGGAGCGAGGGATGCAGTAAAGAAGGAATAGTGCATCGGAAAGGAGATAGTCGTATCCCAAAAGAAAATCCTTTCGTTTCCATAGAAACGTTACTCGATTTAGAAGGAGAAGTCATAGAACACATAGTATTTCACAGCGCCGCTATTTTTGTGTTAATTCATCACTGTGATGGAGCGAGGGATGTAGTAAAGAAGGAATAGTGCATCGGAAACGATATACTCGTATCCCAAAAGAAAATCCTGTCGTTTCCATAGATATGTTACTCGATTTAGAAGGAGAAGTCATAGAAACCATAATATTCCACAGCGACGCAATTTCTGTGTTAATTCGTCGATGTGAGGGAGCGAGGGATGCACTAAAGAAGGAATAGTGCATCGGAAAGGATATACTCGTATCCCAAAAGAAAATCCTGTCGTTTCCATAGAAACGTTACTCGATTTAGAAGGAGAAGTCATAGAACACATAGTATTTCATACCGACGCAATTTCTGTGTTAATTCGTCAATGTGAGGGAGCGAGGGATGCAGTAAAGAAGGAATAGTGCATCGGAAAGGATATACTCGTATCCCAAAAGAAAATCCTGTCTTTTCATAGAAACGTTACTCGATTTAGAAGCAGAAGTCATAGAACACATAGTATTTCATAGCGCCGCTATTTCTGTGTTAATTCGTCACTGTGAGGGAGCGAGGGATGCAGTAAAGAAGGAATAGTGCATCCGAAAGGAGATACTCGTATCCCAAAAGGAAATCCGGTCCATTCCATACAAAAGTTTCTCGATTTAGTGGGAGAAGTCATAGAACACATAGTATTTCATACCGACGCAATTTCTGTGTTAATTCGTCAATGTGAGGGAGCAAGGGATAAAGTAAAGAAGGAATAGTGCATCTGAAAGGATATACTCGTATCCCAAAAGAAAATCCTGTCGTTTCCATAGAAACGTTACTCGATTTAGAAGGAGAAGTCATAGAACACATAGTATTTCATACCGACGCAATTTCTGTGTTAATTCGTCAATGTGAGGGAGCGAGGGATGCATTAAAGAGGGAATAGTGCATCGAAAGGAGATAGTCGTATCCCAAAAGAAAATCCTTTCGTTTCCATAGAAACGACACTCGATTTAGAAGGAGATGTCATAGAACACATAGTATTTCATAGCGCCGCTATTTCTGTGTTAATTCGTCAATGTGAGGGAGCGATTGATGCAGTAAAGAAGGAATAGTGCATCGGAATATATACTCGTATCCCAAAAGAAAATCCTGTCGTTTCCATAGAAACATTAATCGATTTAGAAGGAGAAGTCATAGAACCCATAGTATTTCATACCGACGCAATTTCTGTGTTAATTCGTCAATGTGAGGGAGCGAGGGATGCAGTAAAGGAGGAATAGTGCATCGGAAAGGAGATACCCGTATACCAAAAGAAAATCCTGTCGTTTCCATAGAAACGTTACTCGATTTAGAAGGAGAAGTCATAGAACACATAGTATTTCATAGCGCCGCTATTTCTGTGTTAATTCGTCACTGTGAGGGAGCGAGGGATGCAGTAAAGAAGGAATAGTGCATCGGAAAGGATATACTCGTATCCCAAAAGAAAATCCGGTAGTTCCCATAGAAACGTTACTCGATTTAGAAGGAGAAGTCATAGAAACCATAATATTCCACTGCGACGCAATTTCTGTGTTAATTCGTCGATGTGAGGGAGCGAGGGATGCAGTAAAGAAGGAATAGTGCATCGGAAAGGAGATAGTCGTATCCCAAAAGAAAATCCTTTCGTTTCCATAGAAACGTTACTCGATTTAGAAGGCGAAGTCATAGAACCCATAGTAATTCATAACGACGCAATTTCTGTGTTAATTCGTCAATGTGAGGGAGCGAGGGATGCAGTAAAGAAGGAATAGTGCATCGGAAAGGATATACTCGTATCCCAAAAGAAAAGCCTGTCGTTTCCATAGATACGTTACTCGATTTAGAAGGAGAAGTCATAGAAACCACAATATTCCACAGCGACGCAATTTCTGTGTTAATTCGTCGATGTGAGGGAGCGAGGGATGCAGTAAAGAAGGAATAGTGCATCGGAAAGGAGATACCCGTATCCCAAAAGAAAATCCTGTCGTTTCCATAGAAACGTTACTCGATTTAGAAGGAGAAGTCATAGAACACATAGTATTTCATACCGACGCAATTTCTGTGCTAATTCGTCAATGTGAGGGAGCGAGGTATGCAGTAAAGAAGGAATAGTGCATCGGAAAGGATATACTCGTATCCCAAAAGAAAATCCTGTCTTTTCATAGAAACTTTACTCGATTTAGAAGGAGAGGTCATAGAAACCATAATATTCCACAGTGACGCAATTTCTGTGTTAATTCGTCGATGTGAGGGAGCGAGGGATGCAGTAAAGAAGGAATAGTGCATCGGAAAGGATATACATGTATCCCAAAAGAAAATCCCGTCGTTTCCATAGAAACGTTACTCGATGTAGAAGGAGAAGTCATAGAACACATAGTATTTCATAACGACGCAATTTCTGTGTTAATTCGTCAATGTGAGGGAGCGAGGGATGCAGTAAAGAAGGAATAGTGCATCGGAAAGGATATACTCGTATCCCAAAAGAAAATCCTGTCGTTTCCATAGAAACGTTACTCGATTTAGAAAGAGAAGTCATAGAAACCATAATATTCCACAGCGACGCAATTTCTATGTTAATTCGTCGATGTGAGGGAGCGAGGGATACAGTAAAGAAGGAATAGTGCATCGGAAAGGAGATAGTCGTATCCCAAAAGAAAATTCTTTCGTTTCCATAGAAACGTTACTCGATTAAAAGGAGAAGTCATAGAACACATAGTAATTCATAACGACGCAATTTCTGTGTTAATTCGTCAATGTGAGGGACCGAGGGATGCAGTAAAGAAGGAATAGTGCATCGGAAAGGATATACTCGTATCCCAAGAGAAAATCCTGTCGTTTCCATAGAAACGTTACTCGATTTAGAAGAGAAGTCATAGAACACATAGTATTTCATACCGACGCAATTTCTGTGTTAATTCGTCAATGTGAGGGAGCGAGGGATGCAGTAAAGAATGAATAGTGCATCGGAAAGGAGATAGTCGTATCCCAAAAGAAAATCCTTTCGTTTCCATAGAAACGTTACTCGATTTAGAAGACGAAGTCATATAACGCAAAGTATTTCATAATGACGCAATTTCTGTGTTAATTCGTCAATGTGAGGGAGCGAGGGATGCAGTAAAGAAGGAATAGTGCATCGGAAAGGATATACTCGTATCCCAAACGAAAATCCTGTCGTTTCCATAGAAACGTTACTCGATTAAAAGGAGAAGTCATAAAACACATAGTATTTCATACCGACGCATTTTCTGTGTTAATTCGTCAATGTGAGGGAGCGAGGGACGCAGTAAAGAAGGAATAGTGCATCGGAAAGGAGATAGTCGTATCCCAAAAGAAAATCCTTTCGTTTCCATAGAAACGTTACTCCATTTAGAAGGAGAAGTCATAGAACACATAGTATCTCATAGCGCCGCTATTTCTGTGTTAATTCATCACTGTGATGGAGCGAGGGATGTAGTAAGGAAGGAATAGTGCATCGGAAAGGATATACTCGTTTCCCAAAAGAAAATCCTGTCGTTTCCATACAAACGTTACTCGATTTAGAAGGAGAAGTCATAGAACACATAGTATTTCATACCGACGCAATTTCTGTGTTAATTCGTCAATGTGATGGAGCGAGGGATGCAGTAAAGAAGGAATAGTGCATCGGAAAGGAGATAGTCGTATCCCAAAAGAAAATACTTTCGTTTCCATAGAAACGTTACTTGTTTTAGAAGGCGAAGTCATAGAACCCATAGTATTTCATAGCGACGCAATTTCTGTGTTAATTCGTCAATGTGAGGGAGCGAGGGATGCAGTAAAGAAGGAATAGTGCATCGGAAAGATGTATCCCAAAAGAAAATCCTGTCGTTTCCATAGATACGTTACTCGATTTAGAAGGAGAAGTCATAGAAACCATAATATTCCACAGCGACGCAATTTCTGTGTTAATTCGTCGATGTGAGGGAGCGAGGGATGCAGTAAAGAAGGAATAGTGCATCGGAAAGGAGATACCCGTATCCCAAAAGAAAATCCTGTCGTTTCCATAAAAACGTTACTCGATTTTGAAGGAGAAGTCATATACCACATAGAATTTCATAGCGCCGCTATTTCTGTGTTAATTCGTCACTGTGAGGGAGCGAGGGATGCAGTAAAGAAGGAATAGTTCATCGGAAAGGATATACTCGTATCCCAAAAGAAAATCCTGTCGTTTCCATAGAAACGTTACTCGATTTAGAAGGAGAAGTCATAGAACACATAGTATTTCATACCGACGCAATTTCTGTGCTAATTCGTCAATGTGAGGGAGCGAGGTATGCAGTAAAGAAGGAATAGTGCATCGGAAAGGATATACTCGTATCCCAAAAGAAAATCCTGTCTTTTCATAGAAACTTTACTCGATTTAGAAGGAGAAGTCATAGAAACCATAATATTCCACAGTGACGCAATTTCTGTGTTAATTCGTCGATGTGAGGGAGCGAGGGATGCAGTAAAGCAGGAATAGTGCATCAGAAAGGAGATACCCCTTTCCCTAAAGAAAATCCTGTGTTTTCCATAGAAACGTTACTCGATTTAGAAGGAGATGTCATAGAATCCATAGTATTTCATAGCGACGCAATTTGTGTGTTAAGTTGTCAATGTGAGGGAGCGAGGGATGCAGTAAAGAAGGAATAGTGCATCAGAAAGGAGATACTCGTATCCCAAAAGAAAATCCTGTCGATTCCATAGAAACGTTACTCGATTTAAAAGGAGAAGTCATAGAAACCATGATATTCCACAGCGACGCAATTTCTGTGTTAATTCGTCGATGTGAGGGAGCGAGGGATGCAGTAAAGAAGGAATAGTGCATCGGAAAGGATATACTCCTATCCCAAAAGAAAATCCTGTCGTTTCCATAGAAACGTTACTCGATTTACAAGGAGAAGTCATAGAACACATAGTATTTCATACCGACGCAATTTCTGTGTTAATTCGTCAATGTGAGGGAGCGAGGGATGCAGTAAAGAAGGAATAGTGCATCGGAAAGGATATACTCGTATCCCAAAAGAAAATCCTGTCTTTTCATAGAAACGTTACTCGATTTAGAAGCAGAAGTCATAGAACACATAGTATTTCATAGCGCCGCTATTTCTGTGTTAATTCGTCACTGTGAGGGAGCGAGGGATGCAGTAAAGAAGGAATAGTGCATCCGAAAGGAGATACTCGTATCCCAAAAGGAAATCCGGTCCATTCCATACAAAAGTTTCTCGATTTAGTGGGAGAAGTCATAGAACACATAGTATTTCATACCGACGCAATTTCTGTGTTAATTCGTCAATGTGAGGGAGCAAGGGATAAAGTAAAGAAGGAATAGTGCATCTGAAAGGATATACTCGTATCCCAAAAGAAAATCCTGTCGTTTCCATAGAAACGTTACTCGATTTAGAAGGAGAAGTCATAGAACACATAGTATTTCATACCGACGCAATTTCTGTGTTAATTCGTCAATGTGAGGGAGCGAGGGATGCATTAAAGAGGGAATAGTGCATCGAAAGGAGATAGTCGTATCCCAAAAGAAAATCCTGTCGTTTCCATAGAAACGACACTCGATTTAGAAGGAGATGTCATAGAACACATAGTATTTCATAGCGCCGCTATTTCTGTGTTAATTCGTCAATGTGAGGGAGCGATTGATGCAGTAAAGAAGGAATAGTGCATCGGAATATATACTCGTATCCCAAAAGAAAATCCTGTCGTTTCCATAGAAACATTAATCGATTTAGAAGGAGAAGTCATAGATCCCATAGTATTTCATACCGACGCAATTTCTGTGTTAATTCGTCAATGTGAGGGAGCGAGGGATGCAGTAAAGGAGGAATAGTGCATCGGAAAGGAGATACCCGTATACCAAAAGAAAATCCTGTCGTTTCCATAGAAACGTTACTCGATTTAGAAGGAGAAGTCATAGAACACATAGTATTTCATAGCGCCGCTATTTCTGTGTTAATTCGTCACTGTGAGGGAGCGAGGGATCCAGTAAAGAAGGAATAGTGCATCGGAAAGGATATACTCGTATCCCAAAAGAAAATCCGGTAGTTCCCATAGAAACGTTACTCGATTTAGAAGGAGAAGTCATAGAAACCATAATATTCCACTGCGACGCAATTTCTGTGTTAATTCGTCGATGTGAGGGAGCGAGGGATGCAGTAAAGAAGGAATAGTGCATCGGAAAGGAGATAGTCGTATCCCAAAAGAAAATCCTTTCGTTTCCATAGAAACGTTACTCGATTTAGAAGGCGAAGTCATAGAACCCATAGTAATTCATAACGACGCAATTTCTGTGTTAATTCGTCAATGTGAGGGAGCGAGGGATGCAGTAAAGAAGGAATAGTGCATCGGAAAGGATATACTCGTATCCCAAAAGAAAAGCCTGTCGTTTCCATAGATACGTTACTCGATTTAGAAGGAGAAGTCATAGAAACCATAATATTCCACAGCGACGCAATTTCTGTGTTAATTCGTCGATGTGAGGGAGCGAGGGATGCAGTAAAGAAGGAATAGTGCATCGGAAAGGAGACACCCGTATCCCAAAAGAAAATCCTGTCGTTTCCATAGAAACGTTACTCGATTTAGAAGGAGAAGTCATAGAACACATAGTATTTCATACCGACGCAATTTCTGTGCTAATTCGTCAATGTGAGGGAGCGAGGTATGCAGTAAAGAAGGAATAGTGCATCGGAAAGGATATACTCGTATCCCAAAAGAAAATCCTGTCTTTTCATAGAAACTTTACTCGATTTAGAAGGAGAGGTCATAGAAACCATAATATTCCACAGTGACGCAATTTCTGTGTTAATTCGTCGATGTGAGGGAGCGAGGGATGCAGTAAAGAAGGAATAGTGCATCGGAAAGGATATACATGTATCCCAAAAGAAAATCCCGTCGTTTCCATAGAAACGTTACTCGATGTAGAAGGAGAAGTCATAGAACACATAGTATTTCATAACGACGCAATTTCTGTGTTAATTCGTCAATGTGAGGGAGCGAGGGATGCAGTAAAGAAGGAATAGTGCATCGGAAAGGATATACTCGTATCCCAAAAGAAAATCCTGTCGTTTCCATAGAAACGTTACTCGATTTAGAAAGAGAAGTCATAGAAACCATAATATTCCACAGCGACGCAATTTCTATGTTAATTCGTCGATGTGAGGGAGCGAGGGATACAGTAAAGAAGGAATAGTGCATCGGAAAGGAGATAGTCGTATCCCAAAAGAAAATCCTTTCGTTTCCATAGAAACGTTACTCGATTTAGAAGACGAAGTCATATAACGCAAAGTATTTCATAATGACGCAATTTCTGTGTTAATTCGTCAATGTGAGGGAGCGAGGGATGCAGTAAAGAAGGAATAGTGCATCGGAAAGGATATACTCGTATCCCAAACGAAAATCCTGTCGTTTCCATAGAAACGTTACTCGATTAAAAGGAGAAGTCATAAAACACATAGTATTTCATACCGACGCATTTTCTGTGTTAATTCGTCAATGTGAGGGAGCGAGGGATGCAGTAAAGAAGGAATAGTGCATCGGAAAGGAGATAGTCGTATCCCAAAAGAAAATCCTTTCGTTTCCATAGAAACGTTACTCCATTTAGAAGGAGAAGTCATAGAACACATAGTATCTCATAGCGCCGCTATTTCTGTGTTAATTCATCACTGTGATGGAGCGAGGGATGTAGTAAGGAAGGAATAGTGCATCGGAAAGGATATACTCGTTTCCCAAAAGAAATTCCTGTCGTTTCCATAGAAACGTTACTCGATTTAGAAGGAGAAGTCATAGAACACATAGTATTTCATACCGACGCAATTTCTGTGTTAATTCGTCAATGTGATGGAGCGAGGGATGCAGTAAAGAAGGAATAGTGCATCGGAAAGGAGATAGTCGTATCCCAAAAGAAAATACTTTCGTTTCCATAGAAACGTTACTTGTTTTAGAAGGCGAAGTCATAGAACCCATAGTATTTCATAGCGACGCAATTTCTGTGTTAATTCGTCAATGTGAGGGAGCGAGGGATGCAGTAAAGAAGGAATAGTGCATCGGAAAGATGTATCCCAAAAGAAAATCCTGTCGTTTCCATAGATACGTTACTCGATTTAGAAGGAGAAGTCATAGAAACCATAATATTCCACAGCGACGCAATTTCTGTGTTAATTCGTCGATGTGAGGGAGCGAGGGATGCAGTAAAGAAGGAATAGTGCATCGGAAAGGAGATACCCGTATCCCAAAAGAAAATCCTGTCGTTTCCATAAAAACGTTACTCGATTTTGAAGGAGAAGTCATATACCACATAGAATTTCATAGCGCCGCTATTTCTGTGTTAATTCGTCACTGTGAGGGAGCGAGGGATGCAGTAAAGAAGGAATAGTTCATCGGAAAGGATATACTCGTATCCCAAAAGAAAATCCTGTCGTTTCCATAGAAACGTTACTCGATTTAGAAGGAGAAGTCATAGAACACATAGTATTTCATACCGACGCAATTTCTGTGCTAATTCGTCAATGTGAGGGAGCGAGGTATGCAGTAAAGAAGGAATAGTGCATCGGAAAGGATATACTCGTATCCCAAAAGAAAATCCTGTCTTTTCATAGAAACTTTACTCGATTTAGAAGGAGAAGTCATAGAAACCATAATATTCCACAGTGACGCAATTTCTGTGTTAATTCGTCGATGTGAGGGAGCGAGGGATGCAGTAAAGCAGGAATAGTGCATCAGAAAGGAGATACCCCTTTCCCTAAAGAAAATCCTGTGTTTTCCATAGAAACGTTACTCGATTTAGAAGGAGATGTCATAGAATCCATAGTATTTCATAGCGACGCAATTTGTGTGTTAAGTTGTCAATGTGAGGGAGCGAGGGATGCAGTAAAGAAGGAATAGTGCATCAGAAAGGAGATACTCGTATCCCAAAAGAAAATCCTGTCGATTCCATAGAAACGTTACTCGATTTAAAAGGAGAAGTCATAGAAACCATGATATTCCACAGCGACGCAATTTCTGTGTTAATTCGTCGATGTGAGGGAGCGAGGGATGCAGTAAAGAAGGAATAGTGCATCGGAAAGGATATACTCCTATCCCAAAAGAAAATCCTGTCGTTTCCATAGAAACGTTACTCGATTTACAAGGAGAAGTCATAGAACACATAGTATTTCATACCGACGCAATTTCTGTGTTAATTCTTCAATGTGAGGGAGCGAGGGATGCAGTAAAGAAGGAATAGTGCATCGGAAAGGATATACTCGTATCCCAAAAGAAAATCCTGTCTTTTCATAGAAACGTTACTCGATTTAGAAGCAGAAGTCATAGAACACATAGTATTTCATAGCGCCGCTATTTCTGTGTTAATTCGTCACTGTGAGGGAGCGAGGGATGCAGTAAAGAAGGAATAGTGCATCCGAAAGGAGATACTCGTATCCCAAAAGGAAATCCGGTCCATTCCATACAAAAGTTTCTCGATTTAGTGGGAGAAGTCATAGAACACATAGTATTTCATACCGACGCAATTTCTGTGTTAATTCGTCAATGTGAGGGAGCAAGGGATAAAGTAAAGAAGGAATAGTGCATCTGAAAGGATATACTCGTATCCCAAAAGAAAATCCTGTCGTTTCCATAGAAACGTTACTCGATTTAGAAGGAGAAGTCATAGAACACATAGTATTTCATACCGACGCAATTTCTGTGTTAATTCGTCAATGTGAGGGAGCGAGGGATGCATTAAAGAGGGAATAGTGCATCGAAAGGAGATAGTCGTATCCCAAAAGAAAATCCTGTCGTTTCCATAGAAACGACACTCGATTTAGAAGGAGATGTCATAGAACACATAGTATTTCATAGCGCCGCTATTTCTGTGTTAATTCGTCAATGTGAGGGAGCGATTGATGCAGTAAAGAAGGAATAGTGCATCGGAATATATACTCGTATCCCAAAAGAAAATCCTGTCGTTTCCATAGAAACATTAATCGATTTAGAAGGAGAAGTCATAGATCCCATAGTATTTCATACCGACGCAATTTCTGTGTTAATTCGTCAATGTGAGGGAGCGAGGGATGCAGTAAAGGAGGAATAGTGCATCGGAAAGGAGATACCCGTATACCAAAAGAAAATCCTGTCGTTTCCATAGAAACGTTACTCGATTTAGAAGGAGAAGTCATAGAACACATAGTATTTCATAGCGCCGCTATTTCTGTGTTAATTCGTCACTGTGAGGGAGCGAGGGATCCAGTAAAGAAGGAATAGTGCATCGGAAAGGATATACTCGTATCCCAAAAGAAAATCCGGTAGTTCCCATAGAAACGTTACTCGATTTAGAAGGAGAAGTCATAGAAACCATAATATTCCACTGCGACGCAATTTCTGTGTTAATTCGTCGATGTGAGGGAGCGAGGGATGCAGTAAAGAAGGAATAGTGCATCGGAAAGGAGATAGTCGTATCCCAAAAGAAAATCCTTTCGTTTCCATAGAAACGTTACTCGATTTAGAAGGCGAAGTCATAGAACCCATAGTAATTCATAACGACGCAATTTCTGTGTTAATTCGTCAATGTGAGGGAGCGAGGGATGCAGTAAAGAAGGAATAGTGCATCGGAAAGGATATACTCGTATCCCAAAAGAAAAGCCTGTCGTTTCCATAGATACGTTACTCGATTTAGAAGGAGAAGTCATAGAAACCATAATATTCCACAGCGACGCAATTTCTGTGTTAATTCGTCGATGTGAGGGAGCGAGGGATGCAGTAAAGAAGGAATAGTGCATCGGAAAGGAGACACCCGTATCCCAAAAGAAAATCCTGTCGTTTCCATAGAAACGTTACTCGATTTAGAAGGAGAAGTCATAGAACACATAGTATTTCATACCGACGCAATTTCTGTGCTAATTCGTCAATGTGAGGGAGCGAGGTATGCAGTAAAGAAGGAATAGTGCATCGGAAAGGATATACTCGTATCCCAAAAGAAAATCCTGTCTTTTCATAGAAACTTTACTCGATTTAGAAGGAGAGGTCATAGAAACCATAATATTCCACAGTGACGCAATTTCTGTGTTAATTCGTCGATGTGAGGGAGCGAGGGATGCAGTAAAGAAGGAATAGTGCATCGGAAAGGATATACATGTATCCCAAAAGAAAATCCCGTCGTTTCCATAGAAACGTTACTCGATGTAGAAGGAGAAGTCATAGAACACATAGTATTTCATAACGACGCAATTTCTGTGTTAATTCGTCAATGTGAGGGAGCGAGGGATGCAGTAAAGAAGGAATAGTGCATCGGAAAGGATATACTCGTATCCCAAAAGAAAATCCTGTCGTTTCCATAGAAACGTTACTCGATTTAGAAAGAGAAGTCATAGAAACCATAATATTCCACAGCGACGCAATTTCTATGTTAATTCGTCGATGTGAGGGAGCGAGGGATACAGTAAAGAAGGAATAGTGCATCGGAAAGGAGATAGTCGTATCCCAAAAGAAAATCCTTTCGTTTCCATAGAAACGTTACTCGATTTAGAAGACGAAGTCATATAACGCAAAGTATTTCATAATGACGCAATTTCTGTGTTAATTCGTCAATGTGAGGGAGCGAGGGATGCAGTAAAGAAGGAATAGTGCATCGGAAAGGATATACTCGTATCCCAAACGAAAATCCTGTCGTTTCCATAGAAACGTTACTCGATTAAAAGGAGAAGTCATAAAACACATAGTATTTCATACCGACGCATTTTCTGTGTTAATTCGTCAATGTGAGGGAGCGAGGGATGCAGTAAAGAAGGAATAGTGCATCGGAAAGGAGATAGTCGTATCCCAAAAGAAAATCCTTTCGTTTCCATAGAAACGTTACTCCATTTAGAAGGAGAAGTCATAGAACACATAGTATCGCATAGCGCCGCTATTTCTGTGTTAATTCATCACTGTGATGGAGCGAGGGATGTAGTAAGGAAGGAATAGTGCATCGGAAAGGATATACTCGTTTCCCAAAAGAAATTCCTGTCGTTTCCATAGAAACGTTACTCGATTTAGAAGGAGAAGTCATAGAACACATAGTATTTCATACCGACGCAATTTCTGTGTTAATTCGTCAATGTGATGGAGCGAGGGATGCAGTAAAGAAGGAATAGTGCATCGGAAAGGAGATAGTCGTATCCCAAAAGAAAATACTTTCGTTTCCATAGAAACGTTACTTGTTTTAGAAGGCGAAGTCATAGAACCCATAGTATTTCATAGCGACGCAATTTCTGTGTTAATTCGTCAATGTGAGGGAGCGAGGGATGCAGTAAAGAAGGAATAGTGCATCGGAAAGATGTATCCCAAAAGAAAATCCTGTCGTTTCCATAGATACGTTACTCGATTTAGAAGGAGAAGTCATAGAAACCATAATATTCCACAGCGACGCAATTTCTGTGTTAATTCGTCGATGTGAGGGAGCGAGGGATGCAGTAAAGAAGGAATAGTGCATCGGAAAGGAGATACCCGTATCCCAAAAGAAAATCCTGTCGTTTCCATAAAAACGTTACTCGATTTTGAAGGAGAAGTCATATACCACATAGAATTTCATAGCGCCGCTATTTCTGTGTTAATTCGTCACTGTGAGGGAGCGAGGGATGCAGTAAAGAAGGAATAGTGCATCGGAAAGGATATACTCGTATCCCAAAAGAAAATCCTGTCGTTTCCATAGAAACGTTACTCGATTTAGAAGGAGAAGTCATAGAACACATAGTATTTCATACCGACGCAATTTCTGTGCTAATTCGTCAATGTGAGGGAGCGAGGTATGCAGTAAAGAAGGAATAGTGCATCGGAAAGGATATACTCGTATCCCAAAAGAAAATCCTGTGTTTTCATAGAAACTTTACTCGATTTAGAAGGAGAAGTCATAGAAACCATAATATTCCACAGTGACGCAATTTCTGTGTTAATTCGTCGATGTGAGGGAGCGAGGGATGCAGTAAAGAAGGAATAGTGCATCAGAAAGGAGATACCCCTTTCCCTAAAGAAAATCCTGTGTTTTCCATAGAAACGTTACTCGATTTAGAAGGAGATGTCATAGAATCCATAGTATTTCATAGCGACGCAATTTGTGTGTTAAGTTGTCAATGTGAGGGAGCGAGGGATGCAGTAAAGAAGGAATAGTGCATCAGAAAGGAGATACTCGTATCCCAAAAGAAAATCCTGTCGATTCCATAGAAACGTTACTCGATTTAAAAGGAGAAGTCATAGAAACCATGATATTCCACAGCGACGCAATTTCTGTGTTAATTCGTCGATGTGAGGGAGCGAGGGATGCAGTAAAGAAGGAATAGTGCATCGGAAAGGATATACTCCTATCCCAAAAGAAAATCCTGTCGTTTCCATAGAAACGTTACTCGATTTACAAGGAGAAGTCATAGAACACATAGTATTGAAAGGGTACAGTACCGCCCAACATTGAGAATAGGTACGAAATTCTTGTCAGAACAACATATTTTTTTTGTAAAAGTAACTCAATAATTTCAATTAATACAGCGAAGCCGGATACCAGTGTGGGAAGGAATGACAAGTTATTTATTTAATTGATCACATGTGCACTTCCGCAAAATAAATCCCTACATCCCGTTTGGTGAGATCTGTGTGGTGTAAATGAATGAATGTATGGTCGTCTGCTAACCACAGATAGTGAATCGATATGAGCATCTTTGAGTCGATCCTTTGGGTACCTTTGGTGAGACCAAAGAGATGGAAGTTACCAGAGCTTTTGAGCGTTTGAAATGTGGCCGACCAATAAGGTAGCAAGGTGCTTCTCCCACTTCGAGAGAGGTGCGAGAGAACGAAAAGACGGCCATGTTTCAGACTCGGCACTCTGGCGCTGAACCTTCTGCTGTGAAGACCTGTTTTTTGTTGTGCTCCGTAATGAAAGCGTGGAGGCATGGTATGGATGTGGAATACTTAAGAGTAGTTAGAACTAATCATTTCTCTTTCCTAGGATCTTTTGTGGGGAAAATTACAAAGTGAGGCAGGTAATTTTAAAGGGATTATAGTAAACCAACGGTCACAAAGGGACCACGTGTAGTTATAAGTTGAGATACTAGCGTGGGTACAATAAGCTGAAATATTTAAGAACTAATATCGTGTGTACCATAAGCTGAAATATTTGAGAATTAATAGCGTGTGTACAATAAGCTGATATATTTAAGAATTGCGTGTGTATCATAAATTGAAGTATTTAAGAAATATCATTCCGTGTGACGCTGAATTTGAACTCTGAGAGAAAATCAAGGTGAGTCGGCCGTTTTTCCAGCAACGCCACTTGGCTTGCATTGCACAGGAAGACGAGCGTTTATCTCCAGAGTTCACAGTAGGAAACTGGAATTACAAATTGGGGCAGTGTCGTGTGAAACTGGGATAAATATTGATTGAAGTGGGAAAGCGGAAAATGATGAAGTTGTAACGGTTTTTGTGTATTATTTCAGATTGTTGTATTGGGTATGTCTTGTAATTTGAATATGTGTGTTTTGCATGGGAGTAGCAAGGTAGTTTCGGAAGATTTTGTGGGTATGCCTGTTCATTCTGCATCGCTCGATCTGGAGGAATGCTTCTGGAGAATGATTGTGAGAGGCGAAGTGTGAGGTATAATAAAAGATCCACCATCCAATCCAGGGAGTGCACAGTTGTGGTAGATAGATTACGAGACCGTAGTATGGAAATTCTCTTATGATATTGTCGTAGGTTGTAGAATTTGTGTGCTAATGAATAAATCAAATAGTGAAAAGAAAGAGATTAGTGGCCTATTTCATTAAATTGTATGTTATCATAATGTCCCGAATTTGTATAAAAGCCGTTAAATCAAAGACAAAAAGTAAGTGTGGTATTGCCAGTGCGTAGTGTGCAGACAGAGTTCTATAGTCAGATGCGTGTTTCCGTTGCGTATTATTCATGCAGGAGGATAATTTGTAACAAAATCGTAAGATACGAGAATTCATGTTGCTAATCCACTCGCTTGGCAAACCACCCATCTTGCAGGCCTGACTGCTTGATGCCACAGTATGAGAAAGGCAAGTGGGTGCCTCTCATAATTTCGACCCTGCCAGGATGATTTCTAATTGGTCAGGATATTTAATTTGTTGCCAGGATTCCGTTTTTGTCACGATAATTTTGTTGCCAGGATCATTTTTGTTAGGATATTTTGTTGATAGGGTTTGCTGTTAAATTTATTTTATTTTTGATGGAATATATTGTGATAGCGCTAAGAAGTAAAGTTTTTTCTGTTTGCAATTTCTTTCTGGATTGGTGAGGATCTTTTATTTTATTTTATGTAATTAATTGCAGTATCGCACAAGGCTAGAAGATCGTTTCATAATTTTTTTTTGCGTAATGTCCGTAGTAACTAGGTCACAGGCTAAAAGTATAGTCACCATGGAGAATAACGATTCTGGCGTGAATGTAGCAGTGCAGCAGGAAGTAGGTGTTGACCGTGAGTTAATGAGAGGGGACGGCAGGCACTCCGAAGAGGCTGCATTGTTCAGTGGACCGCTGAAAGGGGACCCTCTATGTGGCGGGCTTTGTCCCCAAATGCGGGTCTTCCCCAACGACGCGGGCGAGCAGGGACTCGGTCAGGTAGAGAGTGAAAGTGCAGCTACCCTTAGCGAAGCTACGGTTTCTCAGGCGCACGAGGTGAGCGCGTCGACAGTAGCAAATAACGATGGGCTACTGCAGTTTTTACAGAGGATGGATGAAAGATTAGAAGCGATGAATAGGGAGACTAAGAAAGGATTGGAAGCAAATAACGAGAGATTAGAAGCGATGAATAGGGAGACTAAGAAAGGATTGGAAGCAAATAACGAAAGATTAGAAGCAATCAATAGAGATAATAAGGAGAGAGATAGGGAGACTAAGGAGAGATTGGAAACAATGGATAGGGGAAATAAAGAGGCAATGAGGAAGCTACACACAGTTATCGATGAGCGTCTGCCCGTAGTTAATAATCGGTTAGATGAGGGGGAGAAGGATCTGGGTGCGTTGAAGGAAGTATGTGACGCAGTGAAAGAAAAAGATAATAATTTAGAGGTACAAGTATTTGCAATAGAGAGTGATGCTACTGAACGTAGGGACGTTTTGCCGGATGAGCGAATCGAAGAGGTAGTGGTCAGAATGAATATGATTAGTGCAGATGCAGAAAAGATCAGTACAAGAGGCGAGACAGGTTCTGACAGTACGCAGCGAGAGGTTTGTGCCGGTCAGGAGGAGATACAGCCACCATTACAGTTTAAAGAGGCACAATTAGAAATAAGTAGGAAACATAGTGAGCTAGCACAGTTGCAATTAGCGTGCAGTAGCGAAGGTGACGCACCACCAGGTAGATTGCCGAGGGAGAGTGAGATAAACTCAGAAAGCGAAAATAGGCAGAAGGAGAAAGGCGAATTCACAGAGTCAGAAGAACGGTTTTGTCGGATAAAACAGGTGGCAGACTCAACTGGGTATAGTCCAAGGCTGTCTCAATTTCAAGATTCGTTACCTTCATCGAGGGGATTGCTCCGCAAAACGAAGTTTGTGTATAACTATTTGAGAGACGAGGCTAGAGCGAAAATGCAGGAAGACCTTAAAGACGGTAGTAGCCATTTAAATGAATTCTGGTCGCAAAGTAAGCAGGACCAGGTTACGCAAAGCATATTGATAATGCCAAATCGTAACGAATGTGGTATAAGGGATTCAGTGTCGTGTTGTCAGAAAATGCTGAGACGAAACAGGTATTTGGATGTGACATACGAACCAGCGGAGTTCATTAGAATCCATATAACGAAGTTGCCAGTGAAATTGCGCAGAGGTATAGCGATAGCAGGCAGAGGCGTAGACGATTCCGCGTCATTTCAACACTTGGGTAATGAGAGCGATATCGTGAACGGAGACAGGTCAGATAGTGTCGAGGGCGGAAAGTATCAGAATGACAGGAGAGCATGGAATCCAGGCATTTCATTCTTGTCGTAATGGATTGAAGAATAGGAGAAACTAATCCAACATATCAGCCCTTAATATCTTGCTCTTAAAACACATGCAGCTGGCACTGAAAATTGTCTATGTAGCAGACAAACTCAACTAATATGTAGGGAATGCAAATACCATACTTCTGATCAGAGAATAAAACGGCAGTAATGGAATCTGTTAGGCTGGTATCTCAGTAAAATTTGCAAATTTTTTATTTCAAACGGTAAAGTAAAAGAGCGGTTTCTTCAAAGAATCCAGTTGCTAAAATGTTATGTAATAATGCCAATGAGTCCAGTTTAATTAGGGTGATTTGATTATTGTAGATACTAAACACGTAATGTAAGAGGTAAACATTGTGATCGAAGTTTTTAGATGCCATCTGATCTATATTATGTCATTGTCGTGGTGACAGTTATAATGAAGTGCTGTGTATGGTTGTTCGGAATCTGGTGTTAGTGAGAGAGGCCACTTGCACCTAAGTTTCCAACACTTGGGTTGCCCAATTCTCCCAGCTTGTATATTCTCTGCACACATTTAATTTTCGTGTAAGCACATATTCCTAACTAGGAAATTTTTTACTGTGTATAGTGGACCATTCAGAGTGAGGCGGATTGTACATGAAAATGCTGTACTGATTGAGACGATCAAAGGAAAACAATCTCGAGGGCTTCATCACATTTCTAACATCAAATTATGGAAAAGTTAAGGATAGATCTAAGGTAGTCAATTTATGGTAGATAGTCAGTGTGTTTATTTGTGGTGTGTAACGTTGTGCAGGGTCAAATCGAACGTAAGAATTTTCAGGCGGGATGTCAGGAAGTATGACGGAATAGACTGGTCAAATGAGTCATGAACAGGAGTCGACAGAGTGGTGTATGTACGTGTTTTTTGTCGTATGAATAAGGATCAAGCAGAAACGACGTGATGATTAATGAGTGAATAAAGATGGTAGATAGAGAAGCGACGTGATAAATAGTAGTGGATAAAGGTGAATTTTTGAGGAGAGAATCGACGTGAAGCAGTGGGAATGATAAAGGGAGATTCGACGTGATGAAACAGCGGTAAAATAAAGGTGAGTAGAATTGAATAATGTGGAGATGTCTTAGATGTATGTTACAGAGAGGCCTGTGTATGCTGCAATAGAGATTGATGCCAATGGCGAAGGAAGACCAGGAAATGATGGAGTAATGGACGGACGGAGAGCCGAAATACGAATGAAGAGATGAGGACAACTGCACAATATGAAAGGACGTAAAGGGAGTATGAGACCCAGAAGGTGAACGTTGTGGAATACTGACGTAAGATGTAATGTAGGTGTAGATCTAATTCTTAGCATAACAATTGCGATTTGAGAAAAATAATATTTTTTGTTGTTGTTGAAGCCTCGTACCAGTATAACTAATCAAAACGGTACCAAGAATGTGTACAGCTATTTTTTTTGCAGGATGAATAATTTGCGTATTTTTTGTTCTTAGATGAAATGTCGCAATTCTAGGTTGATATTAGCATAAAGTGAATGCAGAGGTAAGCCGATGGAGAGAGGTGCCAGAGTGAAAGGACGAATTCGGAGACTGGAAAGCTATCTCCGAAACAGCTTCATGTGTTATGTGGTTGAGTATAAGGGAGCAAAGGTATGGTATGTTGTAGTGAGTGTGGTGGTGTTAAGGTTAACTGACTTCTAAACCTAGTCTGTTAGTGTGTTAATGGAATGAATGAGAGGGAAAATGTGATGTCTGGTGAGTGAGAGTCGTAGAGTAGTGTGATCAATGCGCACACTCATGAAAAGGGGATGCTACCGATCCATAACTAAAAGATTATTGTGTTTTATTGTTCGTTGGGATGAACCTTGATGTGAGGTCAGGATCTGTCATACGTGTCCTAGAAACGTTGTTATATATAATGAAATGTAAAGTATGTGAAGAGATACGAATTTTCAGTCTGTCACAAGCACAGAGGTGCATTATATGTTGTAGATTTAAAGTCACCAGTTTCTAAAATGTTTATTGTGTTAGGATGTTAAAGTAGTTTACTATTTAATAACATGTGGTAGGTAATTGAGAGTTGTGTAGATTATTTTCTCATTTTTTTGTTAGAACACTTTCAAGGGATTTTAATTTCAGTGTGTCATAAGCACAAAAGGTTCATTGTATATTGTAGCGTGAGAATCAACAGTTTCTAATATTTTTCACTGTGATAGGATGTTAGAGTAGTTTACTGTTTTGTATTGTAATTATGAGCGGTATAGATTGCTTATTATTCCTTTTGTTTTATTTTACACTTTCATGTTTTGTATGAGGGACGACAGGTACAATGAATAGCACGAGTGTGGGCTGTCTATAGAAAAAGGATAGATAAATGTATGTTGTCTGTGTAGAAAACTAGGGTGTATAATTTTAATGTAAGAATTTCCTTTTGTAATGTTGCGAGATGCACGGAAGATCTGGCTAATTGGGTGTCGTAACGCCCATACCGCTAACGGGCCGAGCTGACGTCACCACGACGACAGGCGACACAGCCGCGGCACTCCCCACTCCATTGTCGGGACGAGGTACACTCCACGCGCCCGCTACAGCAGGTCAACGGCCTGGGGCGACACGCACGCATCACTGGCCATTCATGAGTTCCGCCACCCTTACGACTGGGGAAGGTATCCCGCGGAGGCAACAGCGGGTGGTTTCTTCTGCTCAACGGCGCGCGCAGCGACGCTACTGCTGAATGGACGGGGCGCGACAGAGCCCGGCGAGCATTTTTTACCTGCAGCTATTAACTTGTACTGGACTGTGGAGCCGTGAAACAAGATGACTGCGACTTTCCATAATGTGGAAAGTGAAGGCCTGGTGTTTCCACGTTGTGAGTGGTGGAAAAGATTTTGTCTGTAGCAGACAGGACGATTGTTTTGTTTTGTCTTGACCACTGAATGGTGGGACCGATAAACTTTTGACAATGACTTGTTAAGTGTGCTTTGTGAATGGCATGTGGGACACTTCGTATACTTAGAGGACAGTTGTCGTTTGGTGAACAATTAGAGTGGGACATTGACATTTGCGTCTGTAGTAGGAGACATTTCTTGGATTGGCGCGGGAATAAGTGCTGTTTGTTGAAACTTACGACTTTTAATTACACCATGAACTGAAAGGACAGAACCGTGGGTAATAGTAGTTGTAGGGCCATTTTTTTTTTGGACGAACAGATTCGTGTGGATGGTACTCTGAGAGTGACTATGACATTTGTGTTTAATGAGAGATACAGTTTACTGTTCAGTGCGTGTTCAAAATGCCGAATTGAGTGACTCAAAGACTTTCGTCCGGGTAACCATGGGAGAGCTTTGACACCGAGACAGTGGTTCTAGGAAAACTATCAGCAACTTTTTGACCCCAAGAAAATCACAGAATGAAATGTTTCCGTGTGACTCGCAAGATAGGGAATAATGTATTTGTAATTGTGTAAATGTTTTTTTTATATGTTTCATTCCTGAAGGGACAGCAAGCGTAATTGTATTTTATTAATAATTGTGTTTAGAATAGTTAGTGTTTGTTTTTTGGTTTGTTCTGGGTTATCAAGTTCACGTAGCATGTGTATTAGAATATTTGGTACAATGATGCTTTAACTATTAGCCAGTGGCGTAATACTAACGTAGCGGCCCTTGTAGCATTTATCAGTAAGGTTGTCACAGGGGAGAAGAATTTGCATTGCACAACAAATATCGGAATTAACTGATGTATTTTGATGTCGTGCATAGTAATAATCTTGTTGGTGTTTTGACTGAAGCCACTTATTTCTATTATCACAGTGGTGATATTTCACATTAAAGTGTAACGAAGGCTAGTCGAAATGCAAGTTCTTGTCGTCTATATGTGTGACAACAGAGAAATGAACAGTAGAGTAAGATAAGAGAGCTACTGGTGGATTCAAGCACGTATTGATAAACTATTTATTGCGAGTATTGATCAAAGTTGATGGACTGACTAGCTCAGCAGCAGGTATTTGTACTGATGGATATAGGATAAGGTTAAACTCACTGTCGAGTAGCTGTGGCAATTGTTTAGGTGATGATAGTTAATGAGGTGTGACATGATGTCTTAGACGAACTATATTACGTAACCAGTATGTAACTTGTGGAATATTTTATTGTTTTTCTTCTCAGTTTTTATTTCTCTGTAGGTTTGAGGTATATTTTACAGTAATGGTATGGAGCCTGACATTCTACGTGTAACTAGTGTACGAATTTTTTTTCTTTTGTTGATTTTGTCTTGTATTTAGACTTTGCTGTGTAAGGGTTTTTACAGCGCAATTTATGAATGTCAGATTACTTGCTCTGTGTTTGGACGGTGAGCCATTTAAAATTTCATGAGTAACGAAGATCCCAGTAACAAAAGCAAAATTTTATCTCAATATTATTTTTTCATTTCTATGATGTGATGTTTTATTTGTCATGTGGATTGTTATATATTTGTATGTGTACGTTACTCAGGATTGTGGAGAGTACAATATAATTTGGTCGTCTATTTGAGGTCACCAGGGGCTAAGGTCTCCTCCTGGTTATTTTGATGAATTGCTACGTTTGTTTTAATACAGTTTTCTTAAAAAAAAAAAAAATGTTCGGAACTACCCTCGCATTGCAAGGATAGTACCGTGCCATTTTTTTCTGCATGGGTAGCCGGTGATGAAAGGGTACAGTACCGCCCAACATTGAGAATAGGTACGAAATTCTTGTCAGAACAACATATTTTTTTTGTAAAAGTAACTCAATAATTTCAATTAATACAGCGAAGCCGGATACCAGTGTGGGAAGGAATGACAAGTTATTTATTTAATTGATCACATGTGCACTTCCGCAAAATAAATCCCTACATCCCGTTTGGTGAGATCTGTGTGGTGTAAATGAATGAATGTATGGTCGTCTGCTAACCACAGATAGTGAATCGATATGAGCATCTTTGAGTCGATCCTTTGGGTACCTTTGGTGAGACCAAAGAGATGGAAGTTACCAGAGCTTTTGAGCGTTTGAAATGTGGCCGACCAATAAGGTAGCAAGGTGCTTCTCCCACTTCGAGAGAGGTGCGAGAGAACGAAAAGACGGCCATGTTTCAGACTCGGCACTCTGGCGCTGAACCTTCTGCTGTGAAGACCTGTTTTTTGTTGTGCTCCGTAATGAAAGCGTGGAGGCATGGTATGGATGTGGAATACTTAAGAGTAGTTAGAACTAATCATTTCTCTTTCCTAGGATCTTTTGTGGGGAAAATTACAAAGTGAGGCAGGTAATTTTAAAGGGATTATAGTAAACCAACGGTCACAAAGGGACCACGTGTAGTTATAAGTTGAGATACTAGCGTGGGTACAATAAGCTGAAATATTTAAGAACTAATATCGTGTGTACCATAAGCTGAAATATTTGAGAATTAATAGCGTGTGTACAATAAGCTGATATATTTAAGAATTGCGTGTGTATCATAAATTGAAGTATTTAAGAAATATCATTCCGTGTGACGCTGAATTTGAACTCTGAGAGAAAATCAAGGTGAGTCGGCCGTTTTTCCAGCAACGCCACTTGGCTTGCATTGCACAGGAAGACGAGCGTTTATCTCCAGAGTTCACAGTAGGAAACTGGAATTACAAATTGGGGCAGTGTCGTGTGAAACTGGGATAAATATTGATTGAAGTGGGAAAGCGGAAAATGATGAAGTTGTAACGGTTTTTGTGTATTATTTCAGATTGTTGTATTGGGTATGTCTTGTAATTTGAATATGTGTGTTTTGCATGGGAGTAGCAAGGTAGTTTCGGAAGATTTTGTGGGTATGCCTGTTCATTCTGCATCGCTCGATCTGGAGGAATGCTTCTGGAGAATGATTGTGAGAGGCGAAGTGTGAGGTATAATAAAAGATCCACCATCCGATCCAGGGAGTGCACAGTTGTGGTAGATAGATTACGAGACCGTAGTATGGAAATTCTCTTATGATATTGTCGTAGGTTGTAGAATTTGTGTGCTAATGAATAAATCAAATAGTGAAAAGAAAGAGATTAGTGGCCTATTTCATTAAATTGTATGTTATCATAATGTCCCGAATTTGTATAAAAGCCGTTAAATCAAAGACAAAAAGTAAGTGTGGTATTGCCAGTGCGTAGTGTGCAGACAGAGTTCTATAGTCAGATGCGTGTTTCCGTTGCGTATTATTCATGCAGGAGGATAATTTGTAACAAAATCGTAAGATACGAGAATTCATGTTGCTAATCCACTCGCTTGGCAAACCACCCATCTTGCAGGCCTGACTGCTTGATGCCACAGTATGAGAAAGGCAAGTGGGTGCCTCTCAGTATTTCATACCGACGCAATTTCTGTGTTAATTCGTCAATGTGAGGGAGCGAGGGATGCAGTAAAGAAGGAATAGTGCATCGGAAAGGAGATAGTCGTATCCCAAAAGAAAATCCTTTCGTTTCCATAGAAACGTTACTCGATTTAGAAGACGAAGACATAGAACCCATAGTATTTCATAACGACGCAATTACTGTGTTAATTCGTCCATGTGAGGGAGCGAGGGATGCAGTAAAGAGAGAATAGTGCATCAGAAAGGAGATACTCGTATCCCAAAAGAAAATCCTGCCGATTCCATAGAATCGTTACTCGATTTAGAAGGAGAAGTCACAGAACCCATAGTATTTCATAACGACGCAATTTCTGTGTTAATTCGTCAATGTGAGGGAGCGAGGGATGCAGTAAAGGAGGATTAGTGCATCGGAAAGGAGATACCCGTATCCCAAAAGAAAATCCTGTCGTTTCCATAGAAACGTTACTCGATTTAGAAGGAGAAGTCATAGAACACATAGTATTTCATACCGACGCAATTTCTGTGTTAATTCGTCAATGTGAGGGAGCGAGGGATGCATTAAGAGGGAATAGTGCATCGAAAGGAGATAGTCGTATCCCAAAAGAAAATCCTTTCGTTTCCATAGAAACGACACTCGATTTAGAAGGAGATGTCATAGAACACATAGTATTTCATAGCGCCGCTATTTCTGTGTTAATTCGTCACTGTGAGGGAGCGATTGATGCAGTAAAGAAGGAATAGTGCATCGGAAAGGATATACTCGTATCCCAAAAGAAAATCCGGTAGTTCCCATAGAAACGTTACTCGATTTAGAAGGAGAAGTCATAGAAACCATAATATTCCACTGCGACGCAATTTCTGTGTTAATTCGTCGATGTGAGGGAGCGAGGGATGCAGTAAAGAAGGAATAGTGCATCGGAAAGGAGATAGTCGTATCCCAAAAGAAAATCCTTTCGTTTCCATAGAAACGTTACTCGATTTAGAAGACGAAGTCATAGAACCCATAGTATTTCATAACGACGCAATTTCTGTGTTAATTCGTCAATGTGAGGGAGCGAGGGATGCAGTAAAGAGAGAATAGTGCATCAGAAAGGAGATACTCGAATCCCAAAAGAAAATCCTGTCGATTCCATAGAATCGTTACTCGATTTAGAAGGAGAAGTCATAGAACCCATAGTATTTCATAACGACGCAATTTCTGTGTTAATTCGTCAATGTGAGGGAGCGAGGGATGCAGTAAAGAAGGAATAGTGCATCTGAAAGGAGATAGTCGTATCCCAAAAGAAAATCCTTTCGTTTCCATAGAAACGTTACTCGATTTAGAACGCGAAGTCATAGAACCCATAGTATTTCATAACGACGCAATTTCTGTGTTAATTCATCAATGTGAAGGAGCGAGGGATGCAGTAAAGAAGGAATAGTGCATCAGAAAGGAGATATTCGTATCCCAATAGAAAATCATGTCCATTCCATACAAACGTTACTCGATTTAGAAGGAGAAGTCATAGAACCCATAGTATTTCATAACGACGCAATTTCTGTGTTAATTCGTCACTGTGAGGGAGCGAGGGATGCAGTAAAGAAGGAATAGTGCATCGGAAAGGATATACTCGTATCCCAAAAGAAAATCCCGTCGTTTCCATAGAAACGTTACTCGATTTAGAAGGAGAAGTCATAGAAACCATAATATTCCACAGCGACGCAATTTCTGTGTTAATTCGTCGATGTGAGGGAGCGAGGGATGCAGTAAAGAAGGAATAGTGCATCGGAAAGGAGGTACCCGTATCCCAAAAGAAAATCCTGTCGTTTCCATAGAAACGTTACTCGATTTAGAAGGAGAAGTCATATACCACATAGTATTTCATAGCGCCGCTATTTCTGTGTTAATTCGTCACTGTGAGGGAGCGAGGGATGCAGTAAAGAAGGAATAGTGCATCGGAAAGGATATACTCGTATCCCAAAAGAAAATCCTGTCGTTTCCATAGAAACGTTACTCGATTTAGAAGGAGAAGTCATAGAACACATAGTATTTCATACCGACGCAATTTCTGTGTTAATTCGTCAATGTGAGGGAGCGAGGTATGCAGTAAAAAAGGAATAGTGCATCGTAAAGGATATACTCGTATCCCAAAAGAAAATCCTGTCTTTTCATAGAAACGTTAGTCGATTTAGAAGGAGAAGTCATAGAAACCATAATATTCCACAGTGACGCAATTTCTGTGTTAATTCGTCTATGTGAGGGAGCGAGGGATGCAGTAAAGAAGGAATAGTGCATCAGAAAGGAGATACCCGTATCCCAAAAGAAAATCCTGTGTTTTCCATAGAAACGTTACTCGATTTAGAAGGAGATGTCATAGAATCCATAGTATTTCATAGCGACGCAATTTCTGTGTTAATTTGTCAATGTGAGGGAGCCAGGGATGCAGTAAAGAAGGAATAGTGCATCAGAAAGGAGATACTCGTATCCCAAAAGAAAATCCTGTCGATTCCATAGAAACGTTACTCGATTTACAAGGAGAAGTCACAGAACACATAGTATTTCATACCGACGCAATTTCTGTGTTAATTCGTCAATGTGACGGAGCGAGGGATGCAGTAAAGAAGGAATAGTGCATCGGAAAGGAGATAGTCGTATCCCAAAAGAAAATCCTTTCGTTTCCATAGAAACGTTACTCGATTTAGAAGACGTAGTCATAGAACCCATAGTATTTCATAACGACGCAATTTCTATGTTAATTCGTCAATGTGAGGGAGCGAGGGATGCAGTAAAGAGAGAATAGTGCATCAGAAAGGAGATACTCGTATCCCAAAAGAAAATCCTGTCGATTCCATAGAATCGTTACTCGATTTAGAAGGAGAAGTCATAGAACCCATAGTATTTCATAACGACGCAATTTCTGTGTTAATTCGTCAATGTGAGGGAGCGAGGGATGCAGTAAAGAAGGAATAGTGCATCTGAAAGGAGATAGTCGTATCCCAAAAGAAAATCCTTTCGTTTCCATAGAAACGTTACTCGATTTAGAAGGAGAAGTCATAGAACGCATAGTATTTCATACCGACGCTATTTCTGTGTTAATTCGTCAATGTGAGGGAGCGAGGGATGCAATAAAGAAGGAATAGTGCATCGGAAAGGATATACTCGTATCCCAAAAGAAAATCCTGTCGTTTCCATAGAAACGTTACTCGATTTAGAAGGAGAAGTCATACAACACATAGTATTTCATACCGACGCAATTTCTGTGTTAATTCGTCAATGTGATGGAGCGAGGGATGCAGTAAAGAAGGAATAGTGCATCGGAAAGGAGATAGTCGTATCCCAAAAGAAAATACTTTCGTTTCCATAGAAACGTTACTTGTTTTAGAAGGCGAAGTCATAGAACCCATAGTATTTCATAGCGACGCAATTTCTGTGTTAATTCGTCAATGTGAGGGAGCGAGGGATGCAGTAAAGAAGGAATAGTGCATCGGAAAGATGTATCCCAAAAGAAAATCCTGTCGTTTCCATAGATACGTTACTCGATTTAGAAGGAGAAGTCATAGAAACCATAATATTCCACAGCGACGCAATTACTGTGTTAGTTCGTCGATGTGAGGGAGCGAGGGATGCAGTAAAGAAGGAATAGTGCATCGGAAAGGAGATACCCGTATCCCAAAAGAAAATCCTGTCGTTTCCATAGAAACGTTACTCGATTTAGAAGGAGAAGTCATAGAACACATAGTATTTCATAGCGCCGCTATTTCTGTGTTAATTCGTCACTGTGAGGGAGCGAGGGATGCAGTAAAGAAGGAATAGTGCATCGGAAAGGATATACTCGTATCCCAAAAGAAAATCCTGTCGTTTCCATAGAAACGTTACTCGATTTAGAAGGAGAAGTCATAGAAACCATAATATTCCACAGCGACGCAATTTCCATGTTAATTCGTCCATGTGAGGGAGCGAGGGATGCAGTAAAGAAGGAATAGTGCATCGGAAAGGATATACTCGTATCCCAAAAGAAAATCCTGTCGTTTCCATAGATACGTTACTCGATTTAGAAGGAGAAGTCATAGAAAACATAATATTCCACAGCGACGCAATTTCTGTGTTAATTCGTCGATGTGAGGGAGCGAGGGATGCAGTAAAGAAGGAATAGTGCATCGGAAAGGAGATACCCGTATCCCAAAAGAAAATCCTGTCGTTTCCATAGAAACGTTACTCGATTTAGAAGGAGAAGTCATATACCACATAGTATTTCATAGCGCCGCTATTTCTGTGTTAATTCGTCACTGTGAGGGAGCGAGGGATGCAGTAAAGAAGGAATAGTGCATCGGAAAGGATATACTCGTATCCCAAAAGAAAATCCTGTGTTTTCCATAGAAACGTTACTCGATTTAGAAGGAGATGTCATAGAATCCATAGTATTTCATAGCGACGCAATTTCTGTGTTAAGTTGTCAATGTGAGGGAGCGAGGGATGCAGTAAAGAAGGAATAGTGCATCAGAAAGGAGATACCCGTATCCCAAAAGAAAATCCTGTCGATTCCATAGAAACGTTACTCGATTTAGAAGGAGAAGTCATAGAAACCATGATATTCCACAGCGACGCAATTTCTGTGTTAATTCGTCGATGTGAGGGAGCGAGGGATGCAGTAAAGAAGGAATAGTGCATCGGAAAGGAGCTACCCGTATCCCAAAAGAAAATCCTGTCGTTTCCATAGAAACGTTACTCGATTTAGAAGGAGAAGTCATATACCACATAGTATTTCATAGCGCCGCTATTTCTGTGTTAATTCGTCACTGTGAGGGAGCGAGGGATGCAGTAAAGAAGGAATAGTGCATCGGAAAGGATATACTCGTATCCCAAAAGAAAATCCTGTCGTTTCCATAGAAACGTTACTCGATTTAGAAGGAGAAGTCATAGAACACATAGTATTTCATACCGACGCAATTTCTGTGTTAATTCGTCAATGTGAGGGAGCGAGGTATGCAGTAAAAAAGGAATAGTGCATCGTAAAGGATATACTCGTATCCCAAAAGAAAATCCTGTCTTTTCATAGAAACGTTAGTCGATTTAGAAGGAGAAGTCATAGAAACCATAATATTCCACAGTGACGCAATTTCTGTGTTAATTCGTCTATGTGAGGGAGCGAGGGATGCAGTAAAGAAGGAATAGTGCATCAGAAAGGAGATACCCGTATCCCAAAAGAAAATCCTGTGTTTTCCATAGAAACGTTACTCGATTTAGAAGGAGATGTCATAGAATCCATAGTATTTCATAGCGACGCAATTTCTGTGTTAATTTGTCAATGTGAGGGAGCCAGGGATGCAGTAAAGAAGGAATAGTGCATCAGAAAGGAGATACTCGTATCCCAAAAGAAAATCCTGTCGATTCCATAGAAACGTTACTCGATTTACAAGGAGAAGTCACAGAACACATAGTATTTCATACCGACGCAATTTCTGTGTTAATTCGTCAATGTGACGGAGCGAGGGATTCAGTAAAGAAGGAATAGTGCATCGGAAAGGAGATAGTCGTATCCCAAAAGAAAATCCTTTCGTTTCCATAGAAACGTTACTCGATTTAGAAGACGTAGTCATAGAACCCATAGTATTTCATAACGACGCAATTTCTGTGTTAATTCGTCAATGTGAGGGAGCGAGGGATGCAGTAAAGAGAGAATAGTGCATCAGAAAGGAGATACTCGTATCCCAAAAGAAAATCCTGTCGATTCCATAGAATCGTTACTCGATTTAGAAGGAGAAGTCATAGAACCCATAGTATTTCATAACGACGCAATTTCTGTGTTAATTCGTCAATGTGAGGGAGCGAGGGATGCAGTAAAGAAGGAATAGTGCATCTGAAAGGAGATAGTCGTATCCCAAAAGAAAATCCTTTCGTTTCCATAGAAACGTTACTCGATTTAGAAGGAGAAGTCATAGAACGCATAGTATTTCATACCGACGCTATTTCTGTGTTAATTCGTCAATGTGAGGGAGCGAGGGATGCAATAAAGAAGGAATAGTGCATCGGAAAGGATATACTCGTATCCCAAAAGAAAATCCTGTCGTTTCCATAGAAACGTTACTCGATTTAGAAGGAGAAGTCATACAACACATAGTATTTCATACCGACGCAATTTCTGTGTTAATTCGTCAATGTGATGGAGCGAGGGATGCAGTAAAGAAGGAATAGTGCATCGGAAAGGAGATAGTCGTATCCCAAAAGAAAATACTTTCGTTTCCATAGAAACGTTACTTGTTTTAGAAGGCGAAGTCATAGAACCCATAGTATTTCATAGCGACGCAATTTCTGTGTTAATTCGTCAATGTGAGGGAGCGAGGGATGCAGTAAAGAAGGAATAGTGCATCGGAAAGATGTATCCCAAAAGAAAATCCTGTCGTTTCCATAGATACGTTACTCGATTTAGAAGGAGAAGTCATAGAAACCATAATATTCCACAGCGACGCAATTACTGTGTTAGTTCGTCGATGTGAGGGAGCGAGGGATTCAGTAAAGAAGGAATAGTGCATCGCAAAGGAGATACCCGTATCCCAAAAGAAAATCCTGTCGTTTCCATAGAAACGTTACTCGATTTAGAAGGAGAAGTCATAGAACACATAGTATTTCATAGCGCCGCTATTTCTGTGTTAATTCGTCACTGTGAGGGAGCGAGGGATGCAGTAAAGAAGGAATAGTGCATCGGAAAGGATATACTCGTATCCCAAAAGAAAATCCTGTCGTTTCCATAGAAACGTTACTCGATTTAGAAGGAGAAGTCATAGAAACCATAATATTCCACAGCGACGCAATTTCCATGTTAATTCGTCCATGTGAGGGAGCGAGCGATGCAGTAAAGACGGAATAGTGCATCGGAAAGGATATACTCGTATCCCAAAAGAAAATCCTGTCGTTTCCATAGATACGTTACTCGATTTAGAAGGAGAAGTCATAGAAAACATAATATTCCACAGCGACGCAATTTCTGTGTTAATTCGTCGATGTGAGGGAGCGAGGGATGCAGTAAAGAAGGAATAGTGCATCGGAAAGGAGATACCCGTATCCCAAAAGAAAATCCTGTCGTTTCCATAGAAACGTTACTCGATTTAGAAGGAGAAGTCATATACCACATAGTATTTCATAGCGCCGCTATTTCTGTGTTAATTCGTCACTGTGAGGGAGCGAGGGATGCAGTAAAGAAGGAATAGTGCATCGGAAAGGATATACTCGTATCCCAAAAGAAAATCCTGTGTTTTCCATAGAAACGTTACTCGATTTAGAAGGAGATGTCATAGAATCCATAGTATTTCATAGCGACGCAATTTCTGTGTTAAGTTGTCAATGTGAGGGAGCGAGGGATGCAGTAAAGAAGGAATAGTGCATCAGAAAGGAGATACCCGTATCCCAAAAGAAAATCCTGTCGATTCCATAGAAACGTTACTCGATTTAGAAGGAGAAGTCATAGAAACCATGATATTCCACAGCGACGCAATTTCTGTGTTAATTCGTCGATGTGAGGGAGCGAGGGATGCAGTAAAGAAGGAGTAGTGGATCGGAAAGGAGATAGTCGTATCCCAAAAGAAAATCCTTCCGTTTCCATAGAAACGTTACTCGATTTAGAAGGCGAAGTCATAGAACCAATAGTATTTCATAACGACGCAATTTCTGTGTTAATTCATCAATGTGAGGGAGCGAGGGATGCAGTAAAGAAGGAATAGTGCATCAGAAAAGAGATACTCGTATCCCAAAAGAAAATGCTGTCGATTCCATAGAAACGTTACTCGATTTAAAAGGAGATGTCATAGTACACATAGTATTTCATACCGACGTAATTTCTGTGTTAATTCGTCATTGTGAGGGAGCGAGGGATGCAGTAAAGAAGGAATAGTGCATCGGAAAGGAGATACCCGTATCCCAAAAGAAAATCCTTTCGTTTCCATAGAAACGTTACTCGATTTAGAAGGAGAAGTCATAGACCACATAGTATTTCATAGCGCCGCTATTTCTGTGTTAATTCGTCAATGTGAGGGAGCGAGGGATGCAGTAAAGAAGGAGTAGTGCATCGGAAAGGATATACTCGTATCCCAAAAGAAAATCCTGTCGTTTCCATAGAAACGTTACTCGATTTAGAAGGAGAAGTCATAGAACACATAGTATTACATACCGACGCAATTTCCGTGTTGATTCGTCAATGTGAGGGAGCGAGGGATGCAGTAAAGAATGAATAGTGCATCGGAAAGGAGATAGTCGTATCCCAAAAGAAAATCCTTTCGTTTCCATAGAAACGTTACTCGATTTAGAAGACGAAGTCATAGAACCCAAAATATTTCATAATGACGCAATTTCTGTGTTAATTCGTCAATGTGAGGGAGCGAGGGATGCAGTAAATAAGGAATAGTGCATCGGAAAGGATATACTCGTATCCCAAACGAAAATCCTGTCGTTTCCATAGAAACGTTACTCGATTTAGAAGGAGAAGTCATAGAACACATAGTATTTCATAGCGCCGCTATTTTTGTGTTAATTCGTCACTGTGAGGGAGCGAGGGATGCAGTAAAGAAGGAATAGTGCATCGGAAAGGATATACTCGTATCCCAAAAGAAAATCCTGTCGTTTCCATAGAAACGTTACTCGATTTAGAAGGAGAAGTCATAGAACACATAGTATTTCATACCGACGCAATTTCTGTGTTAATTCGTCAATGTGAGGGAGCGAGGGATGCAGTAAAGAAGGAATAGTGCATCGGAAAGGATATACTCGTATCCCAAAAGAAAATCCTGTCTTTTCATAGAAACGTTACTCGATTTAGAAGCAGAAGTCATAGAACACATAGTATTTCATAGCGCCGCTATTTCTGTGTTAATTCGTCACTGTGAGGGAGCGAGGGATGCAGTAAAGAAGGAATAGTGCATCGGAAAGGAGATACTCGTATCCCAAGAGAAAATCCTGTCCATTCCATAGAAACGTTACTCGATTTAGAAGGAGAAGTCATAGAACACATAGTATTTCATACCGACGCAATTTCTGTGTTAATTCGTCAATGTGAGGGAGCAAGGGATAAAGTAAAGAAGGAATAGTGCATCGGAAAGGATATACTCGTATCCCAAAAGAAAATCCTGTCGTTTCCATAGAAACGTTACTCGATTTAGAAGGAGAAGTCATAGAACACATAGTATTTCATACCGACGCAATTTCTGTGTTAATTCGTCAATGTGAGGGAGCGAGGGATGCATTAAGAGGGAATAGTGCATCGAAAGGAGATAGTCGTATCCCAAAAGAAAATCCTTTCGTTTCCATAGAAACGACACTCGATTTAGAAGGAGATGTCATAGAACACATAGTATTTCATAGCGCCGCTATTTCTGTGTTAATTCGTCACTGTGAGGGAGCGATTGATGCAGTAAAGAAGGAATAGTGCATCGGAAAGGATATACTCGTATCCCAAAAGAAAATCCGGTAGTTCCCATAGAAACGTTACTCGATTTAGAAGGAGAAGTCATAGAAACCATAATATTCCACTGCGACGCAATTTCTGTGTTAATTCGTCGATGTGAGGGAGCGAGGGATGCAGTAAAGAAGGAATAGTGCATCGGAAAGGAGATAGTCGTATCCCAAAAGAAAATCCTTTCGTTTCCATAGAAACGTTACTCGATTTAGAAGACGAAGTCATAGAACCCATAGTATTTCATAACGACGCAATTTCTGTGTTAATTCGTCAATGTGAGGGAGCGAGGGATGCAGTAAAGAGAGAATAGTGCATCAGAAAGGAGATACTCGTATCCCAAAAGAAAATCCTGTCGATTCCATAGAATCGTTACTCGATTTAGAAGGAGAAGTCATAGAACCCATAGTATTTCATAACGACGCAATTTCTGTGTTAATTCGTCAATGTGAGGGAGCGAGGGATGCAGTAAAGAAGGAATAGTGCATCAGAAAGGAGATATTCGTATCCCAATAGAAAATCATGTCCATTCCATACAAACGTTACTCGATTTAGAAGGGTAAGTCATAGAACCCATAGTATTTCATAACGACGCAATTTCAGTTTTAATTCGTCACTGTGAGGGAGCGAGGGATGCAGTAAAGAAGGAATAGTGCATCGGAAAGGATATACTCGTATCCCAAAAGAAAATCCCGTCGTTTCCATAGAAACGTTACTCGATTTAGAAGGAGAAGTCATAGAAACCATAATATTCCACAGCGACGCAATTTCTGTGTTAATTCGTCGATGTGAGGGAGCGAGGGATGCAGTAAAGAAGGAATAGTGCATCGGAAAGGAGATACCCGTATCCCAAAAGAAAATCCTGTCGTTTCCATAGAAACGTTACTCGATTTAGAAGGAGAAGTCATAGAACACATAGTATTTCATAGCGCCGCTATTTCTGTGTTAATTCGTCACTGTGAGGGAGCGAGGGATGCAGTAAAGAAGGAATAGTGCATCGGAAAGGATATACTCGTATCCCAAAAGAAAATCCTGTCGTTTCCATAGAAACGTTACTCGATTTAGAAGGAGAAGTCATAGAACACATAGTATTTCATACCGACGCAATTTCTGTGTTAATTCGTCAATGTGAGGGAGCGAGGTATGCAGTAAAAAAGGAATAGTGCATCGTAAAGGATATACTCGTATCCCAAAAGAAAATCCTGTCTTTTCATAGAAACGTTACTCGATTTAGAAGGAGAAGTCATAGAAACCATAATATTCCACAGTGACGCAATTTCTGTGTTAATTCGTCGATGTGAGGGAGCGAGGGATGCAGTAAAGAAGGAATAGTGCATCAGAAAGGAGATACCCGTATCCCAAAAGAAAATCCTGTGTTTTCCATAGAAACGTTACTCGATTTAGAAGGAGATGTCATAGAATCCATAGTATTTCATAGCGACGCAATTTCTGTGTTAATTTGTCAATGTGAGGGAGCCAGGGATGCAGTAAAGAAGGAATAGTGCATTAGAAAGGAGATACTCGTATCCCAAAAGAAAATCCTGTCGATTCCATAAATACGTTACTCGATTTAAAAGGAGAAGTCATAGAACACATAGTATTTCATACCGACGTAATTTCTGTGTTAATTCGTCAATGTGAGGGAGCGAGGGATGCAGTAAAGAAGGAATAGTGCATCGGAAAGGAGATACCCGTATCCCAAAAGAAAATCCTGTCGTTTCCATAGTAACGTTACTCGATTTAGAAGGAGAAGTCATAGACCACATAGTATTTCATAGCGCCGCTATTTCTGTGTTAATTCGTCACTGTGAGGGAGCGAGGGATGCAGTAAAGAAGGAATAGTGCATCGGAAAGGATATACTCCTATCCCAAAAGAAAATCCTGTCGTTTCCATAGAAACGTTACTCGATTTACAAGGAGAAGTCACAGAACACATAGTATTTCATACCGACGCAATTTCTGTGTTAATTCGTCAATGTGACGGAGCGAGGGATGCAGTAAAGAAGGAATAGTGCATCGGAAAGGAGATAGTCGTATCCCAAAAGAAAATCCTTTCGTTTCCATAGAAACGTTACTCGATTTAGAAGACGTAGTCATAGAACCCATAGTATTTCATAACGACGCAATTTCTGTGTTAATTCGTCAATGTGAGGGAGCGAGGGATGCAGTAAAGAGAGAATAGTGCATCAGAAAGGAGATACTCGTATCCCAAAAGAAAATCCTGTCGATTCCATAGAATCGTTACTCGATTTAGAAGGAGAAGTCATAGAACCCATAGTATTTCATAACGACGCAATTTCTGTGTTAATTCGTCAATGTGAGGGAGCGAGGGATGCAGTAAAGAAGGAATAGTGCATCTGAAAGGAGATAGTCGTATCCCAAAAGAAAATCCTTTCGTTTCCATAGAAACGTTACTCGATTTAGAAGGAGAAGTCATAGAACGCATAGTATTTCATACCGACGCAATTTCTGTGTTAATTCGTCAATGTGAGGGAGCGAGGGATGCAATAAAGAAGGAATAGTGCATCGGAAAGGATATACTCGTATCCCAAAAGAAAATCCTGTCGTTTCCATAGAAACGTTACTCGATTTAGAAGGAGAAGTCATACAACACATAGTATTTCATACCGACGCAATTTCTGTGTTAATTCGTCAATGTGATGGAGCGAGGGATGCAGTAAAGAAGGAATAGTGCATCGGAAAGGAGATAGTCGTATCCCAAAAGAAAATACTTTCGTTTCCATAGAAACGTTACTTGTTTTAGAAGGCGAAGTCATAGAACCCATAGTATTTCATAGCGACGCAATTTCTGTGTTAATTCGTCAATGTGAGGGAGCGAGGGATGCAGTAAAGAAGGAATAGTGCATCGGAAAGATGTATCCCAAAAGAAAATCCTGTCGTTTCCATAGATACGTTACTCGATTTAGAAGGAGAAGTCATAGAAACCATAATATTCCACAGCGACGCAATTACTGTGTTAGTTCGTCGATGTGAGGGAGCGAGGGATGCAGTAAAGAAGGAATAGTGAATCGGAAAGGAGATACCCGTATCCCAAAAGAAAATCCTGTCGTTTCCATAGAAACGTTACTCGATTTAGAAGGAGAAGTCATAGAACACATAGTATTTCATAGCGCCGCTATTTCTGTGTTAATTCGTCACTGTGAGGGAGCGAGGGATGCAGTAAAGAAGGAATAGTGCATCGGAAAGGATATACTCGTATCCCAAAAGAAAATCCTGTCGTTTCCATAGAAACGTTACTCGATTTAGAAGGAGAAGTCATAGAAACCATAATATTCCACAGCGACGCAATTTCCATGTTAATTCATCGATGTGAGGGAGCGAGGGATGCAGTAAAGAAGGAATAGTGCATCGGAAAGGAGATAGTCGTATCCCAAAAGAAAATCCTTTCGTTTCCATAGAAACGTTACTCGATTTAGAAGGCGAAGTCATAGAACACATAGTAATTCATAACGACGCAATTTCTGTGTTAATTCGTCAATGTGAGGGAGCGAGGGATGCAGTAAAGAAGGAATAGTGCATCGGAAAGGATATACTCGTATCCCAAAAGAAAATCCTGTCGTTTCCATAGAAACGTTACTCGATTTAGAAGAGAAGTCATAGAACACATAGTATTTCATACCGACGCAATTTCTGTGTTAATTCGTCAATGTGAGGGAGCGAGGGATGCAGTAAAGAATGAATAGTGCATCGGAAAGGAGATAGTCGTATCCCAAAAGAAAATCCTGTCGTTTCCATAGAAACGTTACTCGATTTAGAAGACGAAGTCATAGAACGCAAAGTATTTCATAATGACGCAATTTCTGTGTTAATTCGTCAATGTGAGGGAGCGAGGGATGCAGTAAAGAAGGAATAGTGCATCGGAAAGGATATACTCGTATCCCAAAAGAAAATCCTGTCGTTTCCATAGAAACGTTACTCGATTTAGAAGGAGAAGTCATAGAACACATAGTATGTCATACCGACGCAATTTCTGTGTTAATTCGTCAATGTGAGGGAGCGAGGGATGCAGTAAAGAAGGAATAGTGCATCGGAAAGGAGATACCCGTATCACATAGGAAAATCCTGTCGTTTCCATAGAAACGTTACTCGATTTAGAAGGAGAAGTCATAGACCACATAGTATTTCATAGCGCCGCTATTTCTGTGTTAATTCGTCACTGTGAGGGAGCGAGGGATGCAGTAAAGAAGGAATAGTGCATCGGAAAGGATATACTCCTATCCCAAAAGAAAATCCTGTCGTTTCCATAGAAACGTTACTCGATTTACAAGGAGAAGTCACAGAACACATAGTATTTCATACCGAAGCAATTTCTGTGTTAATTCGTCAATGTGACGGAGCGAGGGATGCAGTAAAGAAGGAATAGTGCATCGGAAAGGAGATAGTCGTATCCCAAAAGAAAATCCTTTCGTTTCCATAGAAACGTTACTCGATTTAGAAGACGTAGTCATAGAACCCATAGTATTTCATAACTACGCAATTTCTGTGTTAATTCGTCAATGTGAGGGAGCGAGGGATGCAGTAAAGAGAGAATAGTGCATCAGAAAGGAGATACTCGAATCCCAAAAGAAAATCCTGTCGATTCCATAGAATCGTTACTCGATTTAGAAGGAGAAATCATAGAACCCATAGTATTTCATAACGACGCAATTTCTGTGTTAATTCGTCAATGTGAGGGAGCGAGGGATGCAGTAAAGAAGGAATAGTGCATCAGAAAGGAGATAGTCGTATCCAAAAAGAAAATCCTTTCGTTTCCATAGAAACGTTATTGATTTAGAAGGAGAAGTCATAGAACACATAGTATTTCATACCGACGCAATTTCTGTGTTAATTCGTCAATGTGAGGGAGCGAGGGATGCAATAAAGAAGGAATAGTGCATCGGAAAGGATATACTCGTATCCCAAAAGAAAATCCTGTCGTTTCCATAGAAACGTTACTCGATTTAGAAGGAGAAGTCATACAACACATAGTATTTCATACCGACGCAATTTCTGTGTTAATTCGTCAATGTGATGGAGCGAGGGATGCAGTAAAGAAGGAATAGTGCATCGGAAAGGAGATAGTCGTATCCCAAAAGAAAATACTTTCGTTTCCATAGAAACGTTACTTGTTTTAGAAGGCGAAGTCATAGAACCCATACTATTTCATAGCGACGCAATTTCTGTGTTAATTCGTCAATGTGAGGGAGCGAGGGATGCAGTAAAGAAGGAATAGTGCATCGGAAAGATGTATCCCAAAAGAAAATCCTGTCGTTTCCATAGATACGTTACTCGATTTAGAAGGAGAAGTCATAGAAACCATAATATTCCACAGCGACGCAATTACTGTGTTAGTTCGTCGATGTGAGGGAGCGAGGGATGCAGTAAAGAAGGAATAGTGCATCGGAAAGGAGATACCCGTATCCCAAAAGAAAATCCTGTCGTTTCCATAGAAACGTTACTCGATTTAGAAGGAGAAGTCATAGAACACATAGTATTTCATAGCGCCGCTATTTCTGTGTTAATTCGTCACTGTGAGGGAGCGAGGGATGCAGTAAAGAAGGAATAGTGCATCGGAAAGGCTATACTCGTATCCCAAAAGAAAATCCTGTCGTTTCCATAGAAACGTTACTCGATTTAGAAGGAGAAGTCATAGAAACCATAAAATTCCACAGAGACGCAATTTCCATGTTAATTCGTCGATGTGAGGGAGCGAGGGATGCAGTAAAGAAGGAATAGTGCATCGGAAAGGAGATAGTCGTATCCCAAAAGAAAATCCTTTCGTTTCCATAGAAACGTTACTCGATTTAGAAGGCGAAGTCATAGAACCCATAGTAATTCATAACGACGCAATTTCTGTGTTAATTCGTCAATGTAAGGGAGCGAGGGATGCAGTAAAGAAGGAATAGTGCATCGGAAAGGATATACTCGTATCCCAAAAGAAAATCCTGTCGTTTCCATAGAAACGTTACTCGATTTAGAAGAGAAGTCATAGAACACATAGTATTTCATACCGAAGCAATTTCTGTGTTAATTCGTCAATGTGAGGGAGCGAGGGATGCAGTAAAGAATGAATAGTGCATCGGAAAGGAGATAGTCGTATCCCAAAATAAAATCCTGTCGTTTCCATAGAAACGTTACCCGATTTAGAAGACGAAGTCATAGAACGCAAAGTATTTCATAATGACGCAATTTCTGTGTTAATTCGTCACTGTGATGGAGCGAGGGATGTAGTAAAGAAGGAATAGTGCATCGGAAAGGATATACTCGTATCCCAAAAGAAAATCCTGTCGTTTCCATAGAAACGTTACTCGATTTAGAAGGAGAAGTCATAGAACACATAGTATTTCATAGCGCCGCTATTTCTGTGTTAATTCGTCACTGTGAGGGAGCGAGGGATGCAGTAAAGAAGGAATAGTGCATCGGAAAGGAGATACTCGTATCCCAAAAGAATATCCTGTCGTTTTCATAGAAACGTTACTCGATTTAGAAGCAGAAGTCATAGAACACATAGTATTTCATAGCGCCGCTATTTCTGTGTTAATTCGTCACTGTGAGGGAGCGAGGGATGCAGTAAAGAAGGAATAGTGCATCGGAAAGGAGATACTCGTATCCCAAAAGAAAATCCTGTCGATTCCATAGAAACGTTACTCGATTTAGAAGGAGAAGTCATAGAACCCATAGTATTTCATACCGACGCAATTTCTGTGTTAATTCGTCAATGTGAGGGAGCAAGGGATAAAGTAAAGAAGGAATAGTGCATCGGAAAGGATATACTCGTATCCCAAAAGAAAATCCTGTCGTTTCCATAGAAACGTTACTCGATTTAGAAGGAGAAGTCATAGAACACATAGTATTTCATACCGACGCAATTTCTGTGTTAATTCGTCAATGTGAGGGAGCGAGGGATGCATTAAAGAGGGAATAGTGCATCGGAAAGGAGATAGTCTTATCCCAAAAGAAAATCCTTTCGTTTCCATAGAAACGTTACTCGATTTAGAAGGAGAAGTCATAGAACACATAGTATTTCATAGCGCCGCTATTTCTGTGTAAATTCGTCACTGTGATGGAGCGAGGGATGTAGTAAAGAAGGAATAGTGCATCGGAAAGGATATACTCGTATCCCAAAAGAAAATCCTGTCGTTTCCATAGATACGTTACTCGATTTAGAAGGAGAAGTCATAGAAAACATAATATTCCACAGCGACGCAATTTCTGTGTTTATTCGTCGATGTGGGGGAGCGAGGGATGCAGTAAAGAAGGAATAGTGCATCGGAAAGGAGATACCCGTATCCCAAAAGAAAATCCTGTCATTTCCATAGAAACGTTACTCGATTTAGAAGGAGATGTCATATACCACATAGTATTTCATAGCGCCGCTATTTCTGTGTTAATTCGTCACTGTGAGGGAGCGAGGGATGCAGTAAAGAAGGAATAGTGCATCGGAAAGGATATACTCGTATCCCAAAAGAAAATCCTGTCGTTTCCATAGAAACGTTACTCGATTTAGAAGGAGAAGTCATAGAACTCATAGTATTTCATACCGACGATATTTCTGTGCTAATTCGTCAATGTGAGGGAGCGAGGTATGCAGTAAAGAAGGAATAGTGCATCGGAAAGGATATACTCGTATCCCAAAAGAAAATCCTGTCTTTTCATAGAAACTTTACTCGATTTAGAAGGAGAAGTCATAGAAACCATAATATTCCACAGTGACGCAATTTCTGTGTTAATTCGTCGATGTGAGGGAGCGAGGGATGCAGTAAAGAAGGAATAGTGCATCAGAAAGGAGATACCCCTTTCCCAAAAGAAAATCCTGTGTTTCCCATAGAAACGTTACTCGATTTAGAAGGAGATGTCATAGAATCCATAGTATTTCATAGCGACGCAATTTCTGTGTTAAGTTGTCAATGTGAGGGAGCGAGGGATGCAGTAAAGAAGGAATAGTGCATCAGAAAGGAGATACTCGTATCCCAAAAGAAAATCCTGTCGATTCCATAGAAACGTTACTCGATTTAGAAGGAGAAGTCATAGAAACCATGATATTCCACAGCGACGCAATTTCTGTGTTAATTCGTCGATGTGAGGGAGCGAGGGATGCAGTAAAGAAGGAGTAGTGGATCGGAAAGGAGATAGTCGTATCCCAAAAGAAAATCCTTCCGTTTCCATAGAAACGTTACTCGATTTAGAAGGCGAAGTCATAGAACCAATAGTATTTCATAACGACGCAATTTCTGTGTTAATTCATCAATGTGAGGGAGCGAGGGATGCAGTAAAGAAGGAATAGTGCATCAGAAAAGAGATACTCGTATCCCAAAAGAAAATCCTGTCGATTCCATAGAAACGTTACTCGATTTGAAAGGAGATGTCATAGTACACATAGTATTTCATACCGACGTAATTTCTGTGTTAATTCGTCATTGTGAGGGAGCGAGGGATGCAGTAAAGAAGGAATAGTGCATCGGAAAGGAGATACCCGTATCCCAAAAGAAAATCCTGTCGTTTCCATAGAAACGTTACTCGATTTAGAAGGAGAAGTCATAGACCACATAGTATTTCATAGCGCCGCTATTTCTGTGTTAATTCGTCACTGTGAGGGAGCGAGGGATGCAGTAAAGAAGGAATAGTGCATCGGAAAGGATATACTCGTATCCCAAAAGAAAATCCTGTCGTTTCCATAGAAACGTTACTCGATTTAGAAGGAGAAGTCATAGAACACATAGTATTACATACCGACGCAATTTCCGTGTTGATTCGTCAATGTGAGGGAGCGAGGGATGCAGTAAAGAAGGAATAGTGCATCGGAAAGGATATACTCGTATCCCAAAAGAAAATCCTGTCGTTTCCATAGAAACGTTACTCGATTTAGAAGAGAAGTCATAGAACACATAGTATTTCATACCGACGCAATTTCTGTGTTAATTCGTCAATGTGAGGGAGCGAGGGATGCAGTAAAGAATGAATAGTGCATCGGAAAGGAGATAGTCGTATCCCAAAAGAAAATCCTGTCGTTTCCATAGAAACGTTACTCGATTTAGAAGACGAAGTCATAGAACTCAAAGTATTTCATAATGACGCAATTTCTGTGTTAATTCGTCAATGTGAGGGAGCGAGGGATGCAGTAAAGGAGGAATAGTGCATCGGAAAGGATATACTCGTATCCCAAAAGAAAATCCTGTCGTTTCCATAGAAACGTTACTCGATTTAGAAGGAGAAGTCATAGAACACATAGTATGTCATACCGACGCAATTTCTGTGTTAATTCGTCAATGTGAGGGAGCGAGGGATGCAGTAAAGAAGGAATAGTGCATCGGAAAGGAGATACCCGTATCCCATAGGAAAATCCTGTCGTTTCCATAGAAACGTTACTCGATTTAGAAGGAGAAGTCATAGACCACATAGTATTTCATAGCGCCGCTATTTCTGTGTTAATTCGTCACTGTGAGGGAGCGAGGGATGCAGTAAAGAAGGAATAGTGCATCGGAAAGGATATACTCGTATCCCAAACGAAAATCCTGTCGTTTCCATAGAAACGTTACTCGATTAAAAGGAGAAGTCATAGAACACATAGTATTTCATACCGACGCATTTTCTGTGTTAATTCGTCAATGTGAGGGAGCGAGGGATGCAGTAAAGAAGGAATAGTGCATCGGAAAGGAGATAGACGTATCCCAAAAGAAAATCCTTTCGTTTCCATAGAAACGTCACTCGATTTAGAAGACGAAGTCATAAAACACATAGTATTTCATAACGACGCAATTTCTGTGTTAATTCGTCAATGTGAGGGAGCGAGGGATGCAGTAAGGAAGGAATAGTGCATCGGAAAGGATATGCTCGTATCCCAAAAGAAAATCCTGTCGTTTCCATAGAAACGTTACTCGATTAAAAGGAGAAGTCATAGAACACATAGTATTTCATACCAACGCATTTTCTGTGTTAATTCGTCAATGTGAGGGAGCGAGGGATGCAGTAAAGAAGGAATAGTGCATCGGAAAGGATATACTCGTATCCCAAAAGAAAATCCTGTCGTTTGCATAGAAACGTTACCCGATTTAGAAGGAGAAGTCATAGAAACCATAATATTCCACAGCGACGCAATTTCTGTGTTAATTCGTCGATGTGAGGGAGCGAGGGATGCAGTATAGAAGGAATAGTGCATCGGAAAGGATATACTCGTATCCCAAAAGAAAATCCTGTCGTTTCCATAGAAACGTTACTCGATTTAGAAGGAGAAGTCATAGAACACATAGTATTACATACCGACGCAATTTCCGTGTTGATTCGTCAATGTGAGGGAGCGAGGGATGCAGTAAAGAATGAATAGTGCATCGGAAAGGAGATAGTCGTATCCCAAAAGAAATTCCTGTCGTTTCCATAGAAACGTTACTCGATTTAGAAGGAGAAGTCATAGAAACCATAATATTCCACTGCGACGCAATTTCTGTGTTAATTCGTCGATGTGAGGGAGCGAGGGATGCAGTCAAGAAGGAATAGTGCATCGGAAAGGAGATAGTCGTATCCCAAAAGAAAATCCTTTCGTTTCCATAGAAACGTTACTCGATTTAGAAGGCGAAGTCATAGAACCCATAGTAATTCATAACGACGCAATTTCTGTGTTAATTCGTCAATGTGAGGGAGCGAGGGATGCAGTAAAGAAGGAATAGTGCATCGGAAAGGATATACTCGTATTCCAAAAGAAAATACTGTCGTTTCCATAGAAACGTTACTCGATTTGGAAGGAGAAGTAATATAACACATAGTATTTCATACCGACGCAATTTCTGTGTTAATTCGTCAATGTGAGGGAGCGAGGGATGCAGTAAAGAAGGAATAGTGCATCGGAAAGGAGATAGTCGTATCCCAAAAGAAAATCCTTTCGTTTCCATAGAAACGTTACTCGATTTAGAAGACGAAGTCATAGAACACATAGTATTTCATAATGACGCAATTTCTGTGTTAATTCGTCAATGTGAGGGAGCGAGGGATGCAGTAAAGAAGGAATAGTTCATCGGATAGGATATACTCGCATCCCAAAAGAAAATCCTGTCGTTTCCATAGAAACGTTACTCGATTAAAAGGAGAAGTCATAGAACACATAGTATTTCATACCGACGCATTTTCTGTGTTAATTCGTCAATGTGAGGGAGCGAGGGATGCAGTAAAGAAGGAATAGTGCATCGGAAAGGAGATAGTCGTATCCCAAAAGAAAATCCTTTCGTTTCCATAGAAACGTTACTCGATTTAGAAGGAGAAGTCATAGAACACATAGTATTTCATAGCGCCGCTATTTCTGTGTTAATTCGTCACTGTGATGGAGCGAGGGATGTAGTAAAGAAGGAATAGTGCATCGGAAAGGATATACTCGTATCCCAAAAGAAAATCCTGTCGTTTCCATAGATACGTTACTCGATTTAGAAGGAGAAGTCATAGAAAACATAATATTCCACAGCGACGCAATTTCTGTGTTAATTCGTCGATGTGAGGGAGCGAGGGATGCAGTAAAGAAGGAATAGTGCATCGGAAAGGAGATACCCGTATCCCAAAAGAAAATCCTGTCGTTTGCATAGAAACGTTACTCGATTTAGAAGGAGAAGTCATATACCACATAGTATTTCATAGCGCCGCTATTTCTGTGTTAATTCGTCACTGTGAGGGAGCGAGGGATGCAGTAAAGAAGGAATAGTGCATCGGAAAGGATATACTCGTATCCCAAAACAAAATCCTGTCGTTTCCATAGAAACGTTACTCGATTTAGAAGGAGAAGTCATAGAACTCATAGTATTTCATACCGACGATATTTCTGTGCTAATTCGTCAATGTGAGGGAGCGAGGTATGCAGTAAAGAAGGAATAGTGCATCGGAAAGGATATACTCGTATCCCAAAAGAAAATCCTGTCTTTTCATAGAAACTTTACTCGATTTAGAAGGAGAAGTCATAGAAACCATAATATTCCACAGTGACGCAATTTCTGTGTTAATTCGTCGATGTGAGGGAGCGAGGGATGCAGTAAAGAAGGAATAGTGCATCAGAAAGGAGATACCCCTTTCCCAAAAGAAAATCCTGTGTTTTCCATAGAAACGTTACTCGATTTAGAAGGAGATGTCATAGAATCCATAGTATTTCATAGCGACGCAATTTCTGTGTTAAGTTGTCAATGTGAGGGAGCGAGGGATGCAGTAAAGAAGGAATAGTGCATCAGAAAGGAGATACTCGTATCCCAAAAGAAAATCCTGTCGATTCCATAGAAACGTTACTCGATTTAGAAGGAGAAGTCATAGAAACCATGATATTCCACAGCGACGCAATTTCTGTGTTAATTCGTCGATGTGAGGGAGCGAGGGATGCAGTAAAGAAGGAGTAGTGGATCGGAAAGGAGATAGTCGTATCCCAAAAGAAAATCCTTCCGTTTCCATAGAAACGTTACTCGATTTTGAAGGCGAAGTCATAGAACCAATAGTATTTCATAACGACGCAATTTCTGTGTTAATTCATCAATGTGAGGGAGCGAGGGATGCAGTAAAGAAGGAATAGTGCATCAGAAAAGAGATACTCGTATCCCAAAAGAAAATCCTGTCGATTCCATAGAAACGTTACTCGATTTAAAAGGAGATGTCATAGTACACATAGTATTTCATACCGACGTAATTTCTGTGTTAATTCGTCATTGTGAGGGAGCGAGGGATGCAGTAAAGAAGGAATAGTGCATCGGATAGGAGATACCCGTATCCCAAAAGAAAATCCTGTCGTTTCCATAGAAACGTTACTCGATTTAGAAGGAGAAGTCATAGACCACATAGTATTTCATAGCGCCGCTATTTCTGTGTTAATTCGTCACTGTGAGGGAGCGAGGGATGCAGTAAAGAAGGAATAGTGCATCGGAAACGATATACTCGTATCCCAAACGAAAATCCTGTCGTTTCCATAGAAACGTTACTCGATTAAAAGGAGAGGTCATAGAACACATAGTATTTCATACCGACGCATTTTCTGTGTTAATTCGTCAATGTGAGGGAGCGAGGGATGCAGTAAAGAAGGAATAGTGCATCGGAAAGGAGATAGTCGTATCCCAAAAGAAAATCCTTTCGTTTCCATAGAAACGTTACCCGATTTAGAAGGAGAAGTCATAGAATCCATAATATTCCACAGCGACGCAATTTCTGTGTTAATTCGTCGATGTGAGGGAGCGAGGGATGCAGTATAGAAGGAATAGTGCATCGGAAAGGATATACTCGTATCCCAAAAGAAAATCCTGTCGTTTCCATAGAAACGTTACTCGATTTAGAAGGAGAAGTCATAGAACACATAGTATTTCATACCGACGCAATTTCTGTGTTAATTCGTCAATGTGAGGGAGCGAGGGATGCAGTAAAGAAGGAATAGTGCATCGGAAAGGATATACTCGTATCCCAAAAGAAAATCCTGTCTTTTCATAGAAACGTTACTCGATTTAGAAGCAGAAGTCATAGAACACATAGTATTTCATAGCGCCGCTATTTCTGTGTTAATTCGTCACTGTGAGGGAGCGAGGGATGCAGTAAAGAAGGAATAGTGCATCGGAAAGGATATACTCGTATCCCAAAAGAAAATCCTGTCCATTCCATGGAAACGTTACTCGATTTAGAAGGAGAAGTCATAGAACACATAGTATTTCATACCGACGCAATTTCTGTGTTAATTCGTCAATGTGAGGGAGCAAGGGATAAAGTAAAGAAGGAATAGTGCATCGGAAAGGATATACTCGTATCCCAAAAGAAAATCCTGTCGTTTCCATAGAAACGTTACTCGATTTAGAAGGAGAAGTCATAGAACACATAGTATTTCATACCGACGCAATTTCTGTGTTAATTCGTCAATGTGAGGGAGCGAGGGATGCATTAAGAGGGAATAGTGCATCGAAAGGAGATAGTCGTATCCCAAAAGAAAATCCTTTCGTTTCCATAGAAACGACACTCGATTTAGAAGGAGATGTCATAGAACACATAGTATTTCATAGCGCCGCTATTTCTGTGTTAATTCGTCACTGTGAGGGAGCGATTGATGCAGTAAAGAAGGAATAGTGCATCGGAAAGGATATACTCGTATCCCAAAAGAAAATCCTGTCGTTTCCATAGAAACATTAATCGATTTAGAAGGAGAAGTCATAGAACCCATAGTATTTCATACCGACGCAATTTCTGTGTTAATTCGTCAATGTGAGGGAGCGAGGGATGCAGTAAAGGAGGAATAGTGCATCGGAAAGGAGATACCCGTATCCCAAAAGAAAATCCTGTCGTTTCCATAGAAACGTTAGTCGATTTAGAAGGAGAAGTCATAGAACACATAGTATTTCATAGCGCCGCTATTTCTGTGTTAATTCGTCACTGTGAGGGAGCGAGGGATGCAGTAAAGAAGGAATAGTGCATCGGAAAGGATATACTCGTATCCCAAAAGAAAATCCGGTAGTTCCCATAGAAACGTTACTCGATTTAGAAGGAGAAGTCATAGAAACCGTAATATTCCACTGCGACGCAATTTCTGTGTTAATTCGTGATGTGAGGGAGCGAGGGATGCAGTAAAGAAGGAATAGTGCATCGGAAAGGAGATAGTCGTATCCCAAAAGAAAATCCTTTCGTTTCCATAGAAACGTTACTCGATTTAGAAGACGAAGTCATAGAACCCATAGTATTTCATAACGACGCAATTTCTGTGTTAATTCGTCAATGTGAGGGAGCGAGGGATGCAGTAAAGAGAGAATAGTGCATCAGAAAGGAGATACTCGTATCCCAAAAGAAAATCCTGTCGATTCCATAGAATCGTTACTCGATTTAGAAGGAGAAGTCATAGAACCCATAGTATTTCATAACGACGCAATTTCTGTGTTAATTCGTCAATGTGAGGGAGCGAGGGATGCAGTAAAGAAGGAATAGTGCATCTGAAAGGAGATAGTCGTATCCCAAAAGAAAATCCTTTCGTTTCCATAGAAACGTTACTCGATTTAGAACGCGAAGTCATAGAACCCATAGTATTTCATAACGACGCAATTTCTGTGTTAATTCATCAATGTGAAGGAGCGAGGGATGCAGTAAAGAAGGAATAGTGCATCAGAAAGGAGATATTCGTATCCCAATAGAAAATCCTGTCGATTCCATACAAACGTTACTCGATTTAGAAGGAGAAGTCATAGAACCCATAGTATTTCATAACGACGCAATTTCTGTGTTAATTCGTCACTGTGAGGGAGCGAGGGATGCAGTAAAGAAGGAATAGTGCATCGGAAAGGATATACTCGTATCCCAAAAGAAAATCCCGTCGTTTCCATAGAAACGTTACTCGATTTAGAAGGAGAAGTCATAGAAACCAAAATATTCCACAGCGACGCAATTTCTGTGTTAATTCGTCGATGTGAGGGAGCGAGGGATGCAGTAAAGAAGGAATAGTGCATCGGAAAGGAGATACCCGTATCCCAAAAGAAAATCCTGTCGTTTCCATAGAAACGTTACTCGATTTAGAAGGAGAAGTCATATACCACATAGTATTTCATAGCGCCGCTATTTCTGTGTTAATTCGTCACTGTGAGGGAGCGAGGGATGCAGTAAAGAAGGAATAGTGCATCGGAAAGGATATACTCGTATCCCAAAAGAAAATCCTGTCGTTTCCATAGAAACGTTACTCGATTTAGAAGGAGAAGTCATAGAACACATAGTATTTCATACCGACGCAATTTCTGTGTTAATTCGTCAATGTGAGGGAGCGAGGTATGCAGTAAAGAAGGAATAGTGCATCGGAAAGGATATACTCGTATCCCAAAAGAAAATCCTGTCTTTTCATAGAAACTTTACTCGATTTAGAAGGAGAAGTCATAGAAACCATAATATTCCACAGTGACGCAATTTCTGTGTTAATTCGTCGATGTGAGGGAGCGAGGGATGCAGTAAAGAAGGAATAGTGCATCAGAAAGGAGATACCCCTTTCCCAAAAGAAAATCCTGTGTTTCCCATAGAAACGTTACTCGATTTAGAAGGAGAAGTCATGGAACACATAGTATTACATACCGACGCAATTTCCGTGTTGATTCGTCAATGTGAGGGAGCGAGGGATGCAGTAAAGAAGGAATAGTGCATCAGAAAAGAGATACTCGTATCCCAAAAGAAAATCCTGTCGATTCCATAGAAACGTTACTCGATTTGAAAGGAGATGTCATAGTACACATAGTATTTCATACCGACGTAATTTCTGTGTTAATTCGTCATTGTGAGGGAGCGAGGAATGCAGTAAAGAAGGAATAGTGCATCAGAAAGGAGATACCCGTATCCCAAAAGAAAATCCTGTCGTTTCCATAGAAACGTTACTCGATTTAGAAGGAGAAGTCATAGACCACATAGTATTTCATAGCGCCGCTATTTCTGTGTTAATTCGTCACTGTGAGGGAGCGAGGGATGCAGTAAAGAAGGAATAGTGCATCGGAAAGGATATACTCGTATCCCAAAAGAAAATCCTTCCGTTTCCATAGAAACGTTACTCGATTTAGAAGGCGAAGTCATAGAACCAATAGTATTTCATAACGACGCAATTTCTGTGTTAATTCATCAATGTGAGGGAGCGAGGGATGCAGTAAAGAAGGAATAGTGCATCAGAAAAGAGATACTCGTATCCCAAAAGAAAATCCTGTCGATTCCATAGAAACGTTACTCGATTTGAAAGGAGATGTCATAGTACACATAGTATTTCATACCGACGTAATTTCTGTGTTAATTCGTCATTGTGAGGGAGCGAGGGATGCAGTAAAGAAGGAATAGTGCATCGGAAAGGAGATACCCGTATCCCAAAAGAAAATCCTGTCGTTTCCATAGAAACGTTACTCGATTTAGAAGGAGAAGTCATAGACCACATAGTATTTCATAGCGCCGCTATTTCTGTGTTAATTCGTCACTGTGAGGGAGGGAGGGATGCAGTAAAGAAGGAATAGTGCATCGGAAAGGATATACTCGTATCCCAAAAGAAAATCCTGTCGTTTCCATAGAAACGTTACTCGATTTAGAAGGAGAAGTCATAGAACACATAGTATTACATACCGACGCAATTTCCGTGTTGATTCGTCAATGTGAGGGAGCGAGGGATGCAGTAAAGAAGGAATAGTGCATCGGAAAGGATATACTCGTATCCCAAAAGAAAATCCTGTCGTTTCCATAGAAACGTTACTCGATTTAGAAGAGAAGTCATAGAACACATAGTATTTCATACCGACGCAATTTCTGTGTTAATTCGTCAATGTGAGGGAGCGAGGGATGCAGTAAAGAATGAATAGTGCATCGGAAAGGAGATAGTCGTATCCCAAAAGAAAATCCTGTCGTTTCCATAGAAACGTTACTCGATTTAGAAGACGAAGTCATAGAACGCAAAGTATTTCATAATGACGCAATTTCTGTGTTAATTCGTCAATGTGAGGGAGCGAGGGATGCAGTAAAGGAGGAATAGTGCATCGGAAAGGATATACTCGTATCCCAAAAGAAAATCCTGTCGTTTCCATAGAAACGTTACTCGATTTAGAAGGAGAAGTCATAGAACACATAGTATGTCATACCGACGCAATTTCTGTGTTAATTCGTCAATGTGAGGGAGCGAGGGATGCAGTAAAGAAGGAATAGTGCATCGGAAAGGAGATACCCGTATCCCATAGGAAAATCCTGTCGTTTCCATAGAAACGTTACTCGATTTAGAAGGAGAAGTCATAGACCACATAGTATTTCATAGCGCCGCTATTTCTGTGTTAATTCGTCACTGTGAGGGAGCGAGGGATGCAGTAAAGAGGGAATAGTGCATCGGAAAGGATATACTCGTATCCCAAAGAAATTCCTGTCGTTTCCATAGAAACGTTACTCGATTTAGAAGCAGAAGTCATAGAACACATAGTATTTCATAGCGCCGCTATTTCTGTGTTAATTCGTCACTGTGAGGGAGCGAGGGATGCAGTATAGAAGGAATAGTGCATCGGAAAGGAGATACTCGTATCCCAAAAGAAAATCCTGTCGATTCCATAGAAACGTTACTCGATTTAGAAGGAGAAGTCATAGAACCCATAGTATTTCATACCGACGCAATTTCTGTGTTAATTCGTCAATGTGAGGGAGCAAGGGATAAAGTAAAGAAGGAATAGTGCATCGGAAAGGATATACTCGTATCCCAAAAGAAAATCCTGTCGTTTCCATAGAAACGTTACTCGATTTAGAAGGAGAAGTCATAGAACACATAGTATTTCATACCGACGCAATTTCTGTGTTAATTCGTCAATGTGAGGGAGCGAGGGATGCATTAAAGAGGGAATAGTGCATCGGAAAGGAGATAGTCGTATCCCAAAAGAAAATCCTTTCGTTTCCATAGAAACGTTACTCGATTTAGAAGGAGAAGTCATAGAACACATAGTATTTCATACCGACGCAATTTCTGTGTTAATTCGTCAATGTGAGGGAGCGAGGGATGCAGTAAAGAATGAATAGTGCATCGGAAAGGAGATAGTCGTATCCCAAAAGAAAATCCTGTCGTTTCCATAGAAACGTTACTCGATTTAGAAGACGAAGTCATAGAACGCAAAGTATTTCATAATGACGCAATTTCTGTGTTAATTCGTCAATGTGAGGGAGCGAGGGATGCAGTAAAGGAGGAATAGTGCATCGGAAAGGATATACTCGTATCCCAAAAGAAAATCCTGTCGTTTCCATAGAAACGTTACTCGATTTAGAAGGAGAAGTCATAGAACACATAGTATGTCATACCGACGCAATTTCTGTGTTAATTCGTCAATGTGAGGGAGCGAGGGATGCAGTAAAGAAGGAATAGTGCATCGGAAAGGAGATACCCGTATCCCATAGGAAAATCCTGTCGTTTCCATAGAAACGTTACTCGATTTAGAAGGAGAAGTCATAGACCACATAGTATTTCATAGCGCCGCTATTTCTGTGTTAATTCGTCACTGTGAGGGAGCGAGGGATGCAGTAAAGAGGGAATAGTGCATCGGAAAGGATATACTCGTATCCCAAAGAAATTCCTGTCGTTTCCATAGAAACGTTACTCGATTTAGAAGCAGAAGTCATAGAACACATAGTATTTCATAGCGCCGCTATTTCTGTGTTAATTCGTCACTGTGAGGGAGCGAGGGATGCAGTATAGAAGGAATAGTGCATCGGAAAGGAGATACTCGTATCCCAAAAGAAAATCCTGTCGATTCCATAGAAACGTTACTCGATTTAGAAGGAGAAGTCATAGAACCCATAGTATTTCATACCGACGCAATTTCTGTGTTAATTCGTCAATGTGAGGGAGCAAGGGATAAAGTAAAGAAGGAATAGTGCATCGGAAAGGATATACTCGTATCCCAAAAGAAAATCCTGTCGTTTCCATAGAAACGTTACTCGATTTAGAAGGAGAAGTCATAGAACACATAGTATTTCATACCGACGCAATTTCTGTGTTAATTCGTCAATGTGAGGGAGCGAGGGATGCATTAAAGAGGGAATAGTGCATCGGAAAGGAGATAGTCGTATCCCAAAAGAAAATCCTTTCGTTTCCATAGAAACGTTACTCGATTTAGAAGGAGAAGTCATAGAACACATAGTATTTCATAGCGCCGCTATTTCTGTGTAAATTCGTCACTGTGATGGAGCGAGGGATGTAGTAAAGAAGGAATAGTGCATCGGAAAGGAGATACCCGTATCCCATAGGAAAATCCTGTCGTTTCCATAGATACGTTACTCGATTTAGAAGGAGAAGTCATAGAAAACATAATATTCCACAGCGACGCAATTTCTGTGTTAATTCGTCGATGTGAGGGAGCGAGGGATGCAGTAAAGAAGGAATAGTGCATCGGAAAGGAGATACCCGTATCCCACAAGAAAATCCTGTCGTTTCCATAGAAACGTTACTCGATTTAGAAGGAGAAGTCATATACCACATAGTATTTCATAGCGCCGCTATTTCTGTGTTAATTCGTCACTGTGAGGGAGCGAGGGATGCAGTAAAGAAGGAATAGTGCATCGGAAAGGATATACTCGTATCCCAAAACAAAATCCTGTCGTTTCCATAGAAACGTTACTCGATTTAGAAGGAGAAGTCATAGAACTCATAGTATTTCATACCGACGATATTTCTGTGCTAATTCGTCAATGTGAGGGAGCGAGGTATGCAGTAAAGAAGGAATAGTGCATCGGAAAGGATATACTCGTATCCCAAAAGAAAATCCTGTCTTTTCATAGAAACTTTACTCGATTTAGAAGGAGAAGTCATAGAAACCATAATATTCCACAGTGACGCAATTTCTGTGTTAATTCGTCGATGTGGGGGAGCGAGGGATGCAGTAAAGAAGGAATAGTGCATCAGAAAGGAGATACACCTTTCCCAAAAGAAAATCCTGTGTTTTCCATAGAAACGTTACTCGATTTAGAAGGAGATGTCATAGAACCCATAGTATTTCATAGCGACGCAATTTCTGTGTTAAGTTGTCAATGTGAGGGAGCGAGGGATGCAGTAAAGAAGGAATAGTGCATCAGAAAGGAGATACTCGTATCCCAAAAGAAAATCCTGTCGATTCCATAGAAACGTTACTCGATTTAGAAGGAGAAGTCATAGAAACCATGATATTCCACAGCGACGCAATTTCTGTGTTAATTCGTCGATGTGAGGGAGCGAGGGATGCAGTAAAGAAGGAGTAGTGGATCGGAAAGGAGATAGTCGTATCCCAAAAGAAAATCCTTCCGTTTCCATAGAAACGTTACTCGATTTAGAAGGCGAAGTCATAGAACCAATAGTATTTCATAACGACGCAATTTCTGTGTTAATTCATCAATGTGAGGGAGCGAGGGATGCTGTAAAGAAGGAATAGTGCATCAGAAAAGAGATACTCGTATCCCAAAAGAAAATCCTGTCGATTCCATAGAAACGTTACTCGATTTAAAAGGAGATGTCATAGTACACATAGTATTTCATACCGACGTAATTTCTGTGTTAATTCGTCATTGTGAGGGAGCGAGGGATGCAGTAAAGAAGGAATAGTGCATCGGAAAGGAGATACCCGTATCCCAAAAGAAAATCCTGTCGTTTCCATAGAAACGTTACTCGATTTAGAAG